>NC_090271.1:263150045-263808795 GCF_040414725.1 Anabrus simplex | reverse complement strand
CAACATTCCTGAATCCACATGTTTCTAAACTTCAGGATTTCTTCTTCCTGTTCAGCATTTGACGACGGCATCTTAATGAATTCATTTGCTCTACTAGTGAGAGCAGTGGTTACCCTGTGGCAAATGTTTGCTACAGTCTGTTGACTCATGCCGTGAAGATCAGCCGAATCATCTTGTATCTGTTGACAAAGAAAGAGAGAAAAGTTACAATAGAATGTTCAAATAAACAAGAATAGAATAGTAATATATTATATTATATATATTGTATTATTATCACAAGTAGTAATGAGGTCACTAATAGTATGGTAATTACTAACCTCATCCCGCACCCTTGTTCCAAGTGCTGTGAGAACTTGAAGTTTGCATGATATAGAGCCACCTCTTGGATCTTTCTTTAAGTCATTTCTGACTGTGTTAATAACAATTCGAGCATACTCCTTTGTAAATCGATATTTAATTTTGAAACTTTCATCATCCAGGAGAAATGGGGTCATTCCGTCTCTTAAAGTGTTTTACTTTATGAAGATGTCTAGCCGCCATAACCTCTAAATGGTATATGTCTTCTATATTTCAAAATATTGTGAAGATCATTAATGTTATCGTCCATTCTTTCAATGTGTGTTCAATGTTAAATGGTTAAGTCGAATATTTCACCACGATTATATTCCTGCAGACAGAAAATACCACGAAAATAAACTGCTTGCTCGTTTCTTTTTCCGCTACTCACTGTTCTTTGCTCGCAGCTATAGAACGCTTATACAAGGGTCCTGGTCTGTATAAGCAATTGAATGAATAACTATAACAGATGTATACACAGGAGGTTTATACATGGTTTATTAGTAATTAATTTCACATAAACAGTGTATAAACCTTGTATAAAAGTTATATACCGTTTATTAGTAAGACAGTGTATGTAGAATATTATTTATGTTGTGTATGCTTGTCAATGATTGAGAGTTGGTGATATTATGAACAAGTAATAACAAGTAATTAATATAACATTCAGCCATCTCCTTATTAACTTCCAGATATGTTTCTGTACTTATCTAAGTTGCTAATCAATCGTCAGTCACCTTCAGCAACTGCTTCCGGACTGCAGTCATGGCCTTGCTGATTCTTGGTAGCTAGGCAGAGGGGTGAGTAGAAAATTCTGTGGGCAATGAACTAACTGTGTTCCATACAGAGGGGAGGGGAATAGGGGAGTAAGAGAATTGATGAGGGTCGTCATTATGTCCACTGGAGAGAAATATTGCATCTTCATGTTATACTTTTACGTGTTAGGAAGTAAATGCAAGATAATAATTTTGATTAAATACAAGCATATTATATAACCCTGGAGAGGGCGCGTAAAAATAATCCCGCGTTTCAGATCGGGTCGTGAGAAAATAGCACAAACCAAGCTCGATAGCTGCAGTCGCTTAAGTGCCGCCAGTATCCAGTAATCGAGAGATAGGGGGTTCGAGCCCCACTGTCGGCAGCCCTGAAGATGGTTTTCCATGGTTTCCCATTTTCACACCAGGCAAATGCCGGGGCTGTACCTTAATTAAGGCCACGGCCGCTTCCTTCCACTTCCTAGGCCTCTCCAATCCCATCATCGCCAAAGGACATAGCTGTGTCGGTGCGACGTAAAGCAAATAGCAAATAGCAGCATTTGCCTGGCGTGAAAATAGGGAACAATGGACAACTATCTTCAGGGCTTCCAAAGAGGGAAACGAATCCACTATCTCTCGAATGCAAGCTCACAGCTACGCGCCCCTAACCGCACGGCCAACACGCTTGGTATTATAGCTAGGTGTATTATAGCTGTGTTCATAAATACACTATGATAAAATGGACGATCCAATACCTTCAATATCGCCTTAGGTATCAAGTAAACGAAAAACGAATATTGACAGGTCCTACGATACTTCAATATTATCCTGATGTGACACTGTACCACACAGGATCGATCAAGCTTGCTCCGCGGTGTGGGCAGCTTAGGTGTTAGCTTGTGTTCAGCAGTTCTGAAGATGGTACTCCGTGGTTTGCCATTTTCACTTTAATTAAGGCCATGGCCACTGTCTTCCCAGTCCTAGTCCTCTCCTAATCCATCGTCAGCAAAAAACCCACCCAAGTTAGTGCTAACAGTAGGGAAAAAGATAACCATACACGATTGACGTTAGGAAGGACATCATCCTGTAAAACTAGGCGAAATCGACATGCGTGACACAGATCGAAACATATCTCTAACAAGTTGTGGGAAAAGTAACAGAGAAATAAAGAAAAACAGTAATAAACAAAAAGACTGAAAGGCCGAATTTAAATGTTTTAAAGTAATGGAGGTAGTGGAAGCGAGTCTTTTTTTTTTGTTGATATTTTGCTTTACGTCGCACTGACACAGATAGGTCTTATGGCGACGATGGGATAGGAAAGGCCTAGGAGTGGGAAGGAAGCGGCCGTGGCCTTAAGGTACAGCCCCAGCATTTGCCTGGTGTGAAAATGTGAAACCACGGAAAAACATCTTCAGGGCTGCCGACAGTGGGGTTCGAAGCCACTATCTCCCGGATGCAAGCTCACAGCTGCACGACCGTAACTGCACGGCCAACTCGCCCGTTGGAAGTGAGTATTATTTGAAATAGTACATCTAGTACAACTTGGCAATCACACTTTCTTATGAAGAACTTATAAGAATTCTTGGAGTGGATACACTGGCATCGTGCCGAAAATGTGCGAATACAATGTTAGCAACTGAAGGCTTGAAGAGTAAAGTAGACTGTCCGGCTATACTGGGGTTGATTCTGCTTCATGTTCCAAGCAGGCAAACAAGGCGGAAATTTACATTCCATCTGTCCAAACGTAGGACGGTTGCACACCAAAATTCTCGGTTCACGCACGCCCTTAGAACCATAAATCAGCTGTAAGGGTCAATTGATATTTTTCATCACGATCCACTGCAATACAGAAAGCTCTTCTCTGGGACAGAATGTGGTAATTGTGTACATTATTATGTGAATAGTCCGTAGTATGTATCATATCTGTAGAAAATCTGTGAAGATGTATATTTGTATGTATGTGTAAATTCTCTCTTATTGCAGTTATTTAATTTTCTATCATGTCATGTGTAACTAAGTTACCCTGTAGATGATAAATCAATATATTTCATCTTATTAACACTTACCAGAAGGGGAAAAAAAGAAATGGTTTGATTCTTGAAGAATGAACAAAGGCCGTGAAAATGAAATACCCTAGACTTCACAAACCTAATACCACTGGGAATAGAAAAGAACAAGAATTGACTACGCAAAGCCGTATGCAGTTATCAGACTGTGCCTCATAAGGGCTTCTGATAAGTTCACCTGCATACAGCCCAGCGTCAGTGGCTAGGGTCTGACAGATCCCACTCTGATGAGTCTAGTGTCAGACCTAAGACAAAACTCTGGTTAATAGAGCAAACGCCTGAAAAGCTTTACATCTGATATGTTTTTGACAAAGGAAACCCGTCGCATAACTGTTTTTCCTTTACCTGTTACCTACAGCGATATTAAAGGTGTTAAATCACACACTTTATCACAGTGTATTTACGAGTACAGTAGAGAATACCTATCCGTCAGAAGAAGGGGAAGCAACTCTGTATGTCAACAGTAGCTCATGTTTCATATGTAGTATGAATCGAACAGGGCAGTCTCCAGCTGGGAAATGAAGCAAGTTTGACTACATTATATTTTCTCGACTAGTACTTGTCCGATTTTCAAAATAATCACAGTGCTGAATTTGTTATATTCGCAGGTTTAAGGCTGTGTGTAGAAAACAGTGTAGTTCCATTTATAACGCAGGAGTGGTGGCGCGGATTATTTTGTGACCTGGCGCAAATTTATTTTCTTTGATTGTGCTTATTTTTAAGCTTGGAGTCCTTGGCTGCCACATACCTTTTTCCACATTCCTTGCCTTTTGTCTGAGGCCAGTGGCATTGTAGTGAAGGGTCTTCATTGTTAGAAAGAGGGATTATTGTAAAGCAGAGCAATAAAGTGCCTTGAACCCCGCGCAACCAGTCCCCTTTATCGGAAGTACACCAGCAGCAGTGTTGAGTGCCCAGTGAGTTTACCTTTGTAATCATGTTAGGAATTCATTTAGTGAATCCCTTATCACTGAAAAGAGTAATGAGGAGTAAGGGACAAGGATGTTAGACTGTGGAAGAGACATTTTAGTGAGTGAGGATGAATTAAAAGGGGTAGTGCTGGGAGACACGAGAGAAACCTCCCAGTATGGTGTATTTGCATGTGATATTGTTATACATCCGGGTGTCTCCTGGGCAACGGACTAGGACCCTTCCTAGACGGCTGATTCTCTCACACCAGAAGCAGAACTAATCAATCTTAAAATGTATTTTAAGAAACGGCTCTTTTCAGAGCTATCCATGACAATAATATCCATAAATATTGAAGGTTTGTCAGCTGCCAAAGAAGAACTCTTGCAAAAACTATGCCAAGATCAGAAATGTGACATCTTGTGCATTCAGGAAACGCATAGGGATGAACATCAGAAATGTCCAAAAATTTCAGGAATGATTTTAGTTGCAGAAAGGCCACATGCGAAATATGACAGTGCTGTAGGTATTTGTAAAGCCAGACCTCCAGATAAGCAGTACTCATCATACTGAAGATAACAACATCGAAATAATCACCGTGGAGCTAAGCAACATGACCATTAAATCTGTGTACAAGCCTCCAAATGAAAACTCTTTCTCACCACCTGCAAATTTTGGTAATCAAACAAAGTCAATAGTAACCGGTGACTTTAACAGCCATAGTCACGTCTGGGGATATGCTCAAGAAGATGAGAATGGAGAGATCGTCATTTCATGGGCTGAAACTCAGGAGCTTTCCCTTATTCACAACAGTAAGCTTCCCTCCTCCTTCAACAGTGGAAGATGGCACCGAGGGTATAACCCAGATCTTCTCTTTGTGAGCCACTGCTCTGTGCAGCAATGTTCTAAAGAAATGGGTTCACCAACCCCAAGAACACAACACCAGCCACTAATATGTCACCTCTCTTCATCCATAAGACCACACGAAGTTCGGTTCAGACGGAGATATAACTTTCGAAAGGCTGACTGGAAAAGGTTTTCCAGTATGTTGGATGAGAGGATAAAAACCGTTTCTCCTATACCCCAAGATTATGACAAATTCATTGCTATCGTGAAATTCTGTTCATGGGCATCAATTCCCAGAGGCAGGACACGCTACCTTCAAGATATAACTCGTGATACTACTACAGGCTTCATGAAGAAGACCCATTTAGTGAGCAAACGATTCAAGCAGCACAAAGTGTTCTTTCCTCTATCTCACAGGCAAAGAAGGAGACATGGATGAAGTTGATGTTTGAAGTCGATATGTGTAGGAGCAGTCAAGAAGCTTGGAGACTTTTAAAATGCTTGAGCAATGATCCTACGCAAGCTAACACACATGCCACTGTGAGTGCAGATCAAATAGCACACCAACTTTTGCTTAATGGAAAACCAAAAATTTTCCACAAAAGTAGGGAAGAATCCTATAGTCAGACAACCAGACGAGAGCAATGAGTTATCTGAGCAACTGGAATTAGCTCTCAGTAAGTGTAAGATTGGGAAGTCAGCAGGACTCGATGACCTTTGAATGGAACAAATTAAGAACTTCGGTCCTACTCCGAAGTGCTGGTTGGTAGAACTCGTGAACAACTGTGTTCAGTCTTCCATGATACCTAAAATATGGAGGAAGACTAGGGTCATAGCCATTCTAAAACCAGGCAAAGATAAAAATGACCCTAGGAGCTACAGACCAATCTCCTTATTGTGCCATTTTTTTAAGATTCTGGAGAGATTAATCCTCAATAGGTTGACTGAAAAAATCGAGCCACTTCTGATTCCACAGCAAGCTGGTTTCAGGAGAGGGAAAAGCTGCACATCACAGGTGTTGAAATTAAGTCAACACATAGGAGATGGTTTTGAAAGCCGGAAAATCACAGGAGCTGCATTTATAGATCTCTCGGCAGCATATGATACTGTTAATCACCAAATTCTCCTAGGAAAGGTATATAGCATGACAAAGGACTTTCATCTGACTTGTGCAATTAAAAACCTACTTCAAAATCGACGTTTCTTCGTTGAGTTCCAAGAAAAGGAGCAGGTGGAGGATACAGAAGAACAGACTACCTCAGGGAAGTGTGTTGGCACCAATGCTTTTCAATATTTACACAAATGATCAGCCTCTTCCTTCCGGGAAGAATAGTTTGATCTATGCTGATGATTGTGTCATCAATTCTCAGGGGGATAACTTCGAGACGATTGAACAAACATTGTCCAAAGCTCTAGACACTCTTGCTGGCTATTACAAGAAGAATCAGCTAACACCAAACTTCATCAATCACTTTTTAATGACTGTCCAGCTGACATGGCGTCTACGACACTCATCTGCTACTGCAGACATTGTTACCTCGGGTTCACATCGTTGCTCAATAATGACCTGCTGTGTGATTGCTTAAGATGATGAAAGAGGAAGGGAATCCCTGTGCTCTTAAAAATGTGAATCGATCTGCTTTGCCGGTTTCTTACACATCCCAAAAGAATGCATGATGGACAGTGGAACTTTCAAAAACTGGTTCCAAGAAGACTTTGTGCCAGAGTAATCTCCTTGCTCCACTCCAATTCTGACTATAAATTTTAGTACCGGTATAGTGCTGAGAGAATTACATACGTGCGCGTACTATATTTGTAGCTTATAACAATGATAATGAGTGTTGCGGAGTGTTGTAACTATAATCCTACTTCACGAGAAGCACATCGTTTGCGTAGTTTAGGCTATCTGTTGGTATGGAAAGAGCATGAAAGTTGTCGAGGCTGTGCCAACATCTCACGACCAACGAATTGACTTGACATGTTTTCCAGTTGGAGCGGAAAACACGCCAACATGTTAAAAGTGTAAACCTCAACATTCTGAGTTAACATGCAAAGTCAATTGGAAGACACAATCACAATATACACGTCAATTGTAACATGTTAAAGTTAAATGTTAATCAGTGGAGACCGGCTTTTAGGTTAACACAGTTTCTGGATTCAATTATGTTTTGTATTAACCCCTGTTTTCACTGAATTTTATTGCAGCGAGTTGTTAACTGTTTCATATGATGATGTAAATATTATACACTGACTGACAGAGCAAATGCAACACCAAGAAGGAGTGGTCAGAACTTTATGCCAATTGCAGGGTAGACTGACGTCACTGAGGTATGCTCATGATGTGAAATGCGCCGCTGTGCTGCGCACGCAGCGAATGATAAATGGGACACGGCGTTGGCGAATAGCCCACTTCGTACCGTGATTTCTCAGCTGACAGTCATTGTAGAACGTGTTGTCGTGTGCCACAGGACACGTGTATAGCTAAGAATGCCAGGCCGCCGTTAACGGAGGCATTTCCAGCAGACAGACGACTTTACGAGGGGTATGGTGATCGGGCTGAGAAGGGGAGAAGGGCAGGTTGATCGCTTCGTCAAATCGCAGCCGATACTCATAGGGATGTGTCCACGGTGCAGCGCCTGTGGCGAAGATGGTTGGCGCAGGGACATGTGGCACGTGCGAGGGGTCCAGGCGCAGCCCGAGTGACGTCAGCACGCGAGGATCGGCGCATCCGCCGCCAAGCGGTGGCAGCCCCGCACGCCACGTCAACCGCCATTCTTCAGCATGTGCAAGACACCCTGGCTGTTCCAATATCGACCAGAAAAATTTCCCGTAGATTGGTTGAAGGAGGCCTGCACTCCCGGCGTCCGCTCAGAAGACTACCATTGACTCCACAGCATAGACGTGCACGCCTGGCATGGTGCCGGGCTAGAGCGACTTGGTTGAGGGAATGGCGGAACTAAGTGTTCTCCGATGAGTCACGCTTCTGTTCTGTCAGTGATAGTCACCGCAGACGAGTGTGGCGTCGGCGTGGAGAAAGGTCAAATCCGGCAGTAACTGTGGAGCGCCCTACCGCTAGACAACGCGGCATCATGGTTTGGGGCGCTATTGCGTACGATTCCACATCACCTCTAGTGCGTATTCAAGGCACGTTAAATGCCCACCGCTACGTGCAGCATGTGCTGCGGCCGGTGGCACTCCCGTACCTTCAGGGGCTGCCCAATGCTCTGTTTCAGCAGTATAATGCCCGCCCATACACTGCTCGCATCTCCCAACAGGCTCTACGAGGTGTACAGATGCTTCCATGGCCAGCGTACTCTCCGGATCTCTCACCAATCGAACATGTGTGGGATCTCATTGGACGCCGTTTGCAAACTCTGCCCCAGCCTCGTACGGACGACCAACTGTGGCAAATGGTTGATAGAGAATGGAGAACCATCCCTCAGGACACCATCCGCACTCTTATTGACTCTGTACCTCGACGTGTTTCTGCGTGCATCGCCGCTCGCGGTGGTCCTACATTCTACTGAGTCGATGCCGTGCGCATCGTGTAACCTGCATATCGGTTTGAAATAAACATCAATTATTCGTCCGTGCCGTTTCTGTTTTTTCCCCAACTTTCATCCCTTTCGAACCACTCCTTCTTGGTGTTGCATTTGCTCTGTCAGTCAGTGTATATTGTGCTTTTTTTTTTCCCGCCATGTCTCTCTTATTTTCATTTGTTCCTTCATTTTTTTGGCACATTTATAGCTTGTATTATGTAAATTATTTCAACCCCTCCCATTTCACTGAAGATGGCTCAAACGAGTCGAAACATGTTTGAATTTGATTACCCATCTAATGATGGAATTATATGATGTATTGAATTAGGAGGATACACTTAATTTTACCTTTGTAAAGTGAAAACCGTCAATACAGAATGATTCTAATATCTGTAATGGCCAACTCGCCCGATAGGATAGGAATGGTAGGAAGGGGGTATTCATAATAATGAAAGCTACGAAAAAGTTAAGGATGAGAAACATTAAATTCCAGGTGAAAGGGTCACCTTTCAAGATACAGTAGTAGGCAAGTTGATATTTTTGGAGTGTACAGACCTGGAAAGGGAGACATTGACATAGAATTCTTTGATAAGATAATCAGTCATGCAGGAAACAACACTGAAAGAAATGTCATCATAGTGAGTGATCTAAATTTACTAAAGGTTAACTAGGATGGTAATGTCAATGACAGGGAGCATGACCGATAAATGATAAATAAATTAATCTGAGGACAGCTGGATCAGTAACAACCAACTAGAGGGAAAGTATTCTACACATGGTCTGATAAAACCAGGTGAGCTCTATAAATAGACTGAAGTGATAAATGGTGTACAGTGTTTTCCCCAGAAATTTTACGTCAGCTGGGTGGCAGAAATGAGTAGCCGGGCTGGGAATACGACGTAAAAAAATGAATACGATAAAATTTCAATTTATTCCCCCAAGGGCATTAACAATAATATTAGGCAGGTAAACATTAACTGAAAAATTGAACTAGTTTAGTGTTATCACGAAGAAGACATATGAGTATTTTGAACTTCTTGTGTTCCATTGCTCGTTCATTATCACTCGGTTGTTGTGGAGTGCCAGACAGGTTTGTTATGTCCCACGGAATCGAGTGCTCGCATGCGATTCCACACTAATCCAGACACCGCTCACGCACGACACTACGTGATAAGCTAAACAATTAAACTCCAATGTAACTTTTGCAATTATGCTGAACATAATGTAGATTTTTTATTTAAATAATTTACAGTATTTACATTTTAATTTGTAACACAGGACTCAAATATGTATTAATATTATGTAAACCCAGCAAGTTGGCCGTGCGGTAGGAGCGTGGAACTATGAGCTTGCATTCAGGAGATAGTAAGTTTGAACCCCACTGTCGGCAGCCCTGAAGATGGTTTTTCGTGGTTTCCCATTTTCACACCAGGTAAACGTACCTTATTTACGGGCATGGGCGCTTCCTTCACACTCCTAGCCCTTTCCTATTCCATCGTTGCCATAAGACCTATATGTGTCGGTGTGATGTAAAGCAACTTGAAATGTTAGGTAACTAGCACAAATCTAGGCTATGATAGCCGGGCGGTCAGTGAAAACGGCTGGGCGGGGTGCGCCCATTAGAAAGGTCCTAGGGAGAACACTGGTGTAAGTGATTGCAAAGCTATAGTCTATATATATAAAATAAGAGTTTTGTCTGTACATTGCTCAAAATTTGAAAAGAATGGTATTTCTGTATTGGTCATGTTCACAGTAACAAGGAAATGCACTTTTTACCTTTCCGTAATTTCTGTCTGTCTGTATGTATGTACACGCATCACAAGAAAACAGATGAAGAGAATTTAATGAAAATCGGTATGTGAAGTCAGGGGATGAGCCACTACAATCTAGCCTATAAATCATTTTACTGCTGCTATTTACTGCTATTTGCTTTACGTCGCACCGACCAAGATAGGTCTTATGGCGACGATGGGATAGGAAAGGTCTAGGAATGGGAAGGAAGCGGCCGTGGCCTTAAGGTACAGCCCCAGCATTTGCCTAGTGTGAAAATGGGAAACCATGGAAAACCATCTTCAGGGCTGCCGACAGTGGGATTCGAACCGACTATCTCCCGATTACTGGATACCAGTCGCACTTAAGCGACTGCAGCTATCGAGCTCGGTAATCATTTTACTCACGCTGAGTGAAATGGTAGTTTAGGGGAAGGCCTAAAATTGAATTCCCAAATATTTATATTATTAGTGGTCCTATCAATAAATACTGCATAACTAAAGTTATATAGAATTACATTTCCTATCATTTATGTCATACATTGTTACTGTACCGGCTTTGATAAAACAGATATTCATGAATTTGTATTTTTGTTGCCAAGTCCATATCAACGCCGAGCCACGAGAAAATGGGTTAATAGAATTTAATGAAAGTCTGTACCGGTATATAGAGTCGGGGAATAAGAAACTACAGTCTAAGTTATAAGCAATTTTATTCGCCCTGTATGAAATTGTAGTTTAGGGGAAGGCGCCTAAAATTTAATTTTTAAATACCTATGTTATTGGTCCTAACAAAAAGTACTACATAACAAAAGTTATAGAGAATACAATTTCTGACCATGTATGTTTTGTTAAATTTTACTGTACCGACTATGATAAGAGTGGTATTTTTGAATCGGAAGAAAATTACATGTGAAGGCCTACAATATTGAAAGCGCTTAACATTGATCAACAATAACATTACATTGACCATTGTTTGATGTGATGTTCTTTGTCTCGTACGCCGCCACTCAACTCCGATAAATGGGATTACTGCTGCGTACTGAGTATAACAGCCTGACTGAATATTGGTGAGAAAGAGCTGGGGAGTGAGAAAATTTTCTTCTTTAGCATGTCATTCCACTGGATAATAGATTCTGATACCGTGCTGCTGGTATGTAACAGACTGGTTCATCATAGTATTCCAACTATTCGATCCCTACTCTGGCGTGCTGTTTTGAATGAGCAGTGTGCACTCTTAAAGCAGAGACTCACTTAGTAGTAGTATGACCTGGTCTAGAATTACAATTTAGGCATATTCCAAATTATAGCACCACATATCACTAAATAACTCGAAACTCAACCTTGAAAAGAGCTTCTTCCTCGTCACTTTTATTAAACTCTACATTCATTTTATTTAAAATTAGCAGTGAAGTGGGGGTTTCTCTTCTGGCTTGGAAGAAAAAAACTGCCTCCAAGTCAGATCTTTCTGCCACTAGTGTAGTGAACTGAGATTTTCCGACTCATAGGGTACTCCTAGGAAGGAAACAGATTAGTAAAAGAGCATAGTTTTTGCCCTGGGACTCTCCACTATTCGACCCCCCCCCCCCCCCGAAAAAACTAAGTGTGTTAACGGATCACGGCTGTCTACGGCCTGGTCATTCCAGCTCTGGAACTGTGGACTGTTAGATCAGCAGCGTAGTAATGTTGGTTAAGAGTGAGAAAATGTGTGGTTTTTCATTTGATGATTTCATGTGAAATCATTGATTTTACTCGTGCCATTCCTACTGGCGTCATAGTAATGACCTACGTTCTTTTCAGTTGGGATTTATTTATTTATTTAGTGTATGGCTAGAGATGCAGCATCTATTGTTATAAGATCCACACTATATACGGATGTCCAAATTGTTTATATATATAAAATAACTTGTCCTGACTGACTGACAGATTCATCATCGCCTAGCCAAAACTACTGGATATAATGAAATGAAATTTTGAGGATACATTTATAGCACAATGTAGGTGCTCGCTAAGAGAGGATTTTCAGATATTCCGTTGGTAAGGGGGTGAAAAGGGGAGTGAAATTTTAAAATGAGTGTATCTATATCTCAAAACTTTTAAGGTTTACAGATATAATAATTGGTATTTAGAATATCCTTTAAAAATAAAGAAACATGTATTTTTTGTTTTCGGAAAATCCCAATAGGAAGGGTGAAAAAGGGGTTGAATGCCTTTAATGAGGATACTTATATCTCAGAAACTGAAGATATTACAGACGTGAAAATTGGTATTTGGAATCTCCTTTAAACATAAAGAAACACGCCTTCTCTTTCTTTTTTTGGGAGGGGGGGGGGGGTAAATCAAATTAACGGCGGTGGGGTGAAAAAGGAGTTAAGATAAATTGATTTTACTGTTCATTATGTACTTATTCTGATCATAAACTGATCATTTTTAATGTTTCCTGGGTTCGTTTTCAAGAACCATCTTTTCCTTTGGAGAACATAAAATTAAACTACAGTAGATTCTCCAGGCATATAAATAAAAATGTAAACACATTTAAAATAAACGATAGGAATGAAATTGACCGTGCAATTGTTCTCCTCTATAATAAGGACAATAATGCACGGAAGTATATCATTCGTGTCGCCAGAAATCTCGCGCACTTGCCTACGCGCGACGATGGTGCTGGTCACATTGTCAGCAATGACAATGGCAGCAGATGTAATTTACCGCCAAGTAGCGGTCTTGCATCTTCCTGTGGGTCCAGAACATAATAATAATAATAATAATAATACCCTAAATTCAATTAATATCACCCACCCTTATAATAATAATAATAATTGTAATAATAATGTTTTGGACCATCGTCAAAATGTGCGGAGTGCGCTGGAAACGGGTCCTGGCCGGGTAATGACTACGACTGCAGTCCGGCCGTGGGTTAAGTACCGCCAAAGCAGCCAAACTACACCAGGATGGATCTCCTCAAGGATTTGATCCATATTAATTAATTTAATTAATTAAGGCTATTTCTAGCTGAGTGCAGCCCTTGTAAGGCAGACCCTCCGATGAGGGTGGGCGGCATCTGCCATTTGTAGGTAACTTCGTGTTATTGTAGTGGAGGATAGTGTTGTGTGTGTGTGTGTGTGTGTGTGTGTGCGCGCGCGCGCGCGAGTTGCAGGGATGTTGGAGACAGTACAAACACCCAGCCCCCGCGCCACTGGAATTAACCAATTAAGGTTAAAATCCCGGACCCGGCCAGGAATCGAACCCGGAACCCTCTGAACCGAAGGCCCGAACGCTTACCCTTCAGCCAATGAGTTGGACATTTGATCCATATTAAAAATGCTTATGGGAAAAGATGGCAAATATTTAGGGACCCAACTGACCGGGTGGAATACCTGGACCTAGCTCGGGAAGTACGAAATTGGTTGCTGGAAGGAAAGATTGAAAAATGCCCTAATCTCTCAGAAAACGAGTCAGATCGTGAATTTCGATGGATTATATATAAAACGTTAAGCATTCAATTATAAATTTCATTATAATACCGTAGCGAAGCACGGGTATCTTGCTAATATAGTCTATAGCCTCTGGAGTCGCAAAAGCAAAGTCACTAGCACTGCCATTGTATTTTCCAGTCCTGCATTCTTTGATTATGTGCTTCACTGTCTGTTGTGCAGCGCCACAGCCACACTCAGGCATTGGGATTCTGTTCCATTTGTAATGGAAGACTGCACAGTTCCCGTGGTTTGTTCGGATCCTGTTCAGTGCGGACCACAGTCTACGAGGGAGGTTGAAACCAGGTGGCGGCATCTTCTTCACAGAAGGCATTGTCGGGCAGTATTTGTCGTTGAATCTCTTCTGCCATTCAGCTGAAGTTTGGTAGTTGCTGTTCCACAAGTTCATGGCATCTCTAGTTGGTGGTTTTCTCGAACGCAGACGATTAATATTCGCATCACCGATGTCATTATGTATCGGGAGTTCTGGGTTATTCACTATTTTACTGAATTCTCTTAGGAGAGGATCTTTACGTCTGAGATCTGGAGGAGGGATATGACTTATCACTGGTAGCCACTGGGTGGGAGTAGATTTGATTATGCCAGTGATGAGACGCATTGTAGTGTTCAGCTGGGTATCTATTCAGCAGTCGAGTACACCAACCCTAAAGCTGAACATCTCAGAGTTGCAGCTGTAGATCCCCAAGTTGTTCCACACAGCTCATGAATTAAATAGTTGCGAGTTCTTACTTTGGAAGAGACGTTCAGGAGATGTTGTTTATAAGACAGTGTTCTATCCAGTGTGACTCCTAGATATTTAGGGTACCTGTTATGTCTCAATTTCTGGTTGTCCATGTACACATTTAACTCCCTGTTAGCCATTTTATTGTTTAGGGGGAAGCAACAAACTTCAGTTTCACTGATGTTTGGTTGGAGTCCCCATATTTTAAAGTAGTGTGCCAGTGTCTTGAGGTCTTCAGTCAGGATCTCTTCTGTTTTCTCCCTGATAGCAAGTGCCCAATCATCAGCGTATCCGATTCCTTGAAAGTGTCTTCGGCATGTCTGCAATATATAAATTAAACAGCAAAGGAGCGAGAACTGACCCCTGTGGCAGACCGTTGTTCAGCGAACTTTGGCTGCTTACAGCTGTCCTATTGTACACACAAAATTGTCTTTGACTCATCATGTTGTTCAGGAGCCGTGCAGTTAACCTACATGGGACCACTTTCAGGAACTTGTAGAGTAATCCAACTTTCCAGACTGTGTCATAGGCTGCTGTCAAGTCTATGAATACCATTGAGGTCTTGAGTTTTCTTTGGAAGCCTGCTTCTATGTAGGTTGTAAGAGACATACCTTGATCTATCGTACTACTCTGTGGTCTAAAGCCCGCCTGTTCCATTGCAATTTTCTTGAGTATCTCAGGACCAATTGTGTTGAGCAGAAGTCTTTCTAGTAGTTTATATGCAACGCTGAGCAAGGCAATAGGGCGGTAGCTCTGCGGTTTTTCCTCGGTTTACCTTTCTTAAGAAAGGCAATAATCTTTGTCTGTGTGAATAGTTTTGGTGTCTTGCCTCTTTCAAGGATATCAGTGTAGAATTTAGCCAGCCAGGCACGAGCCTTTTCTCCACAGTGAGCGAAAAACTGCATTCCATCCTCACCAGGGGCTTTACCTGATTTAGTGTCACTGAAAGCTATGTTCATTTCTTCCACGCTAAATGGTTTTGGAGTGTGCCACCGGGGAACTACTTTTCAGGAGTTTAAGTTCTATCTTTAAGTTCTTAGTAAGTTTCTTATTTCTTTTGCTTTTGGAAGTCATGACCAGATGAGAGGCGATCTTGTTTGGATGGATTTCTGACATCGCCCGTACAGTTGCTTTTCTGTCTCCCAGCTTCTTTAGGAGAGACCATGCTTGTCGACTCAATTTCGTGAAGTCTAGAGAGCTAACTTTATCTTCCCATTTTTGCCTCCTGGCTGCATCTAGGCTGTGTAGAAGTTGGTCTGCAATTTCTGGGTCACTGCTCTCAATAAATGTCGGTAAAGGTTTTCGTTTTTCTCGTTCCATCCAGGAATGTATTCCCTGCGAAACCCTCTATGGATATGTTTCTTTGCTGCTGACACCACAGCTCCTACGAATCTTTCATAAGCGGCATGTGTAGGTGGTATCCGACCTATGCATTTATCAAGTTCTTCTGCGAAGCCAGGCCAATCAGCCTTACTGAAATTCCAGCGTGGTTGAGGGCTAGATGTGATCAGAGGGATTTGGATGCCAATTTTGTATAGTACAGGCCTGTGCTGGCTATGAGGGAAGTCGTGGAGCACTTTTCGAGTAGTTGGTAGAAGTTCGTTTCCTTTGTCTCTGGACACAAAGCACAGATCAGGACAATACCCCCATTTCCAGGCTGCTGATTTGAATGTGTCCGGGTCTTTGGCATCAAAGACGTGAAAGAGGTTGTTTCTATCCATCCATTCCAGCACTGCTTCTCCATTATCGTCATTAGTTCTGTATTTCCAGTCCTGGTGGTGACTGTTGAAATCACCAATGTAGACTGCTGGATGTGGTCGAATATTTGCAACATGGTTGGGCCACTTGGAATTCGGAGGTTTGTATATGTTTGGACCTCCGTGTCACCCATTCTGATGACAACGGAGTGGATGTCCTTCTCGGTGCTAGTAGATAGAAGAAAGGCATTATCTACAGTGTTTCGCACGTAGGTAGCATTACCGTAGGCATGATGATAGGTTGCTTCCCCGAAGATCGTAACCCGGAATTTTTCCTCTAGCTTGCAGCTGCTGCTCATCAGTGCAATGTGTTTCCTGTATGACTGCCAGGTCTACTTCATGAGAAAGTAGTAGTTTGGACAACGCTTCACTTTCAGCACGACTAATACCTTCAATGTTCAGTTGACATACACGAAGGACAGGTCCCAGGTTCCTAGTGGTTGTTTGGCCCTTTGGAAAAATCATTCCTGTTTCATCGTAATTCTGTAGCGTTATCTAGACGAGGAGGTAAAACTTTACGTCTGGTCATCTGTTCGCCGTTGCTCCCTTAGCACCACCCAGGGGTCACGTGTATGGTACTTTCAGGTTAAACCTACGGACGCGAGCAACGTTGGGAAAACCACTAAGACAGTCTTTCTGAGGATGTAAAAAGGTGGGTGGAGAGTGAGTGTCTGCCACTATAATGCAATTCCCCAACCTGATTGTGACCGATGGTAGGCAAGCGGGCCTCCCATTGCAATGAAAATTCCCCAATGCAGTCTTCATATGTTTAATTTTGCTGTATTATTTTTGTTCTTGATTACATACCTTTATAACTGACACTTTTAACTTATTTCTTTTAAACCTCCCTTTCCTGTCCTTAGCCTCCTGTCATAAAAATATTGCAGACTCAAGGGATACTTCACATTGGATCACAACAAGGAACCAGCTTGCATGCCAACAAGACCTTCAGCTAGTGAATGGCCAGAGCCCGCTCTCGGCTACTAAAGTCTCAAGTTGAAGAAATTGTGTAAATTAATTACATGTCTGCATTTGTAACAATTTGAACTTCTTTGCTAGGGCAGAAATTACCATAGTTCTGTTTAAAACATTAAACAATTTTGAGCAAGCAACACTCTCAATACATTCTTCTACTGTGACATTGTTTGAGACAATCCCCATTGTGAACAGTATCATAATTTACTCCTCTCAATTCTCTCATTTAGCTTTCCTATCCCAGCTTCCTTCCTAACCTTAATTTCTCACTCTGTCTTTCCTACCATACTTCTTATGAATTCCATCTCACTGGGTTGAATTCTACTTTCTTGCCTGCTGATAATGTTATTCGCTTTATGTCCCACTAACTACTTTTACGGTTTTCAGAGATGCCGAGGTGCCAGAATTTTGTCTCGCAGAAGTTCTTTTACGTGCCAGTAAATCTACAGACACAAGGCTGATGTATTTGAGCATCTTCAAATACTACTGGACTGAGCCTGGATCGAACCTGCCAAGTTGAGGTCAGAAGCCCAATGCCTCACCCGTCTGAGCCACTCAGCCTGACTTTCTTGCCCGCTAGTGAAAGAACAAGTCTTAGCTGCATAAGTCAGTATGGGTACATAGTACATTTTGTACACATCTCTTTACTTCTCCTTGGTACTTCTTTGCTCCAAACAAGTTTTCTTACACTTTGGCAGAAGGCATTGCCCTGCTGTACCCTCCTGCTAATCTTGTCCAGCCTAGCATTTTGCAATAGTACACTTCCTAGGTATTTAAAGCTGTCCACAATTTCCAGACTCTGACTTACAATTTTCACAGTGCCCTTTCCCCTCTCTACATCACCGTAGTCTTGTTTTTATCTGTACTGATTTTCATGCTATACTTCTCAATTTTTTCGTTCAGTACATCTACAGAGATGCCAACTTTCAAGAAAGGTAATTCGTAATGCAGCCGTTAGGGCAGGGGGGGGGGGGGTCGCAGATTTCCCCCCCCCCCCCCGTAATCTTACTAACTTACATATCATTTAATTTAAAGCTTGTAGTTCCTGTTTGGTAAACGTACACTGGTGACATGCTTTTTCTTTTCATATCATGCGCATCCTCTGCACTAACAGAGCACTTAACAGTTCGGAGTTCATATTAGCACGAAATTCAGTCTTGTTCTTCTTCATCATGCGCATCCGAAACACACTACAAAACACATGTGAATGAGATTTTGAGGAATGCATTAAACAATGCCATTCTTCAAGTATACCTCCCTAAATTTTTCAACTATATTTATTACTAGCGTCACTAATCGCGGTAACGTAATCACACGTATTTTCCTGCACAAGAAATCGCTTCATTATTTCATTATTTCGCATTTCGTAACACACAATTAGCATATATTCTAGAAGAGCAATATATGTAAATTTGGCAACCAAAATCGCAATAAATACATCTTCAACAGTCACGCACACAGTATTCACAATTAAACGGAGTTTGTCACCACTTTACCGCCAAAACAAAGACAAAAGAACTCTCATACTTGCATGGAAGTCTGATTATGTGACGAACAAAGACAACAACTCCGCAAGATATACCACTTCACAGGTGCCTATATTTGCGGAACTGGAAGCACACTGCGTACACTGCGTTCGGCGCGTGAAAACTCGAAATATTCTTAAACGAGGGACAGGAAAAGGGTATAAATTATTACTGAGAAATCCGAAAATAATATTCTGAGAATTCAAGCCGCCTTGTGCATTCTTTTGAACACTTCATACACTTAGATTTAAAAATCAACAAAAAATCGTAATTTTTTTTTTTTTTGCTAGTTGTTTTACGTCGCACCGACACAGATAGGTCTTATGGCGACGATGGGACAGGAAAAGCCTAGGAGTGGGAAGGAAGCGGCCGTGGCCTTAATTAAGGTACAGCCCCAGCATTTGCCTGGTGTGAAAATGGGAAACCACGGAAAACCATTTTCAGGGCTGCCGACAGTGGGGTTCGAACCTACTATCTCCCGAATACTGGATACTGGCCGCACTTAAGCGACTGCAGCTATCGAGCTCGGTAAAATCGTAATTTGTGGTGTGTGATTCGTAAAGGCGTAATTAAGATGGGTAATTCGTAATTATTACGATTAAATCGTAATAGTTGGCATCTCTGCATCTAATTGTTGTTGCACTTCTTTGTTGTTCTTTCCCCATATCACATCATCATCTGCAAAATTGCAGTATCTTCATCTCTTTATCTCCATAGGCTTCCTTTGTTTCCTTTACAATTTCGTCCATGATGAAAATAAACAAAAGAGGTGACAATATACTCCCCTGTCTGAGTCCAGTCTTATTATTAAACCATTCTGTCTTTCCAACTGGGGTCAGTACCCTGCTAACGCAGTTGTTGTACAGTATACAATATTATTTAATAAATAGACATTTTTATTTTAATTTTAACACTTCAATACTGGTATAAAAGTGAAATAAATGAATATATATATATATATTGTGGTATATAGTTCTAGTTAGTAATGCATCTTTCCACATAAAAAAACAAAACATGTTGCAACATCCTCGAAAGGCCACGGGGCTACCAAGTGATCGCTGATCAGCCCGAAGTCTTGCAGATTACGAGATGCCATGTGGTCAGCACGATGAATCCTCACGGCCGTTATTCTTGGGTTTCCAGACCAACTCTTTCCCCAACCCAAACATTAAAACAGAATTTGACACAATTTAAAAAATCAAAATGAATGATAAAACAGTAACTTAATAGTTTTGTAAGTTTCTGTAAAAAAAAAAATAAAAAAAACATTCCCACTCTGTCAGGGTCGAACCCACTTTTTTGAAAATCACATACGACTCCCACTGTGCTAAATACTCTCTCAGAGATTAATGTTGCTGGTTGTATACATAAATATTTCATAGCCAGTTTATGCAGATTTAGCAACCTTGTGTTTGTTTTCCAAGAAACTTAAACACGTGAAAGGTGGGAGAACATCACCCTTAAGGTATGTGGTGATTTCCTCTTCAGAAGCATTAAGATGTGGTGGTGATTTTTGTTTTAAGAGGAAGTACAAGGAGGTAAGATAATGAATTTGTTGTTCTGTTAAGAAGCCATTCTTTCTCAGCATTGATTCAGTTAATACAGCTTACAGTTCTTCAGTCTGTCGAAAGCATGGAATGTAACATTATAACATAGCTGTAAAACATGGACAATTACAAGTACAATTTATAAACGTCCATTTTTTTACAGCTGTGTTATGTAGTGTTACATTTCTTGTTTTTGACAGATGAAAATCTAGAACTTATGACTTTGCTGCGTCACGTCCTTACATAATGCTGCCATACAAGCACCATATACCGGGCAATTTTCTTGGCTCTCAAGAATGGATCATCTGAAATAAATTTTTTTTTGCTATTGGCTTTACGTTGCACCAACACAGAAATGTCTTATGGCGACGAAGGGACAGGAATTGTCTAGGACTGGGAAGGAAGCGACCGTGGCGTTAATTTAGGTACAGCCCCAGCATTTGCCTGGTGTGAAAATGGGAAACCATGGAAAACCATCTTCAGGGCTGCCGACAGTGGGGTTCGAACCTACTATCTCCTGAATACTGGATACTAAATAAATACTTAAAACAATCTTTATTATCTGTAGATAGTATCTAAGTGCAACCTATAAAAATCTTGCCAAAGATTTATACACAACATATTAAAATGGAGTTACAAGCTTACCTCTTCACTAGCACATTCAGGACCCTCTTGTTGATTAGCAAGTTGCAGCAGTGACAGCACCTGAACTGTGAAAAACTTGTCCTTTTAAGTGGGGGTCCGATAGCACTGCAATGGAACATATTTCGTCCTCTTTGATGTCTTTGTCCTGCATGTTAATTGCATCTGGCAATGATAGTCTTACTTTCACAATTCCTGATCCACTGCGTGATGGCTTCTGACGAAGAGTGTGGTGGTGCTGGTGATTATTGTTTTAAGGGGAAGTACAACGAGGCAACCATCCTCTATATAACACTAATCAGAGGGATAAAATGGAAGGGTTCCGACAGTTAGAAAAAGGAAGATATTGGCCAAAGAAAGACAAAAGGCCACGAAGGGAATGAAAAATGAAAGACTCCCTACGCCTGCAATGCTTTAATACCTTTTGGGTCAGAAAAGAACAAGACGTGACCAAGAGAGGTCAGATAGGATAGATGAAAGTGTGGAAGCAGGCCAGGACTCAGCTGATGGCCTTGTGGTTGCCAGCCCACGACCCCAATTTAATAACACTTGGGGTCCTTTCTAGTCGCCCCATACGGCAGGCAGGGGATATCGTGGGTGTAATTCTACTGCCCCCACCCATAGGGGCAAATTTAGAGATTCTAAATATGACAATCATGTTCATAAAAAACAGAACACCTTGAAAGAGTAGAGATAGGAAGATCATATTCACAGGACATGTTCATTAGTATGTTCTGCAAAAACGATTAGCATTTCAGTGACCTAGGTTCAGCATGTGTCCTATTGCCTAGTAGGCACTGGGTCCTCCATGGGAATTGACAGCTTGTTCCATGCGTGATAGCATTGACACGTATAAGGCGTGAACGGCATCCTGGGGTATACCCAACCATGCTGCATTTACCCTGCTCCACAGTTCATCTTTGATGGTTGGCATTGAATCACAGCGCCGCACCCGTCGTTTCACCATATCCCACACATTTTCAATTCGCGACAAGTTCGGTTATCAGGTGGACCAGGGCAACAGTCCGACATTCCGTGACAACAAGAAGGCACATGCTCATGCAGCAACATGTGGTCGCGCAATTGGCCTGCTGAAACATGGCGTTTGGGGTGTCGTGCAGAAAGGGTATGGCTACGGGTCGCACAATGTAATTCACGTAGGTCAAAAAGGTCACAGTGGCCTGGACACGCACCAAATGTGATTCATGATTATACCCCATAGCACCCTACACCGTAAGGCCTTGAGTTGACGCTGTATGTCTTGGGTAAATGCAGTCATTATGATGCCTCTCCCCCTGTCTGCGGTGGAACAAACTGTGGTCATCATTTTCAAACAAACAGAACCTATATATATTTTTTTTTTTTGCTATTTCCTTTACGTTGCTCCGACGCAGATAGGTCTTATGGCGACGATGGGATAGGAAAGGTGTAGGGATGGGAAGGAAGTGGCCGTGGCCTTAATTAAGGTACAGCCTCAGCATTTGCCTGATGTGAAAATGGGAAACCACAGAAAACCATCTTCAGGGCTGCCGACAGTGGGGTTCGAACCCACTATCTCCCGACTGCTGGATACTGGCCGCACTTAAGCGACTGCAGCTATCGAGCTCGGTCAAACAGAACCTGGATTCGCCCGAAAACACTATCCGCTATCATTCCTAACCCCAGTGACGTCGTTCCATGTGCATGTTTATGCACATTAGTCAAGGTAGGTGGAGAAGTGGACAGCGTGCTGGTACCCAGACCGTAAAAAACGGCAACAGACTGTCACTCCTGATAGTGTACGATGTGTTACACTGTTGCGCCAGAGCCGAGGACGATGCAGATCTGCCCTTCAATGCATTCAGATAAGGTGTCGATCTTCTCGGTGGGGTAGGGGGGTTTGGATGATGCAACCAGACCCACCTCGTTGTGTTCTACGGTCTTCTGTGAACCATTCTGTACACACCTGTTGCCCTGTCAACACACTTCGTCCCACATGAGCAGGAATTTCCCCGGATGCATCACATTCTCTCATGCCAATAATGCGCCCTCTTTCAAACCCACTCAATTGATGGTACTGTTCTTGCATACGTCTGCGAGGCATCCTGCACATTTGCTCAAGTCACACTGGTCCATTGCCTGGCGCATTTTACCAGTCGGTGATGGTGGGTCAAGATATCGATGTGGACCGTGAACCTGAGGGCCGACATGGTTTAAATGCTAATCATTTCTTCAGAACATACTATATAATGCTCATGTTCACTGAATATGAACTTCCTATCTCTATGAATATTGAATTTTCACGACCGCATTGTAATCGAAACAGACTTTCAACCTATTAGGTCGTGTTACGTACATTTAGTACGTGTTGAAGAGATGTTAAATACAGAACAAAACTGGCCACCCGGACACCAGTGGGATCCGAACCCACAATGTCGCGATTTCGCGTCGGTTGCTCTAACAATTGAGCTATGGTGGCCTAGGCCATCCTTCTTCTGTTTGAAAGGATCCAATAGGTTGAAAGTTTGTTTCGATTACAATGCGATCGTGAAAATTCAATATTCATTGACTTGGCCCTCAACGGGCGACTTAAACGCACTCTACAGTGTAATGGCAGTAGTGCCAGACCTGTAGCTTAGATCCTTTCCAACAGAACAAGGATGGCCTAGGCCAAAGTAGCTCAATTGGTGGAGCAACCGGCGCAAAATTGGGAGGTTTTGGGTTCGGATCCCACTGGTGTCCGGTTGGCCATTTTTGTTCTGTACTTAACATCTCCTCAACACATACTACTGTAAATGTACATAACAGGACCTAATAGGTTGTAAGCCTGTTTCGATTACAATGCGGTCGTGAAAATTCAATATTCATTGACTTGGCCCTCGATGATGATGATGATGATTGTTGTTTAAAGGGGCCTAACATCGTGATCATTGAAGTGTCATCATCAGCCAAATAGCAAGGCAGAGCAAACATTAAATCATAGTCACAGTCAAAAAGAGTACGTAGAATAATTAACACTATTTCATGTCGAAGCAATTCCAGTTGATGTTCATAACACAATGATCACATCAAAAGAGTAAAAAGAAACAACACTATTTCGTACCGAAACAATTCCAGTTGAAGTTCATAAGCATAACATATGAAGACGTATTAAAGGTCTATAACGAGTTAAAGGACTTGCTCTAAGATGAAAACTAGAAGGATTACTCATTATGAAATTGAACTTGAAGGTCTTGTAGGCAATTGTTTTTTCGACCGAAGAGTGGAAAGCGATTTAATTCTAAGGAATACAGTGTAGGATTTAATTTCAACAATTCAAAGCGGATATATAAATCTTAAAAAGAAATTTGAATCATTGAAAAAGAATAAAACCAAATAAAAATATTTTTAAAATAGGAAGAAAATTTTAAAGAATTACAATGTGCGGCTCAACTCGAACAGGAACAGCTTGCCGTGGTGATTGATAAACGTATGGGAGACGATAAATAGAGAAAAGAGTGGGGAATAATGAGTGCTTATTAGAGAGTGGGAGGAAAAGGAAAAAAAAAGGGGGGGGGGATATTTAAGGAGGATCATAGGAGTGTTGTGGAAGGGGCAAGTAGCCTGAGAGAGTATTGTGTAAATTGTGAAAGATTGATTGCTTACTTGTTGACTTGAGATTAGTTAAAATGAAGATGAGAAAATTGAAAAGGGTGTTAGGCTTCTCAGAAATATCATTCACGTTAAGGTTTGGATTGAAAAACTGGTCAAGGTGTATAAAACAGTTTTCAGTGATGTCTAGGAGAGGGCCTTTATTTAGAGTGCTGAGAATTTCGATATCCTGGTCTATTGTAGTGAAAATATGTTTTGCGTCATGTATATGTTGCCCCACTGCCGAAAATTTGTTGTATTTCATTGCATTAACGTGTTCAGTGTATCTCTTTTTGAAGTTCTAACCAGTTTTACCTATGTAAAAAGAGTTACAGTTGTTGCATTTAAAACTGTGTACGTCTGACATAGAAAAGACACGGGTTTTATTTATTCAATATAAATGCCTATGGTATTGCTAATGTCTTAAAAAAACACATGATTTCTTTTCGAACTAATAATAGAAACCTTGAATTATTACTTAACTCCAACTCCTTTTTTTTTTTGTTATTTTGCTTTACGTCGCACCGACACAGATAGGTCTTATGGCGACGATGGGACAGGGAAGGGCTAGGAGTGGGAAGGAAGCGGCCGTGGCCTTAATTAAGGTACAGCCCCAGCATTTGCCTGGTGTGAAAATGGGAAACCACGGAAAACCATCTTCAGGGCTGCCGACAGTGGGACTCCAACTCCTTAAATAAAACCAGTGTCTTTTCTAAGTTAGGCGTATACCGTTTTAAATGCAACAACTGTAACTCTTCATACATAGATCAAACTGGTTATAACTTCAAAATCAGATACTTTGAAAACGTTAATGCAAAAACAGATCGGATGTAAGGCTTTTCAGGCGTTTGCTCTATTAACCAGCGTTTTGTCTTAGGTCTGAGACTAGACTCATAAGAGTAGGATGTGTCAGACCCTACCCACTGACGCTGACAAGCGCCTAGTGACAGGATCGTACTATGAACCAAACACGAAATGCGCGCTTCCATGCTGTACCACTAGCTGAACGAGACCGCGCTAATGTAACTGCTGGAGTTAACAAGTGCTATTATCGTGAGGTGGGTATCACTATTTGGTGGTTTTATTTCATTTTGATCTTTCATTTTTCTTTTCCTTCACTGTTGTTGTTCTGTTCATTTCTTTCATTATTGTTCTGTTTTCTTCATTTCGTGCGGTTTTCTAAATAAGCAGATAGGCAATATGCCTACTCTGTAAGTTCAGTATGTTTACTTGCTCTGAGTGTGGTAGTGTATACGAAGCAAGAACTACTTTGCGGAGGCATGTAAAACAAAAACATCCTCTGAAACTGGAAGAGATAGCGCCAAACTCACGAAAACCACAGGGTAGTGGGATTCTTACGTGTAACGTATTTAATAAAACTTTTGCTCAGCAATCGTGTCTGAAGCGGTATCAGCGTAACTAGCACTCTGATACTGTTGGTGGCGAAAGTGATAGAGGAAGGTGTTTATTTTATCTTTTATTTTCTTTTGCTACTGGCTTTACGTTGCACCGACACAGATATGTCTAATGGCAACGATGGAACAGGAAAGGGCTAGGACTGGGAAGGAAGCGGTCGTGGCCTTAATTAAGGTACAGCCCCAGCGTTTGCCTGGTGTGAAAATGGGAAACCACAGAAAACCATCTTCAGGGCTGTCGACAGTGGGATTCGAACCTACTATCTCCCGAATACTGGATACTGGCCGCACTTAAGCGACTGCAGCTATCGAGTTCGGCAAGGTGTTTATTTAAATGTACTATGTGTGATTATGCTTCACCAGTAAGAAATGCTACAGGCCTACCTGATCATTTCCAATCGTCCCATGATATTCAAATTCACCGTGAGAAGAAAGAATTTAATACATATTCTGATTTTGTGGCTTGGAAAGAAGAAAATGAACGAAGGACCAGTTCTTCTTACGTCATGAATATGGGGCTAAAAGAATGCCGAGATGGAACGAAAATAATTAACTTCTGTTGTAACTGCTCCGGTTATTATACCTACAAAGGGACTGGGCAGAGGCACTTGAAAACCCAAGGAACTTCAAAACTTAATGGCTTTTGTCCGGCCGGAATGAAGGTAGAGTTGTTCATGGATGGGAAGTGTCTCTTTAGTTTTACGTCTACGCACATTGGACATAAGTGTGAGCTGGGTCATTTGCGTATTCAACAGAAAGACAGAGACATGTTAGCTTCTAAACTTGCTGCCAACATACCGTCACACACTGTGCTTGATCAAAAACGGTGTTCTATCAGCGAGGAAAAATTAAATCGAGTGCATCTTCTAAAAGAAGTAAGTATAAATAACCACCTAATCGATACTTTATTAATGCCTCAGGCAAAATTGAATAAAATTAAAACTTACAGGACATGTTTCGACCACTTAGTGGTCCTCTTCAGCTGTATAAATAAAGAACTGAAAAGAAAAACATTGACAATAAGCACAAATAAAAGTTCTTTGGAGACTCCTTTGATAAAAATGGAGGTCGTCAGAATAGGTCATCATGCCTGAGGCATTAATAAAGTATCGATTAGGTGGTTATTTATACTTACTTCTTGATTAAACATCGATACGGTCATGAAATGGACAACTTGTAATGCATCTTCTAACTCAGAAAGATATGCAGAACATTAGTCGGTCTTACAATTTATCCTCCGATATAATGAAGCATCAAGAGGACGGAACTAGCGTAAGCGCCTGGGTGAATGAAATGAAACAAGTTAAAATCCTTGTGTACTGTTATACAAAGAACAAGGGAAGGAGCATCCAGAGCTCAGAACCGAAGACTTCGCGCTTGTGATCATAAATAATGCACAACGTGAAATTTTACAGAAGTACAGTTCAGACTGTATATGTATGGACAGTACCCATGGGAAGAACAGTTATGTATTTGAACTGGTCACTTTATTAGTTTTAGATGATATAAGGCAGGGCTTTCTGCGCGCGTTTTTCATATCAAACAGAACAGATGAAGCGGTGTTATCTCTCTTCCTGAAAACCATCCGAGATGAAAATGGTGATACCATTCCGAAAGTATTTATGTCGGGCATGGCAGACGCATTTTATAACGTGTGGACGAATGTTATGGCTCTCCCTCAAAGAAGGTTATTTTGTGCATGGCACCTGGACAGAGCTTGGAGGAAAAAATTAACAAAAATAAAGACAAAATCTAAGCAGGATGAAATATATAAGCTTGTAAGGACTATACTGGAGGAACGAGATCCCGAGTCTTTCTCACTTCTGTTAGAGTCAGGGGTGAAAATGATGTGTGAAGACAGTGATACCTCTGACTACAGAAAGTATTTTCTTCAGCATTATGTGCCATGTAAAGAAATGTGGGCGTACTGTTATAAACTGCATTGCAGCTTAAACATCAATATGCATATTAAGAGAATGCATAGGACAATTAAATACATTTATCTAAAAGGAAAGAATGTAAAACTCTTAGACAAGTCAATTCACGCAATTATGAGTTTTGTGCGAGATAAACTCATTGACAGATTAACTGTCATACACAAAGGCAAAATAACTTCGAAAATTGCTGACTTGAGAAAGCGTCACAGGACAAGTTTACAGTTGGAGGCTGTCACCATCACTCAGCAAGATGGGTATTGGCAAATCATTTCCTGCTCGCAAGTGAAGGACCTGTATGAAATCAGGCAGGTACTCTTCTCAGTGTGACTGAAAAATTATGTGTGTAGAGTGCAAACGCTTGCATTCACATATTTGCATGCAGTTGTCATGATTCTGCTATTAAATGGAACATGTGCAAACATATTCATTTGCTGTGTCGTACTTTTAAGCATTGTACACGACTTTCAACTTCAGTGTATGGCCCGTCCCCTTCTCTAGTTATTGACTGCAATGAGAGCATAGCAGAAACTGAAGTAATTACAGCTGAGCTAAGCAAACGAAAAGGTCATAAATGCAGACTTGGCAACAAAGAAATCGTCCTTGATATCGAAAGTGACAGAAATGATTGATTCCATTGAGAGGGAAGAAGAATTGAATGCACTAGCAAAACACATTGCTCCTTTGCCTGCTGTTCTAAAAGCACTTCGACAAACCAAGGACCCAAGCGTGAAATTAGTGCCGCCCGACAATGTCTCTCCAAGCAAACAAAAACACACCACAGCAGCCATTGCTTTCTACTAGAAAACAGAAGAAAATTTCTAAGAAAACATTAACAAAACCAACGCCAGCTGAGACCCAGAAAACTGCACCGAGCATTATTATTCAGAATAGGTCAAAGTAGAACCATGATGAATGCTGGAAGACGCATCCAAGTTATGGTGGTGCCCAAGATGCATGTGTATGTCCTTAGTTAACGTTGTATTTGTAAGAATATATAAAATACATGTACGTAGATAAATGTGCGCGTAAACTATAATGTTCACTTTCTTTAACCCTCTTGGAGCCAAGAGCCGATCTGGTCGGCCGCTCCCCATCAGCTGGAAGAGGCCAGAGCTCCGCCTCCACTCTACTACTGTAAAGTGCCAAGCCGTTTTCAGTGGAAATACATGTATTTTAAAATTCGCGTGTATCTACCGGTGTATAGCAAATACCGGCATGCAATTTTCTACATATCAACTACGTAGAATAAGAAACTAGTTTGGAGTGATATAAAGTGTCAAAGACGTTTTATTGTTGATTTATAGTTGTCGATAACGTTTATTTTTAGGAAGAGAAAAATATTTTCGCACTTTCTCTCTCAATATCTACTTTGAAAAAATAATTTATGATACAAAAGAATATACATAATTATGTATAATGTATTTCTAAATACAATTCTATAGAACAACTAATTTGAACGAGAAAAATAAAAACGTAAAAAGTAAACATTCAAAGATATGTCCCTAATAAAAACAAGGCATTTTTACTCGCCGCTAAAATTCGCGTGTATATATTGATGTTTGTTAAATACTGACAACATTTTTCTACGTGCGGACAACACAGTATTAAAATAATTCTGAATTATTAAATAAGTAAAAAATAGTAGTTGATATTATAGTTTTTTGTTTTCAGAAAAAATAGTTTCTCATTTTCGGTTGTAGTATATATTAGAAAAATAATTTTACAATACAACAGAATTTACGAAATTAAGAAATGTATGGCACTAAAGCCGTGATTTGCTTTGACCTACTAAGCAACCGCTACTCAGTTCGGTACCTGCAGTTTACGAGGTGAATCATGGTCAGCGAGACGGATCCTCTCAGTAATTATTCTTGGTTTTCCAGACCGGGGTCGCCCTCTCACCCTCAGATATCTCCTCAATTGCAATCACTTACGGTCACCTAGATTGAGTGAACCTCGAACCAACCCTCAAGACCAGGCGAAAATTCTTGACCTGGGCAGGAATCGAACCCATGACCTCCGGGTGAGAGGCAGGCATGCTACACTTGGCCCGCGGAGACTGGCATTTAGGTAATGATACAGGACTATATGTGACTATAAGGTTTAGCAGAAAATAAGTGAAAAGTAAATTGAAGTGTAATATGGGCGGAGAATCAGACGGTAGGGCATGTTTAGATCCAAGAACTTCCTTGAAGGAGACAGGAGGTTGAGGAATATTGTCGGGTTCATTGGGACAAATTTCCACAAAATGTTCTCCAGAGACATCATCATCATATTCGTTATCACTAGTTTCATCTACCACCATATTCAGAGTAGCTTTAGTGCTGTTAGACACAATTAACCGTCTGTTCTTTAGCTGCGGTGATTCCGCGGACGTGTCCGGTATAATTTCGTCGCTACTCTCTGAACTAAATTCCGTATCGCTATCCGATAAATCATCCGCGTTAACTTCGCACTGTTCTAAATACTGCATTAATTTATTGTCATCAATGCCTGCTGAAAAATTATCACGTGAACAACATGTCATTTTCCTGTCACAATCCACTCACTGCAAGGAGCAATCTCTTACTGCCTGGTTAGCGGTATTTGTAAACACAGGAAACGACTCTTGTGAAAGGTATAACACCCTCTTAGAACTGCCAAAGCAAGGCCAGGCACACAATAACGTGTACAGGTTGTAACAAAAGTATGCACGTCACTATAGGTTGCCTCAAAATTATGTATATCACAGAATTTTAAGCCGGCCGATGTAATCGGCTCTGGCAACTTCCGACTGGATTGTTAACGGCCGACTAGATCGGCTCTGGCAATTTAAAGGGCGGATGCTCGCACTACCACCTGGCACCAAGAGAGTTAAGACATTGTGTGTGTGTGTCGATTTCAAAGTTCATAAATTCTTGTGATGCTGTCTTGTAAATAAACTCCCCTACTTTATGAAGTACTAGCAAAATACCCGTGCTTCGCTACGGTATTATAATGAAATTTATAATTGAATGCTTAACGTTTTATATATAATCCACCGAAATTTGCAAACTAACTCGTTTTCTGAGAGAATCCGCCAAATTTAGTGATCTGACTCGTTTTCTGAGATATTATGGCAAAGTTCCTCCCATTTTTCAATCTTTCTTCTCAGCAATCGATTTTGTACTTCCCGGGCTAGGTCCAGGTATTCCACCCGGCCAGTTGGGTCCCTAAATCTTTGCCATCGTTTCCTATAAGCATTTTAATATGGATCAAATCCTTGAGGAGATCTGGCGTGGTTTCGCCTTGGCGGTACTGAACCCGCGGCCGGACTGCAATCGTAGTCATTACCCGGCCAGGACCTGTTTCCAGCACGGTCCACACATTTGGAAGATGGTCCAGAACATTATTATTATTAGGGTGGGTGATATTAGTTGAATTTAGATTATTATTATTATTGCCAGCCCCGTGGTGTAGGGGTAGTTTGCCTGCCTCTTACCCGGAGGCCCCGGGTTCGATTCCCGGCCAGGTCAGGGATTTTTACCTGGACCTGAGGGCTGGTTCGAGGTCCACTCAGCCTACGTGATTAGAATCGAGGAGCTATCTGACGGTAAGATAGCAGCCCCGGTCTAGAAAGCCAAGAATAACGGCCGAGAGGATTCGTTGTGCTAACCACACGACATCTCGTAATCTGCAGGCCTTCGGGCTGAGCAGCGGTCATTTGGTAGACCAAGGCCCTTCAAGGGCTGTAGTGCCATAGGGTTTGGTTTGGTTTTTATTATTATTATTGATGGTCTGGAACCCACAGCAACATGCAAGACCGCTACTTGGTGATAAATTACATCCCCTGGCATTGTCATGGCTGACAATGTGACCAGCTCCATCGTCACACGTAGGCAAGTGCGCGAGATTTCTGGCGACACGAACGATATACTTCCGTGAATTATTGACCTTATTATAGAGATGAACAATTGCACTGTCAATATCATTCATATCGTTTATTTCAAATGTGTTTAAATTTTTATTTATATGCCAGGAGAATCTACTGTAATCTAACATTATGTACTCCAAAGGAAAATATGATTCTTGAAAACGAACCCAGGAAAGATTAAAAATGATCAGTTTTATGATCAGAATAAGTACATTATGAACAGTAAAATCAATTGGTCTCAACTCCTTTTTCACCCCACTGTCGTTAAGTTGATATTACCCACCCCCCCAAAAAAAGGTGTTTCCTTATGTTTAAGGGAGATTTGAAATACAATGTTCACGTCTGTTACCTTCAGTTCTGAGATATAAGTATCCCCGTAAAAAGAATTAACATTTTTAACTTCCTTTCACACACCCAACTACCCTACAGTGAATTTCCCGTTAAAAATATTTGTCTCTTTAATAGTAAAGGATCTTCTAAATACCAATTACCACGACCAACATCTTCAGTTTTTGAGATATGTGTCCACATAAAAGGAATTCTACTCCTCTTCACCCTCGCCCCCCAAAATGATTTCGCCCCAAAACGCTTTTTTCTTTGTTTTTAAAGGAGATCCAAATATCAATTTTTACATCTGTAAGAACTTTAGTTTTTATTAGATGTAAGTATCCTCATACAATTAATTCAATTAATTTTTCAATTTTAATCTCTCCCCCCCCCCGCCCTTCATTGGATTTTCTGAGAATACGTGTTTGTTTAATTTTAAAGCAGATTCCAAATACCAATTTTCACGTCTGAAAAATCTTTCGTTTTTGAGATAATAGTATCCTCATACAAATAATTCAACTAATTTTTCAATTTCCCTCCTCCCTTTAGGTGGATTTCTGAAAACAAAAAATACGTATTCCTTTATTTTTAAAGGAAATTCCAAATACCAAATTTCACGTCTGTAACATCTTCAGATTTTGAGATATCAGTATCCTAATTGAAAGAATTCAACCCCATATTCAATCATTTTCACCCCTCCACCCAAGTGGTTTTTCAGAAAACAAAAAATACATGTTTCTTTATTTTCAATACAGATAAAGAAATACTATTATTCACTTCGGTAACATGTTAAGTTTTTAAGATATACTGTAGAAATGCTCATTTAAAATTTCACCCCGTTTTTAGTTCCCCTTAATTGGAGTTTCCAAAAACAAATCACCTATGTTTCTTTACTTTTAGAGGAGATTCCAAATACCAATTTTTACGTCTGTAACGTTTTAAGTTTCTGAGATATACTGTAGATATAGTTTTCTAAAAATTCACCCCAATTGGTCACTCCTGTTTAACTACCCCCTTTAATTGTATTTTCAAAAAAAAAAAAATACACGTTTCTTTATTTTTAAAGGAGATCCCAAACACCAATTTTCAGGTCTGTAATATCTTCAGTTTCTGAGATATAAGTATCCGCATAAAAGGCATTCAACCCCCTTTTCACCTTTTTTCACCCCGCCTATTGGGATTTTCCGAAAACAAAAAATACGTGTTTTTTATTTTTACAGGAGATTCTAAATACCAATTTTTACATTTGTAAACTTTCAAAGTTTTGTGATATAGATACACTCATTTTAAAAATTCACCCCCCTTTCACCCTCCCATTAATTGGATTTTCCAAAAACAAAACAACAAAATAAACGTATTTCTTTTCTTTTAAAGGAAATTCTAAATACCAGTTTTCAGGTCTGTAATATCTTCAGTTTCTGAGATATAAGTATCCTCATTAAAGGCAGTCAACCCCTTTTCCGAAAACAAAAAAATACACGTTTCCTTATTTTTAAAGAAGATTCTAAATACCAATTTTTACATCTGTAAATTTTTAAAGCTTTGAGATATAGATACACTCATTTTAAAATTTCACCCCCTTAACGGCGGAATATCCAAAAATCCTCTCTTAGCGAGCACCTGCATGTTAATATGAATGTATCCCCAAAATTTCATTTCTTTATGTCGAGTAGTTTTGGCTCGGCGATGATGAATCAGTTGTCAGTCAGGACAAGTTATTTTATATATATAGATTTTATGATAGTGCCTAAGTTGTGTGCGTGTCCTTAATTAACTTCGTATTTTTAAAGAATTTACAACATATCTTTTTGTAGATAAATGTGCGCATAAAATATAATGTTCGCTTTCTCTAAGAAATAGTGTGTTCGTTTTCGAAGTTCGCAAGTGCTTGTATTGCTGTCTTCTGAGTAAACTCCCAGTCGAACTTCACGCAAAACTTGTGGCCATTCAACTAGGTGAAAGTACTGATGATGCAAGCCCCTCTATGAATAATTTGGATAACAGTGATAATACCTATGTCAATGATAATGATGTTGTTTGTCCTGGTGACTGTAAAAGTATTTCTGGGAGTGTGCATTCTAAAATTCCAATTATTCCTGTAGAAATCAATAATGAGCCTACGTTTGCACTGGTGGACTCTGGCAGTGTTACCTCTGCTATTAATTGGTCTTGGTTTTCTAAAAATAAGTCTGTCTGTAAATTTCCGAACCTTGAGCCCCTTTCAACTGTATTTCGCTAGTTGTTTTTACGTCGCACCGACACAGATAGGTCTTACGGCGACGATTGGACAGGAAATGCCTAGGAATGGGAAGGAAGCGGCCGTGGTCTTAATTAAGGTACAGCCTCAGCATTTGCCTGGTGTGAAAATGGGAAACCACGGAAAACCATTTTCAGGGCTGCTGACAGTGGGGTTCGAACCTACTATCTCCCGAATACTGGATACTGGCCGCACTTAAGCGACTGCAGCTATCGAGCTCGGTCAACTGTATTTCATGCCGCCAACGGCTCTGTTAAAGGTTATGTAAAGGTCAAAATTCGTATTAGTCATTTTTTTTTTTTTGCTTTACATCGCACCGACACAGATATGTCTTATGGCGACGATATTAGTCATTTCACCTGGAAATTTAAGTTCATTGTAGTCGAAGGGTTATGACATGATGTAATTCTTGGTTACGACTATGCTGTTCATGTAGGATTAATTCTAGATGCCCATAATCGTTCTCTGTCTTACAAATTTTGTACCGATTATGCTCTGCCATTGGTTGATTATCTCCCTTGTTCTGGTAAACATCTCTGTTCTACTGACGCACATGACCAAGTTACTGAGGAAAAGTGTGACCTGAGTTATTTGACTAGTGAACAAGCTCAAATGATACATGAATTGTGTGATGAGTTTCTTGAGGTATTCACATATAAGCTATAGGTGGGCCGGCACAAGGTTGCACTTGACAGTTGTAAGTCATGTTGGCACCACTACAAAAATGAAATGAAGAACGTCACCCGTCCATCAGAATCACCAATCTACTACTTTTTATGTCAGATACAGTTACGCATTTTATTCATGTTAATTCGTATTTAATTCCGTATAGTGCTTATAATCTTTTATTTGCTTACAATAAATGTGAGCATTTAATAAATGTTATAACGTTTAAGCGAGCCACAAAATAAATATGAACTATTTTCAGTTGATTGTTGTTGGCAATATGGGTAGTATGGTGGTGCCATCTATAACTAGCTTGACTACCGCATTGAAGTGTTGCCGTTATGTCTGTCGTCGCTAGCACGTGGTCAGGTGTGATTCGCGCGTTTATGAAAGTTTTGTTTTCATTGTAAGATAATTGTGAAGTTTCATTTTAACGAATGTAGTGCGATGTCTCGGAAACGACAACATAGTCATGAAACGCGAAGTGATAATTCTTTGCGCCGTGGCGGTGTGTCCCTTAATAGTCAGGCATTACAATTAGTGCGGAGAACTCGCGAGTTTTATGAGAGGGAGAGGAAATTCGTACGCTGATAGTAGGGACTTATTTCACAGCACTTCGGGAAGAAACGAATTAAGCTATCTCCTGTAACAGGAATTCATTATTTCCAGGCTGATGCAATAGGAAAAGAAAACACCGTGCGATAATTACAGCTCAAAGTCCCTTCTGTCATTGTTATGGCGTACGATGATTACAGCTCAAAGTCCCTTCTGCCATTGTTATGGACAATGTACCTTACCACTCCGTAATAATGAACAAGACCCCTACTTCGAGCATCAGTAAAGAACTGTTAGTGGAATGGCTGCAGTAAAGAAATATCCCAGCGCATATGTGTATGACTAAATTAGTCGACGAGGTAGCGAAGGAACAAGGGCACGAAGTTATTAGGTTGTTGCCGTACCACTGTCACTTCAACCTCAATGAATTGGTACGGTATGGGGTGAAGTAAAACATTACGTACGCACTAATAACAAGTCCTTCACAATTACTGAAGTGGAGGGACTGTTTCGGGAGAGTATTGCTCGAATGGATGCGGCTTTGTGGATGAAGAAAGTTAGCCATGTCGCAACATTCATTAACTCGACAATGGCAATACATGGCATCATCAGTGACTGTCAGGAGTTGATGATCTGCCTAGACGATGATGACAATGACAACGAAGGCGACGGTAGTGATAGCAGTGATCTGGAGGGTATCGAGCCTGTACGTGTATGAATCAGGTATGAAAATAAGGATTCTGAATGTTCGTAAATTTTATAGATTTTACTTGAAATCTTTTGTGTTAGTACCGCTATATATTTTTCTAACATTTATTGGTGTATTTAAAGTAAGATTCGTGTCGGCCGATTTCTTCAGTATTTTCTAACATCGCGATAATAAGAACTTCGTAGTATATTTATCTCGTATCATTTTGTGTGATAAATAATCGGTGAGTTGAAAGTTCGATTTTTGTCGGCGGATTTCATTTGTTTTGTGTATCATCGCGATGACATTAAAAACATCTCTTCCATGTTTTTAAAAACTCACGTGTCTTGCAATCAACTGTTGTTGCGGCGGCAACATTGCTTCGTGCGCCATTGCAGTGTGACCAACATTGTGCGCAGCTGTCATGTGCAACCTTACGCCGGCCCACCTATAGGGGTAACTAATGTGCTCAAGTATAAAATTGATGTGACACCATTCCTGTTCGTTCCCCTCCCTATCGTCTATCTCCTCCACGTATGAAGGTTCTGAAAGAAATTATTGATAAGATGCTTGAAGAAGGAGTTATCAGGCCTTCAACTTCTGCGTCCCCCATCTTCCTAGTCCCTAAGCCTCAAGGTGGGTTCAGGCCTGTAGTCGACTATCGATCTCTCAATAAGAAGATTGTCTTGCAATCAATTCCACTACCCAACTTGCATACTTGCTTTTTCATTCTTCTATGGTGCTAAATTTTATTCTGTATTTGATCTCAATCAAGCGTATCACCAGATCCCTCTGGCTGAGGAAAATAAGCATTTAACTGCCTTTATCACGGACTGGAACTTATACGAGTACGAGAGAATTCCGTTCGGTCTTAGTATGGGCGCAGCCATGCTGTCGAGACTATTAGATTCCGTACTATCTGACATTAAATTCAAGTTCGTGTACAATTTCTTGACGATGTCGTGTACTCGGAAACCTTTGAGGAACATCTTTCTCATATCAGGGAAGTGGTTCGTCACTTTAAACAAGCTGGTCTCGCTGTCAAACGATCTAAAGTGTCCTTTGCACAGCCTCGTATGTCTTTCCTGGGTCATATCGTATCACCTAACGGTGTAGCTGTGGACCAGATTAGAACGCAAGCCATCTATGATTTTCCCGAACCCAAGGATCACAAGGGAATAGCCCGCTTCGTTGGTATGGCCAATTTTTTCCGTAAGTTCATCCCAAATTTTGCCCAAATTGCAGCCCCCTTAATGCCCTTCGGCGTAAGGATGTTAAATTTGTCTGGAAGGAACCTCAACAAATTGCATTTGATAACCTTAAATCGGCTCTGGCTAATGCTCCTGTTTTGACGATTCCTAACTTCTCAAAACCTTTCATAATTCAAACTGATGTTTCTGGTTCTGCCGTTGCTGGTGTCCTTCTCCAAGAAGAGGAGCTAGGTAGGAGACCCACTGCCTATGCCTCGCGTACCCTGAATTCTGATGAAATGAAGTATTCCATATACGAACTTGAATGTTTGGCTGTTATTTTTTCCCTTGAAAAGTTTTGCATGTATGTCGAGCACTCTAAATTTCTTCTTGAAACTGACAACATGGCACTTAGTTGGGTACTAAATAGACCTAAGCGCACGGGTAGGTTGACTCATTGGGCAACCCGCATTTGATGTTCGCCACATCCGTGGTACCGAAAATGTTGTAGCTGATGGATTGAGTAGGATGTTTGGTGAAAAGCCTCCCGACCATTCTGATTTTGTCGTCAATTCCCTCCCTAACCATTCTGCATGCCAATCCAATGGCATTAATGCTATATTGACTGACTCCCCGTTGCTGTTCCATGATATGTCAAAATTGCAAGCTAGTGATCCTGAAATTAGTTCCATTGTTAAACAACTTGAAGATGGTAACGTTGTTAAGCCTTATAAGCTTGTTAACAATGTCCTATGTTGCAAGGCTAGACATGACAGTAAGTACAAAATTGTGTGTCCTCAAATACTCATCCCTGAAATCTTTAAGTATTACCATGACTTCCCCATGGGAGGACATTTAGGTGTTTTCAAAACTCGTCAAAAGATTCGAACGCACTTCATATGGAAGAATATAGATTTCCACATTAGGGAAATGGTCAAAGCTTGTAGACTGTGCAATATAAGTAAACCTAGTTTGAATACCCGAGTTGGGTTGTTGTCCTCATCTCACCCTACTAAACCTATGGAGAGACTGTTTATTGATTATGTCGGAGCGTTCCCGTTAAGCTCTAAAGGAAATCGATTTGCACTAGTGTGTGTTGACGGTTTTACCCGTTTTACATGGATTTTCCCGACGAGAAAGATGGATGCTCAGACCACTATATCTTGTCTCAATTCGATCTTTTCTATATTTGGTCCTCCTAAGTTTATTGTGTCTGACAATGCTAGATCTTTTGCCTGTAACCTGTTTAAGAAATTCTGTTTTGATCTACCGGTATCTCATGTCACCACTACACCTTACTATCCCAACCCCAGTTTTGCTGAAAGAGTTAACCGCAACTTATGTGCTGCTCTCATTGCATACCATTATAACCAACAGTCTTCTGTTCACGAGTCACATGGCCAAACACCCATGTCTTTAATGCTAGGATTTACCCCATTTCCCCCCATCTCTAATGTGTTTGACATCGATTCTCTTCTCCCTGACAACCCAGATCTGGAGGAGATTCGCAGAATGTGGGACAGAGCAAAAGCTAAACTTGTTGTTTCCTATGCTAATGTGCAGAAGAAGTATGACAAAGGACGCAGACCTACCAATCTGTCTGTGGGTGATACTGTTTTTGTCAAATCTTACCCTAGTAGTAAAGCTGTAAATAAATTTTCTGCTAAATTAGCAGCTCGTTATCACGGTCCTTGTACGGTATTAGAGTTCTTAACTCCAGTATCCTTGTTAGTTAATGATCCTATTGCCAAACGCATTAGACGTGTACACTTGAGTCAAATTAAGCCCACTAAATAACCTAAATTTTGTAAACATATTTTATGGTCGTACAAATTGTATTTACTTCTAAATTTATATTTACCGCTTCAGTTCAAAATTTGGTAACTTACCCATACACAAGATATTTTGTCATTCATTACCATCGGTGGTCGGCTTATAAAAATTATCATGTCGATAAACGTCAAGCCACATCGAAGCTTGTGCATCAAAATTATCAACTGTATCCCTCGTTGAACATTTTCCGGTGCTGTTTCGTTTGGACTGTTCGAAAGACTAGCCGTGTGTTTTGCACCCACGCAATTAATGCGTGTGTTTGTGTGTTTCGGCCTGCAAAATCATTTTTGGTCTTGCTGAACAATATTCTGTGCTCCCTCATATTTCTGTTGCAGACATTATCGCACGACTTTCCATCCATGCAACTATAACTCATGAGCAGGAATATGTGTGACAATGATGGTTGTTTACTGTGCCTTGTACTGGTATGACAAAGTTACAACGTATACGGTGTCAACTTGTGTGGTGTGTGGTGGAATGCTGGCCACGTTGCATCTCCTTCTGGTCACACTTAACGTGTTTGTCTACTGGTATTTGGTGAAGTACTACTATCCTTCAACCAAGTAAGACCTTTCCATGTTTACTGTACTTAATATGTTGGACTATCACCTTCTGTAATCAACGTGTGAAGATGTAATTTGGACATTGAAATTGTACCATATAATTTTGTATCCCAACGTCTTGACCCTTCGCCTCCCCGTGTTTTGGCTTTCGGAGGGGAGTACTGAGACAATAATTTACGATACCCTCATTTGTTGGACATATGTATTTGTGTGTGGGGATCTTATCTATCATTCTCGGCTATTGTTTGAATTGCCGTTAATTTATGTGCCTAAACTATCCTATTTAAAATGCATTTTAAATCCATTGTTACGTCGGTAGTTTTGAAATTTCTGATTCGCCCAATAAACCAGTTGAAGTGCGTGCGCATCCGGTCTACTGCTTGAAACTGAGCGCTGTGTTTCTCACTGGCCTGCACGCCAGTCTGTTCCCGGCAGATCGCCAAGATGGACGCGTTTGGAGAAGTTGTGTACAAAATGCAATTGAAAGTTGTTGGAGTGGAGTCCAATAAACCAGGCTAATAGCCTCGTTAATTAAGGCATTTGCCTTAGTTGTAGTGCAATAATGTGTCTGATTTACTGTTCTTTAATATATTTGTGTGACCGAACTATCTGAAGGAGGGTTCTTCATTACAAAATGGGCTAGAACGTAAACTATTGGATTACTGTATATTAAATTGGACACCCAAGGATGTAAGTACAAGTATCTTCTGAATTGTTTCGAAACTGTCTACTGCCGGATAATGTGGAGAAGAAGAACGTGGGTAACAAGCAATTTGAGGCATCTATTATACAAAAATTTCGGCAACGCTACTAGTATAATTTCATGTCTACTCTGCAACTGTAATTGAAATTAGGCCTATAGTTATGGACATGTCAACCACCGTTTATTAAATTAAGCTGGAATTTCTTCTGCATCGGACATTTTGATGATATAAATTGTATCTTCTAAATATTAAAATGTAACTTAACGTTCTTTTGGTAAGGTTCTATATCCAAATTATTATAACGGAGTAATTCTGGAACATGGCATATGCGCGGGTGAGAGGCCTATTATTCTATTACTTTAATTTAATGAGATTCTCGTTGTGCTGCCTTTTTCTGTTTTTTTTTTAAGTTATTATTATTATTAATTTTGTTGGTGGATTTCTTTCTACTTTTCTTGGTTCATATTTGTGGTTCCCGATGGACTGTTGTCAATGTTTTGAAAGACGTTATGTGCTAGTATTGTGTTCGTTACGGATCATTGTTTAATTACTTAATGGGATGGTTTATTTCCGGTCTTATTCGAGCATTATCGTATTCCAGGGCCTCCTAAAATTAAAATTTTATAACCGGCATTTAAATCCTCTGTTAATAGGTGGTTGAAGGAAATGTTAAGTTCCAAATATTATAATTATATTATTGTAATATCGTGGTTGAGGAAGCTGAAATTTGTTTCTAGCATTTCTTAAAGATACTTATGGTTACCCTCCTCAGATTATTCGCGTCCGTGTTTTCTTTCTTTCATTATTGCGTGTCATCCTTTTATCTTATCTCCGGTACGCTAATTTTGTGTGGGCCTTGCCTATTGTCTTAAGTGGGATGTTGGCTTGGTTTTTGGGAAGCTGCATGGTTCGTGTGTACCATTGTTTGTTTTCTGTGGAATTTTAAGTGTTTCCCTTCGTAATTTGCAAATTATTTGCGACATATTTTTATTTGGTTCGTATGATTTTCTCTTGTGTTCTCTTAATTATTTACGTGTGGAATATATGGTTGACCATCGTTGCCTTTAATATTCTGTGTGTTTCTGGAATGATTGAAATCCTTGTGTACAGGTTCTGGAAACAAATTTCAGTTTAATGAGATTAATTGTAGTATACCTACTTACAAGGAAAAGCTGGCCAGTTGTGTAATTAATATTTAACGCACGGATCCGTTTTAACATTTGTAATTGAGTGATTCTGATGCGAGCTGCAGACTCCGCTTACTTCTTGATACTGTAAGAGTTACTTTAGTGTGTAATCTGAGTGTGATTTCACGATTTTAATTATTTGAAGAAAAAAGACGTTTGTCTCCTTTTTCAATGCATTAATAAGGAATTTTTCCTCATTGGGGTATACGTTCTTCAGTTTACTTATTTTATTACTGCATAAGAATTATTTTTCATTGTTATCTGAGTGAACACTCAAACTTTTATCATTAAAAAAAATAGATTTGGTTTAATGCATAATTCAAAGAGATTATTTAACATTCTATTATTTGTTCTCGATTTTGTTTATTTTTCAACTTATTACAGAAAGTTATAGATATATATATATCACTCACAAATTTTATCTTTTTCCCTAAATTTTAAGTAAAGGTTGATTTATTGAAAATTTTGCTTCCATTTAGTAGTTAGCGATATTGACCTGGCAACACCTCAAGTAGCTAGTTTGATCCAGCCCTTTTCCTTTATGTTCTGTGTCCTCCATGCTGGTTTTGTTAATGCTGCTGCTCGATGGTAAGTATTTTGCTTCTTGTGCTCATTTGGTGATATTTATGGGTTATTATTATCATACCAGTTTTTATCTTTGTCAGGTTGCACAAACCTTAACCTGAATGATATTTCTGAGAAGCCTAACCACCTATTCAATTTTCTCATCTCCATTTTAACTAATCTCAAGTCAACAAGTAGGCTAAGCGATCAATCTTTCACAATTTATACTCTCTCATGCTACTTGCCCCCTCCACAATGCCCCCATGATCCTCCTTAGATATCCCCCCTTTTTTCCTTTCCCTCCCACCCTCTAATAAGCGCTCATTATTCCCCACTCTTTTCTCCATTTATAGTCTCCCATACATTTATCAATCACCTCGGCAAGCTGTTCGAGTTGAGCCTTACATTGTAATTCTTTAAAATTTTCTTCCTATACATACATTATCATTATAGACTCTTATGCCTTTCATCATTCAGTTTGCAAGCCTCTGTGAATTTACTACACATCGCCACAATCCCCTATTTGCAACTAATGCTGTGGCCTCATTTAGTTCTACACCTCTTATCTTGAAATCCTTAGAAACTGAGTCTAACCATCTCCTCATTCCGAGTACCTTCCTGGCATTTTTCCCACCTGTTTGTATCATCATTCTCTCTACTTTCATGTCTGTTACTTCTAACTTATGAATAAGATATCCTGAGTCCACCCAGCTTTTGCTCCCGTGAAGCAAAGTTGGTCTTAAAACAGACCAATGTAAAGAAAGTATCGTCTGGGAGCTGATTTCCTTCTTACAGAATACTGCTGATCGCAACTGCGAGCTCACTGCATTAGCTTTACTACACCTTGATTCAATCTCACTTACTATATTCCCATCCTGGGAGAACACACAACCTAAACACTTGAAATTATCTATCTATTCTAGCTTTGTATCACCAATGTGAAATTCAAGTCTGTTGAATTTCTTACTTACCGACATCAATTTAGTCTTCGAAAGGCTAATTTTCATACCATACTCATTGCTCCTATTTTCAAGTTCCAAGATACTAGACTGCAGGCTTTTTGGCACAATCTGCCATTAAGACCAAGTCGTCAGCATAGGCCAGACTGCTTACTACATTTCCACCTAACTGAATCCCTCCCTGCCATTTTATACCTTTCAGCAGATGACCCATGTAAACTACGAACAGCAAAAGTTTCCCACTCTTCGGCCGACAAAACAAATGCCTACAAGACCTTGCCTAGCAATAACTATACATAACTGCATATCACAAGTTCAATTTCATAGCTAGTTATCCTTCAAGTTTTCAGCTTAAACAAGTCCTTTAACTCGTTATTGACCTTTAATACGTCTTCATATGTTAATGCAGCACAAGATTATACAAGACCTGCTTATGAACTTCAACTGGAATTGTTTCGGCACAAAATAGTGTTGTTTCTTTTTACTCTTTTGACAGTGATCATTGTGTTATGAACATCAACTGCAATTGCTTCGACATGAAATATTGTTAATTATTCTAGGTACTCTTTTTTACTGTGATCATTGTGTTATGTGTTTTTAGAACTTTATGATTTAATGTTTGCTCTGCCTTACTAATTGGCTGATGATGACATTTCAAATGTGTTGAAACCAGTCGCAAATGAACAGGCTGTAACTTCTATTTGGTTCAACTTAATAGCAGAGTACTGAAAAGGTGGATCCTTCCTTCTATTTAATATTGTATATTTCTCTATTCAATATGGAACAATCATGAAATTTTTAGGCCTAACTTTAAATTGAAAAGGCGATTGGAATCAGATACCGAGAAAGAAGAATTACCTACAATCTGTACAAAAACCAGTCTGCAGTGACAAGAATCGAAGGCTATGAAAAAGAAGCAACGATCCAGGAAAGAGTGAGGCAAGGCTGCAGTTTTCCCTTCTCCTTTTCAATGTCTACTTAGAACAGGCAGTAAAGGAAATCAAAGAGGAATCACAATCCAAGGAGAGGAAATCAAAACTGAGATTTGCTGATGATATTATTTTTATATCAGTCTGCAGAAGATCTGGAGAAATTGCTACATGATATGGACATAGTCTTGGAGAAAGAGTACAGGATGAAAATAAATAAATCCAAAAGAAAAGTAATCGAGTGCAGTTCAATGAAGTCAGGTTATGCATATGGCGTATGCATATACATCACGCATTTCGAGTATGCATGGACTTGAAAATTATTTAAAGGTCGTTCGAAGCCCGATGAAATTGTACACGATTCATAAGAAGCGGTTCTTACTAGTAGAAAAGTCGGCTATCAGACTGAGAGTTCCATCTGAACTGCATCCTACTGCCATCTGTGAGCACAGCGTGAAGTTCAGCGCTGCTCTGTCCATTATCGATCGAGTTCGACAATATGTGCGTAGCTGTTTTGTTTTTCTTCTAGTTGTTGTTGGAGATCGTGAAGCCAAACTGTTGGAACTTGGTAGCAGATACTTGGTTTTTTTAAAGAAACCCGATCAATAAAATGACGACGGGCGAGATGTGGCTGATTTTCGACCCTGGTTAAATTTGTGGCCAACCGGCCACAAATTCTAGTTGGATTTGTGGTTTGTTTATCAACTTGTATTTGCTTCCGAGAAATTGTAAGTACCCTGCATGATGAAATCTGCATGAATACCCTTTCCACCGAGGTATCTCCACAATCCTCAAGATTTTTGGTTTGGACTGAACAAGTTAAAAAATTTGAATTGCGAGTATGTTTTAAACTACGGTTATCAAGAGGAATTTCTTTATCACGCAGTAGCCTTTACTCTGGCGTTAATAAGATGTAATTTTGTTAAAATCGGGACTCAGATTTCTTATGTGTTGGTAAATTTTCATTTCAAAACTTCTTGTAACAGATAGTTAAGCGTTATTTCGGTGGATCACAGATGAAAATCGGTAAGTTGGAGTTGTTTGGTCGATGCCTATCTGATAATGTTTTGAAGCCATGCTTTAATCGCGACACGTGATTCGTTTCTATGGGAACTGTTGTAAACAAAGATGGTTTCCGTGTGTTGAAAAAAACAGCTGATGGCTGTCGATTGTATCTTTGATCCGGTGTGTGGACTCGTATTGTACTCCAGTTTACTATTTCTAAATTTGAAATACGTCTTCCTTTCCATTATTTAATTTAATTACTATTGGGTTCTATTTCGCCTAATCTTGGTAACATTTATTTGCCACTTCAGTTATTTCTGTGAATTATACTAGACGTGTCGAGAAACAAGCCTCAACTTACCGTTAATTATTCCATTACTGCTCTACTAATTAAATTGATTAATTTGGTTTTCAAGGATTGTGATCCCAAGGTTTATTTCTTATATTTTCAAGGGTCGACCCAAGTTATTTTATCTTTTCTTTTAGTATGATGATATTCTTCTTTTCTTTTAATCATCGAATTGTAAGTTCCATGTTATTACTGTCCTTTGAGAATTGAAGTCCAGATCCATTAAAGTTGGTTTAAATTTTTAATCTGTCTTTCCTTTATAGTTAGTATATTCTCTTGGGTTTTGATTCACATAGCCTCTGGCACCGAGTGTCCGTTTTTCTTGCCTTTTCTTCTTTGGACATCGTGGTAAGTATTTCATTTCCGTTGTTTTCTTGTAAGGTCCAGTGTTGACAACTACAACCGATTGGGAAGTTTTGGAGACACCAAGGTAGAGTTGGTTGTTATACTGTTGTGTTGTAACATGCAGGAAATATTAGATTAGGAAATGAAGTCTTTACGGAAATAGATGAACAGCGTTACTTTGTTAGTAAAATAGCTAATGATGGCAGGAAATAAAATGCAAACTAGCACTAAGGAAGGCCTTTCTTAAGAGAAATCCGATCACTGATATAGGAATTAGAACAATTTGGCTTCAGGAAGAATAGGTCAATAATTCAAGCATAGGCCTACAGTGCCAGAAGGAAGATATCTGTAAAGCATTTAGGCTCCAAAAGGGAAAGCTGTAGGCCTTTGTCACTTTTGTTGAATATATAAAAGCATTTGGCTCAATCCAGAAATGCTGAAGAAATAGAATGAGCAGCTCAAAGAAGAGGAGAACCCTATCACACGTTTGCTGAAAGATATATCGGCAAATAAATGACCTTGCTGTTATAAAATTACCTGGGAATAACTTTACAGAGTAATGTGATTATTGTCTTTTTTGCTATTTATCTTTACATTGCACCGACGCAGATAAGTCTTATGGCAACAGTGGTACAGGAAAGGCCTAGGAATGGGAAGCGGCCGTGGCATTAATTAAGGTACAGCCCCAGCATTTGCCTGGTGTGAAAATGGGAAACCACGAAAACCATTTTCAGGGCTGCCGACAGTGGGATTCGAACCCACTATCTCCCGGATGCGAGCTCACAGCTGCGCGCTCCTAACCGCGCGGCCAACCCGCCTGGTGATTATTGTTTTAAGAGCAAGTATTGGGACGATGCATACGTTTGTGCGGTATTCTTTTGGGTTGGCAACAATGCGGCGTGAAGGGAGTGCTTATTGCTATTCCGTTGTTTTAACTTAGTTTGGAGTTTGTGTGTTGTGAAACACAGGTTTTCTTGATTGTGAACGTATTATTTGTGTATATTTCAGACAAACAGATATGGATGAGAAGAGTGAGCATTTCCGACACATTTTACTCTTTGAGTTTAATCGAGGTTACAGTGCAGCAGGAACTGTGAGAACAATTTTTGAAGTGTACGGGAATAATGCAATTACTGAAAGAACAGCACAAAAATGGTTTTACCGCTTTCAAGCAGGACGGTTTTATTGTCTGATGATCCACGTTCTGGAAGACCTTCAGATTTTGACGAAAATCGCTTGAATGAGTTGCTTCATGAGAATCCTCATCAAACAACACGGGAAATGGCGCAAGTTTCTAAATGTGATCAGTCAACTATTGTACGCCATTTGCATTTGATGGGTAAGGTACAGAAATTGAAGCCTAAGACAACAATCAGTCTTATTGCTCCATGATAACGCTTGTCCCATACAGCTCAATTGACCAAAAGTGTGACTGCAGAACTTGGCTGGGAACCTCTTCCTCATCCTCCGTATTGTCCTGATCTTGCTCCCTCAGATTTCAATCTTTTCCACTCTCTAAACACATCCAGGGGCAAATGTTTCCTGACAAAGCTTCCCTTGACCAACAGCTAACAGATTTCTTCTGGTCAAAACCAAAACAATTCTACAGGCAAGGCATTCAACTGCTACCTGAATGTGGTCGAGGACGTGAATTCATCACAGACTGATTGTGTTAGTGAGTTAGTGTGTGACAGTGACAGTAAAATAAAATAAAAGAACCACATGAACTTATGCTTCGACTCAATACAACTAGGCAGCCATCCTCTATATAACACTAATCAGAAAGAAAGAAACAAAGGGGTCTTACACTTTGAAAAATAAAGGTATAGGCCAAAGAAAGACAAGGGCCAAGAAGTGCATGAAGATGAAAGACTTCCTAGAATTTGCAAACCTAGGCCTAATACCGCCAGGGTTGGAAAAGTACAAGAGTTGACCAAGAGAGGTCGGATGGGACAGATGAAGGTGAGGAGCCCGGCAGCAGTAAGTGGAAGTCAGGAGTCGGCTAAGGAAATTGTGGCTGCCAACCCATGTTCCCAAATTAAGATCCCGTAGGGCCCCATTCAGTTGCCGCTTACAACAAGGCAGAGGATACCCTACTCGCAGCGGGATAACTTTACAGAGCAAGGGTACTACATACATATCCCACATTAAAGAAAGGTTATTGCCGGGCTGAGTGGTTCAGACGACTGAGGCGCTGGCCTTCTGACCCCAACTTGGTAGGTTCGATCCTGGCTCAGTCCGGTGGTATTTGAAGGTGCTCAAATACACCAGCCTCTAGTTGGTAGATTTACTGGAACGTAAAAGAAATCCTGCGGGACTAAATTGCGGCACCTCGGCGCCTCCGAAAACCGTAAAAGTAGTTAGTGGGACATAAAGCCAATAACATTAAAAGAAAAAGAAGGGTAGCAGCAGCTATAGTTATGATTAGGGCTCGGATGTTTAGGAAAAGTCACATTTTTTCTTTGTCTCTATTTTCTTGCCTGATTGTATTTTGGTGCAAATCAGGTGGTTATCGTCACAATTAAGCGATTTTTATCTGTCATATACATGCATATTTTGGGCATTTTTTGTCGTAAGGTCATATTTTGAGCTATTTTCATAGAAACGCCATATTTCGGCGATCTGACGACAGCTGTAGCTGTGCAAAATCAATCAATTTATCGAATGCGAACTAGTGATCACAAAACTGCTGCTCGGTATCACATCTGCAGTTAATACAATTGGAATGCCGTTTGTATAGAGTGAAGGCCATAGACTTCACTGCACCTTTCACATGATTTAAATATGCACCAATAACCCTGTGACGTAGAAACGAGGTCCTCTTCTTACAATAATACGTTAAGTTATAATCGGAGTACTTTCATGCCTGATGATTTGAAGATGAATCTTGTCATACACTTCAATTCCACCCGCGGAGAAGAATGAAAAAGATATGTCAATTTGCACTGTAGGCGCTGCTGCCCTACCATAATGTATTGAAAGACATCTACTTAATTCGTTTCATGATGCTCAATTTAAACTTTAACACATTTAATATATTAATGAAATCGGGGCTTGAACGTTCCAAAATATTTAAAAAATAGATTGAATTCTAGTTTTCTCTTATTTTAAACCATCACTACAGGGTGCAAACATGGACTTTTAAAATATTGTTTGATCTGATAATCTTATCGAACCTAGTACCGGTACTTTATAGCTATTTATTCACAAATTTTCGATAAGTGAAGCAAGGACAATAGACTGTGAATAACTGCTAAACATGTATATTCAGAAAAAGAATATGAAAGTAAGAATAAAGAATTTAGTTAACAAATATGTATCGAAGGAATTGCCCTTTCGATTTATTATGTATTAAAAATGTCCACATTTAGGTTAATCATTTTCGGGTCATATTTTGTAATATTTACATCATATTTCTCTACTTTTGAGGTCATATTTGCTTGCTTATTTGGGCTATTATTAGGTCTTAAACATCCGAGTCCTAGTTATGATAAATGACATTAAGCAGCTTCCCAAAATATCTTTTACCGGTACAGAAAATGCTAAAACATTTTCAAGTCAGAATCATTCCAATGCTTATCTATGGACTTCACATTATTTGGCAATAACTATCCAAGAACAAAATGAAGGATACTGAAAAAGTGAAAGCAACATTCCCAAAGCAAGCACTCTGCCCCTCAAAATTTAGGCTACTCCGAGATTTGTTTGGCAAAAGTTCAGAACAGCGTCACGCATCCGTGATTGCACTGTCATTTGTTTCTCTCTCGCTCGCTTCTCGCGAAGGACTTGATCGTGCGGTGGACAGAGCTGCCAACTGTTCATATAAAGAACTAGTCCTAGTGCAGCGGCGCTACATTTATTTATGAATCTCGTTACAGTAGGTTAGTGACAAAGCCATTGGTCTGGATTGGTTAGACCATTGGTCTGGATCAAGCAAAGGGGGTCACAGGTTAGAAGCCGCGAAGCGGCCCTAGGCCTCTAGTATCCTGTGTGACACTTTACAGATTGCATTCACCTGTGTATTTATTGTGCAGTTGTGTATTTCTTGTGCGCGGGTTGGTAACGGAATTCACTTACTTCATTGCTAGGAGTGACGTCATATCCCATAGTGTCTCACCCAATGGAAATGCTGGTACGTAGTTAGGCGATGGACTATGGCGCGTGATAACTTCTATTAGGTTATAAAAGCAAAATTACTTCTGGGGGATGGCGGATGGGTTCTTAACTGTTGCAGTGAACACATCGCTCCTCCACAAGGTATTCTACTTAAGATTTCCAACATAATCCTTATAATGCTATAAAAGTAATGTAAGTCTTACTGAATTTCTAGCGAAATCTACTATTTAAAAGGTAACCCGGGTGATCCTAACTCGTACAGAGGGATTTCCTTAGAAAACACATTTTCAATATTTTCACCAAAATACTGATGGAAAGACTGACAAAGATAGTCGGTGGCCACATCCCAGAAGAGTAATTAGGATTTAGAAAGGAGAGATCAAGCAATACAGTTATAGTTAGAAAACTTTCAGGACACCTTACAGGTACCCCAAAACAAACTGTATGTTGTCTCTGTTGACTTTACAAAAGCTTTCGACAGAACGATGGTGATATTTATGCAGACGATGCACCTATGTTCTCAAGTTCCACAGAGGAATTACAAAATAGCTTGAATTGACTGACTGATTGGGCCAATAGAAACGACCTACAATAATAAACACCTTGAAAACAGTCATGATGACTCTCAGAAGAGGAGGAAAAATAGCCAAGGAAGATGTACTGTACCTGAATGATGAACCACTTCGCAATGTTAGCTTCTTCAAATATCTAGGCATTACATAACTTATGATAACATTACAGGCGCGAGAGAAACTTTCACCCTTCATATCAAAGATAAGGTGGTCAGTGCTAATTTTTTTTCAAGTTGCTTTACGTCACGCAGACACAGATATGTCTTATGGCAACGATGGGACATGAAGGGGCTAGGAGTGGGAAGGAAGCGGCCGTGGCCTTAATTAAGGTACAGCCCCAGCACTTCCTTGGTGTGAAAATGGGAAACCACGGATAACCATCTTCAGGGCTGCCGACAGTGGGGTTCAAACCCGCTATCTCTCAAATACTGGACACTGGCCACACTTAAGCAACTGCACCTATCGATCTCGGTGTCAGTGCTATCAGGGCCATGCAAGATATCAGCAAATTACGTGACTTGTCAGTAAAGACGCCACTGAAACTTTTCAAAGCGAAGGTTGTCCCTATCATAACGTATGGTCTCTTATTTGGGATAATCTCAGTAAGAGTAATTTAAAAGATCTGGAGAAAGTTAAAGCCATCTACTTAAAGAAAGTGCCTGTCAAAATACACTCCATCACGACTCACTTATAAGCTAGTTCGGGAATCTTTCTTCACAGAAGATCTGAGATAAACTTTACAACTGCCATCAACAAAACATTATTCCCAACTGTTCCTAGAGCTCCAGCAAAAGAAGAAAGAAATCACTCTAGATTTCTACTCAATGGCAGCAATGACATCCACAGAATGGAAAGGTCCAGGCTACGAGCTTTGTCACACCGTAACATGCTTTGCGATCCACGGTTTTCATCACAAGATCTGCGCAACGAAAATGTACCATCACCCATGTATGGAGTGCATATATGTCCTATGCAAAAGACATTGTGATAGATACAGAAAGACTAGTGCCATTACAAGAACTCTGCTCTGAGTGATTTTATGTACATTGTGTGCTCTTCTCCCATTTATATAATAATAAACGATCTTGTTGCACCAAAAATTTTCATGAACCATGTGGTCTAGTGATTGTGTATGCTCACTATGTAGAAAGACATTCTCAATATAATACAAACACACAATGTAGCATTCAAAAAGCTTTGTAGTGATGAAAACTCATACGGAAGTATCATATGAACATTATTACTGTTCTTTTTCATGCATGGTCACCGGCTGCAGTAAGTTAATTAGTAATAACTTGGTTCAAGGTTATAGAAGGAAGTCATACTTTTCAAAATTTTCATGCATCATACTTTTTCCACTAATTACGAGCAAATTCCAAATAACTATCTTTCAAAAAAACCTGAAACAACAATTATATACACATACGCCTACTTTACAAAGGTAAGAGTTACTAGCACACTTAAAATTTTAGAAAATGATGCATCAACCAAGAAATAAAACAAGGACAGCACCAAGAACACACTGTAGTTAATACTGCCAATGATGGATTAAGTATAAAGAGCTTTAACATCACATTCACCAATTTTAAAAATATCACTGAATTTGGTTGATTTCTCATATAAGCTCTAGGTTAACACTCTGATTTCCAACTGTGGTGCTGATTATAAATTTACTATACAAACCTGATATTTTGGTGCATTATTAAGAAGTGGATAATTTCCCTGGGAATCACCGTTGTGTAGAAGATGGTTGTCGACCAAATTCCAACCCCAACTTTGATCATCAGAACCTAACAAAGCAACATAACCATGACACTGTAAGGGTGCTTCTTTGGTGGCGATTCCAATAACAGCAACTGTTCCCAGAGGTCCTTCCCATATCACTTCCCATGCATGTCTACCATGCCTAAATCCTATCTTCCCTCGCGCAGCGTCCGTGCTTTGAGCTACTGGGTTTCTATGTAACGTAAATCCATTGGGTTTAATGTACACATTTCTTGAGCAGTCATTTGGATTCCACGCGTGATAAAACGCCCGTAACTTAGCTTTATATGTTGGCACAGATGACAACAAGTCCGACTTAAGGGCCTCTTCGGCCAATTTGCGAATACAATGTAACCTCCACACATCATTATTTTCGTCATTCAAAAACCTATACCAATTTTTGCACACGAGGGAACAATTCCTGAGATCATGAAGGTCCAGATACGAAAATATAACTTCCAAAACATTATCCGGTAGCGTCGCTGCTATTTCTTCTACCATTTTGCCGGTACCATTGAACCAGGGAACAACACAAGGAACATGGAAAAAAACCAACCAATGAAAGGGCAGGCATTTGGTTCGTTTCCGGTTCCTGTCAGTTTGTTCCTTAATCAGGGAACAAGAGCGAGACACGTGATAATCGCCAACCAATCAGCTGTTTAGCTTTGTGCCTGCCGCCAAGCTCATCTCAGGTGTATTTGCACGAAAAACGTATATTTTCTAGTTAGATTTACGCGTCACGTTAACGTTTATTTACACTTTATATGCGCCGTGTATTAGACTACATATTCCTCTAGTGTGCAGGGACTTCTAAATGTACCTTATTCTCATGTTTTTTTGTTGAATTCCATTGAAGAAATGTTGTTCAACGCAGTCGCCATTTTGGTCAATCGAGGAAGACTGCCCAAATCGGTGGTCGTATGATCAATTGATTTTAACTAATTTTACCTGCAAAAATTGATGAATTTTACTGCCAATAAGACTGGGGGGGAATCGAGAATGACCCAACAAAGTAACACAGTGAATTTTTTGATTCATGATGCCAATGGTGAGTAGCTCAAATTTTGCATGCTATGCAGTGTCTGGCTTGGAATGAAAACATTGAACATGAGTTTACAGTAGGTCTTGTTGCTAGGATATATTTTACGTTATTGACATGTCATCAGTGTACGTAGAGCTGGAAGCAAACACGTAAGCAGCTGCTGAGCTGAATTTGATTTGCGAGCAGTTAGGCATGTCAAAACACACACTTAAAAACTTGATCACCCTATGTAGGCCATACATATTTACCTAATGCTAAACTGAGGTTATGTCGTTAATTCGTAACTTTATGGTGGTTCTTTGACAGTGAAGGTGTCATGTAGTGATATTACATTTTTCAGGAGTTCGTCCGGAAGCTTATTTTCAATTTAAAATGACTTCATTTCTGGTTTTACTGGTTAGAACTTGTATGACTGAATGGGGGAAGTGGTGTAGCAGCTTCTATTATTTTGTTTACGTTTGTTAGGTTTCTAAAGAATGTTGCAAGTGCAACGTAGACCTGTGTAATGCCTTTCAAGTGAAGAAGATCGGAAGTCTAAAATAAAAACAGAATAACGTACCTGTTAAATACTTTGTTTATATTATTTTTTGACTACACAGTAGCCTATATCTTCACCTTGAATGCTCTGAAACAAATAGAGGAATATTATATTATTTGTTTTTCCTGTAAATTCCTGATTTTATTGTCTTGAGATTGCTGGAAAATGTTACGAATTTCTGTTGTTTCTGCATCAGTGAAGAATTTACTTCCATATGCAGCGAAATGGAATATTGCTAAAAGTAGCCAATTATCAGTTTATAAGTGTCGTGAAGATTTATTGAGCACTTCCTTGTAATTCAGAGTTCATAGTAGAGCTATTAGGCTAATCAGTTCTTTAAGGTCACAGAAATGGTAGGAGAGATAGACCTAAGTAGGCCTAACTTACATATTTCTATTTATATATATTTTTCAACCCCTACCTTCTATGGTTGGCTGGAAGAAGTTCATGGAAGAAATGAAAATGAAAAGAAAGGAGATCTGGCCAGAGTTCTACGTGACAGGGGCCATGGTGAATAGGGTGCGGACTGATGCAAACCGGGACCTCCACTGCTTTGTAAATTCTTTGGCTATCACCATAAGGTCTGCAAGTCTAAGTTTGTAGGAACTGTGGGGATGGCATTGTGACCATTTTAGTGTTGTGAAATGCACAAAATGAGCAAGGTCTGTTATTGACTAGGTATTGTGTAAATTAAGTAACCTGCTATATGAATAGGGTAAAGGGGGGCAGTCGGGGTAGTGAGAGGCTTGAGCCTCTCCCCTCAATATTTACCGTATATTTCTGGGATTTATAACTGTGTTTAATTCTTAATTTATTGTACGTACACAGTTAATTTCATAAGTTAGGTGTACTGTATTGGTTAAGTTTGGGCAGGACATGTAATCTACCCACTGTAGCTTTATTGAATCATGAGCTCATGTATGTGCTTAACTTTCATTGTTCTTCAATTATGGAAATTCCTTTAATTACTGATAGTTGCAGTAATTAATTTAATTTTCTCAAGTCTATTAGTTGATGCTTGAGACCTGTAAGAGATGCACCAAACTGACAGATAGGTTATTTACAAATTTCTAGGCCTATCATTCCATGCAATTATGGGCTGATAATTTTTTCCCTAACTCATCTGCTGGCCATGATCATTAAGGCATCAAGTCTGTATGGCCTGGCACAGTGGTTAGCTTGTTTGAATCCCATCGGTGGAAAAAATTTCTCCATCAGAATGTTGGCAGGTAGGCTAGGAGAGGATGTGGTATACAGTTTCTAATCACTTAGATTGTGTGCCAAAAGCCTGAATGTAATTCGAAACCTCTTCTCATTGTTCATATGATGTGAGGGCATATGATGCTGTTGATTCATTTGTCAGACGGGGCTGCTAAACCTTGATCAGACCCCTTGATGTTATTCGTTAGGAGTAGGCTATGCACCAACACTGGGTTTACCCTACCTCATCACCACCACACACTCAGACGTGCAGGTCTCTCATGGGTATCGATTTGTAAGACTTGCACTGGACCTCTCTAGAAGCCACACTGCATCACACTTTCTCTCACGTCATTGGCAAATAAATGACACTTGTATTTTATTTCTCTGAAGTTTTTCAATCAATTCGTGCTCTTTACAGTGTTTAAAGTAAGAATACTTTTGTTGCTCTGTTTAGCAATTTAATGCATCAAGAGATACATGAAATAATTTCATATTTGTTGCTGTTTAATAGCTCCACTTCCCATATTTTGAATTAGTTACCTAATTGTACGTCATTTGTTCTGTATAGCATTTGATAACCTGAAGTCCTAAAAGTTAATTTTACAGCAAGGAACCAGTCTCGGAGAGTTCTTTTGTATTCAGAAAGAACTAAGATAGTTTTCAATTTCTCCAGTTGAATGTTGGCTCAGTGTTAGTGCAGTGTCTTTAGCTCTTCTTCAAAATCACAGCCTGCTGGAGGTCCCACCTTTACTTCCTCAGTTTGAGGATGTGCTATTGGTGAAAAGGTTATTAAGCTTGAATATCAATGAAGACCATGGTCTCAGTTTGGTATAACTATACGGTACTAAATGTTTATAATTATGGTTATCATCCTATATGCTATTAAAATTGCCTTCAGGGCTAACTTAATTAGTTGTCCGGCCCCGCGGTGTAGGGGCAACATGTCCACCTATCACCCGGCGGCTCCGGGTTCGGTTCCCGGCCAGGCCAGGTTTTTTAAATTGTAAATGATTAATATCCCTGGCCTGGGGACTGGGTGTTTGTGCCATCCTTAATGTTCCTTTCCTCACATTCATCACTTTACACTTCCGCCATTTCCAAATACACGCAGGTTCACAAAATATGGTGCAAAGTAGGGGCAAAAGATCTTAGATCGACGCCCCAAATAAATAGCATTTATTATTTATTTAGCTTATGGCTAGTACATAACTCTACATACAAATATTCAAAAATTTAACAAACAATATAACACCTTAAACAATCAACCAATGTCTAAAACAGTTCATAAACTTAAATCCAAGCTGTCCAACCATTGTACAACCCCATCAGAAGCACACACAAACTCCTTTAGCTGACCGGAGTATGACCTCCTAGGACATTCGGTGACAATATGACGGATGGTCTGTTTCTTCTCACCGCAGTCGCACTCGGGGGAGGAGCGCATACCCCACATATGCAATAATGACCCACATCGTCCATGATTGGTACGGACTCTGTTGAGAAGAACCCAAGTTCTTCTGGGGAGATTAAAACCAGGTGGTGGGTGTTGGAGACTAAAGAGGGTCTGCCATTCATCTGGAGCTGAGTTGGTCCACTCCAGTTGCCATTCATCAGAACCATTAAAGTTCCTATTGATGAGTTCCCTTGCAGTCTGAATGGGTGGAGATCTTGATTTCAGACGTCCATACCTAACAACCATGTCTTCATGAATGGGAAGACTTGGGTTCATTGTTATCTTCCTGAACTCACGAATTGGGTTGTTTTGTCTGCGAATCCTTGGAGGTGTTATGTGACTCAAGACTGGCAACCAGAAAAGAGGAGTAGATCTGACTGCGCCGCTGACAGTGTGCATCGTCTGATTCAGAACATCATCAATATTCTTAACATAAGGGCTATTCAACCAAACAGAAGAACAATACTCGGCTGTAGAGTATACCAGTCCCAGTGCTGACGACCTAAGAGTGGATGCTGATGCTTGCCATATAGAACCTGGAAGTTTCTGAATGATATTGTTCCTGGTCTTCAGTTTAGCAGGGGTATTCATTAAATGTTTCCTGAAGGATAGCATCCGATCAAGATTTACTCCAAGGTACTTGGGATTAGAATTGTGTGGTAGGTGAGAGTTGTCGAGAGAAACATTCAAAGTAATGTTCGCCTGCCTGTTATTAAGGTGAAAGAGACAGGTTTCCGTTTTGCTGGTGCTAAGTATCAAACACCACTTATCAAAGTACTCTCTCAAAATGACAAGGTCTCTGTTCAGAATTGCTTCTATTTCATTCATATTGGATTGCTGAGTAACTATTGCTAGGTCATCCGCGTAAGCGAATTGGCGTGATGTAGTACGGGGTATATCGGCAATGTACATATTAAACAGGAATGGAGAGGGAGACCATTGTTGAGCTTTTTTACTATGTTTGTTATCCATAACTACCTGGATCAATCTATCTGATAGCATGTTGTTTATGAGTTGTGACATTACTCTGCATCCAACAAGTTTAAAAAACTTATACACAACTCCCTCTCTCCAAACCGTATCATAAGCGGCTGTAAGGTCTATGAACACTGCACCACTCTTCAGTCGTTTTTCAAAACCTGTTCAGTGTGGGTTGTTAACGCAAGAACTTGGTCTTCACAACTACGGTTAGGTCTAAAACCGGCTTGTTCTGCTGGGAACGATCGTAAAATTAGAGGGCTTATTCTATCTTAAAAACTTAATGAGTTAGAAGTATGAATTTGATGTTGACTTCTCCTGTGATATTACTTTCTGTGTGAATTTGTTTGGGAACCAGGCCAGAATGTGACGGCACATCTGTGACATCATACTTGCAGGACCTGTCTAGGTAGTAGGGGTTTCGGATGGGGAAAAAGTAAAATTAGTGAATAGTTTTACTTGTTTACGTTCTCTTATCTCTTCACTCTCTTTCTCCTGCTGCCTCCACATGTCTCCCCTTATCCTAACTTAACATTTATTTACATCATGTATATTTGCGTTTTACACTAACTTACCTGTTATAAATTCCTAGCGACAGGTTGATTTGAACCACCAATCTTGAAGTCTGTTGTCTTGTAACTTTACCACTTTGCTAAAATGTCACCTGACAAGTCAAGATTGAACAGTTGTATACATAAGCTATATGGATTACAATTAAGGCAGATGGCATTTCAAAGTAATTCACATTTGACGTGAAAGATGTTGCTGTCGTATGTGACTGAATTGCTATCAACATAACTTCGGGGATAAACTATAAAATGTACATCAAAACCAAATCACAAGTTTCATTATGCAAGCCTCTGTGAAAGTGAATTTACTAAACGGTGCCACTATCCTCCATTTACAACTAGTGCTGTGGACTCATTTTGTTCTATACCTCTTATCATTAAATAGTTAGAAACTGAGTCTAACCATAGTCATCTTGGTCTTCCTCTACTTCTCTTACCCTCCATAAAAGTCCATTATTCTCCTAGATAACCTATCCTCCTCCATTCGCCTTACATGATCCCGCCACCAAAGACGGTTTATGCGTTCAGCTTCATCCGTCAAGTTCATTCCTAACTTAGCCTTTATCTCCTCATTCCGTGTACCCTCCTGCCATAGTTCCCAACTGTTTGTACCAGCAATCATTCTCGCTATTTTCATGTCTGTTACCTCTAACTTATGAATAAGATATCCTGAGTCCACCCAGCTTTTGCTCCCGTAAAGCAGTGTTGGTCCGGAAACAGACCGATGTAAAGAATGTTTTGTCCGGGCCTTCTTACAGAACATTGCTGAACAACTCCTAGCTCACTGCATTAGCTTTACTGTACCTTGATTCATTCTCACTGTATTACCATCCTGGGAGAGCACACAATCCAAATACTTAAAATTATCGCTCTGTTCCAGCTTTGTATCGCCAATCTGACATTCAGTTCTGTTGAATTTCTTACCTACTGACATCAATTTAGTCTCCGATAGGCTAAGTTTCATACCATAGTCATTGCATCTGTTTTTAAGTTCCAAGATATTAGACTGCAGGCGTTCGGCACAATCTGCCATAAAGACCAAGTCATCAGCATAGGCCAGACTCCTTACTACATTTCCACCTAACTGAATCCCTCTCTTCAAATTTAAAAACATTATATATCCGTATCGAACTGTATTGAATAGGTGGACTCATTACTTTATTCCTATTTTGAATCCCTCCCTCGCACTCTATAGCTTTCAGCAGATGATCCATTTAAATTCCAAACAGCCATGGTGAAAGATTACAGCCTTGTCTAACCCCCTATAAGTACCCTGAACCAAGAACACACACTACCATCAATTCTCACTACAGGCCAATTGTCAAAATAAATGCCTTTCATTGATTTTAATAATGTACCCTTAATTCCATAGTCCCCCAGTATGGCGAACATCTTTTCCCTCGGTACCCTGTCATATGCGTTCTCTAGATCTGTCTATTTCTCTCGTAACATTTTTCAGTTACCTGGCGCATACTGAAAATCTGATCCTGACAGCCCTTTTGTGGTCCGAAACCACAATGGTTTTCATCCAACTTCCTCTCAACCACTGATCTCATCCTCCCTTCCAAGATGCCTGTGAATACCTTGCCTGGTATACTAATCAATGAGATACCTCGATAGTTGTTGCAATCCTTCCTGTTCCCTTAAGGATACTGTAGGTGCAATTACTGCTTTTGTCCAATTTGAAAGTACTTTACCAGCACTCCATGTTAATCTTATTATTCTCTGAAGCCATTACATTCCTGCCTTCCCACTATACTTCCATTTTGGGTCTAATTTCATCTATTCCTGCTGCTTTATACAATGGAGTTTATTTACCATGCTTTCCACTTTCTCAAGCGTAATTTCACCAATATCAGTTTCCTCCTACCCATGAGCTTGGTTGTTCACGACACCACCATGAAGATTTCCTTTTACATTGAGAAGATTTTCAAAATATTCCTTCCACCTTTCCAGTGATTCCCTGGGATCTATTATGAGTTAACCCGGTTTACCCAAAACACTGCTCATATCCTTTTTCCTCTCCCTTCTTAAGATTCTTTATTACTGTCCAGAAAGGTTTCCCTGCTGCTTGACCTAGTCTTTCCACGTTATTACCAAAATCTTCCCAGAGTTCTTCTTGGATTTAACAACTATTTGTTCTGCTCTGTTTCTTTCATCTACGTACAATTCCCTGTCAGCATCGGCCCTTGTTTGGAGCCACTTCTGATAGGCCTTCTTTTTATGTTTGTAAGCTATTCTCACTTCATCATTCCATCAAGATGTTCGCTTTGTCCCATCCTTACACACATTTGTTCCTAGGTGTTCCCTTGCTGTTTCTACTACAGCATCCCTGTATGCCACCCATTCTCTTTCTATATCCTGAACCTGCTTACTGTCCACTGTTTGAAACTTCTCACTAATCATATCCATGTACTTCTGTCAAATTTCCTTGTTGTGGAGATTTTCTACCCTTATTCCTTTGCAGACAGATCTCACTTTCTCTATCCTAGGCCTATAGATATTTAGTTCACGATAATCAGATAGTGGTCTGTATCGTAAAAAGATCCCAGAAAAACCTGTACATACCTAACAGAGTTCCTGAATTCAAAGTTGGTTAAGATAGTCTATTATGGATCTTGTACCTTAGCCTCCCATGTGTAACGGTGAATAGCCTTATGCTTGAAGAATGTATTTGTAACTACTGTACCCGTACTAGCACAGAAGTCCAGCAAATGCTTCCATATCTTCCCCACATTTACCAATCACCCTTTCGTATCCTTCAGTTCTATTTACAACTCTCGCATTGAAATAGCCAATTAGCACTATCCTGTCCTTGCTGTTCACCCTGACTGATGTCACTCAATGCTTCATAAAACTTGTCAACTTTATCCTCGTCTGCACCGTCACACGGTGAATACACTGAGACAATTTTCGTCCTAATTTCTCCAACTGCCAAATCTACCCACATCATTCGCACATTTACATGCCTAACAGAAACTGTGTTTTGTGCAATAGTATTCCTGATAAAGAGCCCTACCCCAGACTCTGCCCTTCCCTTTTTAACACCCGTCAAGTACACTTTATAATCTCCTATCCCTTCTTCGTTATCTCCCCTTACCCGAATATTACTTACTCATAGAGCGCATCCAGATGCATCTGCTTTGCTGACTCAGCCAGTTCTTTCTTCCATAAGGCCCATTAACATTGATAGCTCCCCATCGAATTCCATTTTGTTCGCCAAGTTGTTTCCAAGAAGTCCCTTGCCTGTCAAATGGGAGTGGAACTCCGCTCCCTTAGGTCTGAGGCTGGCTTAAAATGTTCTGAGCTCAGAAAATTAATCAAACAGGATGCTACCCTACTTACGCATAGTCCAAGTGAGGATCTCTCCTCTAATGGGTTAGGGTCAACCGTTGGATTTTATAGTCCTAACTGCCTGAGCACAAGGAGGGCCATGAATCGGAATATGTCCGATATGCCCACTCCCATTCTATAGCAACTGTTATCCTGAGTCTCGTGACCACTTACTAGGTCACTCAGCCATTGCCCATGGTTCTCGAACTAGGACATGACTACAGTAACCTCGATGGGTCAATAATTTATTCCATTTTTATGTTTCTTGCATTCAATCATTGTCACCAACAGAGGTTTCAATGGCAACAGTCGGTCAATTAGAAATGCTGTTACCGGGCGAGTTGGCTGTGTGGTTAGGAGCGCACAGCTATGAGCTCGCATCCGGGAGATAGTGGGTTTGAATCCCACTGTCGGCAACCCTAAAGATGGTTTTCCATTTTCACACCAGGCAAATACTGGGGCTATACCTTAAGGCCACGGCCGCTTCCTTCCCATTCCTAGGCCTTTCCTGTCCTATCGTCGCCATAAGACCTGTGTCGGTGCGATGTAAAGAAAAAAAAAAAGTAGGAATGTTGTTGCACCTAACCGAACCTAATCCTCTATCAGTGGTTTTCAGTGGATCACAACCTAAACTGTCAAATAACTCTCTTTGGCCGGCACCCCCCCCCCCATGGAGGTGAGGTGCATGTACCATTTTAACCATATATTAGCCCTCCCCTCATTCTTAAATCTTTGGCAATACCAGGAATCAAACCTGTCCTGTCCTCCTCCTCCTTCTCTCCCCCCCCCCCCCCCCCCCCCTCCAAGGATGGCAGCTAATAGCACTAACAGTTGCACTACAGAAGTGGATACTGTCTCGTGATGAAAAATGTAGCGGACAAGGGATTTAAATGGTTTATAGAAGCAAGAAATTTGAATTGATTGAAACAGCAGATAAAATTGTAATTACGGATGTTTTTGTAAGAAACATTTGATGTTCTTAAATGTGGTTGATAGTGGTAGAAGAGATCTTTTTGGCAGATTTTTTTGAGGTAGAACAAAAAGTCAGAATATTACCACCTAGATCGTCTTAGGTGCACTCACAGGACAAAGAATGACAGGAATTTAGATCTGATATATCTGCCACACTTCCTACGGCCAGAAGGTGTATGACACTACATAAATTATTGCTTATTTGTAATGAAAATTAATGATCATAGAATGGAAGCTAGGAAGAGGTTAGTAACACACACAATGATAAACCAGTATCAGCATCAAAATGAAGATACAGAGACTTAACAAAACCAAACCAAACCCCATGGCACTACAGCCCTTGAAGAGCCTTGGTCTACCAAGCGACCGCTGCTCAGACCGAAGGCCTGCAGATTACGAGGTGTCATGTTGTCAGCATGACAAATCCTCTCGGCTGTTGTTCTTGGCTTTCTAGATCAGGGCTGCTATCTCGTTGTCAGATAGCTCCTCAGTTCTAATCACGTAGGCTGAGTAGACCTCGAATGAGTCCTCAGGTCCAGGTAAAAATCCCTGACCTGGCCAGGAATCGAACCCGGGTAAGAGGCAAGCACCCTACCCCTACACCACGGGGCTGGCAAAGACTAACAAAGGACAGGGACAAACCCCACGTCTTGATACAAAGATGGGCTCTCCATCAATCCCAGTGGTTTCAGATCTATTTCTTTGCAACCACTGACAGATTCATTTTTGTTTTCCAGCTTGTTATAAGCGGTGCATTTACACTCATTGAATAAAGATAAGGTTAAACATAATGATCGATTATTTTCGTGAGATGGAGCATCAGAAAGATGAAATCGACAAACATAAGACAGTTGGCTGCTAAATTTGGTGTCTATACAGGCAATATGAACAGAATTATTTAGCGGCACACTTTGGCTCGATTCACCTAAGAAAAGGGGAAACTGTGGTAGGAAAAAGAAAATAAAAAGAAAAGAAAGTCCCCCCCCCCCCAAAGATTAACGCAAGAAAACTACGCGAAATTATGAGAAATCGATCCTTTCAGTTGTCTGGCCAGCTACCACATAAATGAAAAGGAATAGTGTTATATTCAAACCGCCCAAAAGCAAACTCCTGGATGACTCGTAAATCACCTGTCCTCTTCCGAATACATAAATGCAGTGAAGATGACATGCAACCTCACCACAGTCAGGTCGGTTCCTGGTAGGTCATTCAACACAACCCGTTGCCGCCAAAATGGCTGCAATGAGACAGAAACCCTTGGACATGTGCTGGGATTCTGCCGGAGCAATGAACTAATGCGCAACCACTGCCACCACCGTGTAAGATCGTCGATTGCTCAAGGCTTGAGACAGCGTGGATGGGAGGTGCGCGAGGAGTTTCACTGCGTCTCTACCGATGACTCTAATTGGAGGGCGGACATCGTAGCCATCAACAATGAGGACATTAAAGCGATGGTGTTAGATCCCACCATTCGCTTTGAAGGGACCTGGATCAGGCTCCGGATGTGGTCCTAGAAAAGCAAGCTATTTTTGTTCCATGCTTGCCTTACCTTATATCTAAGTATAAAATACCTATCGATTGATGGATTGTCACAGGCCTGCTATTCGGAGCAAGAGGTGCCCTCCCTAGTCAGACATCGAACTTCCCACAAAACTTGAAAGTTCCCTTCTGTGAGTTAGAAAAAATTGTAATACAGATACTGAGGGACTCTCTGCAAATCGTTCACTTCCATCTGTACCTGAGAACGTGATTCACATTTCTCCCCCACTGACCCTAGGGGGAAAAAAAAAAAAAAAAAAAAGATAGCTTCAATGATTAAATTTTCTTTTCTTGATATTTTAAACTCCATTGAAATTGAAACTGTATTCTAGATCCAAATGGTCACCCTCATTGGAGGACAGATGATTTATTTCTTTAATAAATCACTCTCTCTTATTTTCTCCTTAGAAGAGCAAATTAAAAACCAGACTTGCTACTGTGGGCTCGGCTTATGGATTAGAGGAAAGGGAGTGAATCTGCAGGTTTCTAATGTTCGTTATTGACTTCTGGCAACTGGAAGAAAAGCCCGCAAACAAAATGTGGGAATATAGTCATCAGGATTGGACACTGGAACAGTGGAGGAAGTCCGTTTCTCTGATGAGTCTCTTTGAAGTGCAGGACGGAGGGTTCAATATGTACACCGAGTGATGAATGAGCCAACTTCAGTATGTTTGCAACAGACCATAAAACACCCTGTGAAGATATTTTGGAGTTGTTTCACGTGTGAAGATCCTTAGTACCAGTCGACAGAATGATAAAATGCGGTGAGCTACAGAAGAGGTTTTCAGATGGTGACTTAATTTTTCAGCAAGATTTGGCTCCTTGCCATACTTCAAAGAAAGTGAAGAAATTCTTTAGTGAGAACAGTATTCTTGTCTGGCCAGGGAACTCCCCTGACATTAACTCAGTAGAAAAGATGTGGACTTATTGCAAATGGTGACTCTTAAAGCTCGACTGTTCCACAAAAATGCGCATGATAGTCTCTAGTAACGATGTGATTTCACGATTATGGACTTAAATATATGTGTCCGAAACTTGTGTAATGTATACCATATCGTGTAATGCAACTTATAAAAAAGAAAGAAGGCTGTATTGGCTATTAGCAAGGATTAAAGGTATGTATGGGTCGGGAGAAAGAAAAGGTGTGTGGTCTTTTGTTCTGATTAATTTTCAGGGTATGTTATGAACTAGACCCTATAATGGATTAACAGGTGAATTCATTCCTTTATTTGCTGGACATTCACCTCCATAGCGTAACGGTGAGCACTATTAGATGCCGTCCTCCAGGGCCCGGATTCGATTCCCAATACTGCCAGAAATTTAAGAATGGCAGGAGGGCTGGTATGCAGTTAAAATGGTACAAGCAGCTCACCTCCATTGCAGGTGTGCCTGAAAAAAGCTGCACCACCGCCTCTGTAGCATAACGGTTAGTGTTGGAATATTAAAAATCTCTATCTATGAATGATGTGAAAATGTTGCTCATAGGGTCGGTTGGTGCATGCAATTCAGTGGGCTTGGCAGACTGATATGTAATAGCAACTTCAGGCTCGGTGAGGAAAGCAACGGGAAACTACCTCCCTCATTTCCCTAGTATGCCTCTTCAGTGATGCCTAGGCCATCTATGACAGCTGATGGCAGAGCTGTTAAGGATCCAACCAGCCTTAGGGCTGAGGACTCGACATACATACGTAGGTGCTTTGAAAAGTTCTCGGAATGTACTAGAATTAAGTATCTTACCTCGGTGGAACTGCTTTTATTTTTCAACATAGTCTCCCTGTAGACTAATGCATTTGATCCAGCGATGTTCCAGTGCCTTGATCCCATCTCGAAAATGACATTCCTCCAGGCCTGCAAAATACCTCTCCAATTCGGCTGTCAGTTCTTCCCTTGTAGAAAATCTCCGTCGACCGAGGAAAATTTTGAGCTTGGGGAATATATGAAAGTCTGATGGTGCCAAATCAGGTGAATAAGGTGGATGTGGCAACAATTCGAACCCCAGTTCATGAAGTTTTGCCGTGGCAATAACACTTGTGTGCGGCGAGCGTTGTCCTGATGAACGATGACCTTTTTCCTTGCCAAACTAGGCCTTGTTTCGCGTATCCTTTCCTGTAGTTAGTCTAGAAGGTTTGCATAGTATTGCCCCGTAATTGTTTGGCCAGTAGGAAGATAATCTATCAGCAGAATGCCTTTTGCATCCCAGAAAAGTGAGGCCATGACCTTTCCGGCCGAACGCACTGCCTTTGCTTTCTTTGGTTGTGGTGAATCAGCATGTTTCCACTGCTTTGACTGCTGTTTTGTTTCTGGGGTATAGTAGTGGACCCAAGTTTCATCTGTAGTCACAAACCGGTGCAAAAAATCTTGTTGGTTGCACTGAAAACGGGCCCGACTTTGTTCGGTCATTTCCAATCTTGTGCGTTTATTGTCCAATGTCAAGAGCCGCGGCACCCATCTTGCGGATAATTTTTTTCATACCCAATTCTTCGGTTAAAATATACCCGTTCAGAAGACATCCGTACAGCTTCAGCAATCTCCCGCCCTTTCAGGCGACGATCCTCCATGACCCTTTTATGCACTTTTGCGATAAATTCTGGGGTCGTAACACTTTTTGGCCGTCCACTACATGGATCTTCATCCAAGCTCTCCCAACTAAATTTAAACTCGCTGGTCCACTTGGCAAAAGTTGAAAATGAAGGCGCCGAGTCCCCCAGTGTGTTCTGAAAGTCGGCATGAATTTCCTTTGCTTTCATACCTTTCTTTACAAAGTACTTAATCACTGCTCGAATCTCAGTTTTTCCATTGTCACAAATCACTACGCGGGAACAACAACAAAGAGTCGTCACTGCCACACTCCTGCAGCTAGAGCACTGACGCGCCACGTGTTCACTCACAAAGGATGTGTGATTATTGCGTGGGAACCTCGTTGCTCTACCACAGACATCTAGCGGTGATTCCGAGAACTTTTCAAACCGTCCTCGTACGTGGGGAGGATACTTTTAAGAAGGCTACAAACTTCAGCAAATTAAGGAGGAAGAAATCTATTCTTCTTTATGACATAGATACCGGGACCATGACATCATTCCAGACTGTGTGAAGCTGAAGCACGTCAAATACTCCGAAGGCCAGGAGAATATATCAATGCGCTAGCAAGGCTCTTGTGATCGAGACAGTGCATTACACTCATAAGGAGATGGTCTCAGTCTCCCGAGAGTTGTTTTCTTTACACCTGCTATTAAGCAACACTCGCACTCAGGAATTGTGGTTGTCTTTCGATCGCATTACTGCTGTACAGGCTGGGCACAAATTCAACCAGGTGTCGTCCAGACAGAAATCTAAGTTCCTCCGACTAGCTCAGAAACAGGTCGTCTCTTGCACGAAACTGGATGCTAGTAAAGCTGTCGTCTATCTTTCCAAGAAATCCTTGGACGAAAACCAAACGACAGTTCCTGCTAGGGGGTCTTAATTTCAAAGTCGCTTCCTCTAAAATTCCCAGTGAGGAGTTAATTACTTCTGTTGAGGCAGCTATCCACAAACTACCTATGGATGAGGCTGAGGAGTTAAGACAGAAATGTGCGAGACTCATCAGATCCGCTGTTGTACCTGCGCCCAATTTAACAAGAGGCGAGAGGAGAGCTCTGAAGGAACTTAGAGATGATTCTGAACTGACCATTCTTTCAGCTGATAAGGGTAATGCGACAGTGGTTATGGACACTGACGAGTATAAGAATAAGATCTCGGCTGTATTGTCAGACCCTGTTTACAGACTGAGCTCACGTGACCCTACCACTCGTGTGTCCAATGCCTTCGTGAAGCTCTTAAGGCAGTCTTCAATTCCAAAAGAGGAGGCTAAACATCTGTACCTGGGGGATGCAGTGCCACCTAGATTATATGGCCTTCCTAAGATCCATGAAGATGATGTTCCCCTCAGACATATTCTTAGTTCGATAGGTTCTCCTATATATGCCCTGGCTAAATACGTAAGCAAATTGCTTCAGCCACACATAAGATGTACTGAATCATACATCAGGGACTCTCGGTATTTCGTCAACAAGTTGTCAACCATAATCTTTCAACCTAATGCACTTTTGGCGAGTTTAGATATGGAGTCCTTGTTCACCAAAGTGCTGATTGAGAGTCAAGTGTCTCATTGAGCATCTGTTCCCTGAGGACATTAATAAACTATTTTACCACTGCACGACTTTCAGCTATTTCTTGTGGGGTGGGAATTTTTATGAAGAGACAGACGGAGTGGCTATCGGAAATCTACTTTTGTCCGGAGTGGCTAATTTCTTTGTGGAGCATTTTGAGGAGGAGGTTATTGCTTTGGCGCCTGTCAAGCCTATGATCTGGTGGAGTTATGTTGATGATACATCTCTGGTCTGGACAGAAGGTCCTGAGAAACCTATTTCTAAACCACCTAAATAAGCAACATCCTTCAATTAAATTCACTATGGAGATGGAGTCAGGGATGCCTTCCTTTCTTGGATGTTTTAGTAAGAAAGAAACTGGACAGCTCCGTAGGACGTACAGTCTATCATAAGTCTACCCACATAAATCGCTGTCTTCATGTAGATTCTCCCCGCCATCCAGCACAAAACAAAGGCATTCTCATGACACTCGCCAAGAGGGTGAGACGAATTTGTGAGCCATCAAATATCCAGGTGGAGATGGACACGCTCAGTCACGTTCAAGAGTAATGGTTACAGTGGCTTGCAGATTCATAGAGCCCTGCATCCCAGAAAAACGACCAAGCTAAGCTCACAGAAGTGAAGGGAACTGCCTACCTGCCTTACATTCACAACACGGCAGATCGAATTGCCAAGGTCCTCCACAGATACAATATAAAAACTGTGTCACAGTCTGGGTAAAACAAAGGACAAATTGTCCCCACTTTTACATCTTGGGGTATATGAAATTCCCTGTACCTGCAGTAAGGTATACATTGGCCAAACATTCTTGTCCATTGCTACTCGTATAAATGAACATGAACAAAATATTCGTCTCAACCAGCCAGACAAATCAGCAGTAGCTGAGCATGCTTTATTGTCGGGTCATGTCTTGGTTCCAAGATGCTCGAACTTTTACCTGGACTGTACACTACAGGTCCAGAATTATGGGGGAAGCTGTGGAAATACATAGAAATCCTAATAATTTTAATGGGAACACTGGCTATCAATTAAGTAATATGTGGTTGCCAGCCATTAAGGCTTTACGTAGGTAGTTCCCTTCCCTGTCCCTTCACTATTGTTATTTCGTTTTGGTGTTTTCCAAATTCGTATGTTCGTCATCGCCAGATATTTCATTCCAGACTTGTGTCAATGTCATACTTAATATGTGCATACACGTGTTATGTTATGTGACCCTCTCAGACTGATTCTGACGGTTCCGTCAGCTTCTGCTTCGAACGCTAGCGCTGCACCCCGTCTGGGGAGCCATCTGGTGATGAACGTACCACTTCCACTTCTGTTATAACTTCTAAATTCGAACCTCGGTGTTTGAGAAGCCTTTCTCGTATACAGTCGAAATTTACTTCTGAAGACGCAGAGCAAAGTTCTTTGCAAAACGTAAAGAATTTCACCTTATTTTCTTGACACAGCATCAGCCCAAAAGCCTATATCATGTCTATAATGGTTAGTATTATTACCTGCCATTCTCGGGAGCCCCAGGTTCGATTTTCGGCAGTGTTGGAGATTTTAACCTTAAATGGTTAATTCCATTGGCCAGGGGACTGGGTGTTTGTACTGTCCCCAACATCCCTGCAACTCACACCACATTCAACACTATCCTCCACTATATGTTACAAGTTCAATTTTGTATCAGTGTTGACACCAATTACGTATGATTTCCACTGCAAAATATACGTAGTTGTCTATACACGGCAGATGCTGCCCACCCTCATTCGAGGGTCTGCCTTACAAGGACTGGACCAGGCTAAAGATAGCCCATGTGAAATTATTATTATTATTATTATTATTATTATTATTATTATTATTATTATTATTATTATTATTTGTTGGGCAAATCTGGCTCAAATACATACATCACATGACAAACCTCTACAGAAACCAGCAATGGCAAAATCACTTCTCCATATAGGGTTGGCATGAGGAAGGACATCTTGACGTAAAACTAGGCTAGATTGTCATTAAGCTTCTACCCCAATAAATTGGGGAAAAGGTTACAAAGAAGAAGATTAATTGATGGACAAATTCGCGATGATATGTTTTGGAAGCATGTTTGATACGCAGGCTATTGAATCACAGTATTTATCACACTGAAGTGGAGGATGGAAATAGAATCATGGTTCTGACAGTGGAAAATTTTGTTAAAGAATAGGCCTAAATGTTGTAACATAGTTGGAATAGATGAAATTTAACCAGAAAGTTTGAGTATAAAAAAAGTGGGGGTGAAGCAACTTGGACAGTAATTGGATTAGCATGGGATTTGAGTTGGGTGTCTCCTGAACAAATTTGTAACTACATTAGTCATTATTCAGGGTAGCAAGAACAATTCAGCAGCTATTATATTTAGATATTTTATTTCTTTTATCATCAGATGCTATAGAACCAAATCTACAAAAAGTAAAAAGCATTGGGCATTAAATTTAAATAAAAATTTTCAGTTTCTTAAGAACAAAAACAACTATGCTCAGTCAAACAAAATAGCTTAATACAACTATAATCAGTACATTACCAATTTACTTTAAAAAGCTAAGTTTGTTGTTTTATGGGGGCAAACCAGAAGATTATCAGCCCTCTGTGTATAATGAGAAAGAAAGAGGAAGTGTCTGAACTCTTGGAAGTATTTGGCTGTTGGATAAAGTAGGAACCTAGCAAGTGGCCACGCAGTTTGTGTCACGTAGCTGTCAGCGTGCATTCTGAAGATCGTGGGTTTGAACCCCACTGTTGGCAGCTCTGGAGATGGTTTTCTGTGGTTTTGCATTTTCACACCTGGCAAATGCTGGAGGCTTTATCTTAAGACCACGGCTTCTTCCTTCCCATTTCTAGCCATTTCCTACCCTATCATCGCCTAAAGATCTGTGTCCGTGTGACGTAAAGCAAATTGTAAAATGGTAAAGTATGAGGATCATGAAAGATGAGAAGTGGAGTCCCTAAACCTCCAAAATCTGTCAATTTCAGGGTCATTATTGAACAAGTCGACCACGGGAAGTTGACTGGAAAAGACTAAAACAGCGGTCCCAGCACAGGACTGTTGAAGCATTGCCAGGTTCCGACAGGCTGCATGGTCTTCATAGTTTTCACATTCTGTGGGTCTCTGGAGGGAATATATAGGAGTCCATCCTCATGAATTAATTATTTGATAACATAAATATCTCCTTTTTATTTGTTTGTGTGTCTAAGAAAAGAAGTTGCACAGACTGGGTGGTCAGATGTGGTTTACTCCGGTGTTCGGTGTTTTCACTAAGGGTGGACGCGTGCTCGTTTTAGTAGCATACATCAATAACACACACTAGGCCTATTTTAAGAGGTTCATTAAGTGTCAGATTATGAAAGGCAGTGTAAAACTGCCTGCTTTCATTCTCTACATATTTTTGGCATTACTTTTGGAAATTATTCATGACATGGAGGAATCCTGGCAATTTTGTAACAAATATTATTTTATAACTGTTAGTTTCTTCAGTCTGCCAAAACTAATTTTTAAGTAATAAATTTATAAACTACTTGCATGAAAGCATACATATGGTAACATATGGTAAGCATACATATGGAAAAAGATACAACTTAATTAAATTACAATAGTTTTTGTGTTGTATGCTAGAAATGAGCATGTACTCACCTGTAGTGTAAAACACCAAACACCAGAGTAAACCATACCTGACAACCCTTTATAACTTTATTTTCTTAGACCTACCAACAAAACAAGTGCACAATTTCAGTTGACTAAGCATTTCTTCAGTGTTTGGTAATACAGTTCCACTCTAAGTCTGTGGTCACTACAGCCCTCTATTTTTCTGTAATTTGAATGCATACTATGTAATCTGGATAAGATGGCTAATACCAATGTAAGTGGTCCAATCATCTGATGATCGTCATAAGATGGCTTAGTCGGTGGTGATGAAGTTACAGAGGGGAGATGACAAACCACAAATTAGAATAAATTACACCAGACTGGACAATGTTTAAGTACTTGGGTTGTATAATATCAAAAGACGATCTTGCAAAGTATTAGGTGGGCAGTCGAATTTGCAAAGTATGAGGTGGGCAGTCGAATTAGCAAGGCAACTCAATTTTACCACCAAATAAGACAACTGCTATGGGATAAACAAGTACCATTAAAAGCAAAGATGACATTATATAAATCATATTATACACCCATCCTCACGTATAGCTTGGAAACTACCATGTTAACGAGACAAGACAACTCAAAACTCCAAGCTGCAGAAATGAAGTTCCTACGCACCATGATGCAGAAGACTAGGAAGGACAACTTCCGGAATGGAAAAAGTCCGAGGGGAGGTGGGAATAGGAGACTCAGTACTAAAGAGTATTCAGAAAACAAGACTGAAGTGGTTTGACCCTGTAAGAAGGATGAGCGCAAGCAGGACTGCAAGAAAAGAATATGAAAGAGAAGTAAAAGGAAAAAGACCCGTGGCCAGACCCAGAGGAAAAGGGATAGATCTGGTGAAGAAAGATGTCGAGGGGAAAGGACGGGATTATGAGAGAACAGTGGTTCATGGGCAAAGTTGGAGAGGGCTTGTACACCACACCGGGGCAACAGGAGATGGTCAATGATGATGATGATGACTATCTGGATAATTCTGTTTGAGGGCATATTGTTAATAAGACATGACATTTGATTACACTTTGTCAGTTTAAAGAACTTGTACGCAATCATCTTCTCTCCACACCATATCATAGGCAGCTGTTAGATGAAAAAAAAAAAGCTAAACTCTTCAATCGCTTTTCAAAACCTGTCTCATATGTTGTCAGAGCAAGCACTTTATCGTTACAACTACATTGAGGTCTAAAACCAGCTTGTTCGATAGGAATGATTTAAAAAATTAGAGGGCTTATTCTGTGTAGATAAACCGTTCCAAGAACTTGAAACACACCCATTAAGCCAACTGGTCTGTAGCTTTCGGCAGAGTCTGCAGGTTTACCAGGTTTTAAGATAGCTAGAATTGTAGTTTTTTTAAAAGTGTTTACGTGTTCGTAGTATGTATGAGAAAGACTGCACTAGCCAGTTCCTTACATTTTTTCCACAGTGCTTAAAAAATTCTGGGTTTATACGATTAAAACCGGGGGCTTTTATATTTTTCAATTCGTTTAGGGCCAGCAAAATCTCTTGATCAGTAAAAGGAGGAGGAATGTTGGAAGAAGTAGTGTAACTTTCTCAGATGTAACGGTGTGTGTGTTTATAAACCTTTTGTGATACTTGTTGGGCTTCGATTTAGAAAAACTGGTAATGCAGCTGGCAGCATGATTGGATGAAACCTCTGGTCTCTGCTGGGGCTGTTAGGAATTCTTCCTAGCTTCTTTAAAAGCCTCCAGGGGCCGATGACCTTAGATGTTAGGCCCCTTTAACAAGCATCATCATCAGAAGCCTCCAAGTGTCTGAAGTCGAATTTGTCCATGGTTTCCTTCCATCTGTTTCGCCTAGCTTCATCTAGTTTATGAAGGAGCTTGTCAGCTACATCTTTTTCACCATTCTTCTGGAAATCCTCATAAAATACTTCTCAAGCCTCAACCCATCCTGGAATAAATTCCTTTCTCACTCCACGAGGAATGTCTTAGCACATGCTAGAACAGCTTTCACAAACGTAGAGTATGGTACTGTCGAGATCAGCTGCATAGCTCTCCCAATTAGCTATACTAAAGTTCCAATGAGCCGTAGTAAAACGGAAACTTGCTTCTTCCATTTAAGTAACCGGCAGGTGGACATTGCCTTGAAAGTGTCACTTAACAGAAGTATTCTCCTCACAATACAGACCCCAAATATCTTGGATATACTTCCGACTGAACGCTATTGTACAGGATACATCTCGCCAACCTAGCAGCCAAATTAAGGGTATGCAACAGTATCATCCACAAACTTGGTGGCTCCATATGAGGAGCTTCTGCATCTACTTGGCGTACTTCAGCTATTTATAAGCTTCCTACAAGAAGTCACTGCTTGTTCCCTATCCACTCCTTCGTTTACATGGCCTGCCTGCTTCCTCCAGCAAGTTGGTGCTTGTTCTAAATCACACATTGGATATACTGTACATTTCACTACATTTCTTTGCCTGAAGTCCTACGTCAACGTAAGGACATCATATTATGACAAGAAAATCATAACCATAATTTTCATTATTATATGTATTGTAATGTTATAATTATTCTTGCAACACTGTCTTTGGTATACATATGTTTTAGTTATCACATGATCTGTTTAAATTTTATTTGGCTGAAGATGGCCAGTAAGTGGATGAATCTAGTCCCAAGACTGATGTAATATTATTTACTTGATTTATTGTGTTCAAAAGCATCGTTAACATGGAAATATTGTTTAATTTGTAAACTGCTGATGGTTTCTGTCATGATTGTTTTAAGGTGTAAAACAGTGTGGTTATCGGTACATATCGACAAAGGAAAAATTTTAAAGAGGATTTTTCCTAGTAGTTGCTTTACGTCACACCGACACAGATAGGTCGATGGGATGGGGAAGGGCTAGGAATGGGAAGGAAGCGGCCGTGGCCTTAATTAAGGTACAGCCCCAGCATTTGAAGATTATAAAAAATGAGGAAGAGCCTCTGTGGCTCAGGCGGCAGCGCGCCGGCCATCACCGCTGCGTTCCGTGGTTCAAATCTCGGTCACTCCATGTGAGATTTGTGCTGGACAAAGCGAAGGCGGGACAGGTTTTTCTACGGGTACTCCGGTTTTCCCTGTCATATTTCATTCCAGCAACACACTCCAATATCATTCATTAATCATTGCCTCAGAGAGGTGCGACAGGCTTTGGCAGCCTGGCAGCCAGCACAATTCCTATCCTCGCCACTAAAAGGAGGGGGCTTCATTCATCATTCCATTCCTGACCTGGTTGAATGACTGGAAACAGGCTGTGCATTTTCATTTTTCATTTGAAAAATTTGAAAAAATCATAAAGGAACGAATGCCTGAAGAATAAGACAATAGGGAGACCTGAAAGAAGGAAGGATGCCATTACATTTGATGCTCTAATATCCCAGAGTCTATAGAAAACTAAATGTGAAGGCCTACAATATCGAACACTGTAAAACTGATTAACAATAACATTATATTGACCATTGTTATGATATGATTTTTTGCTTTTGCTGCCACTCATCTCTGATGGATGGAATTACTTTTGCATCCCGAGTAAAACAGTGTGCCTGAATATTGATGGAATGTAGCTAGGGAGTTTGATAGCTTTGCACATTTTAGTGCCTGGGTATAATGCAGTCGTGAAGACCATAAAATTTCTAAGAACAACTACCACCTTGCACATTCTGTCTGATTGTCTCGTCAATGACGGGTACTGCAGCTAGTATATACTATATATAGTATTATTAAAAGCCATGAGCAATAGGAAATTGACACTTCTAACTCGGGCGGTGCTAGCAGGGTTTTATAGTTCGACCTCTATTTGTTTGAGAGTTGGCTGTGCACTTAGGGGCGCACGTCTGTACGCTCGCATCCAGAGATAAGGGTTCAAACCTCACTGTCGGCAGCCCTGAAGATGATTATTGTGGGTTCCCTTTTTCACATCAGGCAAATGCTGGGGCTGTTGCCTTAAGGCCTCGGCCGCTTCCTGCCCACTCCTAGGCTCTTCTTATCCCATCGTTGCCTTAAAACCTATCTGTGTCGGTGTGATGTAAAGTAAATTGAAAAAAAAAATAAGCTACTTGTTCATTATATTAATGGCATTGCTCATCATTTACATAGCTGTACCTGTAGCCACTACAGAAATCAAGAGTTTATAGTCATTCAGCAGATGAATACCAATACAGTATAAGCCTAATCAACTCTTTTACCAGTGAAAATTCTCTCTTAATCCAGTTAAGACACAGGCTATAATTTATAGGACAGGCAATTTTTTTTTTTTTTTTAGAGGAAGTACAACTAATTTATAGGACACGTAGGGACTATAGTTAATACTAAAAGAAAAACCTCAGCCCCTCCCACTCATTCTGTGGCATAGTAATATTACCATTGCAAAAGTTTGTGAGAAGCCTTGTGGACATTCTAAAGGAAACCTTAGATTAGAACGAACAACTCAGATACTTGTAGGAATGTATATGCTTTGTTTTACCCACTTAGAATTCACAAGTCTCTTACCCATACATGAAAATAAGTAATTCATATGATATATTGTTTTTTACATCCCAAGATTAATTCAGATGCTAGTGTTAACCATACTCAACTCTTGCAATAGTGTATTACTTGAAACTAGCGAGGAACAAATGAAGAAACTGCAGAAGGCCGTGAACACTTGCATCTGTTTTCTTTTTACATTAAAGTATACTACTCTTGTCACTCCCTATTATGAGACACACTGCTGGATAAAGCTTCAGCATATGAGATATTGACACATTGCTACACTCGCTTTCCAAATTTTGAATGAAGCAATCCTGCAGTATCTTACCCCAGATCTAAGGTACCTCACCTCCACTCATTGCCATTACACTCCAACTCCTCGTTTGCTCATAAACTCTGTCCGTGTATAACGTTACATTCCTTGTGTCTGTTGTTAGGCTATGGAATTCTCTCACATTGAGAATTACATATTAGCCTTATTTAAAAGATTTTGCTGGGATTTCCTCCTAACTGCATTGCCAGTTCGTGTGAATGTGAGAATGAATGACATAACACTTAAGTATTTCCATTAATTCATATTTATATAACCGTAATTTATATTACGATACACTGTGACTTAGTTCATTAGCTTGGTACTTAACTGTTGAAACAAAGGGTATGCTATGTTTAAAAAATGTTACGCTCGACAATGCTGAAATGTAAATATCATATGCAAGAAAACTGAATCTTAAGGAGACACTCCAGAGATAAACAGATAGTTTTACCTAATGCATGGATTTTCACAAAACTTGGTGAGAATGTCACCTACATAAAAGTAGAGATATCACAAACATTTCTTTCTTATACAGTTACCAATTACAATTCCAAAATAATTCTTTTTGAATTTTGTAAAAAAAAAAAAAAAAAAAATTTTTCATGTGATTGAATTATCATGTTAATGGAAATTTGTAATTAGGTCGATAATAATTCTTTCAAAAGCACTATGTATCAGTGTTTCTGTACATAATTTAAAATAAGAGATATATTATACTGAAGTTTGTGTAATTTTTATGTACTAAAATTTAGGACTTAAAAATCCCTACTGCTTGAAAACATTCTGTAATAAAAAGTTCCATATGCAGGTTTCCTAATATAGTTGTGATACATATACCATAGAAATTTTGTTACATTTGGCAGAGTATTATGTGAGAAAAATGGGATTTAAATGTAAAATTGCAATTGGCGGGAAAATTAAAAGCAAAGTTCAAGTGACGTTTTCTTCCTGATTCATTACCTAATCATCAGAACCGTATGTTTTTCCTTCCTTTTCTTTCTTAGCAGCTTTTGAACGAATACTGGTAACTCTGGAAACTTGTCTCTTCTCCTTCTCCAAAGAATGGAAACCTGCATTTTGTTTATCACAATGCAACTTTTTCAGAGTCAAAGTTATGGGGATTGTAGTTTCTTTCATGTTATGATTTTTGGCTATAGGTGCAGGAATTACATGGCTTGAAGTCGATGCGACACTTTCCTGATGAGAACAAGCTGATTCCGATAACATTTCTTGGCCTTTTATCCCTGGTATCTTCAATGGAGACTCCTGTTCAGTAATAACTGATCCCCATACCTTTCCTATCAAAAGTTCAGCAGTTCGTTGCTTAGTTAAGGCTGGTTTATGTTTATGCATATTGCTTATTACCATGGTACAAGCTATCAATTATTACAGCACACTATCTTTCAATAATAATAGTACCTTGATACGCAACTACAAGAGGTTACATGTGTGCATACTTCACAAAAGTAAACAGAGCAGCTACCACAGAACTCGCAAAAAGGATTATACATACAATAACAAAACTTACAGTTGTTGGCATTATTGTAGTACCATCAGGAATACCAATACAAACATACAATGTTGCTCAATGACAGTCGAGTACTGAAATATTAGTCCGTAACAGGCTTTATAAATTCATTCAGAAATATGGTAGATCTTACAGCTGGATTCTGTTTAAATATATGGGGGTGCTTTTGGTCCATCCCATGGTAGCACAATTGCAAAGAACAGGCTTATTTGTTTGAATGAAAAAACATGACAATGACATTACCCAACAAAGCAGCTTAGCAAATGCCACGCCAATTTCTGCTGTTTGCAGATTGACAAACAAAGCCTTATTAAAGTGATAAATTGTTTGAACTCGACAGAAATAACTTTGTGACAAGAAGAGACTCGGTCCTTCCAATTTGTCATAAAAGACAATTTGTCAAAATGACCAAAATATTTACCCGTATTTTTATTTCCGGAGCGTCGCCTTAATGAGGCCGATTAAAAGTTTCATTATGATACAGGTTCTCCACCAGAGTTTAGATTTTCATTATGATACGACTGTTTGACCAATTAGGTAAGGATAGCATCGCTCCTGTTCTCAACGTACTAGCTTCACACTTGTTTCCAAAATCAAACATGTCGGACACACATTAGCATCAGTGCACCTTCTACTTCCAATATTCCACAACCATATGGCACATTCCCGGAAATTCACTTCACCAACTGTACAATAAACAATGTGGGTCGATTGCTGAAACAGTATTTAGACTATGTTTATGGTTAAACAACATCTAAGTATGGCTGCCACATTGCAAAGACATTATTTATCACTTAGACACTGTCCAAAACCAATGTTCAGCCGGCGATGTTTAAACACTGCCGACAATACTGTTTAACTTCAAATTTTAGGAGTGATTCACAATCAGAGGTTGTGTAGCGTGAAATATGATTCAAGGGACAGTCCGGTAACTATCAACTTGACTACAATTTACAATGAAGCTGATATCTTGCATTGACTACAATTCTCAGCAACCAACACATTTAATTATATTTGGAATCATTTTCCCGGAATTATAGGTCACTTTGACTACATCCGTCCCGATCGTCGGAGGGCTGTCGCATACATCAGCCGGGAGGGATTCACTTATATTTACTGCCAAGTGGCACTAAAAAGTTGGTTGTGTGTGTATGATCCTTATTTTGAGCTAATTCAGGTAAACTTTTGGAAACTATGAGATAGGAGAAAGCAAGGACTGGGAAGGAAGAGCTGTGGCCATAACAGCCCCAGTGTTTGCCTGATGTAAAAATGGGGAAACTGCAGAAAACAATCTACTGGGCTACCGATGGTGTGTTTTGAACGTATGATCTCTTAGAATGCAAGCTACGTCTATATGGCCCGTACAACTCGTTATGATCACATTCGGTTACACAGTAATATAGTTTTATCTTCCCTTCCCAGAAGCTATTTAGATTACACTCACCATAAGAACATTATAATCAAAGCTACACTTCCTCGTGCGGTGGCATGTCGTTTTAATGTCGATAATGTTATGAGATTTTATTTCCATCGAAACTGGTATTTTTATCCGTGGACAAGTCGTGCTCATGCTTAGCCATACTTGGGTAATGTGTAAGAAGACGACAGCTGACTAACGTTTGGTGTACACACCAACAAATTTCATTGGTTGCGACAAGCAAAGAGTTGCATGGTAGATTCTTCTCTTTTCATTTTCGAACCACTATTGAAACTTTAAACGACGTCTAGCTAAACACCGGCTGAACATTGTTTATGCAATAGAAGATCGTGATCAGCTTAGACATTTTGGTAGACGTTGTCTAACTCTTAAAACTAGTCATCGTTTCTGCATTCGGCCTTGTGTATTTGAAAAGGCATAAATAAATAATTCATCCATTTTGTTTCAGGTCACCCACAAGTTATTAAAGTTGTACAGACAACCCCAACAAAACCACTTAGTAATTTAGTTACTTCTACTATCAGTAACCAGCCAGTGAAAGCAATATTTAAAGCTCCTAATCAGGATGCAAATCAGGTAAGCTTATTTACCAGTATTCTTCTCTATAACATATTTTGCAGTGTTTTAATATTGAACTGTTGTTGTGCAAAATAGTGTGAAATATTGTAAATTAGTTGATAATTGCTCTTGTTCTATGTCCAGAGTTTTGTTTTCGCTTTCATTTCTATGAATAGTTCCTTAATACATCAAATGTAAACAGCAAAGATAAATTGCTTGAAACAGAAATGTTTTCATTGTAACTTCTTGATGCTTCAGAAATAACATATTTTTGGTATGTTGATCAGGAATTCATGATCTTTTTGGTGGTTCATTATTGTGAATTATGCTATGATGAACGGTCTCTCTTGTGCTGGCAAATCTATGTTAACTATGTGACACAAGGTGTGACACTGTCTAAAATATGTTAGATGGAATAAGAAAAAGTGATTGTTTTGGTTGTGCTTTGGCTCTGGAATGAGATTGTATTATGGTTAATCAACTTCTAAACCACTTATATTCATTGGCAGATCCTTGCACAGAGTAAAACAAACACAGCTCTTCTAAAAATCTGGACTAAAAATCTGCACTACCTTCTTACTACATAGCCGAAACCGCAACCAACGCACTTGATTTGAAGGACACTAGTTCCCCATGTAGGGCTACAAACGTTCCACGGATGAAAAGTCAAGGGACATAATGTTGGCTTAATTGGAGAGGAGCATTGTCATAACTCCTTATAAACCTGGAAAAGATGAAATCCCTTCTTAAATCTTAATTGAATTAAAGCCATCCTACACCAGTTGGAAATATACAGTTCCATGAAATCTTGATTTATTCCACCCCTTGTGGGTGGGGGATGCAGGCGAAGAATACACCCACGGTATCCCCCGCCTGCCATAAGAGGTGACCAAGGGATGATGGATTTTGAATCATGAGATTACCTGTAATTAGTACCATCACGCGGGGAACACAATGTGTCGATTTTACTTGCGATTAGTACCACTATGTGAGGAACATCATAGGTCTGATTAGTATCACCAGGGGTGGATCACTATGGGTTTACAGTACCTGTGATTAGTACCACTATATGCAGAACACCATGGGTTTGCATTAACTGTGATTAGTACCACTATATGCAGAACACCATGGGTTTGCATTAACTGTGATTAATACCACTATCTGAGGAACACAATGGGTCTGCATCACCTGTGATTAGTACCATTATGTGAGAAACGCCATAGGTCTGGGCATTGCCAGTGATTTGTACCCCTGTTTGAGCAACACCGTGAGTGTATGTTGCCTATGATTAGTACCACTCTGTGAAGAACACCACAGTTTTGGGCAGGTCTGCAGCTCCTGTGATTAGTACCACTGTGAAGTACACCGTGGGTCTGTGGTTCTTATAAGTGGTGCCATTATGTGAGGAACACCATAGGTCTGCGTTACCTGTGAGTCGTACATTACCTGTGATTAGTACCACTGTGAGGAACACCATGAGTCTACATTACTTGTCTACATTACTGCTACATGAGGAACACCCTGGTTCTACTTTACCAGCAATTAGTACCATTATGAGAGGCTTGTGACCTGGATTTTGGAGCCCTTTAGACAACAAGCATCATTGATTTGGTTTTGGAAGCCTTCCCTTATTTAGTTTATACCATTGTTTTAAGTTACTTTATGGGAAGGTGAGGCATCGGAAGTCGGATCCACTGATTAAGTTAATAATCATTGTTCATAGTAGTCTTTTTTGCTAGTTGCTTTACGTCGCACCGACACAGGTCTTATGGCGACGATGGGACAGGGAAGGGCTAGGAGTGGGAAGGAAGCGGCCGTGGCCTTAATTAAGGTACAGCCCCAGCATTTGCCTGGTGTGAAAATGGGAAACCACGGAAAACCATTTTCAGGGCTGCCGACAGTGGGGTTTGAACCTACTATCTCCCGAATCATAGTAGTCTTTTTGAAATCTAGTCAGTGATTTTGGAATTATTTTAACTTTCAATATTGTGAGTTGGATCTGCTTATTATAAATTCTTATTAATTCATTCATTCTTCATCATGTTTTGAATTCTGGTCAATGGATGAATTTTGGAATTTTGTCGTAACATTTCATCTCATTTCGTACCATTAGGGGGCCGATGACCTACATGTTAGGCCCCTTTGAACAAGCATCATCATCATGTATTCCATTTCCCCAGACAACAGTATGTTATACTTACAACTACCTTTCAGTTGACACTGATGCTTGCACGACCCGTACTTGTAGACATAATATGCCCTGACACGGCATAAGGCCAAAAGCCTATTATCATACCCTTCAGTTGTCGCTTCCAACACTAGCAGACTATTAAGAAAAGTGTATATACTCGATACTTCCTGCCCATTCTGTCACAACCTACCAGGCTACCGAACATCGCTATCTTATAAGTTTCAATATACACAGTTCCAAAATATTAGGGGACATATTTTTGGACGTATGCCATGTTCCACAAAACAATACCTCACATCCAGGTATGTTGCCAACTAAACCATTTTTCTTTACCATTGATGTATACAAAAGAACATCGGTGGATTCGCGTTCATTTACAGAACACAAACGGAAATGTTCAAATAGGGGCGAAAACAGAGTGGTAAGTCCTCCAGGGTGGATTTTTATCACAGTTGGGAGCTTCAGTATGGTGTATGTTCTCCATGAGAATTTATCACAGCTTGGCACCTACATGGCATGCTCCGTATAAGTCGTCAGAGGTCACATTGTGGTATCAGGTCCCATTCTTCAATGAGAGCCTGTTTGAGATCGTGGAGATTCTGTGGTGGAACAGGATGCCCACGAACACGTCTGACAAGTCTAGCCTACTCATGTTCGATGCGATTAAGGTCGGGACTTGCTGCTGGCCATTCCATCTCCTGAATGTCTAGTTCTCGCAAGACAGCTCTGATGATGTGTGCTACATGAGCTTGAGTACGAATTCAGGGCCAGTGTTGCCAACTTATATTTTCAAGATCCGCTAAATACTACAAAAATCTGCTAAAATTCCGCCAAGAAATCCGATCTCAAATAATGGTCAATAATAATAATAATAATCTGAGGAAAATTCTCGGCCCCCGAAAAACAGAAGATGGATATAGACTGAGGTCATGCATAGTGACAGAAGACCTTTCCAACATTGCAGCAGACATCCGCAAAAGACGTCTTAAATTTTATGGGCACGTCCGCAGACTGCCAGCAAGTAGACTAACACACAAGATTCTCACCTGCATAGAACATCTAAAAAATATTGCATGGGTACTGGAAGTGAAGAAGGATCTGGAATAAGCCCAGATGAACTCAAATGACACTGCGGACAAAAACCTCTATAGGAAAAAAATTAATGGATGGAAAATGCAACCAGAAAACGAAGTGAAAAAGAAGACTGGAGCAAAGTGGACAGAAGAACGAAAAAGGATCCACGGAGAAAGGTGGAGAGCTGTTTGGCAACGTAGAAAACAGAATCATTAGAGATTTGTGTGATCTGTTGGGTCCATACGCACATAATAATAATAATAACAATAATAATAATAATAATAATGTCTGTACTCACCTCATCTGCGAGTTTCACTGGGATTAACCCCGAGCCGGCGAGCTAAAACTTGTAGGCGTTTTACTGCCGGGTGCAAACTAGGTGAATCTCATACCTCAAGGGCCACACACAACACAGGCCAGCTCATTAAACGATCTTCCTTCATAGCATAAATATAAATGCTGCTCTCTCACAGTTTCATTATCATTCGTCAACTAAGAGATAAGTACCCTTTCCCCACGCATTAAAAACTTATGATACCATAATCCCATAGCATCAGATCCAAATAACGTGTTTTACTCTTGGCTGCTAGCTCCTGACAAGAAATATGGAATAGCTCAGAGACAGACTGGAGTACAGTTTTTTAAAAAAAAAGTAATATAGATAAAACGCTAAATTCCGCTATAATAAATAATATTCCGCCAAAAAATCCGCTGTCCGCTAAATGGTATATTTCTCCGCCGACAGACTTCTAATTCCACCAAATTTAGCAGAAATTCCGCTAAGTTGGCAACACTGTTCAGGGCCAGCACCATATGCAGCAGCCAACACGTGCTGTAGCAGGATCTGCTCTACGTATCCCACAGCGGTAAGATTACCACAGACGACGACAAGATCCGTACGGCCATCAAAACTGATGTCACCTCACACTATCACAGAACCTTGTAGGAATCTGTCGCCTTCCTGGACAACATTTGGCATGCATTGCTCACCACAGCATCTCCATGCACGTTGATGTCCGTCACGCTGTGTCCGGGGAAATCTGGACGTGTCTGTGAACAACACAGGTCTCCGTTGACGAAGTTGCTAGTTGACGTGTGTACGGGCAAACAGAAGACGAGCTGCGCAATGCTGCTGTGTTAAACGGGGCATTTGAACAGGGCGTCTGGGTCGTAAGGACATTTCTCATAACCTGTTCCTTACTGTCTGGTCAGACACCGTGATCCAGTGACCCTTCTGAGGTCTTGCATTTCTCTGGCAGTTGCTGAATGATGCCGTAATGCACAGATGGTCAGATATGTCATCCTGTAGGGTTGTCATGCGTCCACGACCTTGTCCAACCCTCCTTGTAAACTGGCCTGTCTCATTCTAGCGATTCCACAAGCGTTGATTCACTGACGGAGAGACATTGAGATCCTCAGCAACACAGCGAAAAGTCCATCTTTCTGTGTACCTCACGACCGCTATTCACTTTTTTAGGGGTTACCTGACAGTTTAATGCATGGTTACACCTACTACACCTACATACCCTGAGTAGCTAAGATCTCAAGTTATGCTCTACTGCTCTACAACCGTTGTAACCCCCATCTACCAAATTTCCGTTCACATACCAGACGTTGCAATACATGTTTCCCTAATTTTTTGAACTGTGTATAAATATTACATGCAGACATACGCGTGTTATTACTGTAAATTAAAACATGCCTAGGTATGGCATGTGCAGTTTCATGGTATTCTGTAAGTTCCTTATAGGTATACCTTTTTCAAAAATAATTGAGCCTATAGATATTCTTCTTGTGGATATCTGCGGGATTTGTATCTATGTACATGATTTGTTCTGATAATAATTAAAATGAAGTATGATAAAATATTAACTACATACAATACCATGCGTTTGTTCTTTTGAGCTACTGTACGTATGCTACATGTTTAAGACAGGTACAGAATATGCATTTACAAGGTATACAGTAGCAGTGGATTTGTTCCATTATCCTACCTTATATCATATACTGTCATCGTTCAAAACACTGATGATGATGGTGGCAGAGTGGGGTTAAAAACGTCCCCTCATTAATTCTGATGAAAATGAAATAGCAGAGACACACACTTACTTCCCAGCTTAAAACAAACAGGTATTTAATTTTATTGAGTTCCAAAACATACACAGAGAATACACATAGAACAATAAAAATTGTGGAATGATGTTCAGCACCGCTGTGTGACAATGACGTAGTCAAAGATGGCGGCTACTTTTGACATCTAAGAGAATCATTTCCTTCAAGCATAGGAGGATGCTGTCCTGCTCTTCGAAGAATGAAGTAGTTAGAAGTAATGCCATACTCGGGTAGAGACTCCCGTTGAGAGTCCATGGAGGCTCAATGTTAATGGCCATTGATCAGGTAATTGCAATTCACAGTTTGTTTACGACGAAAATCTTCTTGCCAAAGTAGATAATAATAGAACGTTTTTCAATTTTTTTTACGTACAATGGTTCATTTCTCATCATTTCTCATAGAGTTTCCTTTCCATCTCGCCAGGCACTGCCTCCTAATTGCGGTGAACTTGTCATAAAAAGTTATTCCGTGCATTCTCAACGTTTGAAGCTGATCTGCGCCATTTTTCTTCCGATCTATATTCATGTAAATTGACGTCAATCGTAACGTAATGGTACATTTTCTCCTCCCACTTATTTTTTAAATATGTTGGTCACAATATATTTATACTATGCTTCCATTCGTGTAATAAATGGACCTTTACGTTACTCAACTTCCTTCTCCGTACTTCATTCCATGACTGTTGACTTTGCAATTACTCTATGTATTTCCCTTTTAAACAATCTCGTCTTCTCCATCTGTTTGACATTCCGAATTAATGCATCCTTCCTTTCCGCACATCTCCGGCATATTATTTAAGGATTGTTCCTGATTTTTCCCTGTAATAATACTTGATATTTGCTGCGTTATGGATCCTACTTATAATTTTGTTATCCGTTTTCTTTCCTCTATTACCATTTCCCTCATGATGTAATTCAAAATTGTCGTTTTTCTTTTCTCAGGAACGTCTAACCCTGTATTGAAATTCTGTGCATACGGGTTAAGATGACGTTTCCCTGCTTCCGAATTTTTATATTGTTGGAGCTCTAAACTCTCTGCGCCCTCGATATTTCCAACAATCTCCTTGTCTTTAATTGCTTGCTTCCATTTTTCTTGATTTCTCGAGTCTCCTTTCTGCTCCTGGGCATATCTTCTATTTGCGAACTCCCTTTCTCTGAAGTTCCGTCCACCTCTTCCTCCGTAATAATTCCTTCTTCGGATCATATTTCTGTTTCTTGTATATATGTTACTTGGCCTGTCATATGGCACATATCTTCCATCCATCTGATATGTCCGTCGATATTCTTGATTTCTTTGACGTTGGTATCCTCTCATCTCTTTTCTTTCATCCATCTCCTGGTTCCTAGCCACGTCTCTTGAGTTTGTCCTCTTCGTTTGTTAATTTCATAATTCTCATGGGCTATTACATTGACTCTTCATTTCCCATATTACTCGTGGGATGAGAAGTCGTCATGTCAATTTGTCTCAGCCTATCTTCCATTTCAATTGCCGTTTGAACGTTCGAGGTCGCCAATAATCTCTGTATTTCAGGTGGAAGTTGGCTTTGAATAGTTTTAATAGCTTCCAATTCACTAGGTGCATAATCCAAATCCTGAAAACGTTGAAATTGGAAAGCAAAATAGTCACTATATCTTGTCTGACCGGCAACAGCGAATTTTCGTGAGTACAATTCTATTCTAAGCTGCTGTTGTACTTCCGAACTCCAATATCTCCTTAAAAATGCTGTTTTAAAATCCTCATATTCGTGGAAACTGTACTTAAATGCCTGGTACCAAATACTTGGGTTAGCATCTAAATGTTTTTCAATTACTTTGAGTAGTTTCTCGTTTGGAACGTTATTATCCCGAAAATAATCCTCCATCTCCCTCAAAAATCGTTTTGGGGATAAACTTGCAGTATTATTAAAATGTTTTGGCTTATCCTCGATGGTTTTAATTATATTTATTATTGCTGGACTTCCATTATTACCATTTCCGTTCCCCATCGAACTTCCATTAATACCTTGGGTTGAATCTGTAGTCATTGCTGGCGTTGTTTCCCTATCACAAGCCTGAATTTCTCCTGTTCTCATGACATTAGGCCTTGTTGTTCGGTTCTCTATTCTCATTTCCTGAATTTCCTTACGAATCGTATGTAATTCTTTCTCCGTTCTGCTGATTCTGTTGTCAGCTTCATTTTTATTCCGTTCAGCTGCTTCTTGTATTATTTTAATTTTATCTGACACCCGCTCTCTTGCCAGAATGATATTTACTTCCACTGATTTATTTGTTGTTTCGATTGCTTCATTCAATTTGTTAATTCTTTCTGTGGAATCTATCCTCAAACTCTCCAAATTATCCGTTATACTCTTCATCTCTTCCATTTTTAACTTTTGAATGACATTTCTGCTTTCTGTCAATTCTTCCATAACTTTATTTATTTCTTGATTTACCTCTTGATTCTTATTTTCCATAATCCCTGTCATATCCTTACGTAAAACGTCAATATCCACTTTAATTTGTATCATTTCACTTCCGACTTTTTCCATTTCCATCCTTACAGCTTCTTTCACTTCCTTCATTGTTTCCTGCTGTTTTTCATCTTGCCTGTTAATGAATTCTTGAAGTTTTCCTTCAATCATTTGCTTTTGTTTCTCGTCCTGTCCGTTGATTATTTTCTGAAATTCCTCATTCTTCTCATTCATCCTTTCCAAGAGCTTTCCTTCCAGTCTGTTAATGTTTTCTTCATTCTGCTTCCTAATTTCTTCATTCTGCTTCCTAATTTCTTCAGCCATCTGTTGTTGTCTCTCCTGATTTTTAATCATCTCCTGGAGCAGCTTCTCACTTTGCTTCCTATTTTCTTCATTCGCCTGTTGTTTCTCCTCCTGATTTTTAATCATGCCCTGGAGCAGCTTCTCATTTTGCTTCCTATTTTCTTCAGCTATCTGTCTAAACACTTCAAGAATCCCTAATTGCTCTTCCTTGGTTTTCTGTATTACTTCATCTCTCTTCCTGTTCTCAATTTCTTTCTTATAATCCTCAAATTGTGATTTTAATTGAGCTAAGTTCGACATTTTTTTTATTCCACTTAAAATGCTCTATAATTCCAGTTATGTTATCTATAACCCTAATTCTCTATTTATACTTCAACCAACCAATCATCAAATATCAACATAAAATAGTCTTATCAGACTTATAACTATATCTATTATTATAAATACTTCAAAGTTTACTTTGTACTTTCTTGTTTAACTGGGAAAGACTAACCCAGACCATCGTAACTCAGCCATGACAACCTATACAAGTCATACGCAAATCCAAACATTGACCTATATGCCCAATTTTAATTATATTTGTCGTATTCACCTAATCATATATATAAAATAAATAATATGAAACTTGCGTTATAAAACTCTTCCCTCATCACTCATGCATTCAAATTCCTTAAAGTAACCTAAATATACACTGACTGACAGAGCAAATGCAACACCAAGAAGGAGTGGCTCGAAAGGGATGAAAGTTGGGGAAAAAACAGACGGCACGGACGAATAATTGATGTTTATTTCAAACCGATATGCAGGTTACACAATGCGCACGGCATCGACTCAGTAGGATGTAGGACCACCGCAAGCGGCGATGCACGCAGAAACACGTCGAGGTACAGAGTCAATAAGAGTGCGGATGGTGTCCTGAGGGATGTTTCTCCATTCTCTGTCAACCATTTGCCACAGTTGGTCGTCCGTACGAGGCTGGGGCAGAGTTTGCAAACGGCGTCTAATGAGATCCCACACGTGTTCGATTGGTGAGAGATCCGGAGAGTACGCTGGCCACGGCAGCATCTGTACACCTTGCAGAGCCTGTTGGGAGATGCGAGCAGTGTGTGGGCAGGCATTATCCTGCTGAAACAGAGCATTGGGCAGCCCCTGAAGGTACGGGAGTGCCACCGGCCGCAGCACATGCTGCACGTAGCGGTGGGCATTTAACGTGCCTTGAATATGCACTAGAGGTGACGTGGAATCATAAGCAATAGCGCCCCAAACCATGATGCCGCGTTGTCTAGCGGTAGGGCGCTCCACAGTTACTGCCGGATTTGACCTTTCTCCACGCCGACGCCACACTCGTCTGCGGTGACTATCACAGACAGAACAGAAGCGTGACTCATCGGAGAACACAACGTTCCGCCATTCCCTCATCCAAGTCGCTCTAGCCCGGCACCATGCCAGGCGTGCACGTCAATGCTGTGGAGTCAATGGTAGTCTTCTGAGCGGACGCCGGGAGTGCAGGCCTCCTTCAACCAATCGATGGGAAATTGTTCTGGTCGATATTGGAACAGCCAGGGTGTCTTGCACATGCTGAAGAATGGCGGTTGACGTGGCGTGCAGGACTGCCACCGCTTGGCGGCGGATGCGCCGATCCTCGCGTGCTGACGTCACTCGGGCTGCGCCTGGACCCCTCGCACGTGCCACATGTCCCTGCGCCAACCATCTTCGCCACAGGCGCTGCACCGTGGACACATCCCTAGGGGTATCGGCTGCGATTTGACGAAGCGACCAACCTGCCCTTCTCAGCCCGATCACCATACCCCTCGTAAAGTCGTCTGTCTGCTGGAAATGCCTCCGTTGACGGCGGCCTGGCATTCTTAGCTATACACGTGTCCTGTGGCACACGACAACACCTTCTACAATGACTGTCGGCTGAGAAATCACGGTACGAAGTGGGCCATTCGCCAACGCCGTGTCCCATTTATCGTTCGCTACGTGCGCAGCACAGCGGCGCATTTCACATCATGAGCATACCTCAGTGACGTCAGTCTACCCTGCAATTGGCATAAAGTTCTGACCACTCCTTCTTGGTGTTGCATTTGCTCTGTCAGTCAGTGTATATACAGTAGACTTTCTCCTTCCACGAGACTGTCAAATGTTGCGAGACTCCGCATCAAATTCCTTGATACCTTCTTCTTCTCCATCCAAAAATATCAATTTCTCCATTAGTTAAGCCCTAACTTCCTTAATCTTCATGGCTATCAATCCATTCTGCGTTGCATGCCATACCTAAGTTCATGAACTATCAGGCATCGTCTGCTTCTTCGAATAAATTTCATGACTGTGGTCCAAGATTTACTTCAACAACCCCGGTATCTTTCTCTTGAAACTATCTTATGCCTCAATTCGTCCTTCTCTTCAGACTTGCTCGAGGCTACGGCATCACATAACCCATGTCCAAGCCAATCATCCATATCTCATCCTCAATATTTGCTCCACAATCAAGTTTTCAAATTTCTGTATATCCAGAATTTAATTATTCATCCGACCTCTTCAAACTTGCCTCACGTTCGGGACGCCAAATTTAATGCAACATGCCCTACGGTGCCTTTCTCTTAAATTTTGCCTCACGAATGGGTGATAAATCTAATGCAACGTTTGGTGGCCTCGTAGTCCTAATTCTTACCAAGTTCCAGGTTGGACTGATAAAAATATAGGTATCACCATCGCGCTGTACTTCCTCATACTTCACCTCAAGTTGTAGTACTAATTTAATATGATGTTGCCCGTGCAATATTTCCACTTAATGCATTCTCAACGTTTGAAGCTGATCTGCGCCATTTTTCTTCCGATCTATATTAATGTAAATTGACGTCAATCGTAACATAATGGTACACTGCTGTAACATGACAGCCAGAGCCTATGGAGACAAGTATAGTTTGTCAACCTCACCACTCGCATGTTCTATCGTAACCGCAATATGATAGACCACGTGAAGGTGGCGATGTTTTTTTTTTCTTTTACCTGAGAGTCAGACACGCTCTCCGGTGTTTTGAACATAATGGAGGCGCCCATGCGTGTTTACCGGAGACAGTGTGACAGCCAGAGCATGTGCCGCTGAGAGCAGGCAAACATGGCAGCCGTAGCGCAGGACACTGATACACAGTACCAGATTTGATAGGTGGTTCTTTACCTCACGCATGGTAAACCAATTTTTAGCTACCAAACACGCGTTGCCTCTTACCCGGCCTTGATTCCTGAGATTCTGGTTCAACACACACTGTTCAGAACACTCGTGTATTTTAGGACTTTTGTCTAAGACACTCGGAAATGAAACCCGGAGGGTACGAAAAAGCACGACATTTTTGTAATGTTCTAATGTTGGGGACGTCCAAACAGCCACTCAAACCGATTTCATGGCTCCGTCTGTAGTTTTGGAGTAATGAGACTTGTGGACGAAATTTCAAGACGCTATGGTCACAATTAGACCGTTCGAAACATAGGAAATTTGATAACATTTTGGGCAGGTACGAATGGTCTAAAATTTTGAGGTCTCGAAGTATTCACATAAATCTGCAGGATTTATTCACGTTTTGAAATCTGTCTAATCTCATTATCGCTAAACGCTAAAAGTGCCTCAGGTCAAAATGTGTGTGAAGGTTGGGCTGTGTGGAGTGGTACGTTTCCAGAATGCTCAGGTTTGCGCAGAACGCGATTTAGTATCTGTGGAAACGTTCCCGGGGTATTAGAAGTCTAGGCAGGCGTCCTGCCACGGGCTGCCAAAGGAAAACAACTCCCTGCAAGCTCTACGAAAGCGCTAAGCTCTTACTGCACGAAGCACTAGAGGTGGACATACAGAAGGCTTCTGGAGTACAAGTTGGTGACTAAACGGTCCGAAACAAGCTTCGAAAGACCAATTTAAAATCCCGACGCCCAGCTCAACTACCTGCACTGGACAGACATCATTGCAGTAGACTGATGTTTGCTAGGGATCTTCTGCATTGCTACCGCAGAAACTTCCGTCGTTTGCTGTTCTTGAATGAAATCCTTTTCTGTTTATATTATTCAAATGCTCTTTTGTGAGACTGGAGAAGATGTGGGGAGCGATTTAATCACACAGTTGTATTGTCTGCCGTTGCTTATGGAGGTAGATCTGTCGTGTGAGCAGGCAAAGGTCTTCACACGCAAACAGATCTGATCATTCGCAATGGATCCTTAACTGCTCGATGGTACATTGGCGATTTATTGGCGCCGAGTGTGATTCCCCATGGGAGGCAACTTCGAGAAAACGCAGTATTCATGGGCGATAATAATAGATCGCATGATGCCAACATCATTCAGAGATTCCTGCAAGAGCGCCACGTGGAGGAAATGGTCTGATCATCGAACAAGTCGGGAACCAACTGGAGCAACGCATCTGAGCGAGAAATCAAACGCTATAATCCCTTGAAGATGCCTTTTCGAAGAGTGGGGACGCCTATCTCAACCGAACTGCAGCGCCTTGTCAGAAGCATCAGATGGCATTGTGAAGCTATTATCCACGCGACGGTGGCAGTACTCCTTATTAAGACACTTAATGACCACGTATCCTATTAGGAGTACATTTATGAGCAATTTAGAGATAGTTGTCGTAGTGGGGAAATGGCTCTGTCTTCGGCTCGGCGAATGTAACAGGAGGGCGTGACTAGTAACATCGAGGATGTCTGACCTCGTATGATCTGTATGTATAACAGTTGGCTTCTGGTTGGATAAGACTTGACACCTCAGGCGCATTGATCGCAGCTAGACTGGCGCCAGCCATATGGGCCACGCTATCTCTGAAGTCGTGCAGCCAGTGGGCTTTCCTAGAGCCATCGTATCAGGAGTGTGCCGTGAGTACGTTGATTCGGACAAACTCAAATTGGCAGGGTTAACTGTCTCTTTTGTACGATTCTTTGATGACAGGGATCTTCGTTGGTAAGCTCGGATCGTAAGAGCGTATAGATAGGCCGCAGTGCAGCAGATCACTTGCCATTTCAATGCTGGACAACTGCGTTTTGAGCAGCCATTCCATACAGAAACATCTCAACATGGGGTACAGACGCAAGCGTCGCAGGAAGGTACCTCTGCTCAACACCGGTTACGAGGTACAACGACTGACATGGGCAAAGGAACAGCGTCATTGGATTCTCGAAACATGGAAAAAGGTCGCCGGGACATTTGAGTTGTACTAGTTGACACACGGCGTTGGCCGGTTAAGAGTGCGTCGTCAGCCACATGATGTAATGGATCCTTTGTGTGTGAAATGGGACGCATGGTACATCTGACAACGAACGTTACAGGAACTTGCTGGCAGATCGTTCGTTCACCCCTTTAATCTCCAGGTCACTGTGACATCTACCTACAATTCCAGCCCTTCGCTCCCGAATTGTGGCAACCTAGTTCGATGAAAGCTCCACATATGTCCCCTGAGGAGCCTCGATCAAATCCCATTCAGCACGTCTGGGGGCTGTTGAGAGGGATGTGTGTGCTCTGAACCTTCCTTTCACCAATCTTCCTGTTGTATGGAAGACTGCGCAGCGATCGTGCACTAGTATGGCTCTCCGACGCTTGTGGTGTCCATGCCACGCCGTGCCGCCGTCATCAGTGCGAAAGGAAAAGGGGGGGGGGTACTGCATGCCACTAGCCTGGTGTGTCTAATTCAGTTGTTAATAATGATGGGTTGCGACTGGAATCGCGTGGAGTCGATTCCATATGCCCGGAGAATCGGGTATCCGATTCCGGAATCGATTCCGAGGAATGATGCATAATACCAATATAAATGGTCCGTTATTGGATATACGTAAACACTTGCAGCAGAATGTGTTCTGTAATGTGAGTTCGTTTTGGTTTATAACCAGATCACTGTAGAAGCCATGCCTGTTCTCATTATAGTTTCCTGGAGTTATATACTCTAATGAGACTGCAATTAGATCCGAAAATATGATTCTCTGTTTCAAACTAATCAAATTGTATTGATTGTCAACAAACCAAAACTTGTACGAGGATGATGACGTAATGTAATACTGCTATTTCCACAAAATACAATTGTACTAAAGAGAGAACCTTAACTAATATCAAGCAGGGATGAAAATAAACATTACTATTTCTAACAGTTTCTCATAATATTCAGCAATAGTATGAAATGTTCTTTTTCTACGACTTTTCCCATACCTGTACGGTCGCTGGTGCGAACTGTAAAGTACATGTGGATTTTGCCTTGTTTTACGACCGGTTGCCCTTCCTGACGTCAACTCTGTATGGAGGGATGTAATCACTATTGCATGTTCCTGTGGTGGTTGGTAGTGTAGTGTGTCTGTTGTCTGAATATGAAGAGGAAAGTGTTCGAACAAACACAACACCCAGTCCCCGGGCCAAAAGAACTATTCGGCACAAAGCCTGTTATCTTTCACATTCTTTGATATCATCGACGATGATCCAAAAGAACTAATAAGAGGCAATTAAAATCCCCCACTCGGCCCGGAATCGAACTCGGGACACTCTGAACCGAAGGCCTCAACGCTGACCATTCAGCCACAGAGTCGGACAGTAGTACGAAATGTACATTGAAAATTAAATGTAATGGAAGACAGATATGTTATGAAACAAGTTGTGTACTTCTTAAAAATGTGACTTGATTGCAAAGACTTTATACGTTTATAATAGCCATATTTGAAAACCACATTAGAAAAATACAGTATAAGCGTAAATAACAATGTCGATTGCTACACCCAGTGTCAAAATATGTGACGTGATTTCCATACTTCTTAAATCTACTTACCCTCCAGGGTTGATTTTTCCCTCGGAGTCAGCGAGGGGATCCCACCTCTACCGCCTCAAGGGCAGTGTCCTGGAGCCTGAGACATTGGGTTGGGGGATACAACTGGAGAGCGGCCCCACGTGCTATGCTGAACAGGGGCCTTGGTGGGGAATTTGAAGATTGGAAAGGATTGGCAGAGAAGAGGGAAGGAAGCTGCCATGGCTTTAAGTTAGATACCATCCCGGCATTTACCGGGAGGAGAAGTGGGAAACCACGGAAAACCACTTCCAGGATGGCTTAGGTAGGAATCGAACCCACCTCTACTCAGTTGACCTCCCGAGGCTGAGTGGACTCCGTTCCAGTTCTCGTACCACTTTTCAAATTTCGTGGCAGAGCCGGGAATTGAACCCTGGCCTCCGGGAGCGGCAGGTAAGCATACTAATCAGTACACCACAGAGGCGGACGATTTCCATACTACCAGGTTAAATTGTTATTTCGTTATTATGTGGCATAATTCATTCATGACAACCAGCAAGACATTTCATTTGAATGGGTGTTATATTATACTATATACAAAAGAAATAGTAAATATTGCACGTTCGAATTTGCCCCACTTATATACGGGCGACTTAATCTAGTGAGTGCGCCCAGCACGCTCTGCTGACGTCATCGGAGAACCGATTCCTCGCATGCGACATTGAGTGCGACGTCGAAGTCGTAGGAACCGATTCTCGCGATTCCAGGAGTCGTTCGCGCACACCACTAGTTGTTAATGAGTGTATGACCGGGCACTGCTTCGTTTATGGCACATGGTGTAATAACGGTGTGTTTTGATTGTCAATAGAACGTTTTCATTTGAGTTCCTGGTTGTTTCAAAGAAGGTTTGTTTTCATTGAGTATTCGAATTCATTGCAGTGTTGCATATTATGGAAGTATGAATGTACTAGCAGAAGTACCCGTTCTTCGTACGGGTTGTCAAAAACTGGCTTTAGTTATTCATGCTATCGGTGTGACTGACTTCATTAGATATTTATATCACTGGTATATTTACTTAAGTACGTAGAAATTATCTGTCATGTTTGAAATTATAGTGTATCTTCTTTTCTTCATGGGTGCCTCTAAATATTAGTTCCTAATTAGCATCGACCTCTAAGATCCTTTGCTACCATGTTTTTCCTTCATTCCCACCTAGATATACCTTCTCCCTTCACAGAGCTGCAGGTTTAGTGTAAGTATACTTCCGCTAGATAGTACCACAAATATAAATATTATTGAATGTACTTGTTTGATCCGACATTTCGTAACTATTACAAATGATCAAGGAAATACGCGATGCTTAAAAGAAACTACTATAATTATCGAGACTTATAATTCTCAGGGCTTGTCACTCATGTCGCACATCATATAATGAATCCGAGTATAAATGTTGAGAAATTTTTTCAAGTCATTGTGTACAGTATATAGGTTGTTTTCTTGGTTAGAATGATCGTAAAAGTGCACAAAAATATCGGCACTAATAACATCAGTGACCCTACTACTCCGTGATTTGATAGAAAATAGTTTAAACTATAGGTAACAGACTCCGCAAAATGCTGAAACCTAAGCCAGTACGTAAAAACGGAGGTCCGTCGGCAACCGCTGGTCGCTGTACAACGGAGATCTCCGGGGCTATTATTTTTATACTTCACTCCCTTTCCATCCCCGCCCAAAGGAGTGCTTTGAGCATCTTACACAACAGTTAATTTTTCCAGATAGTAAGTCATATGTGTATCAGTTTTGGTTGGCAGCTATGCGCAAACATACATGCATAATCTTGCTGCTGCAGAATCCTGGAGCTGACGTTGCCATGGCTATGGCCGTTCGTTTCTTTATCCGATTCCTAGAGCAGGGGTAGTGTGGTTCCAATATCTCCATAACGGTTGGTTTTAGGGCCCAAAGCGTTTACCGAGTTTTGTTCTTTGCGTCAAGAGGATTAAATTGAGCTTTGTCTCGTCCTTATTCGACAAATTCGATATTTTGCCTATAATTGCCTATTATTTTTATATCCCTCCTGCGCCCCCCCACCTCGAATTGTTTTGAAAATAAAATACAGCCCATGTTACTATCAATGTAGCTTTCTATAGGTGAAGTAATTTTTAAAATCGGTTCAGTAGTTTTTGAGTCTATTCATTACAAATATACAAATTTTTCCTCTTTATAATATTAAGTATAGATAAAAATTGACAATTTTTTTAAACTGTGTATTTAGTGGGCTTCTGTACCTGGCAACAGAGCTGGATGACAGAGCACATTACAATAATTATTATAAACGAGAAGTAGTAACTGGCATGGCTGAGTGCAATATTATCTTCTTGACACGTAGTACCGATTTCACATTTACTTATTTCATAATTGCAACGTATGTGTACGCTGCCACTCTTTATCGCAATCAGTCGTATACAATTCCTCACACTCAACTATCTCATTAGTCAAGTGGTGGTGTATCATCCGCTATTGCTTTCTCATGTCGTGACATAGCGTGCATCGCTTATTGTTGGAATGTCAACTTAGGCAGATGTTACTGTAAATGACGTTGTTTTAGGAATGCCGTTGCTTGGTTTCGATGTATACACAACTTCGCTCTACGGAACTCTGTGTTAGAATGTTTCCAAAATGCTGATAAGTCTAATTGAACTTGTGAATTCAGATACGTCCCAACTCCACATGTTTGCGAAATGCATACCACGAAAGCATAATTTGGGGCGCATGTTTGTACGTGTAGGTAATGTCCCAGCTTCAAGTGGAAAGCACATACTATCGCATTTGATTTTGTGTATATTTCAAGAACGTCCCAAGGAGTTAGAACAGTTGAAAGAACTGTAGAGCCCCAGATGAGATGATTCTAGTGTTTAGGTACATTGAGTGTGACAAACTGATTTTACGAGTAAAGAGTTGAATCGTAATGAAGTTCATGGTTTAAAAAAAAATGAAAACAATTGGGGCAAAAGTATTCGATAGAAAGCGCGAGCAACAGGCAAAGCATTTATAAATAGTGCAGGGAAACAATTCGTCGAAACACATGATCACTAGGCTGGTAAGTTGTGTGCAAATGCCTATAATCCGAAGGAAGTAAGGAATTACTAGAGTTTTTTCGACTGTATAATGAAGATAGTGGTATACTATTTATATTAATTTTTAGGTGTGAGCTTTGGTGTTTACAAATACAAAGGGCACTAGGAAAGGTTTGCAATGTGAGTGAACGCTTTAGACTTTTTCAAAATAACTTCCACCACACACAATACACTTATCCATACGTCGAAACCAGTCACTGAACCAACTCTGCCACTTTTCTTCGGTTACATGTTCACACTCTTGATCCCATGCTGCCAGAAGCTCCTCGTCGGATGCAAAACGCCGCCCTTTCAGCTTCATCTTCACTTCTGGGAAGAATGTGAAGTCACGTGGGGCAAGAACAGGACTATGGTGGGTGATCAAGCACAGTCAACCCTGATCTGGCAAGAAAATCCATTGTTACATTAGCACGATGTGCTGGAGCATTGTCGTAATGCAAGAGCCAAGTGTTGAGACGAGACCTTGTACGGAGCTGCTTAAGAGCCTGGATCAATCAATCAATACTGATCTGCATTTAGGGCAGTCACCCAGGTGGCAGATTCCCTATCTGTTGCTTTCCTAGCCTTTTCCTAAATGATTTCAAAGAAATTGGAAATTTATTGAACATCTCCCTTGGTAAGTTATTCCAATCCCTAACTCCCCTTCCTATAAATGAATATTTGCCCCAGTTTGTCCTCTTGAATTCCAACTTTATCTTCATATTGTGATCTTTCCTACTTTTATAAACGCCATTCAAACTCATTCGTCTACTAATATCATTCCACGCCATCTCTCCGCTGACAGCTCGGAACATACCACTTAGTCGAACAGCTCCTCTTTCTTTCTCTCAATTCTTCCCAACCCAAACAACGCTACTCTTTTGTTGGAAATCACGCAGAACAAATCGAGCTGCTTTTCTTTGGATTTTTTCCAGTTCTTGAATCAGGTAATCCTGGTGAGGGTCCCATACACTGGAACCATACTCGTAGTTGGGGTCTTACCAGAGACTTATATGCACTCTCCTTTACATCCTTACTACAACCCCTAAACACCCTCATAACCATGTGCAGAGATCGGTACCCTTTATTTACAATCCCATTTATGTGATTACCCCAATGAAGATCTTTCCTTATATTAACACCTAGATACTTACAATGATCCCCAAAAGGAACTTTCACCCCATCAACGCAGTAATTAAAACTGAGAGGACTTTTCCTGTTTGTGAAACTCACAACCTGACTTTTAACCCCGTTTATCAAGATACCATTGCCTGCTGTCCATCTCACAACATTTTCAAGGTCACGTTGCAGTTGCTCACAATCTTGTAACTTATTTATCACTCTATAGAGAATAACATCATCCGCAAAAAGCCTTACCTCCGATTCCACTCCTTTACTCATATCATTTATATATATAAGAAAACATAAAGGTCCGATAACACTGCCCTGAGGAACTCCCCTCTCAACTATTACAGGGTCAGACAAAGCTTCACCTACTCTAACTGTCTGAGATCTATTTTCTATAAATATAGCAACCCATTCAGTCACTCTTTTGTCTAGTCCAATTGCACTCATTTTTGCCAGTAGTCTCCCATGATCCACCGTATCAAATGCTTTTGACAGGTCAATCGCGATACAGTCCATTTGACCTCCAGAATCCAAGTTATCTGCTATATCTTGCTGGAATCCTACAAGTTGAGCTTCAGTGGAATAACCTTTCCTAAAAGCGAATTGCCTTCTATCGAACCAGTTATTAATTTCACAAACATGTCTTAATATAATCAGAAAGAATGCCTTCCCAAAGCTTACATACAATGCATGTCAAACTTACTGGGCTGTCATTTTCAGCTTTGTGTCTATCACCCTTTCCTTTATACATAGGGGCTACTATAGCAACTCTCCATTCATCTGGTATAGCTCCTCCGACCAAACAATAATCAAATAAGTACTTCAGATATGGTACTATATCCCAAACCACTGTCTTTAGTATAACTCCAGAAATCTTATAAATTCCAGCCGCTTTTCTAGTTTTCAACTTTTGTATCTTATTGTAAATGTCATTGTTATCATATGTAAATTTTATTACTTCTTTGGCCTTAGTCTCCTCCTCTATCTCGACATTATCCTTGTAACCAACAATCTTTACATACTGCTGACTGAATACTTCTGCCTTTTGAAGATCCTCACATACACACTCCCCTTCTTCATTAATTATTCCTGGAATGTCCTTCTTGGAACCTGTTTCTGCCTTAAAATACCTATACATACCCTTCCATTTTTCACTAAAATTTGTATGACTGCCAATTATGCTTGCCATCATGTTATCCTTAGCTGCCTTCTTTGCTTGATTCAATTTTCTAGTAAGTTCCTTCAACTTCTCCTTACTTCCACAGCCATTTCTAACTCTATTTCTTTCCAGTCTGCACCTCCTTCTTACTCTCTTTATTTCTCTATTATAATAAGGTGGGTCTTTACCATTCCCTACCACCCTTAAAGTTACAAACCTGTTTTCGCATTCCTCAACAATTTCTTTAAACCCATCCCAGAGTCTGTTTACATTTTTATTTACCGTTTTCCACCGATCATAGTTACTTTTTAGAAACTGCCCCATGCCTGCTTTATCAGCCATATGGTACTGCCTAACAGTCCTACTTTTAAGACCTTCTTTTCTATCACATTTATTTTTAACTACCACAAAAACAGCTTCATGATCACTAATACCATCTATTACTTCAGTTTCCCTATAGAGCTCATCTGGTTTTATCAGCACCACATCCAGGATATTTTTCCCTCTTGTTGGTTCCATCACTTTCTGAATCAGCTGTCCTTCCCATATTAACTTATTTGCCATTTGTTGGTCATGCTTTCTGACGTTCGCATTTCCTTCCCAATTTACATCTGGCAAATTCAGATCTCCCGCTACAGTCACATTTCTTTCCACGTCGTTTCCCACATAGCTGACTATCCTATCAAATAATTCCGAATCCGCGTCAGTGCTACCCTTTCCCGATCTGTACACTCCAAATATATCAAGTTGCCTATTATCTTTAGAAATGTGCCTTACACCTAGAATTTCATGTGTCTCATCTTTAACTTTTTCGTAGCTTACAATTTCTTCTTTCACCAGAATGAACACTCCCCCTCCCAGCATTCCTATCCTATCTCTACGATACACACTCCAGTGCGGTGAGAAAATTTCTGCATCCATTATATCATTTCTCAGCCATGATTCAACTCCTATTACAATATCTGGTAAATATATATCTATTAAATTACTTAATTCTATTCCTTTCTTTACAATACTTCTACAGTTCAACACTAACAATTTTATGTCATCCCTACTTGATTTCCAGTTCCCTGTTCCCTTATCACCGCTCCCTAGGCCATCCCGTTTCCCTGAATGTACCTCCCTATTACCCTTCCAAACAAATTTCCTAACTTATACGTACCACTGCGGTTTAAATGAAGGCCATCTGAGCGCAGATCCCTATCTCCTACCCACCCATTAGGATCTAGAAATTTCACTCCCAGTTTCCCACATACCCACTCCATAGTCTAATTTAAATCCCCAATTACCCTCCAGTCAGTATCCCTTCTACACAGTATCTAATAACAATCTCCGCTTTCTTAAACTTCACCCGTGCTGCATTTACCAGATCCCACACATCTCCAACTATGTTGGTACTTATATCAGCTTGCCTTACGTTGTTGGTACCAACGTGAAACACTACCACCTTCTCCTTCCCCTCCTCCCTCTCTTCTGCTTTCCTCAACATCTGCCTCAACCTAATTCCTGGATAACATTCTACCCGGGTTCACTTTCCCCACGTGTCTAACAATGGAATCCCCCATGACCAGAGCCTGAACCCTACCCACCTCATTTGATCCCCTCCCCTCCTGGGCAGCCCTGTCTTTCCTGATAGCTGCAAAAGCTACTTCCTCCTCCCTTTTCTCCTTCCCATGACCCTGTTCCACCTGTCTTTTCGTATCCTCTACTCTACTTTTCCCTTCCTCTTACTTCCACGCATCTCAGCAACAGTTCCCTGTCCCTCATCTTCCCTCTGTTGTTCTACCTGGAGTGACTCGTACCGATTTCGCACAGACACCTGTCCTGAATTCTGATCCTGAATAGAGCCCTTAGCCTGCAATCTCCTTCCCCTTAGAACATTAGACCACCTGTCTTCTACAACAACTCCCTTTCCTTCCCCTCCCTCTTGTACACCTACTGTAACCTGTGCATTGTTTGAGGGAGTCCCATCTTCCTTCCTGTCTTCTGTGAGAATCCTAATTATCTCCCTCAAACTTTCCAACTCCTCCCTCATACCCATCAATGCCTCACCATACCCACAGGAAGTACACTCGCGCTCCTTAGCCATTCTTTACGGGAAAAAAAATTAAATTGAAAAAATAAAATAACTTATTTGCAAAAAATAAATGAACGGAGGGATATATTGTCTGGGATAGTACACGACAATAAGGTAATTAATATACGACTACACTATAATACTACTTAGTCGTGCTCTATTTTATTTTATCCTACAACCCCTAACACGATAAAAACTGCTGTTAATTACTGAATATCGAAAGTAATAGCCTACACAAGAACTGCACAATTCCAAACTGCAATTAAGCCTATCCTAATTACAACAACAGTATTTTAGTAAGAGTTTCTACGGATACCTCTACTACACCAGTACTACACAAATATTTTACAATAATAAAATAAGCACACTAAATTCTAATAGGATATTACTCGTATACTACTGTAGAGTACACTACAGTAATTTTTAAACTACTTTCAGACGTATCCTAATTACGATACCGGTACCGTACCGTATGTCACTACTAAGCACAATAGAAATGAAATTTGCAAGAACTAGTGTACTCAAAGATTACCAACGGAGCTAAATGCTTAGACAAATTATTATTAGTATTACGGTCTAATAGATACACACGAATATAGCAGGCAAGATACGGCGCTATCTAAATGTACTGAATCTATACTACAATGTATCTACACTACACTGCGTTTGGTTAAATGCTTAAGTATCGAAAGTTTTGCCGTACACGAAGAAAAACACGAATATAACTGGCAAGATACTATCTAATATATTATACCTTATCTTCACTACAATTCTACTGAAATGTGATTATTACAGCTGGTGGATTACTATTATTTTCCCTACTCCCCGGGACGGAGAATAAGTGTTCTTAATTAGCCCTACTGAAACATACAAGGTTGTCTACAATAATTTCTCAAATATTTCTATCAAAACTGAGGCAGACAAGTCTCACTACCACTTCGCAGTAACTGGCCTTTGTGTTTCTAGCACAACCCGAGTCAGGATGCCCCGTTTAGTGAAGAATATTGCAATCATCCTTTTCTTCACTGACCATTGACTTTCGCAGTCACAGAAGTACCCTCATCTTCAAGCAGCCACACCTTGTTCCGGAATTTTGTTGGGACATCGTAGTAATAAAGCCAAGTTTCGACACCTGTAACGATGCTATTGACGTTACGCGAAGTTGCATTTTCAAACTGTTTTAGCATTTTTCGGCACCATTTCACTCGATGTGCCCTTTGTTCCTCTAAAAGTGAATGGGGCACCCCAAGGGAACAAACCTTTCTAACATATGGAGATGATCTTGTAGAATTGAATGAATAGCTGGTGCAGGGATGTGGAGGGTCTCTTCTACCTGACGATATGTTAACCGCCTCTCTTGCTGCAACAGTTTCCTCACAGCTTCAGTGTTTTCCTTAATCACTGATTCGGACGGTCGCCCAGAACGAGGATCGTCTTCAACCGCAAAATTTCCCCTCTGGAACTCTTTGTACCAACGGAAAATTGTCCGATGGGGACAGTCTTTCCCCAGCACAAGAGTCATTTCCTCCAGGCACTGGTCAACAGTTAATCCACGAGCAAAATTGTAGCGGATAATTGCGGGATATTCACCTTTAGACCACACTGACATCTTAACTTGCGTTCATTCCAACTGTTTGGTAACAACTGCTGTGAATGTCGCGCCTTGCTGTCTTCTTTCTAGACCGGTTTTCACCCCTCTTTTCATCCCTCACCATAACAGGGGTGTCCAGTCAACCGTTTTTGCGTATTGCAAAACTTTCCTAGTGCCCTTTTGTATTTTCCGAAGATGCTCTCACATATGTTTCCTTTGCTAAAGAATGTTATTCCAGAACTTCTCTAGCTAAATGTTATGATGGGCAAATACTAGTAAAGCCAGAGAAGCTAAGAGACCTAAAGAAGTTGTGTGTCCGTCGCTCCTGATATAGTATCCTTTTTCAGTAACCTGAAAGAAAGCATAATTATGTCTGAAAATTAGCATTTGGAACGAAATTGTTAAAGATTAAAATAAATAGTAATAAATAAGATTGTTTCTGTCTTTCTTTTTTTTTGCCTACGGCACATATTTCAGAGAGTACCAACTCCACTCATTTATGGTATTATTAGCTAAAGCATAGATAAATAGAACATTTTACCCTCACAGATGCATTGATAGGCTACTGTTTCATTGCATACATAAATTGTATGTAGCCCATATTAGTGATTTACGAGTACAGTATTTACTTTTTACCGTAAGCCTTCGTGGCTTAGGCGGCAGCGCGTCGGCCTCTCACCGCTGGGTTCCGTGTTTCAAATTCCGGTCACTCCATACGAGATTCGTGCTGAACAAAGCAGAAAAGGGATAGGTTTTTCTCCGGGTACTCCGGTTTTCCCTGTCATCTTTCATTCCAGCAACACTCTTCAATATCATTTCATTTCATCTGTCAGTCATTAATCATTGCGACAGGCCTCGGCAGCCGGCTCAATTCCTATCCTCGCCGCAAGATGGGGGCTTCATTCATTCCATCCCTGCCCCGGTCACTGACTGGAAAACAGGTTGTAGGTTTTCGTTACATCTTACAGTCTCAAAAAAAAAAAAAATAGTAGTTTAATGGAGTTGGGTCGTTTTTGAACGCTCTAGTTAACTTGCCATGCGTGTACGGTCCCTGTTAGAGGCTTAGCATGCCTTTATAATAGGCTGCACGAATGATGACGGGAAGGGGGGGGGGCAGAGGTAAGAATAGGATATTATGAACTATGACATGCCACGCGGGAGAGAAACTAATAGCTGCCAGTTACCCTTGCATTAGGTATACACAGGCTTTTTTTGAAAGTTTCTGTATTTTCATACACATACGAACTTTGCTTAAATTGAGAGCCCACGAACCTACTACACTGGCGTAGCAGGGAGAGATGTGATACTCCCACGTGGCGCGTCCCAGGTGGCGGATAGTGGGGGTCCTAACCTGCTTGCCGGCGGACTTGAGGGAAATAAAATACCTCGCGCGGACCAAACACACTACCCCTTTCGGGTGGGGGACGCCCATGTAGAATACACCCATGGTATCCCCTGCCTGTCGTAAGAAGCGACTAAAAGGGGTGACCAAGGGATGATGAAATTAGAACCATGAGACTACTTGTAATTACCACCACGCGGGGAACACCATGGGTCTCTTACTTGCGCGTAGTACCACTATGTTAGGTACCACATAGGTTTGTAATTAGTAGCAATAGAGTACGTTGCGGCTTCTACATTACCTGTGATTCGTACCCCTATATGCGCAACACCATGGGATTAGCGATACCATGGTTCTGCCTTGCCTATGCGTAGTACCCACTATGTGAGGAACACCGGGGGATAGTGCGGGTCCCTGTGGTTAGTCCACTTATGTGAGGAACGGCATAAGTTTGCGTTGCCTGTAAATAGCGCCGCAGTGTGCGAAACGCCATAGGTCTGTGTTACGTGAATTTCGTTACCTGTGAGTAGTATCAAATTATGTGGAATACCGCGAGTCTACGCTACTTTTGATTAGTACCACCAAATGACAAATGGCATGGTTCTACTTTTCTAGGGATAAGTAGCATTATGAGGGGCCGATGATCAGGATTTTGGACCCGTTTCGACTACAAGCATAATCGATTCAGCATCGTGCTATAGAAGCAGTCCCTTGCTCAGTAACACTATTGTTTTGTGCCAGCTTCTGTGCATGTGAGGCACTGTGGGTCGGTTCCACTGATCGTTTTAAATTCATATCCGTCCATCCTTTCATTCTTCGTCCTCACACTTTAAATTCTAGTCAGTGGAGGATTTTGGACTTGTAATTTGTCATAACATTCCGACTCATTTCGTACCATTAGGGGCCGATGACCCTTTAAACAAGCATCGTCGTTGTCATCACCATCATAAATTGAGAGGAAAATAATGTTCGTTCAAGGATTTCTGAAACTTATTTTCTTGTGGTGGTGGTGGTGGTGGTGGTGTTAATATTGTGAACTCTGCGAAGTTAACCCTCTCATGCATGAATTATTTTTCATTTTCGTTTGGTGACGAAAAACACTCGTACCTACGTGATAATGGAATATATAAACCTTTTTAATGATTACTATTGTAAGCTTTTAACTTTATCCTTACTGCCCATGGCTGCATATTGCAAGGCGTAAGTATACTTGCAAGATCGTAGGTCTGTAGTGCATTTGAGATTGAAGCCTGTCGTAACTGAATGGGGAGGACCCCACGGAAAATTAACTGTGCTTTGTACGTGTGGATGTTAACTTGTTTTGCCGTCTGTTATGCAGAAAAATAAGGCATCACTGGTATGTGTTAGATAGACTGAAGTTGGATAGGCGAAAGGAAAAATGTATAACTGAGATTAAAAATCTGCTAGTTTACAAGACTCCGTCGCAACACGGCGATGCTTTCGCTATGATTGAAATTCTTGAGGAGTTCGCATTACTTGGTACGCTAAACGTTGTTCTTAAAAGCAAATGCCATGCATTTAACTTTCGTATTCGTAACTTAAGAGTACCTGGTTGATCTCTGAACCATAATTCATATTTTTCTGTCGATTAATACCACTATTAATAACATAAACAGAATAATATAAACATCCACGACAGAACATGCAATATTATGATAATTTCGTGCGGCTATTTCTAGCCTTATTTGCAGCCCTTGTGAGGCAGACCCTCCGATGAGGGTGGGCGGCATCTGCTATGTGTAGGTAACTGCGTGCTATTGTGGTGGACGGTAGTGCTGTATGTGGTGTGCGAGTTGCAGGATGTTGGGGACAGCACGAACCCCCAGTCCCCGAGCCAAGGGAATTAACCATTGAAGGTTAAAATCTCCGACCCGGCCGGGAATCGAACCCGGGACCCTCTGGACCAAAGGCCAGCACGCAAAAAGCTATTAAACGTTCTATATTTAAGTGACATTTTCTTAGCTGGTAGTAAATTCAGGGACGAGAAAACGTTAAATGCTAGGCAACATTTTTTTTATTTTTAAATGAAATAAATGACCATAATTCATTGTCTGCTGCCTTTGAGAGTTTGCGAGATGATTTGGTGGATTTACGAGCATGCATTTGTCTTCGGATCTCCTTTGTCCTGAAAAGAATTGACACTTTAAGTATTGATGGACCCGTTTAACAATGATGTATGAGGTATTTCGGCAAATTTGGGAAAATAAGCTACACTCCGGCTGTTACTTGCCAACAGATGTTTTTCCACGGAAGTGTTTTGGTCCATTTCTCAAGCAGATACTTTTGTTTTGGCCTTATGCCAGGTTATTGTATTGTATCCCAATCTACAACCCGGAACGAAACAATGCATAATAATTACTTAATAAACACTTATAACACTGGTTGATACCACGCACAAGGAACATTACAGGCGCTATATTCGTCTTACGGCACTGATAGAAACACGACTAAATGTACTTCACATCGTGCACTAACATACCACGGGATGCTTACACGTGTTTACATTCGCCAGTATACGATAACTGTAGGGACATTGTGGCAAAGCCCAGTCCGGTCACCAAGTTTTAGCCAAATATTCAGTCAGCTGGTAGATTAATTAAAGTCATGTCCTAATCCTGAGGTGGTACAGCTCTTTTCAGGCACACCTCCAATTGAGGTGATATGCATGTACCATTTCAACCACATATCAGCCCTCCTGCCAATCTTAAATTTAAGGCAGTGCCGGGAATCGAACCCGGGCCTCCGCGAACGGCAGATACGCTACATAGGCGGACAACTGGTAGATGGAATAGAGTGATATAATAGTAGTTTCAATAAAGAATACTTCAGTGTTTCAAAGTATTACTTTTCTTATACTGTTTGTACTGTATACCAGTATTTGTCATATTCAGTCTGCCTGACTAAGACTTCTCATATTTAGGTATACAAATGTTATACAGAAAGTCACAATTATTTAAGAAGTTAGAAATTATCTGTAGGTAGGTAGGCCTATAATATTTATTTTGTGACATGGACATTATACAAAAGAGCAGCCTACACTCACTATCTATATATATAAAATAAGAGTTTTGTCTGTACATTGCTCAGAATTTGAAAATAATGGTATTTCTGTATCGGTCATGTCCATAGTAAAAAGAAAATGCACTTTTTACTTTTCCGTAATTTCTGTCTGTCTGTCTGTCTGTCTGTCTGTCTGTCTGTCTGTCTGTCTGTCTGTATGTATGTATGTACACGCATCACGAGAAAACGGTTGAAGAGAATTTAATGAAAATCGGTATGTGAAGTCGGGGGATGAGCCTCTACAATATAGGCTATAAATCATTTTACTCATGCTGAGTGAAATGGTAGTTTAGGGGAAGGCCTAAAATTGAATTCTCAACTATTTATGTTATTAGTGGTCTAATGAAAATCGGTATGTGAAGTCGGGGGATGAGCCTCTACAATCTAGGCTATAAATCATTTTAATCACGCTGAGTAAAATGGTAGTTTAGGGGAAGGCCTAAAATGCAATTCTCAAATATTTCTTATTAGAGGTGTAATCGATGAATGCTACATAACTAAGGTTATATAGTATTAAATTTCCTATTATTCATGTCTTATACATTGTTACCGTACTGGCTATGATCACAAAGATATTCATGAATTTGGATTTTTGTTACTAAGTCCATATCAGCGCCGAGTAACGAGAAAATGGGTAAACAGTATTTAATGAAAATCGGTATGTAAAGTCAGAGAATAAGAAACTACAGTTTATGGTATAAAATATTTTACAAATCACAGAGTCGAAAGAAAACTAAATGTGAATGCCTACAATATAGAAAGCTCATAACATTGATCAACAATAACATTACATTGACCATTGTTTGTCGTGATGTGCTTTGTGTCTTCTGTTGCCCCTCATCTCGGGTAGATAGGATTACTGATGCGTACAGAGTATTCTTTATTTGATTTACGTCGCACCGACATAGATAGGTTTTATGGCGACGATGGGATAGGAAAGGGCTAGGAGTGCCTTAGGCCTTAATTAAGGTACAGGCCCAGCATTTGACTGGTGTGAAAGTGGGAAACCACGGAATACCATCTTCAGCGCTGCCGACAATGGGGTTCGAATCCACTATCTCTCGGATGCAAACTCACAGCTGCGCACCGCTAACCACACGGTTAACTCGCCCAGTCGTACAGAGTGTAACAGCCTGTCTGAATATTGATGGGAAGTAGCTGGGGAGTTAGATAACTTTCTTCTTTAGCGTGCCATTCCCCTGGTTTGTAAATTTTCTGATACTGGTACGTAACATGCTGGATCATCATAGCATTCGGGCTATTCAATCCCTACTCTGAGGCACTGATTAGAATGAACAGTGTGCATATTTAGCGGAATAATGGCAGATGAGTGTTCATGGCAATCTGCGGCCTGGTCATCCCAGCTCTGGAACTTTGGACTATTAGATTGGCACCGCAATCTAACCGCAGCACTGTTCGTTAAAAGTGATAAAACGTGCGGCTTTCCATTTGATCGAGTATTTTATATGATAGCATTGCTTTTAATCGCTACATACATACTTACGTTTTTGTAATGACCTATGTTGATTTTAGGTTAGGAAAACCACAAAGTCAGTCTTTCTGAGAATCCCGTAGCGAAGCACGGGTACATCAGCTAGTCTTGAATAAATAATATATGTGACGACTGTCAAGTTACATTTAAACAATTATGATTTCAATATTACAAAAACTTCGAACATACCATACTCCTGGTAACTTGGTTTTACACACCAGGCATACACTAAGCATTATCATAAAACTACTGTATACATAAAAATGTAATTTTCTTGTGTAGGACATACCGGTACGTATATCATCTTAACGAACACACAACATAGAAAATAATTATAGCCAGTTAGGCCAACATTAGTATCGTAACAGACGCTGCCTCCATTGCGAAAAATGCTTAAATATTCTGCTCCTTTTTTCCCCGACCCGTATCGGGAATTAGGGCTGTTATACATACATACATACATACATACATACTCTTACCTGACTGCTTATTGCCTTTTAGGTGTTTGGACATTGTCGGCCACATCTTAATGTTTAGTTTTCAAGAACCTTCCTAAAGGTGCGTTGCGTGAATGTGCCTTGTTCGTAGTAAATTATTTCAAAAGTCTAATCAAAGCCTTGGATACCTTCACGCTTTCATATAGGGTTAAATGAGCGAGTTGGCTACACGGATCGGGTCGCATAGCTGTAAGCTTGCATTCGGAAAATGGGTTCCAAATACCATCCTCCCCTCCGGCGACAGTACCGAAGAACGATTTTCGTTGTTTCTGCTTCTCACAGTAGGCAATTGCTGGGGCTGTTCCTTAAGACCACGGTCGCTACTTTCTCAATCCCAGCATTTCCCCATCATTGTGTCGCCGTAAACTTATGATGTGTAGTGCGATGTTCTACCACTAACATACAGGGTCATTATGCTTCTGATGGAATTCCTAGACATACAGCCCTAATTGGTGGTAGGTTATTTTGTCTTCGTCGTGTGAGTTTTCGAGAATTGTGAAGGTCATGCTAGCCATTTCAACTTGTTTAATTATTTGGACAAATGAAGACCGCTGTCGTTAAGTTGTAGGTATGTGTGTGTTTTTTTCCTGACATCACAACGCTCATGTACCCTTTGTTCAAAATTGTAAAAATCGTAAAATTATATAAGCATTCTAGCTATACGCACCCTCCCAAAAATAGTGACACTGGTAAGGCTTCGTCACTCCAACGGCAGGTCGCACGGTTGTATCGACCGACAGGGAGGTGTATCTCTTTATTTAGAAATTAAGTCCGTCCGTTAGGTGTAGTAGTACAGCTTCACTCTTAAGACGATCTGAGATTTCTTCGTCGCCCTCATATTACAGCTTGTAACACATGTGACTTCATTAGTTGTAAGCGCACCTTTGACTCCTATTTCTATAGTTGTATGCTTCTTACTTATCCAGAGCACGATACATGTTACTCTTGTCGATTATTTCATATGAAGTCCGAAATTCAGCAGCCGTGGTAGTCACATATTCGGCCAGTATCCAGTATTCGGGAGATAAGTTGGTTCGAACCCCACTGTGAACAGCCCTTAAGATGGTTTTCCTTTGTTTCCCATTTTACACCAGGCAAATGCTAGGGCTGTACCTTAACTAAGGCCACGGCCGCTTCCTTCTCACTCCTAGCCTTTTCCCATCGTCGTCATAAGACCTATCTATGTCGGTGCGACGTACTGTAAAGCAACTTTAAAAATATATATATATATATTCTCAAGTAACACGTCCATAATGCAAGGTTCTCGTAGGAAGTTCCAGGATCTGAATGAGCTTCTGGACCCGCTGGACTCCCTATTTTTCCCCTAGTCTGGATATATCCTTAACTTTTCCGTCTGTAAGTCATTTATTCAGCATTAAGCAGTTGCATGCAATAGCTTTCGTCCACAAAATAATAGTAAACGGTAGCGTTCAAAACCCAACAACGCTGCAATGACAATAATAATAGTTTACTTCGGAGCTACGTATTTAGTTTATGAAACGGTTTTATTCATTGAAATGTTGTTCGATAATACAATTATTTGAGGTCAAGTCAGTTAGCTTCCAAGCCCTCGTTAATGGAGTGCCATGAATATATCACTAACCATTTGCAAAGGCCGATCCTGAAAGCTTTTAATTGCGTACTTTGAAATTCACGTCCTATTTTAATAAGTGTAAATATCGAGATGGCATGACATTTTAAGAGTTTTGTGCTTTCTACACCTGGATACATCGACCTGATGCGAATGTCTAGAATGGTATTTAGATATGCTAAATCATTAGACTAGCTCATTGTGCTAAGTATAGGGCCCGTTCGAATAGCGAGTGCAGCTATTTGGTGGCATCTGAATTGATGGACATGAGCGGTATGAGTATCTTTTACCGCCCACATTACTTACTGAATTAGCCTACGTTTTCATTAATTTTTCTGCATATTCTCTGGATATGGATGAATCCCATAGTACAGGTAAACTCACTAAATACCACGTAAACTGTTCGGTGTATGGCTGTAATTGCACTGCAGAAACAGCCTACCAGGAACGAAATGTTTTCGTTCTCCGCCCTCAGCTTCCCGTAAGATCAGAAGGGAAACATGGATAAGATCTTTAACGCGTTCACCAGTTGATGGAAAACCGTGTTTTCCTGGCAGTAATTCCAGAATCTACGACAGACACATCATTGGTTGGAGACCTATCGGAGACCCTGATAGCCCTATATATAAACCTACTTTGCATATGAGCAGAGAACTGTTAATGTACTATTTTGTCATTTATATTTGTCCAGTGATAATTCAAAAATATGATCGAGAAACGTTTGCAAATTTAATGGCACTTAAATAAGAATGTAATGACTGATGTTTGTTTCAAGAGATATTGAAGTGTTGAAGTTGACCTCATGCAAGTGAAAAAGTAATGTTATGGGTCTGTAGAGGGCAATGAAAATAGCTTGCTTGATAGAGCCGGTGCAAAAATAACATTATTCCAGATTTTATCGTCTCTGTTTCAATCTACGTATATATATATATATATATATATATATATATATAAAATAAGAGTTTTGTCTGTACATTGCTCAGAATTTGAAAATAATGGTATTTCTGTATCGGCCATGTTTATAGTAACAAGAAAATGCACTTTTTACTTTACCGTAATTTCTGTCTGTATGTATGTGAAGTCGGGGGATGAGCCTCTACAATCTAGGCTATAAATCATTTCACTCAGGTAGTTTTAAGAGTTTAGGGGAAGGCCTAAAATTGAATTCTCAACTGTTTGTTATTAGTGGTCGTATTTTAAAGAAAATGGGTATGGAAAGTTGGGGAATAATTTGCTACAATCTCGGCTGAATAGAATCAGAACAGGACATGGTCGGTGCAGAGCCGCTCTCCATAAGTGGAAAAAGCTACCTAATCCAGACTGTGACTGCGGAGCTCCTCACCAGACTGTTCGTCATATCGTCAGGGAATGTAGGATTCGAGCCTATCACGGTGATGAAGATGACTTCCTGCTGCTAACTCCGGATGCTACACGCTGGATCGAAGAATTAGAGATTCAATTGTGAAGCACAAGTTGCTTTGTTTCTCAGCTGTAAATATGTATATATGTATGTTACTGATTATGTCTGTATAAGCCATACGCTAAATAATAATCGGCTATCAATAATTGTATTCACGCTGAGAAAAATGGTAGTTTAGGGGAAGGCGGCCTAAAATTTTATTCTCAAATATTATTAGTAGTCCTATCTTGATGAAAATCGGTATGCAAAGTCAGGAAATAAGTCGCTATAGTCTAGGCTGTAAATTATTTTATTCACGCTGAGTGAAATGGTAGTTTAGGGGAAGGTCTAACATGTAATTCTCAAATATTTCTTATTAGAGGTGTAATCGATGGTTGCTACATAACTAAGGTTATATAGTATTAATAATTTATTTAACGCGCACAATGTGCAAAGAATTACTATATAGAACATTAGTCTTCGTTGCAAAATTTCACCAGTGATTCTGATCGCTGTTTACAATTTAAAACATGGTACCTAGTACAGTGTGCACTACATCTTAAACATACACAGTTCAAACCTGGTTCATGATAACGCTTAATATTACACAGTTTATAATGGAACCCATGAACGGAGAACCTTGTCAGCAGGTGTCGCAGTTCATATCCACCTTGAACCCACTCGCGATTTAGCATGGCATCGGTAGAGTAGAAATCTTCCCAGATGTCAGCCTTCTTCGATCGTAGGTCTCGAAGCAGATGTATATAGGGTGTTGTTGCTGGAAGTAACAACTGTAACCTTAGCTCTTCCACATAAAATCCCTCTCTGGATAGCTCATACACGAGCCGGGAAGGAGAATATTTGGAGAGGCACAGAGCCCGTTTCAAGTAGATTGCCTTCAACTTCTCGATTTTATCTGTTTCATACTCAAATGTTCCCAAATGTTTTCCAAGCCATATGTTGCTATAGGGCTGATTTTTAGATGAAAGAGTTTTATGGCCGTTTCTAAAGACAAGTTTCTCAGGTGCTTAATGTCAGATATTGCTTTCATAGATGCATTTAGACGGTCTATGAGATGGAGGGTGAAAACATTACCTTGGGTTTGAAAAATTACGCCCAAGTATTTAAAATGCTTTACGGACTTAAGTTCTTGGTCTTCACAATAGAAGATTCCATAGTATTAACTTTCCTATTATTCATGTCTTATACATTGTTACCGTACTGGCTTTGATCACAAAGATATTCATGAATTTGGATTTTTGTTACTAAGTCCATATCAGCGCCGAGTAACGAGAAAATGAGTAAACAGTATTTAATGAAAATCGGCATGTGAAGTCGGAGAATAAGAAACTACAGTTTACGGTATAAGATATTTTACAAATCACAGAGTCGAAAGAAAACTAAATGTGAAGGCTTACAGTATAGAAAGCTCATAACATTGATCAGCAATAACATTACATTGACCATTGTTTGTCGTGATGTGCTTTGTGTCTTCTGTTGCCCCTCATCTCCGGTAGATAGGATTACTGCTGCGTACAGAGTATTTTTTTATTTGATTTACGTCGCACCGACATAGGTTTTATGGCGACGATGGGATAGGAAAGAGCTAGGAGTGCCTTAGGCCTTAATTAACACTAGGATTACCAAACATTCTTTCTACCTACTTTTACCGAAGCGGTCATTTTGAGCGATAGTGGCAGGTATTCGTTTCTTGAGGATATTGATGTCTGAAAGATGTTCGAATTTAGTATAAAAACATCATAGACCATAATTTAATTATCATGCATGACTTGTGAACACTATTATGATTAAATAAATAAATAAACAAATAAGTACACTAGTAAGGCAGAATGTTCTTCTTACACACTTTACCTTACATTATATACGTATGTGCATGAATGTCACTTTCTGCTTTTTAACTTATTTTTCGCACTGAACACACACACTTTGCTTGTTCACCTTTGAAGTGAAATTAACAACAGACCAGTGTTTTTAGAGATTGCACGCCTTTCAATTATCTTGTTCCCTTCGCACACTTCTTCCTGATTGATGAAAAACTCAGCAAGACGCAATACTACGTGTTCACTTAGGGTCTGATCAGTGGGTCACGTTTCATCTTTTCCAAGATAGAAAAACCGTTTACAACATACCTGACTTCCACATCCACAGCCAACCAAAATTTCATACCAAACTTTTCTGGTTTATTGGCCATATACTGCATAAATGGGCATCTAGCATTCGATGGAAAGAGCTGTTCATGCACGGTAATGTTCTCATTTGGTCTGAAGGAAATAGTAAAATTAGATATAAATTTGTCCCGCACAACAGGTAGACCTACAAGCGCCAATCTATCAATTTTCAGGTGATCCCTACTGGTAGATTTGTCATCGAATCGAAGAAACCTCATGATATCCAGGAAACAGTTTCGTGCCACAGTTTGGGAGAAAATTCCAGGACCTCACTTTTGTGACCACAGATCGAGAAGGTTCGTGTCAGCTCCATAAGTTCCACGTGCGTATAAAATACCATTGACAGCGTCCAATTCTTCCAAAGAAAGTGTCCGTTCAGGATTGTTCAGAACTTCGCGGGCTCCAACCTCAGGCGCTGCTTGGATTCGTCAATAAAAAGACAAGCTGTAGCGGCACAAGTTCCTTCAATGTGGCGTTTTGCATGTCCTGTTAGACCTCGGACTTCCCTCAGTATATTTTACTGTCCTCGACGGCCTGGCAGGCTTTGTAGATCGACAAGAGTCCGCACTGTTCCATCCAAAGCGACTTCTTTCTCGCCGACCGTCATATGCTGACCACGCCCACATGTCGACATACCACAGCGTATGCTCGGCCTTCTGTAGTTGATATCGTGCTCCTTGCTAGTAATTTCATTATCTTCCTTAGTGTTTCCTTCACCTGAAAAATGTAATACCAAACTTACTTACACTGTGCTCAGAATTACGTAAATACAAAATGACTAACTTCACATAGTCTTACCTTTGTCATCAGCTGCTTTGCTAGTGTGCGTGCATCGCCATTTGGCGGGTAGTTCCCTAACCTTTGAGGTCAAAGGCTGCTGTGTGATTTCATGTTCACGTGGAAATTCTGAAGGCTCGACGCAACTAGAATCGCTATCCGAACTATTTCCGTTTGTCAAGTTACACAGGTCTTCGCAATTATCGAGGTCTAAATCAGTCCCAGCTTCATCGCTTGATTGTGATGGGGAAATTATATGCTTATGCTTCAGAATTTCGGCATCCATTTGCAGACTACGCGAGAACATGCTTCTTCGAGGGAATTACAATCGGGAATTCTAGTTTGAATGTTTGTAACGAGTGAACACGACAGTTGACTGCTCGTTACGATTGCACACCTTTCATTACTGAACTAATACTGACTATATTTTCCTGTCATGTTTGAAAAGAGCCATCGGCTGTTCCATCGCAGCACAACAATAAGTTCTATCCTATACTACGGCAATAAAGTACACTGTAACTGCTTGTTAGAGTTATATCCCGTTCTAAATGAATGCCACAAAAGTCTGATGGGGTAGCTACTGCAATACCGGTCAAAATGACCGCCTGGTAAAAGTAGGTATATGATCTCATAGCGCTAACTAGAAACGAGTTACGGGTTTTTGAAGCTATGTGCCGAAAAGTACACTAAATATCGTTAAAAGCCACCGAAGGCTTTGCATGTTCTAACCGTATAACGAGAGTGATAGAGAAAACAAAACTGAAAACGGTCATTTTGACCGCTGCGGTAAACCTAGTGTTAAGGTACAGGCCCAGCATTTGACTGGTGAGAAAGTGGGAAACCACGGAATACCATCTTCAGCGCTGCCGGCAATGAGGTTCGAATTCACTATTTCTCGGATACAAACTCACGGCTGCGCACCGCTAACCACACGGTCAACTCGCCCAGTCGTGCAGAGTGTAACAGCCTGCCTGAATATTGATGGGAAGTAGCTGGAGAGTTAGATAACTTTCTTCCTTAGCATGCCATTCCCCTGGTTTATAAATTTTCTGATAGTACTGGTACGTAACACACTGGATCATCATAGCATTCGGGCTATTCAATCCCTACTCTGAGGCACTGATTAGAATGAACAGTGTGCATATTTAGCGGAATAATGGCAGATAAGTGTTCATGGCAGTCTGCGGCCTGGTCATCCCTTGCTTTTGCAGTTATTTTTATGACGTAGAACCAGCTTCTGCTAATTTTAAGTCTGTGTTGCACCACATCTATCTGTCAAAACAGATTGGATTCTCTGGCTTCAAGGGTTCAGTACCAGAAAGACTACGCAAACATTTTTCATGACCCATTATGAAAATTGTACATGCATTATTGACTGCACTGGAATACATTGTGAAAAACCAATTAGTGTTCGACTGAGAATTCTAATGTTTTCACACTACAAAAATGCTTTGACTGACTTTTTTTTTTTTTTTTTTTTTTTTTTGTGGCAATTACACTTTATGGTTTTATGCGCTTTCCTTTTAGATGATACGGAGGTAGAGGCACTGATAGCTCTATAGTGAATTCTCGTGTGCTGGATCATATACAGCCAACTAATATTAAAATGTATAATACGAGTTTCCCTCAGACCTGTATTGAAAGCAGAAATGAATAATGGTGATGCCACCATTTGCATTTAACCCTCGGATTTCTCCTGAAGAAATGGACACAGCATAAAACTGGGCATCAGTGCGTATTCATGTGGAAGCCATTTGAGGACTGAAAATACACAAAATATTTTGTAATAAATTTACTATAGATTTATTGCCTCATATAGACAAAATTGTTCTTATTGCTGGAATATTACCAAATTTAAACTCTCATCATATAATATCACATACTTTGATTCAAACAGTATTAAACAAACAAATGTTACATTGTTGGTATACAGTAAATGTAGACTGCTGTGTAACGTTATAGTGTGTTTGAAATGAAATATTTACAGTGTTGTGATAACTTGTTCCTCATTGCTACCTTGAGTCTAGTTCGATTAACATATGTTGACAATGGCTGTGCCGATTCGGAATCCCGCCAAATAATGTGAATTGTGCTCTGTCATGGGTTTTCTCCATGCTAAAGGTGAGTGTCCAGCAGATATTCACGGGACACATTGAGTCAACAACGTGTAACGAAGTAGTGCCGTGTTTCGGAAGCCAGGGCCCAATGTTCGTGGAGCGGTTGACCTGAATTCTTCAGAGAATTGGGGAAACAATTCGAGTGACTTCAGCTTGTTTCTTTCAGAGGAACATTTCCACGATGATGAACAGATCAAGAATGAAGTGGAAATGTGTTTTCGGCAACAGGCGATTCTGTGACAACGGGATGCTTAAGTTACTGTAACAAGTGTTCGGACAGTGGCGGCTATTGTGTCTAAAAATAAAACAAGTATTGAATACGAGGGCTGTAAATGGAGTGGCAATATTGATAAAACGTAATATTTAATGTACAAACAAATACAATTGCATTGCATTCCTTCATTGTAGTCACCCGCGAAGTCTTACCTTTTGTCAAATGTCGGGAAGCCGTTGGCGACCGTTGGCAAGGCGTTCTCTTTTGATGACAAGAGGCGGAACACACTACTGCGCGGAGTACAAATGCAACGTTAGAAAATCTGTGGCTTCGGAAGCTTCGAAAACAGGTCGAAATCACAACTACTCATGTCTTATTATTATTATTATTATTATTATTATTATTATTATTATTATTATTATTATTATTGTTACCGTGTTTTAGCGGTAGGTAGAGGTGAAAGAAGGTGCGGGTGTGAATGGATCTCAAGCTACGAAATTATAGTGCCTGTAAAGTAAATTTAAAATTTAATACGGTTATATTTTCTTTTCAAAATAAATAAGTAACAAGCATGGCAGGTACAGAATAGCAAGTCAAAATAAGGTAGTTACAATATTTACAGAATTTGGGCTTCGCGCCCCGAGTTCACAATGCTTGGGCAATCAGCTCAGTTTTACCCCAAACACAAGTTTTAACAGAGGGGCAGAAAACCCCAATCATACCTAGGAGCCCTTGCTCCAAATTACACTGAAAAGCCTCCTCGAGGCATACAACATACAATTTTCAAAAGAGCCACTCGCTCTCAAATTTAAGCCTCTCCCAGGCCACACCAAACTCCACCTTCAAGCTGTCCTCAACGGACATAAACACAGGGGGTAAAATACCCAATCTACTGAGGTCTATTAAACGAAAAGAATGTTAATTAAATGACCTCTAAAATAACAATTTGAGAGGAGGCGAACTTGCACTCCTAATACACTAGATCAAGACCTACTTGGCGCTAGGCCGTTAATACAAGGGCTAATCCCATACTAAAGAGGTGACTTAAGAAGAGAACAATTTGTTTTACATTAACGAAGAATAGGTTGAGAAAAATAAGTTCACCTCAAAACAATATGAGTGGGAGCTCGAGAGGGTTAGCACTCTCTATCCCAGAATGTAGCTTTCCAAGAGAATAGATGAAAAGATTAGTTACATTTACATTTTAGGAAAAGGTTACATGGTGGAACGCTTCGCACCCGCCCCGAGAGTTAAACTGCTGAGCTAGCAAAGAAAGAATATATTAATCGGCCATTACCTTATAGTTGACCGCTGCCGGAGAAAGAGGCGCTTCCCGCCTCCTGCTATGTACTTAATACACTGAAAGATGGAACAGAAGTGGCCCGGAGACCCAAAAATCAGCAGTTTATATCCTCTCGCGGAAGGTTCTAGGTGTTAGGGGAAAGAAAACACCCTCCCACAAACTTTTTATTGGCTCGGGTACAGAAACATATCCAAGTTGGGGGAAGATACATCGGATTGGTCGGAAATAACTCAAAGAAATTCAGGATTGGTTAAATGCAAAACAAGGGGAAAGAGAGGGGTATACAGCCAACTTAACCAAAGACTGAAAAAAAAAAATTAGCAAAGACCAAACATTTGAAATAAAAATTTCTCCAACAAAATAGTTCTTTGACTCCGCACTAGGTTGCACTATTGTAGTTTTTCAGTGGTGTCCTCTAGAAGAGAAAGTTCACACTTCTTACTTCAAGCAAAACAAAAGTACGTCGAAAATGACACAGTTCACAAACTCAAAAATTTCCAGGTGGTGACATCTTCTGAGAAACTAGAAAATTAATAGGGTAAATAAAGTTCAGACTTCCTCCAGCAGAGGAGTTTCCACAGGCGCACATTTTAAATTAGCGGAGTGGAGGTGTACCGCCCGGTACAATTATTATTATTATTATTATTATTATTATTATTATTATTATTAGTACAAGTAGTAGTACAGAGGATGTTCCAATACTTCCCAATGCCACCCTTGCAATAAGAGCTTACCATTGTTTGTGGCGTTGTCCTATCGTTGTCGTCCGGCAATCATATTGATTGGCGATCGTCTCGCAAAAAATGTGGACATTAAGCGCCGCATAGCCGGACGCAGATGTCGCTCCAGAAATCGGCAATAGTAGTCAGTGCTGACGGTTTGTCCCTCAGGCACGGCATAATGTAATAATAGCACCCTCTTAGTCGTATGCCACAATCAGCATAAACTTAGCTCGACTGGGTTCATGTCGAAATTTTTGTGGCCCTGGTGAACTTGTATGACGCCATTCATTCGACTGATGCTTTAATTCGGACTCGTAGGCTCGTGCCCACGTCTCATTAATGGCGACAATTCGCTGCAGAAATGCGTCTCCTTCGTTGCGGTGTCTGTCCAGGTGGAAGCCAGCCAGTGCATTCCGGTGCCATTTCCGTACATCGGTGAGTTGATATGGAACCTAACGGGACGCAATTTTTCTCATGTTAAGACATTTCGTCAGTATGTGCCACACTGTTTAATGACTGAGACCAACCTGTACGGATGATTCCCGGACAGTCCCTCCGATGGTCTACGGAAACGAGACCACTCACGATGTCAGTCTGATCGTGAGGAAGGGACGGCTGACATGTGCGGTGCAAATCCGCAGTCTCATTCCGACCTACACGAAACTCCTTGACTCATGGTGCAACTGTCCTATACAGTAATGCTTTCTCGCTACAGGTTTCACGTAATCCTCGATAACATTGTGATGCATTTTTTTGCCACGGGCAACCTCGATTTTAATCCACGATCGCTGATCACCATTTGAACAAATGCTTTAGTACGGTGAAATCGACGATCTTCACTTCAGTGTCACACAGCAACAACAGTCCCAACTGGATGCCTGTCAAATGAACACTGAACATCGACAGCAGCGCCACCTGACCGCTTCCATGTCGTATTTGCGCATGCCCGATCTGTGAATCTCTGAACTATGTCGCCAACTACTTTATTTACAACCCTCGTATATTGAGTAAATTAATACCGGCCGTTGTAACGTTACATTCTGGACATGCCTCGAATTAAGAGAAAGTACAACTAGGAAACCATCTTAGTCTTTGGAGAACACTTCTAGTTAATCGTGCGAATAGCCTTTGGTTTTTAAAACGGTAAAAGGCGAACTGCTACGGAGCAATAATAGGCCTTAACTGAAGATGACCGGGCGAGTTGGCCGTGCGGTTAGAGGCGCGCGGCAGTGAGCTTGCATTCGGGAGATAGTGGGTTCGAATCCCACTTTTCAGCAGCCCTGAAGATGGTTTTCCGTGGTTTCCCATTTTCACACCAGGCAAATTTTGGGGCTGTGCCTTAATTGCCGCTTCTTTCCAACTCCTAGGCCTGGCTGACTCCTGGGGTGCTGGCTGACAAAAATGAAAATGTATGTACATAGGATTGGTATGGGTTACATCTGGAAGGTAGTTCGGAATAAAAACAGGAATAGTAGACAGAGGGCGATTTTAGGGAGGATTAAGGACATCCAAAGGCCACGTCAGTTGGAGGAGTGCAGAGAGAGACGATCACTTAGTTTATTTAATAAAGTTATTCAAGTCGCAAGGATAAATCTTGATAACGTAAATAGAACAGAGAGAAGAGGTTTATTGTGGTGGTGTTTGGGCCTGTATAAAAATATGGGGTGGATTAGAAGTGCAGACAAATTAGGGTGTATATAATGTGGGAATGTGAGTAATGACCTACACTTGGTAGGTAAGTGCAAAGCAGCAGATAATGTGAGAATTTAGCTATTGAGTGTCACGGAGCAAGAATTACTTAAACAGAGGGATGAGCGGAAAATTATTGGGTGGGTGACTAAAGAATGGTTTAGGGGAGGGAATTTGAATAGATATTTAAGTGCGGTCAAATAATTATCAACGTGGAAGACGAGGTCGGATAATTAATTTGAAATATATTAAAAGAAAAGACATGGTGTGTGTAGATTTATGTGTTTAATAGGTCAAGCATATTGTAATATGGCTCAATGACGGGGGCCATGAACGTACTACGCTGGCGTAGCAGGGGGAGAGGAGATACTCCCAGGTGGCGAGTTCCTGGTGGCGGATAGGGGGCCCTAACCGGCTTTCCGGCGGACTTGAGGGAAATAAAATACCTTTCGCGAATCAAACACCCCCTGTGGGTGGGATAAGCAGACGAAGAATACACCGACGGTATCCCCTGCCTGTTGTAAGAGGCGACTGAAAGGGGCGACCGAGGGATAATTGTATTAGAACCATGAAACTACTTGTGATTAGTACCATGCGTCGCTTTTACTTGCGCGTAGTACCACTATGTTAGGTACCAAATAGGCGTGTATTTAGTACTCAGGAGCACCGTGCGGTCACCCCTCACTTAGAGTGCACTGTCGGCTTTTACAGTACCTGTGATTAGTACCACTGTATGAGCGACACGATGTTTTTGGCTTGCGTATGATTAGTACCCACTATATGAAGAACGCCACAAGATAGTATGATCCCTGTGGTTAGTACACTTATGTGATGAACACCATAGGTTTGCGTTGCCTGTAAATGGCGCCGCAATGTGCGAAACACCATAGGGCTGTACGGTATTACATGTGCAAATTTCATTACCTATGAGTAGTACCATAATTTGTGGAATACCGCGAGTTTACGCTACTTTTGATTAGTACCGCACCATGACAAATACCATGGTTCTACTTTTCTAGCGATAAGTACCGTTATGGGGGCCGATGACTTGCATTTTGGACCCATTTAGACTGCAAGCATGATCGATTCAGTATTGTGCTTTAGAAGCAGTCTTTTGGTCAGTAATACTATTGTTTTACGTCGGTTTCTGTGAATGTGAGGCACTGCGGGTCGGATCCACTGATTGTTTTATCCATCCATTCATTCTTCGTCCTCACGTTTTGAATTCTGTTCAGTGGAGGATTTTGTACTTTTAATTTGTCATTACATTTCGTCTCATTTCGTACCATTAGGGGCCGATGACCTAGTTGATAGGCCCCTTTAAACAAGCACCACCATCATCATCGACAATGGCTGCTTACTCAGGCGTGTGACGTGGGAGGGGGAAGGGAATAGCCAGGTATTGCTGACCCAAACAGGATGGTATGGCCGTTGTGCTTTTTTTTTTGGTATTGCCGAAAGGCATTTATGCCGTGTTGCCAAGGCTATTGTTCTCCGAACAGGAGCTTAATTTTTGTTTTGTCGTTGCTTAATTGTATGCCCTGTTACCATGGCTATCTGTTCTCCGATTAGGAGCTTAATTTTGTTTTGTTTTTGTTAGTTTTGTAGCTCATATTTTCTATATTGCTTGGGTTGGAGTGTTAATGTGTTTTCCGTAATGATCGAATGGTTTAATCACTGTAAGACCGGGCGAGTTGGCCGTCGGTTAGGGCTGGGCAGCTGTGAGCTTGCATCCGGGAGATAGTGGTTGCGAACCCCACTGTCGGCAGCCCTGAAGATGATTTTCCGTGGTTTCCCATTTTCACACCAGATACACCAGGCTGTACCGTAATTAAGGCGACGGCCGCTTCCTTCCCACTCCTAGGCCTTTCCTATCCCATCGTCGCCATAAGACCTGTCTGTGTCGGTGCGTCGTAAAGCAACTAGCAGGAAAAAAATCACCAAGATCTGGAGGAAATTTTCTGTATAAAGTGTTGGAAGTAATTTATCATTTTCAAAGTAAAAGCGGTTGTCTCAGTACTCTCTGATGAATAAGGGTACGTCCAAGATGCACGCTGGTTGTCTGAGTCAGACAGTCGGCGCTGACTGACTCCGAGCGGCAGGTGGGATGTGGCCATTATAAAAGCTGGTTGTCAGCGCAGACAGAGCTACCACAAAAGAAAAGATATGAGATACAACTGATCAGTGTAGCATGGAACTAACAAGAGAACAGGCTGCAGCTCTACTGTTGCTAAGTGACAACGTTACAACCAAGTTAAAACGAATGAGAAGTGATTACGTCCAATTAATGAATTAAGATCTATTTACGAGGATACAAACACCTTTTTCCGCAGTTACTATAGAAATCTTTCTCCAACAGCCATCGGCGATGTTCCTATTGGAATGATATTTAATTCGCTTATCTCATATCGGATAAATAAGTTGAACTTTTAAAATCAAATACTCGATATCCATCGTTAAAAAAATGTCAAACACACTCAACACGAAAATCAACAGCCTGCGCGGGAGGTTGTCTGAAACAATAATGAACTAATCATTCCGGTAAATATCTGAGTCAAACTACCAGTGCGCAGGCTTCCTGCGCGCAGGTGCATTATGGCCAGTCCCGCTTAGCAACAAAGGATATACTTTGCCGACTCGGCGCTGACTGTCTGACTCGGAAAACCAGCGTGCATCTTGGACGTACCCTAGCACATTTCCACTGGTAGTTGAATGGCTAAATGATTGTAATATATATGTTGTTCTTTCTTCGCCTGGAATTTTAGGATTCACTTGTGCCTAAGTAAATTTAGGACACCACGAACCTGCTACGCTGGCTACGAGGTGATACTCCCACGTGGCGCGTCCCAGGTTGCGGATAGGGGGGTCCTAACAGGCTTGCCGGCGGACTTGAGGGAAATGAAATACCTCTCGCGGACCAATCACACAACCCCTTTGGGTGGGGGAGGCAGACAAAGAATTCACACACGGTATCCCCTGCCTGTCGTAAGGTGACTAAAAGGGGCGACCAAGGGAGGATCCAATAAGAACCATGAAACTACTTGTAATTAGTACTACACCCTTCCGGGTCTCGAATGGAAGACCTGCGCATGAGAATGCCTCCACATAACTGGGTAAACACCCACGGATGAGACTAGAGAAAGGGAGGGGCTCGACCTGCCTAACGAGCTTCGAACCGATTCCCTTCCTACTTTCTGTGCTAGCCGCGGCAGCTCGAGCACTTGGGGAGTTGTTACGTTCGAAAGAAAGAAAAAAACAAACAAATATTTAAGATGGAGCCTTATGTAATATGAAAGTAGGATTCTCCGGGTTCAACTATTACTGGATACTGCTTAGCATAACTATAAATGACAAGAATCATATAACGGGGGTTACGAATACTAATTCAAAATATGACATAATAAAAGAAAGAAAAATACACGACCCTATACAATGAACTCTCCGCATACGGGAGGAAAAGAAAAGTAATTAACACTCTAAATATGACTCGCCTAAGGGCGTCGTCTGCACAACGGTATAATTCAGGTTTTGCGACCACTTTCGTCCATCCTTCCCTCATAAGTTCATGCCGTTATATTACATTTTATTCTTCTGTCGATCACATCGTGTAATATGAGATGATGTCCACTTACATAATACATTCTATTCTTAGCACGTAATCAACCGGTCCCTACGCTACATAATTGACACATCAAAGAGATATTTACATAATACACAACAAAAACACACATCATCTAGCTAAACCCCGGACTTCCCTTATGTCACCAAGACCAGACAACGCTGACAACGGTTCTGTTTGAACTCAAAATAGATGCACATTACATACTAAACACACGCAGATATATACACTTCATGCCGAAAAGAGGGCATTCCTGTAAGAAAAACATGGTCATCAGTATCTCCTGCCTCAGCCCATCTGACCTGGGCTCGAACATATGACTCCGACCGAGAGATGCATTCCTGAAAGAGAATCCCTAACTAGCTACAGTCTCATATCACCGGACCTTGGGGGGGGGGGGGGAGGATCCATATTCATTTATTAATTACCCTTTAAATCACCGTGAGATTAACATTATATAAGTATTCTTAGCTAATCCATTTAAACCAAACAAAAGAGCACGGTGAAGACCCAGAGCCCCGAGTCTTAATACAGTAGTACAGCAGGATCCTTCTGTCACGAGGAAGAGAACCAAACACTCGCACACAAAAAAGAGGGGCGGCCATTCACTTCGCACGACCATTTCTCATTCATTGGCCACGCCAGATTCTTCTCTCCCTCACACGTCCAGCCTTCTCATCTCGGGGACATATATCTATGGCCCACTTCATTTGTTTATTCATCTTACCGTAGAATTCCCATGAAATACTCATCTATTCTATACCTTTTCATTCTTTTCATGAGCACCATCACTTCCGAATTATCTCATCAGAAACTATCTGGGCACTCGGCCCTCTCATTACGTCTCATATCGCGTATCTTCTTTCCTTGGGCATCGGACTCTCATGATTCCTTGATTCCACGTTCCTTGATTTCTTCGCTTACCGCCCAGAGTTGCATATATTTATATTTCTACCATACATAAGACTCTGGTTTCCCTGGATCTCAGCCGGTTGCATACAGAAAAAAAATCCATACCTTTTCTGGTTAAATAATCAAGAATCACGGGAAACTCGCGAACTGTCCCTCACTATTATACCTAAATAACATAATTCACTTCTCTCTCGGTCAGGATTTCTTCTCTCTTGTTGTACATGCACTTATCATATGTGTAAATTACGCATGCTGCGTACCGAGTAAAACAGCCTGACTGAATATTAGCGGCCACGAACCTACTACGCTGGCGAAGCAGGGAGAGAGGTGATACTCCCACGTGGCGCGTCCCAGGTGGCGGATAGGGGGGTCCTAACCGGCTTGCCGGCGGACTTGAGGGAAATAAAATTCCTCTCGCGGACCAAACACACTACCCCTTTCGGGTGGGGGACGCACATGTAGAATACACCCGCGGTATCCCCTGCCTGTCGTAAGAGGCGACTAAAAGGGACGACCAAGGGATGCTGGTATTAGAACCATGAAACTACTATTGATTAGTACCATCACGCGGGGAACACCATGGGTCGCCTTTACTTACGAGTAGTACCACTATATTTGGTACACAATAGGTTTGTGATTAGTAGCAGCAGAGAGTGGTTCCCCTGTGGGTTTCCAGTACCCGTGATTAGTACCATTGTGAGAAACACCACGGGTCTGGGCGTTGCCTGTGAGTTGTACCAGTATATGAGCGACACCGTGGGTCTGCGTTGCCTGTGATTAGTACCCACTATGTGAGGAACACCACGTGGCCCGTGGGACCGGCACCCGTGACTAGTACACCTAGGTGAGGAAACTCATCGGTTTGCGTTGGCTATGAGTGGCGCCATTGTGTGAGAAACGCCATAGGTCTGCGTTATCTTACGAAGTACAATACTTGTGATTAGTACCATCTTGTGTGGAACACTGTGAATCTTCGTTACTTTTGATTAGTACCCCAACATGACAAATAGCATGGTTCTACTTTACTCGCGACATGTACCATTCTGTGGGGCCTTAGACGTGAATTTAGCACCCCTTCAGACATCAAGCATCATTGTGCTTCATAAATGGTCCCTTGGTCAGTAATACTCTTATTAACTACCTTCTTTTTGAGTCTGATCCACTGTTTGTTTTTTGTTTTTTTGTATTTGTTTGTAGGGTTCATGTCCATCCATTCATTCTTCATGACATATTTTATTTTGGTCATTAGATGAATTTGAATTTTTTGTTATTTCACTTCGTACCATTAGGGGCCGATGACCTCGATGTTAGGCCCCTTTACACAACAAGCATCATCATCGAATATTAGCGGGAAATAATTGGGGAGTTAGAAAAAATTCTTCTTTAGCATGCCATTCTTCTGGTTCATACATTTTCTGATACTGCCGGTACGTAACACACCGGTTCATCGTAGTACTCCAGCTATTCGATCCCTACTCTGAAGAGCTGTTTTAAATGAGCTGTGTGCAAACTTAGGACAGGCGGAGGCTTACTTAGTAGTAGTAGTAGTAGTATGACTTGGTCTAGAATTACAATTTATGCCTATTGCAAATTATAGCACCGCAGTGCACTAAACTCGAAATTCAACCCTAAAAAGAGCCGTTTCTTAAGAAAAGCTTCTTCCTCTTCATTTTTATTAAATTCTACATTCATTTTATTTCAAATTGGCAGTGAAGGGGGGGGGGGGGGGGTTCCTCGTCTGGCTTGGAGGCAAATTTTTCCTCCAAGTGAGACATTTTCGCCGCCAATGTAGTGAATTGAGATTTTCTTAGGAAATGAAAACTTACAACCTGTTTTCCAGTCATTGACTGGGTTAGGGATGGAATGAATGACGCCCCATCTTGCGGCGAGGATAGGAATTGTGCCGGCTTCCGAGGCCTGTCGCACTCCTCTGGGGCAATTATTAATCATTGACAGATGAAATGAAATATTGAAGAGTGTTGCTGGAATGAAAGATGATAGGGAAAACCGGAGTATCCGGAGAAAAACCTACTCCGCCTCCTGTTTGTCCAGCACAAATCTCACATGGAGTGACCGGGATTCGAACCACGGAACCAAGCGGTGAGAGGCCGACCCGCTGCCACCTTAGCTACGGAGGCTGGTACTTCTAGGAAACAGATTATTAAATGAGAAGGACACCGTTTTTACCCTGGGACTCTCCCCTATTCGATCTCGGCCCCCCCCCCCCGAAAAAGAAGACGGAGTGCTCACGGATCACGGCTGTCGGCGGCTTGGTCATTGCCGCTCTGGGGACTATTCGATCGACAGCTTAGAACTCTTCGTTAAAAGTGAGAAAATGTGTGGTTTTTCATTTGATCGAGTATTTCATATAAAAGCATTCCTTTTAATGGCGTCATTCCTACTGACGTCATTGTAATGACCTATGTTTATTTCAGTTGGGAAAACCACGACGACAGTTTTTCTGGGGATTAAAAAGGCAGGTGGTGAAGAGTGAGTGTCTGCCATTATAATGAAAACTCCCCAACCTGATTGTGACTGTTGGTAGGCAATCGGGCCTACTATTATAATGAAAATTCCCTAACCCTGTCTTCATATGAGGAAAGACGTTTGGTGACTTGCCCGTCGCGTTTCTAGGGAAACGTTCAGAGCTATGCAATTTAATACAATTTTACTCACAACGTGTACACTACCTAACCTAGAATTCTTTGTACAATATAGAATTCCATAGCGAAGCTCGGGTACATCAGCTAGTATTTCCTAAAGCATTCATTTTAGTCCTCAAGGCAGGTCCAAAAATTACACTCTGTCCTATAGAGAGAGAGACACTCTGTGTCAGCAAGTAAAAGATCTCCATCGAGTCATTTCGTGTTTACTGAACGAAGTAGGCCAATCCATATGTCAGGCAGAATATTATTTTATATGCACGAAAATTAATTTCAAAGAAACATACTTGTAAAATGATACGCCATTACCCTTTATGAACTTCTCTGTGCAAGCATAGAGACTGGCACTCCCCTTCAGAGAGGTACATACATACTTTATCAGGAAGCTTCAGTAGTCAAAGTACGGTTAGGGGCGCGCAGCTGTGAGCTTGAGTCCGGGAGAAATGGGTTTGAACCCTACTGTCCGCAGCCCTGAAGATGGTTTTCCGTGGTTTCCCATTTTCGCACCTGACAAATACTGGAGCTGTACCTTAAGGCCACGGCCGCTTTCTTCCTACTCCTAGGCCTTTCCTATCCCACTGTAGCCATAAGATCTGTCAGTGCGACGTAAAGCAAATTGTGGTACTTTTACTATTAAATACTTCCAGTGTGGACCGTAGATGTGGTTTAAACTGTTAACCATGTTGGTATTTGCAATATTAAGCCTTATTAAAGTTTTTCATAACTTAATAGGCTTTAGACAACGAGAGCGATTTCTTTCTGTTGAACGTTACCTAACGGAGGTTTTCAGCGACACTGGGTCGTAAAAGGGCTAGAATCAGACCGATAGCGGCCGCAGCCTCAGATCTATGGCATTTGGCTGGCGTGAAAATGAGAAACTACGAAAAACCCTCTTCAAGGCTGTCAGCTTTGGGCTCGAACCCATCTTTCGAATGCAAATTTACAACTTGACCCTTACCTCGTAGACAATTCGCTTGGTAGCTACATGTTTCTAGGTGTTATGTCACCCTCTGTGGGTGGGTGACGCAAATGAAGAATACAGCCACGGTGTCCCCTACCTATCGTAAGAGGCGACTAAAAGAGGCCCCAGGGGCGTCTCAACTTGGGGTGGTTTGGCGACAGTGAGGCCCGTAGCTGAGTCCTGGCATTGCTTCCACTTACTTGTTCCAGGCTCCTCACTTTCATCTATCCTCTCCGACCTGCCTTTTTGGTCAACTCTTGTTTTTTTTTTTTTTTTTTTGTTTTTTTTTTTTTTTTCGATCCCGATGGTATTAGAGCATTCGAGGCCTAGGGAGTCTTCCATTTTCACGCCCTTCGTGGCCCTTGCCTTTTTTTGTCCGTTACTTCTTTTTTCGAAGCGACATATTCTCTCTCTATCTCTCTCTCTCTCCTGTGGATGGGGGACGCAGGCGAGAAATACACCCACGGTATCCCCTGTCTGTCGTAAGAGGCGACTAAGAGGGGCGACCAAGGGATGATTGAATTAGAACCATTAAACTAGTTGCGATTAGTACCATCACTCTGGGATTACCATGATTCGCCTTTACTTTCGAGTAGTACCGTTATGTTAGGTACACAATACGTTCGTGATTAGTAGCATCAGAGAGTGGGTTTACAGTACCTGTGATTAGTACCACTATATGCGGAACTCCAAGGGCTTACGTTGCCTGTGATTAGTACCATTATGTGAGAGATACCAAGGGTCTGGGAGTTGCCTATGATTTGTACCGCGTATGAGCGACACCTTGGGTCTGCGTTGCCTATGATTAGTACCCACTATGGGAGGAACACCACGGAAATATCGGTTTCCTTAATTCGTACACCTACGTGAGGAAACCATAGGTTTTCGTTGTCTATCAGTGGCTCCATTTTGTGAGAAACAGCATAGGTATGAGTTACCTGTGCGACGTACAATACTAGTGGTTAGTACCATAATGTGTGGAACACTACCCTACTTTCGAGTACCGTAGTACCGTAACATGAGAAATACCATGGTTCTACTTTACTAGCGATAAGTACCATTATGAGGAGTCAATGACCTGAATTTTGGACCCCTTTAGACAACAACCATCATCGATTCAAGATTGTGCTTTGGAAGTAGTCCCTTGGTCAGTAATACTAGTTTTAAGATAGTTTCTGGGAAGGTGTGACAGTGCGGGACGGATCCACTGATTGTTTTAAGTTCATATTTTTTGTTCATCGTCGTCTTTTTGAATTCTAGTAAGTGGATCGATTTACGATTTTTTTGACTTTGAGTAACTTATTGTGAGTTGGTTTCCGCTGATTATTTTAAATTCATATTCATCCATTCATTCTTCGTCATGTTTTGAATTTTGGTCAGTGGATGAATGTTTTACTTTTAAATAATTGTAGTTATATTTCGTACCATTAGGAGCCGATGACCTAGACGTTAGACCCAAGCACCATCATCGTCGTCAGATGTTATATCGAACGTCTTAGATTACTCTTAATTGTAATTGAGTTACTGAATACGCGTGTGAAGATAAAATTCCATGAAAGTTGGACAACAGTACTGTAATGGGACATTTCAATTCTCTAATGGTGAAAATGTTTGTAAATGAATTAAGTCTTCAAAAGACAGATAAAGGATTTGCATTTGGTGCACCAGTAATAGTACTTTACCGGAGGGGTCCTGTTCTATAACCTGGATTCCCTTTTCGTGAATTATTCTCGACTTTGTAACAATTTCGATTGGCTAGGGAAGAAGAGGCTACTCGTATCTGTTTGCTCAATGTTGGTAAACTTTGATTACGTAAGAACTGGATAGCAAACGCTATACATCTCTTACGTAGGGCACTCGTCTCTTTCTAAGTTTTCTAAGTTTTGTTTTTGTTATGTACTGAACTGGCTGGAACTACAAGTGAGTTTCCTCTTCTCCCTTTTCTTAGGAATGGCATTGTCGCACAGCGACATCTTGTGTCGCTTCCTTCGTACCCAACGGACATTTAAAATGCAAACGGCTTGTAGAAAAGGAAAGAAAACTGCTAAGTGTAGTGGAGGGGGCGTTGAATGCAGAGGAGGAGCGAAGGCCAGGCAAGTGGCGACCGTTGGTCTCGTGGTCTGGCATCGCACGTGCTTGTATAGCTCTTCTTCGTTACATTACTTTCATTTACAATATGCCGGCCTTCTCCAATCAGTGAGTTACTTGATCGATCAACAGACCGCATTCGAACGCGAAACCTACACCACGGTTACGACCTGATTTACTCAAACTGTATTCGAATCGCATTAAATTTTTTAATGTAAAGGATTATGCAGGCCGATACATTTTCTCTCACTCTTGCTGCAAGTTTGTCTAACTATTGTGGGTAATATGAAGGCATGATTGGCTCGAGGTAGTATGGTACTAGGCACATAAGGCTATACATTGAAGAGCAAATATCGCCACCTTATCGTCTTTTTTTTTTTTTTTTAAGGACTAATCACTGCTGCCAACTTCACTAGTTACGTATTGAAATCACGAGACATTACCATCAACAAACTAACCTCAATGTATCAATAATGGAGGTTCCCTTACCCAAGTAAATGATCAAGCTATTCATAATTAAGTCGGTTTTCTAGCTCAGTGAGGAATTAAGGAAATAAGCACTCTCACTCTCACTCTCGCTCAATTTAATGTTATATATTTCTGCCTTTATTTTGATATACGTATTACAGTAACAGTATTTTTCAGTGTTCGCCTGGTGTAAATAATTCAGCCCTCTTCTTGAAATTTGCTATTACGTGTCGGACTGAAGTCAGACCACGCTATAATAGTACACGAAGCAAATATATTGCTGTACATATGCCGTGAGTCAATTTGAATACACAAAGGCTAAGTCTGCAAACCATACAAAAGTGACAAGACACGGTTAAGTTAGGTTTGGCTGATGACATTTCTTCTCATTTCAACTGAATTGTTCTTTATAGAGGAGCTAACGTTGCCTTCCTTTTCGGAGGAGTTCTTGCAGGTTTTTCTTGCTTCTTATACATCCCGATTGAATTATATGCATACGAATTGGACGAAATGAGACCGTATTAATAAAACGCTGCGTTCGTCATTTAACATCAACAACGTTAATAAATGCATTATTCGAACATGCCACAATTCTACTTATCTGGTAATACCCATACAGATTTACTCTTACAAAAAAGGAAGATATGTTTCTTATACTGATTTTCTTAATATGGCAGTGGCAGTAAGTTTAATCTCGCAAGTCACGAAAAAATCATGACTACATAGTGCCAACCTGCAAGATTAACAGTAACTGTAAGACGGTTTCGGCAAGTGGGGACCCTAAACTGTATGGTTAGCGACACTGAATCGAATGCACAGTTAGTCACTATAAATCACTACCTTCAGTATTAACAGGAGAGAAAGAGTAAGATCGTGCCCTTAGTGTAGAAGCTTACATGGTAGGGCACATGAATCCAGAACATAACTCGACAATAGTAGAGTTCCAAACCTGTTAAATTCTTCGACAGTCGGAGCTCACGATTTGTATTTCTTCAGTATGGTTCAAAACGTTTTCCATATTCAGTATATTCTGCAGTATTTTTGCTGAGCTAGTGAGAATAGTTGTAATGGCTTGTATACCTGCATAGCGCGCGTTTATATAATTTGCAAGGCATCAGCGGTGAACTTACAAACTGACCTCGAGACACACACCACTCCTAGAAATTCATTCTACAAAACGAGGAGCTCAAGTTCACGGGTTCGATTACAATTCAGTCTGCTGGTGATTGAATGTGTTTCATTCATCACCCGTACCGGTATGTCGGCCACCGGCACTTTAAAGAACTCGTGCATAGCAAGATTCCGGGACCTCAGTGCCTCCGATAACCGTAACGAGGTGTTAGTTGGATGTAAAACAATTATTATTATTATTATTATTATTATTATTATTATTGCAAAACAAGTTAACTATCGGAGCGTGATGTCCATCATGCAGGATAATTTTCTGCAGTGTTTGGTTGTCTGATTATACAGTACACCATTAACTTTTGGTAATCACATTGGAGTTCCAGCAGCAACTTGCACTAATGCACATCTGAATGCTTCGATATTAAGGCGGGAGGAATAAACAAAATCGTTTAACCATGTATGTGATAAAACCAGTTTCTATATACAGGCAAACGCTCTCTAGGTCTGGTGTATGTTTCCAAGGTCAATAAAGACCCTATAATAATCGTCCCTAATTCCTCTCGCTCAGTGGCCTGATTTTATATACTACTAGCAGTAGAACCCGTCGTTGACGGGACAGTCACTTAGCATGTTCATGATTACATGTTTGTCCTCCCCTCATATTGCACCCCAGATTTTGAGACACGTAAGTGGCTATGCTTCTCTCTATCAGCGGCTTGTCGTGACGTACTATCTTCTTTGTTCTCTGTGGCCCTTTGCATTTTTTTTTTTTTCTGATTTTGATTTGATTCGATGTACAGAGCCTGTGAAACGTTGCCTGAACGATCTCGATATCAACTCTTTACATATATTGAGTTAGTTACTTACCCACAGCTGCCACTGATATTTTCCTTATATTTAACTTCCAGGAAAAAGGTAAAGAAAAAATTTCTAATTTAGTGTTGCTATGCGCTATTTTCGTATAAAACCAACCGTAAGAGACATGCATTGAATTTTATGCTTTAGGTTTTTTCTGAAGCACCCCTTCTGCTGAAATTCTTTGAACATGTTATAGCTAAAATCCTACTCGACTTTATCCTAAACTGAAATGCCATGTTTCATTAACATCCATTCATTTTCTTGTGATGCTGTAATCATACCTGCCAAGTATTCACGTTTTCCCATAAAATGTACGGATTTTGAGTGTGTTTTACGGTTGTACGGATGAACAACGTTATTGCACGGATTTTGAATATCCGCGCTTGGTTTCGCTTTGCGCGGTGAAATCGGATTTGTTTGACTGCCCATAGTAGCTGGTAATATGAGATTGACGAAATGCGGTGTTTGAAATTCGACCGGTAAATGTATCGATAGGCCTAATCACATCGATTATCACCGTGCTTTTGTCACCTGTTCGACCTCAGCTGCTACTTCATACACTGAGATGTTCCCAAACAAGTAGCAGACTGTGAATTTATATATATAAAACAACTTTAGTAAGCGATTTAGTATTTTTAGTGATGTTCGTGATGAGTTCAACCAAGAAACCATATTATCAGTCTCTTAGGGAGGCAATTCTGCTTAATTTCCTTGTTTTATACGATCACGGAAAGGGTTCCAAGTGTTAAGTGGAAACAGGTGAGCATTCATCAAGATGTAACTTTATGTAAGTATTTAATTTCAGGGATGATCATAACATTTGACTAGGTTTAGTATTGTTTATAATCTCCCCCCTTGCCGTCCTTTTCCATTATGCCTCAAGATTTTGCGACGCATGCGGGTGTTGTTTAAAAAATTTCCACTTTTGGATCTTCCGAATTTCTCGTTTTGAAAGTTGGCAGGTATGTAACAGAAACAGACAGACAGATATTAAATTGAACTCGACATAGGTCATTCCATTGACATCGATATTCTTATCAAAATACAATAATAACAGACTGGAATGTCGCGGTTAAAAGCAATGCTATCATTGTGAAATGCTCGATGAAATGAGAAACGTGTTCTAGTTCTAACAATGCCAACTTCCAGAGCTGGAAAGACTTGGCCGTAGGTGCCGCTAATTACTGCAGTTTTCCATTAAGTGTGCACACTCCCCATTCCTATCAGTGCTTCATAGCAAAGGTCGAATAGCTGGAATCCTGTGATCAACCAGTGTACCACGTACCGCTAGTTGTCAGAAAATGTATGAACCAGAGGAATGGCATTCAAAAAGAGAAAAAAAAAAATCCCCAGCTACTTTCCGCCAATTTTCACTCAGGCTGCTCGGTTCGGGTAGGCAACTCCCTTAACTCATGCGGCACGCAGCAGTAATGTCATCTGTACGAAGTGAGTGGCAGCAGAAGAGACGAATCACATCACAGCAAGCAGTAACCATTGTAACGTAATTGTTGATCAATTTTATGGGCTTTCGATATTGTAGGCATCCACATTTTTTTCTTCCGACTCTATGGTACCCAATGTAAAAGGAGTCCTTCCTCCTTTCATGATTCTTGTGTTATTATTCTAGCGAATCGTTCCTGGACGGTTTTTTCTCGTATTGATAGCCATCTTCACGTTTTTTCTCGTTGATATGGACTGACTAGCACGCGGTTTTTATACCTTAAAAGACAGTCACGACAAAAACCACAACCATCGCCAGTTAACACAATTGAACAATATTTCCATGATAGCGACGCTCGGCGTTGATATGGACTAAACAACACGAGTCGAAATTCATGATGTCGGTTATCGTCGCCCGTACGGTGACACTGTGAAAGACACAAATCAAAAATTATATTCTCAATAACTTTTGTTACGTAGTATTTATCGATAGGACCGCTAATAACAATGAGAATTACGTTGTAGGCCTTCCTCTGAACTACCATCTCATCCAGCGTGAATAAAATTATCTATAGCCTTGACTGTAGTGCCTTATTCCTCGACTTTACATACCGAGTTTCAATGAAATTCTTTTCTGCCATTTTCTCGTGATGCCCAGAGACACGACGTAAAATAATTACCTTTTCTTCTTAGTGCGGACCCAGCAATACAGAAATAATCTTCTTCTACCGCTTTTCCCACACCTGTGGGGTTGCGGGTGCAAACTGTGTCGTACATATGGACTTGGCCCTGTTTTACGGCCGGATGCCCATCCTGACGCCAACACTATGTGGAGGGATAACCAATACAGAAATACCATATTTTTAAAAAATCTGAGCAGTGTACCGACAGAATTCAGATATCTATATAACGTTGCAGGGGTCTGCTGTCTGTAATTTCGTTTATTTTGCCAGTTTGTCAGATGTTCATCTGTTGCATGTCAACTCAAGACCATACCAGTGGTTTCTCACTTTCGTGTCTGTCCGTTTGTTCCACCATCACAGCTAAACGGCTGGGTAGATCTCGACCAAACTTCATATTTAGAATATACTCATCCAGGAACAGGTGATTTAAAATCGCTGAATAGACTGGGGGTTTATAGAAAGTCCGAAACAGTTTTTTTTTTCCAATCTTCTCTTACACTATTGATTTTCTGTAAAACCTGTAGGCTATATGTGAAACGCACCTTAATTTAAAACAATGTTATATACATAATTACGTTTACTCTTGAAATGACGGAGAAAATGGCAATTTTCTGCTGGTTTCATGCTCTTCATTGAATGACAGACACCCTCGCAAATCGACAGCGATTCTACCGGCTACGTTCCTTTTCTCACATTCAACACACTACACTTCTCCATTCCATTTACACGCAGGTTCATATCACATGGTGCTAGTAGGTCGACGCCCCGAACAAATAGCATTTAAAAAAAGGGTGGCTGTTAATATTTCAACATTGCCGCGGAATGTAGCCCATTATTTCACACCGTAAGATGTTTTACGGTATTTGCTATAATTTTTACTGTGCTTCATATTTATTGCCACGCATTGCGAAGCTGGGTTTTTGTAATTGTGGAGTAACGTGAATTGTGTTCGTTGCTATAATTTTTACTGCATTTATCTTCTACTTCTGTTTTCTGAATTTCTTGGCGCTGCCTTGCCTTTTTAGGCTTAAGTGATAACACCATAAGTCATCTATTTATCGAATACTTATGAATCCCTGCACCTAAATTTCTCCTCTGTTGCCGCTTTCTTAAATCCGTAGCTCAAATCATCACAATTTAGTGGACATTTAGTTTTTCCAATACATCCACTTTTTATTTACTTATTTGCCCTATCCTATCTTCAATTAATGTCAACTTTCTCAACGGTATTCATTTCTTCCTGTGTATGCGAGTGCTAATCACGAACATTGGACTTTTCTTTTGAGGTAAAATTCCAAGATGTTCAGTTGTGTAATATTTTTTGGCCCCAATAAATACCGAAATACCTCGCATACCTGCCAGCTTTTACGGGTTTTCCGTAAAATTTACGGAAAGACAGCGTGTTTTACGAATGAACTATATTATTTCACGATCTTACGTATTAAGATCTTTCGATACACGCTATGTGATCAACGAATATTCGATACTTCGCTCTGATTTATATTCATCCGATCGCTACAGTCTTCGACTGGGAATACGAGGTGTGTTCTGAATCCCAATCGATCTATATCGATTTGTTTGTGTTGAAAGAGACCGACTCGTGGATAACAGTACGCTTGTTTTTTGCACTGATTCGTTAACTTTTAGCGTCCTGTATAAAAAAGTTATTTTATTCTTCACCACAAATTACAAAGCATAGGTCATGTGGTGGTTACGAAGAACCCATCTCAATTATGTTAATCACTTCTGTAAACTCGAATTTGTTCGTTGGGTAGATGGCGAGAGAGACGTCAAGCTGCCATTCTGCAGGTTATTAGCGGAATACCGTTAGAGGTTACAATCGTCTTAGAATAGCGCTAAGGGTGGCTGTTAATATTTTAACAGTGCCGCGGAGTGTAGCCCATTATTTCACACCGTAAAATATTTTACGGTATTTGCTATAATTTTTACTGTGTTTCACAATTATTGTCAGGTATTGCGAAGCTGAGTTTATTTAATTGTGGAGTAACATGAATTGTGTTCGTTGCTTATTTTGTATTATAATCGTTATTTATCAGTAATCATGACTAAATTACGAAAAGAATATCAGGTGTTTAGGGGAACCTATTCTGTGAGTTTACCATGTATACTGGAATCTAGAAAAGGTGACATTTGAGTTTTGTACCGTGTGCTCTTGCGATATTAAAATGGCACATGGTGGCAAAAATGACCGGACTAATCATGTGTTAAACGTCTTGGTCATTTGAAATCTAAAGAGGAAAATCAGAAAATAAACTTTTCCAAATCTGGAGGTAATGTTTACGGTGTAATAAAGGCCGGGTGTTTGTTTAGTTCTTTTTTTAGTGGAACACCATGCAGGAGCTTTGTTCGGAGATACGTTTCCTACGTCGGAAATCGCAAAAAAGTATGGTTTTGATCCTACAAAAACGTGTCCTAAACGAAATGGCGCATTCTGTAACACAGGACATTGTTACTTGTTTACACAACAGTCCATTGGTAGTGTGTGTTACAAATATTTCTGCCAATGTATCTTTATTTTACTATTCCCAAAGGACACAGTAGATCTGATGACAAACAAATGAATGGTGTGTGTTTCTCCCTTCTGATCATCTGCCTAAATAATGGCATGCTCTTCCAAACGTCTCACCTGTTCTCAGAAACGTGAATCCCACGGCATCTCGTGGGGAAAGGCTGTTTGTTTCTTTCCTGTGACTTAAACAGGGCATTTTGTACTTTTTTATATGTGACAATGCCATCATTGGATAAGATCAGTACTGTCCTTCAGAGTGCTTCCCCACATATCCAGGTACTCTTAGAATGAATGATGGATCTTTGAAACAGATGCTCGCCAAATGTAGTTAAACGGTCTGCATTGCTTGATGTCCAGTATCACCCAATCCAGAATCAGAAGGATGATGAATTGGTAATTGGCATTCAAACCTCAAACTTAGTTAAGGTGCTACAAAATGAAGACAAATCTCTATTTCTCTCATTAGTCAGAAACTATTTCTGTGCAGCCTGTCACTACATGGGTAACAATTTCCCTTTTAATGAGTACGTGCTAAAACATGCATTGGATTCTAAACTTGATGTCATTGAAGAAGCACAGTTTTCCTCTGTTAAATTTTTTTTTGGAGAAGTTTCCTGTTATTTTGTGTAAAAGAGAAAATGAAACAAGAGATGGTAATGTGAATGTACTCCAAAGCCAATTTGCGGCTCTTCAGATAGACGACCTACCTAGTGTTGTAAGTATCCAAGCTACAAGTGATTCAAAATAGGCACAGTTGTTGAATATCCGTGGAGCTGATGGACATTATGACAATATCTCTACATCCATGCTGTCTTCTTACCATATCACATAGTAATGCAGAGTCTGAACGGATTTTTAGCTTGATTAAGCACAGGACACAGTTCAGATCGTCGATGTCCAATGGAACTCTGGAAGCCATTTCCATTTTGAAGACCAGAAGTTATGCAGCATGATAAACACGTATTCTATTGACTTTCTGAAGAAATCAAAGGAAGCCACAAATTTAGCTGTAAAATCAGAATGAAAATGTGCGTGTGATGGTGTAAATAATGTAAATAACTTCGGTGCATACCTGTGCAGCAGCATACTCTTTACTTCAAAGTTTTAATTAGTTGTGTGCGTAAACAAATCATATTATGTAAGTGGATTCCATCGATCCAATTTCGAGATATTTGTGTTAGTTTAACTGTAGTAAAATATTTTATCCCTTATAATTCCAACGGTTGCATGTAGTGTTTTATATGTATGCTGTTGAACTCGTAATTATATGAAGTAAAGAAAATACATGAATTTTACCGTGTTTTACCGCATTTTGTTGTATTGGTTTTCCGCGTATTTTGACGTACGGGTATTTTACTGATAGGTCATTTGGAAAGTTGGCAAGTATGTGGGGGAAATTTTAATAACTCTGAAGACCTTCGTTTCGGGGTAATTGGTAAGTCATATCACAAAACAGATAACACAATCACCACTCAATTTGGAGAGATCTACAAATCTGGTCCTATGACATTTTGTTGTATTTCTATCGTTTATACGTTATAGATGGACCGGTACAAGGTTGTACTTGACAGTTGTAAGTCATGTTGGCACCACTACAAAATGAAATGAAGAACGTCACCCGTCAATTAGAATCGCAAATCTACTACTTTCTATGTCAGATACAGTTACGTATTTTATTCATGTTAATTCGTATTTAATTCCGTATAGTGCTTATAATCTTATTTGCTTACACAAATATGAGCATTTAAAAATGTTACAAGGTTTAAGCGAGCCACAAAATAAATACGAACTATTTTCAGTTGATTGTTGTTGGCAATATGGGTAGTATAGTGGTGCCATCTATAACTAGCTTGACTATCGTATTGAAGTGTTGCCGTTGTGTCTGTCGCCGCTAGAACGTGGTCAGGTGTGATTCGCGCGTTTATGAAAGTTTTATTTTCGTTGTGAGATAATTGTGAAATTTTATTTTAACGAGTGCAGTGCGATGTCTCGAAAACGACGACATAGTCATGAAGCGCAAAGTGATAGTTCATTGCGCCGTTGAGTGTACTTTAATAGTCAGGCGAGTTTACGAGAGGGAGAGGAAATCCGTACGCTTGTGTAGCCGTCTGTCTGTTCTTGCAGGATCATGTTGCGGAACGCATATGTCAAACATTAGCGCTTTTAAAGCGTACTGTTATTCAGAGAGGTGTTCGCCTCCAAGAACAGTAGTAAAAAAGGGACTGGGATACATAGCAGTAGATAACATTATGGCAAGCATAATTGGCAGTCATACAAATTTTAGTGAAAAATGGAAGGGTATGTATAGGTATTTTAAGGCAGAAACAGGTTCCAAGAAGGACATTCCAGGAATAATTAATGAACAAGGGGAGTGTGTATATGAGGATCTTCAAAAGGCAGAAGTATTCAGTCAGCAGTATGTAAAGATCGTTGGTTACAAGGATAATGTCCAGATAGAGGACACTCAGGCTAAATAAGTATTAAAATTTACATATGATAACAATGACATTTACAATAAGATACAAAAGTTGAAAACTAGAAAAGCGGCTGGAATTGATCAGATTTCTGGAGATACACTAAAGACAATGGGTTGGGATATAGTACCATATCTGACGTACTTACTTGATTATTGTTTGGTCGGAGGAGCTATACCAGATGAATGGAGAGTTGCTATAGTAGCCCCTGTGTATAAAGGAAAGGGTGATAGACACACAGCTGAAAATTACAGGCCAGTAAGTTTGACATCCATTGTATGTAAGCTTTAGGAAGTCATTCTTTCTGATTAAATTAGACATGTTTGTGAAATTAGTGACTGGTTCGAGAGAAGGCAGTTCGGTTTTAGGAAAGGTTGTTCCACTGAAGCTCAGCTTGTAGGATTCCAGCAAGGTATAGCAGATATCTTGGATTCAGGATGTCAAATGGACTATATCGCTAATGACCTATCTAAAGTATTTGATAGGGTGGATCACGGGCGACTGTTGGCAAAAATGAGTGCAATTGGACTAGAGAAAAGAATGACTGAATAGGTTGCTATATTTCTAGAAAATAGATCTCAGAGAATTAGAGTAGGCGAAGCTTTATCTGACCCAGTAATAATTAAGAGGGGAATTCCTCAAGGCAGTATTATTGGACCTTTGTTTTCTTATATATATAAATGATGAGTAAAGAAGTGGAATCAGAGGAAAGGCTTGTTTTGGATGATGCTATTCTGTATAGAGTAATAAATAAGTTACAAGATGGTGAGCAACTGAAACGTGACCTCGATAATGTTGAGATGGACAGCAGTCAATGGTATGTTGATAAACGGGGTTAAATCAGGTTGAGAGTTTCAGAAATAGGAAAAGTCTTCTGAGTTTTAATTACTTCGTTGATGGGGTGAAAGTTCTTTTTGGGGTTCATTGTAAGTATCTAGGTGTTAATATAAGGATCTTCATTGGGGTAATCACATAAATGGGATTGTAAATAAAGGGTGCAGATCTCTCCATATGGTTATGAGGGTGTTTAGGGGTTGTAGTAAGGATGTCAAGGACAGGGTATATAAGTCTCTGGTAAGACCCCAACTAGAGTATGGTTCCAGTGTATGGACCCTCACCAGGATTACCTGATTCATGAACTGAAAAAAAAATCCAAAGAAAAGCAGCTCGATTTGTTCTGGATGATTTCCGACTAAAGAGTAGCGTTACAAAAATGTTGCAAAGTTTGGTCTAGGAAGAATTGGGAGAAGGAAGAAAAGCTGCTGGACTAAGTGGTATGTTCCGAGCCGTCAGTGGAGAGATGGCGTGGGAGGACATCAGTAGACGAATACGTTTGGATGGTGTCTTTAAAAGTAGGAAAGATCACAATATGAAGATAAATTTGGAATTCAAGAGGACAAACTGGGGCAAATATTTATTTATAGGAAGGGGAGTTAGGGATTGGAATAACTTACCAAGGGAGATTTTCAATAAATTTCCAATTTATTTGAAATAATTTAGGAAAAGGTGAGGAAAACAATAGATAGGGAATCTGCCACCTGGGCGACTGCCCTAAATGCAGATCAGTATTGATTGAGGAAACGAGGCTGATAGTAGGGACTTGTTTCTTAGCACTCCGGGAAAGAAACGAATTAAGCTATCTCCTGTAACAGGAATTATTTCCAGGCCGATGCAGTACGGAGACTCGTGTACGATTATTACAGCTCAACGTCCCTTCACCGAGCTCGATAGCTGCAGTCGCTTAAGTTCGGCCAGTATCCAGTATTCGGGAGATAGTAGGTTCGAACCCCACTGTCGGCAGCCCTGAAAATGGTTTTCCGTGGTTTCCCATTTTCACACCAGGCAAATGCTGGGGCTGTACCTTAATTAAGGCCACGGCCGCTTCCTTCCCACTCCTAGCCCTTTCCTGTCCCATCGTCGCCATAAGACGTATCTGTGTCGGTGCGACGTAAAGCAACTAGCAAAGTCCCTTCTGTCATAGTTATGGACGATGCACCTTACCACTCTGTAATAATGGACAAGACCCCTACTTCGAGCGCCCGTAAAGAACTGTTAATGGAATGGCTGCAGTAAAGAAATATCCCAGCGCATATCTGTATGACTAAATTCGTCGACGAGGAAGCGAAGGAACAAGCGCACGAGGTTATTAGGTTGTTGCCGTACCACTGTCACTTCAACCTCATTGAGTTGGTACGGTATGGGGTGAAATAAAACATTTCGTACGCACTAATAACAAGTCCTTCACAATTACTGAAGTGGAAGGCTGTTCCGGGAGAGTATTGCTCGAATGGATGCGTCTTAGTGAATGAATAAAGTTAGGCATGTCGCAACATTCATTAACTCGGCAATGGCAATACATGGCATCATCAGTGACTGTCAGGAGTTGATGATCTGCCTACACGACGATGACAATGACAACGAAGGCGACGGTAGTGATGGCAGTGATGTGGAGGGTATCGAGCCTCTACCTTTCTGAATCAGGTATGAAAATACGGTTTCTGAATATTCGTAAATTTTATAGATTTTACTTGATACATTTGTGTTAGCACATGTGTATATTATTCTATCATTTATTGGTGTATTTAAAATGAAATACTTGTCGGCTGATTTCTTCCGTATTTTCTAAAATAGCGATAATAAGAACTTCGTAGTATATTTATCGCGTATCGTTTCGTGTGATGAATAATCGGTGAGTTGAAAGTTCGGTTTTTTGTCGGCGGATTTAATTTGTATTGTGTATCATTGCGATGACATTAAAAGCATTTCTCCCATGTTTTTAAAAACTCACGTGTCGTGCAATCAGCTGTTGTTGCAGCGGCAACTTCGCTTCGTGCGCTATTGCCGCTTTCGTTGAAGCGGCAACATCGCTTCGTGCGCTATTGCAGTGTGACCAATACTGTGCGCAGCTGTCATGTGCAACCTTACGCCGGCCCACCTATAGATGGAGCTGCATTTCTCGATTTTAGGATTTTTTTTTTTTTTTTTTACCGTTTACACGTTTATTTTATACTTTGACATACTTATAGCAAAGATAGAATCATCAAATTCGGCACGCACACTGACACGGCCATTGGCCATCTCTAAGCAAATTTTATGGTCCCGACTGCCGCATAAGTATCCGGAAAATAAAACCATGTGTGAAACTGTACCCAAATTTCACCCTATTCAAAGTTACTAACTCAATCTATCCCACAAATCTAGGAGATACAAGAAAATATCATAGGGCCAGACATGTAGAACATTAAAAGAAGTGTCTGATGGTGTAATCCATTTGTCAATACAACGTACCGATCAAAAGCAGTAAGTCTCGAAACGAAGGTCTGCACTCTGCCCATGTTTATCTTACAAATAAACTTGTAGAGGGTCCGCTGTCCGTAATGTCATTTGTTTCGCCCTGTTTTGATGTATGTACAGTATATCAGTTTTAGGCCAACTCAAGATCGTATCATTCGTTTTTAGTTTAGTGTCAGTTTGTTCGTTTGTTCCACAATCACGGGTAAAATGCTGCGTTATAGATCTCACCAAACTTCATACGTAGGTAGAGTCTGCTCATCGAGGAGCAGGTTTCGATATGTATATCATTAGTAATTACTGAATAGACTGGGGGTTTATAAGATGACAAGAGTTTCTTTCAGTTTTCTTTTACACTATTGATTATATATAAAGTCTGTAGACTATATATGAAACGTCCCTTCATTTTAAATATTTTTTGTTATGTACATAATTTCGGTTACTCTTCAAAATAATTTTCTACGGGCCTCATGCTCTGCAGCCAGTGACGGATACCCTCGAGACCTACAGTTATTTGAAGGATTCGTAACAGAAGGAAATCAGAGGATGCATAATATTTCGCTCGGCTTGAAAATTAACCCACGTAATGCAACTGAACACCGAGGAAACGTGACAACTTATAAATCTCATTTTTTACTCGTATTGGCATAAACTCAAGTAAGGTTTAGTTTGAAGTAAGAATCCCACGTTTCAATACTTATTTGCTTTTTATAGCTAGTTTGTGATTACATAGACTAGGCATAAAAAGCAAATCAGTATTGGAAGGTGGGAGTCAACCTTAGTTGAGGAAACATGAGGTAGAACTGTACCGTACAAAAAATTCGGAGATCGTCCTTATACTTCCCAAGTGTCACAACACTATCCTTTATTACTCTGAAACTATCATCTGTTCAAACCTGCCTTGAACAAGCGGAACAAAATTAAGGATTTTCTGTTTTGTTAAGACTTAAAAGGGGTTTGGGTGAGGGATTGATGTATAGATTTCTAAGAAAATTGAGGAGCTTTCTTGCATTTACCACTTGTAATTTTTACGCATTTTTGTTTTTGTGTTAAAAATTCGTGTTAAAATGACGTGTTCGTGCTCCAGTATAAAAACTTGCTAAGAAAATTTCACTCCCAATTTACATTTGAAAACATGCGTGCATGTCAGAAAGTTCCTCAATTGTTCTCGCTAGTAGTTACACGATTGTTTTCCTGTGGTACATATTTCTATTTGCTCGTGAAAACCAGTGTTATTGAGAATACTGTAACAATCTAAAAGTATCTTTATAATGGCAGAAAACTATGTTAGTGTTCTGCAGGACACTGACACTTCTCAGGTCCTCCATTAGGGGAGGGAAAGGACATTCGAAATCGAGGTTTTGGGAAGATAGCTTCCTCTTCTGAACATTTTTCAGGACTAATCTTGCAAATGTCAATCCTTTTGTAGAGTATTCAACCTTTGACCTTATTTTCGCTACAAACATACATCAGCAACAACATCGATTATCACATTTTTGGCTTAGAAGAGTCTTTCTTTTCCTTAAGGCCTGCTGTTATGCTCTTTTAAACGAATTAATATTACTGGGAAAAATATTGTATTAATATCGTTATTTTTTGAAATTAAATATGTGAACCCCTATCACCAAACTTCACAAGTCGTCACTGAATCGCACCTATCGCGTTAGATTTTATTTTAATTATATTAGAATTCCCGGTATTGATACATTGCGATGGTTGTTTTTTGGACGCTCGTGGTAGCAAATTTGACATGGTGCCTGATACTTCAGCAGAAAGGTGCTTTCTGAGAAATGCTTTTTGTAAGGGTAATTACATAGGTAAAATTTCAGTGCATTGCATTATACTCCTTGAGTCTAGCCAACAAAGAAAGACAGTCTGTTGAAAATTAATGTTTCGGGCGTAACTTCAAGCGCTTTTTGTGTCCCGTTTATATCGAATAGTATCTGAACCGTCGAAGATTATGAGAGACTCCGTTCAAAAGAACTACGAAAATCGAACGTATCTTTCATAGAATAGTTCGACAGATAATAGGAGAGTGAGTAGGTTAGTCTGGGGCACTACCAGACATCTTGTAAATCTAATGCTGTGACTTAGCTGCCCAAGTCGTACCATGTTAGTCCACCACCGTTATTCGTTTGCCCTTAATCCTTATCGGATACACTGGTAAAGCTGCGAAGTTTGTTCGTTCCGTGTGCTCTAGGTAACTGGATCGAATCTCGATGCGGTTGGTTGGTATTTTAAAGCACTTAATGCGAGAGGCTCATGTAAATAGCGCTTTACTGGTAAAATTTGGACAGTCTCTCCTTAAAACCGATAGTACCGAGTGAACTTCGATTATTATTATTATTATTATTATTATTATTATTATTGTTGCAATTGAAGTATTCCATCATTTTGCCATTGAGGTGTTTTTCTTATAGTATTTCTTCTTCCGCTTTTCCGACACCTGGTGGAGTCGCGGGTGAAATCTGTGCCAAATATACGAACGTTGGCGTATTTTATGACCGGATGCCCTTCTTGACGCCAACCCTGTGCGAAGGGCTTTATTTACTATTACGTGTTTGTCATGGCTGTGTGTGTGTGTGTGTGTGTGTGTGTGTGTGTGTCAGAGTTTTGAGACAAACATCCAGTCCCCAAATCAGACGAATTTACCAGACGCGATTAAAATCCTCGACCATGCCTGAAATTCAACCCGTGTCATTCTGAGACGCAGACCTCGCTAATCATTCAGCCAAGGAGCTGGACTGGTTTCTGTTTAACATACGAGTGTTTTTTAATTATTCCTCCTGTGTTTCGGCGTTTCTAGGAATAACAGATGCGTTGCCATGATGTCAGTTGTTCAATTTTGTCACAAATTGTTATTCGCAACGACAACAAACCCGTGATACTTACATAATCTGTGAAGCGAAGGGTTAACCAATGCTATCTCCCTGCGGACAGAACTCTTTTGTGTTCCCGAAAAGAAAGAAAATGAGTTCTAGTGGTCTTGCACTGAGACTGAGCGCAGGTCGGGGTTAATGTCTTTACGTTTAGTCTCGTGCAAGAGAGACACTTTTATTTCAGACATGGAGAAGTAACATTGAATACTCCCTCATTGTATTGCTCCTAGACTTTAATACAACCGTATAGTCACGTTTGTGACAGTAGGATAGCCGACCGATTTTCTGAAAAATGAAATTAATTAATCCATTTGGCACTGCATGACGAAAACTTCCTTAGAAACTGTAAGATCACTGTTCAAAACTTGGTAAGGCTTTCATGTCATGAATTTATTGTAGACTTCCTGCGAGTGCGCGTTGTCCTGGTTTACGTTATCATTTTGGCCTATCACGATTAATCTAGTCTCTTCGACTTCAAATTGATCAATTTTCCTGCTATAACTTTTATCTTTATCCATATCGTTTTATCTGTCCACTTAACAGACCACTGGAAGCAGAAATCACTGCACCCGTAGGGAATCGCCCAGTAGCTGTTGTACCCGTGGTTGACCGGTTAGTTTTAGGATAATAGCAGCAGTAACGCTATCGAGCGGAAATGACAATGATAGCAGCAGAACAGACACAGCAACGGCGGTGGACAGAGCACAATTTAACTAACAGAGTTATGCTATTGTCAACTTTTAAGGGCTCACGATATTGTAGGCAATCCCTTAAAATATTGAAGCATTCGAGGTGTTTACTTCCAAACCTCTCTCTGATTACGGTTACCCTCATTCTTCGAGTGGCCATTGCTTCACGTTCATCTGTTCATTTCTGTAGTAATTTTTATCATCTTCCTGAGCAATACGGCTAATGACTGCGCAGGTTTTTCTGCTTATGAAAATCATAACCACCACTACCGTCGCCAGCAAGTTCGTTACCATGACGACTGGATAAAATTTCCACGTCAGCGTTGCTCTCTATAAGTATGGTGAAACTGCATCACCGAGAGAGTGGCTGCGCGGTTTGAGTCCGGTAGCTGTGAGCTTGCATTCCGGAGAGAGTGGGTTCGAAGCCCCGCTGTCGGCAACCCTGAAGATTGTTTTTCCATGTTCACACCAGGCAAATGCTGAGGCTGTATCTAAATCAAGGTCACGTTCGCTTCCTTCCCACTACTAGCCCTTTCTTATCCCATCGTCTCCGTAAGACTTAACTATATCGGTGTGACGCAAGGCAAATTGCATGTTCTATAATTGTGTACTGATTTAACTAATTTTTCCGAAGATATTTGTGGAAAATATCATGACGATGACGATTATCTGGGTTATTACTCGGCCGGTAAAAGGATGTGAAACTATACTTTGCACAACTTTTATTAGGTTCATTTTTCCTCTAGGTCTACATTAATATAACGGAGAAATTTGACATTTTCTGTTTTGGTCCACTTACTATTGTACGCCGTTGTACACTAATCAAATAATCATTTGCACATTCGTGCTATCCCCGAACTTAAATACAGTTTTACAGCGGTCCAGTTTTACAGCGGTAGCCATGTAGCGCAGGTGGAAAGCAGCCCGAGAGAGAGATCTCAGTTAACAACAGTCACTCTAATGTTATTTTTGATCAGATTTATGGGTTTAGGGCATTGTAGGCCAGTATGTTTTTTGTTGTTGTTGTTGTTGGCGGACTTATCACTGAAAAGGTAAATTACAGAGTTCGATAGCTGCAGTCCCGAAATCGCGGCCAGGATCTAGTATTCGGGGATAGTAGTTTCGAACCCCACTGTCGGCAGCTCTGAAGGGGGTTTTTCCGAAGTTTCCCATTTTCACGCCAGGAAAATGCTGGAGCTGTACCTTAATGCAACGGTTTATTTATTTATTTATTTATTTATTTATTTATTTATTTATTTATTTATTTATTTATTTATTTATTTATTTATTTATTTATTTATTTATTTATTTATTTATTTATTTATTTATTTATTTATTTATTTATTTATTTATTTATTTATTTATTTATTTATTTATTTATTTATTTATTTATTTATTTATTTATTTATTTATTTATTTATTTATTTATTTATTTATTTATTTATTTATTTATTTATTTATTTATTTATTTATTTATTTATTTATTTATTTATTTATTTATTTATTTATTTATTTATTTATTTATTTATTTATTTATTTATTTATTTATTTATTTATTTATTTATTTTACAACTGATCTGCATTCAGGGCTGTCGCCCAGATGGCACATTCCTTATCGCTTGTTTACCTAGACTTTTCTTAATTTCAAAGAAGTTGGAAATTTATAGAACATTTCCCCTTGATAAATTTAATTCAATCTCATACTCCTCGTCCTATAAACTAATATTTGCCCCAATTCGTCCTTTTATTCCTGCTTTATCTTCATATTATGAAATTTCTTACTTTCAAAAATTCGCCTGAAGCTTATTCTTCTCCTAACGTCATTCCACGCTCTCTCTCCAATAATAATAATAATAATAATAATAATAATAATCGTATGGCCTCAGCTACCGTGTGCAGACATTTCGATTTGACGCCATCTGGCTGTCTGCTCGTCAATTTCGACGTTCCGTTTTACTCTAGGTCCGTTAGATGGCAGACAGACAGCTGACAACTTTTAATATACCACTTAGGGTCGGTTCAACCATCTGCTGGTAAATTAGATGGCAGCTACGTGGGAGGTATACTACCCAGAAGTGTAAATCGCCTGGCACTTCAGCTTCCGTGCTATCACCTCCGTGTAAGCGCTGGGTAACTACTGGGAGCTAGACATTGAAATACGGAGTTGGCTAGACTGATTTCCAGCGACTTCTCGCTTTTGACTGAGGTGCTGTCTATCGTTGGATGGTATGAAGCTCATTCCGATTGTCTTGTTTTCCTGTTCTTGCATCTCCTGATTATACAAGCCTAATTAGGGGAGTCTGTAGAGTTACGGACAACGACTTATGTCAAGCTTTCGTGAGGTTCAAAATCAATACATAATTGGACTTAAAATCTCGAGACTGTAATGTTTACATTTTCGTACGTTGGTCCGAAATAGGTTCACAGGTTCTCTTTGTCTTTTTAATTTAAATTCAAATTTATTTTCGTTCCCTGCCATTCTACTTAACTCTCTTTTAGTGCTTTTATATACACACCCTTATGGACTTATTGCCTTTGAGCATTCTATCTGCAGGCTCCTATTAATTGATTACGTATCTCCACGGTCCCCTATTTGCATCTAGCTCTGTGACCTCGTTTAATTCCACGTGCTTCCATTTTCATAGGCAGTGTCTTGGAACGTGAGACTTTGGGTCGGGGATACAATTGGGAAGGAGAACCAGTACCTACCCCAGGCGGCCTCGCGTGCTATGCTGAATAAGGTCCTAGTGAGGATGGGAAGATTGGAAGGGACAGGGAGGAAGTAGTCGTAGCCTTAAGTCGAGCACCATTTCGGCATTTGCCTGGAAGAGAAGTGGGACACCGTGGAAAACCACTTCGAGGATGGCTGAGGTGGGAATCGAACACTCCTCTACTCAGTTGACCACCTGAGGTTGAGTCAACCCCGTTCCAACCCTCGTACCTGTTTTCAAATTTCGTGGTTCAGCCGGAAATCGAATCCGGCAGCTAATCCCGCTAACCACTACACCACAGAGGTGGACATGCTTCCATTTTATGAAGATAAATTTGGAAGATAAAGCACAGACTGGAGTAAATATCCATTTATAGGAAGAGGAATTCGGGAATGGTATAGTTTATCAAGGGAAATATTCGATAGATTTCAAAATTCTTTGAAATCATTTACGAGAAGACTAGGTAAACAATTGATAGGGAATCTGCCACCTGGGCGACAGTCCTAAATGCAGATCAGTGATAATTGGAAGTAATCATAACATCACTTCCTATAAGTAGCACACACATCAAACATTTTCGTAGTAGACATAGTACTGTTATTAAATATTTCAATTAAATGTATTATCAATAAAAGAACGAATGAAAAGAGGCATGCAGATGAAAACAGCTAATTATGAAAATAACAAAATGGCACAACGTGGACTCCAGCCTACGTACCTCATGTTACGAAGCGAGCTCCATAGCCAAATCGCTACGAGAACGTTTGGGCGTATCTAAGATACATATAACAAGTTATACCTGCTGTCTGAAAACTTAAAAAAAAAAAAAAAAAAAAAAAATGGAAAATTAAAGCCCATTTGAGATTATTTCCAAATAGGTTCAGTTTTTTCTTTTAATTATAAGTAAGATCAATCACTACTGATCTGCATTTAGGTCAGTCGCCCAGGTGGCCGATTCCCTGCCTGTTGTTTTCCTAGCCTTTTCGTAAATGATTGCAAAGAAAATTGAAATTTATTGAACATCCCCCTTGGTAAGTTATTCCACTCCTTAACTCCCCATCCTGTAAACGAATATTTGCCCCAATTTTTCCTCTTGAATTCCAACTTTATCTTCATATTGTGACCTTTCCTACTTTTAAAGACACCATTCAAACTTATTCGTCTACTAATGTCATTCCACGCATCCCTCCACTGACAGCTCGGAACATACCACTCAGTCGAGCAGCTCGTCTCCTTTCTCCCAAGTGTTCCCAGACCAAACACATTTTGATTTTGTATCCTTGTGAAGTTTCTTCGCGAAAGCTTGACATGTGTCTCCGACGCTGTAGACGCTGGAAGAGGCCGATAAATTGCGCGCCGAGTAACGACGATTTATGCTGCCGATAGCGCTACGCTGAAGTGCTTGAACGGAAATATCCTGTTACGCGGAGGGCAAGTTACGCCCTACTTTATCCGTAGGTGGTAGAACCGGCCCTTATCGAGCATCCCGTCTCCTTACTCCATGTGTTTCCAGATTAACGTTTTCATCATTTTCGTATCGCTACTCTTTGTCGGAAATCGCTAACAACAAATCGTGGTGCTTTCCTTCGGCTCTTTCCCAGTTCAATCGTCTTGTCCTAGTCCGTACTCTAATTAGGGTCTTACTGGAGACTTACACGCCTTCTCCTTTGCATCCTTACTACAACCCCTAAATACCCTTATAATCACGCCGAGAGATCTGTAACCTTTCTTTACAACCTCGTTAACCGAGCTCGATAGCTGCAGTCGCTTAAGTGCGGTCAGTATCCAGTATTCGGGAGATAGTAGGTTCGAACCCCACTGTCGGCAGCCCTGAAAATGGTTTTCCGTGGTTTCCCATTTTCACACCAGGCAAATGCTGGGGCTGTACCTTCATTAAGGCCACGGTCGCTTCCTTCCCACTCCTAGCCCTTTCCTGTCCTATCGTCGCCATAAGACCTATCTGTGTCGGTGCGACGTAAAGCAACTAGCAAAAAAAAATACAACCTCGTTAATGTGATTACCCCTATGAAGATCATTCCTGGTACACAGTTCCAAAAAAAAAAAAAAAAGTAGGGTAGCGTGTTTTGTAACGTCTAGTACGTGAACGTTAATTTGGTAGATGGGGTTCCAATAGTCGTAAAGCGTACCTTGAGACCTTCGAAACTCGGGGTATGTCAAATCGAAGTTATACTCCATCTGTAGGCATAGTCATGCATTAAACTGTCAGGTGACCCCTCAAAACAAAGTGAATAGCGGTGCGTCCGTGCGTCCGTGTATCGTTGTGAGGTACACAGACTACTGCGGTCATTTGAGCACTTTGTATATCAAACAGCACATCGCGTGAGACATCTTAACGAGGTTCGGGTCGCAAGGGCCGTCACTTTGGTCCAGGAAGGATGGAATTTTCGTCGTGTTGCTGTGGATCTCTGTGTCTCTCCGTCGTTTTTCACCGCTTGTGGAATCGCTACAATGAGACAGCCCAGTTCACAAGGTCGTGGACACATGACAACCCCAGAGGATGACAGATATCTGACCATCTGTGCGTTGCGGCGTCGTTCAGCAACTGCCAGAGAACTGCAACAACACCTCAGGAGGGTCACTGGAGTCACGGTGTCTGACCAGACAGTAAGAAACAGGTTAAGAGAAGTGTCCTTACGAGCCAAACGTCGTGTTCGAGTGCCCCGTTTAACGCAGCAACATCGCGCAGCTCGCCTTCTGTTTGCCCGTACCCACGTCAACTGGCAACTTCGCCAATGGAGACCTGTGTTCACAGACGAGTCCAGATTTCCCCTTACACAGCATGATGGACGTCAGCCATTCTTAGCATAAGATCAGTAAATTCCAGTAATTGTATTAGTTTGCTTTACGTCGCACCGACATAAGTAGGCCGTCTGGTGACGATGGTATAGGAAAGTGTTAGGAATGGAAAGGAAGCGGACATGGCCTTCATAAATGTACAGTCCCAGCATTTACTTGGTGTGAAAATGGGGAAGCCGCGGAAAACAATCATCAGGGCTTGCCGACAGTGGGGCTCGAACCCACTATCTCCTGAATGCAAGCCCACAGCTGCGCGATCCTAACCGCATCGTCAGCTCGCGCGGTGGGATAGATTGAAATGATTACGATTAAGTTCTTCCATACCAGTCATTGAATCCATTTACGGAGAGTACAATGCAAAGTATGGCAGGGAATGTTCGTCACCGGGTGTCATGAACATTTAAAAGTATGTTGTTTTGAAAGTCTGTTTGCCCTCCAAAATCCAGGAAGGATAAGATTTATTGAAGTGAAAAATGTGAAGGACAGGTTTCTCAGTCATCTGATGTGGTTTAGCTTATTTAATCTAGTTGAAGAAACATCAAAGCAGAATTGGCAGTTACTGACCAGGTCATTCATGAGGGTTCCGTTGGAACGTCGAATGGATGCTCTGCGTATGTAATTTGTTCGGGAATGATCACTTGTCCACATCAGCTGAGGTTGGGGAAGAATCTCATTGTGTTTCCCTAATAAATATTCTTGCTGCAGAATTCACCGTATGCATGAGTCAAAATCTTTTGAAATGGGAAGTAAAAATTTCACCAAACTAATATATGAAGGGAGCAAAAGCTATCATTTGTCAGGTGTTTTCCTGTTCGTGGAATTTAAAGTAACCCTCTATCGTACAATCTGTAGTTAAGCATCCACCCCAACCTACCTACTGTTCATGTGCCAGATCAAGAATTAAAATATTTTCAATATTATGTAGCAAAAGAACACCGATTCATATATCAGAGGAGGAAAGGAGGGGGAGATCAGTTAGAATGAAGAACTATTGGGAGAAGATAAGAGCACAAGCATCTAAGAAGTGATAGATGACGTACCCCAAGGAGGTTAATTCGAAGTGAAGAAGAATGTAACATTGCTTGCCTAATACATTGTAACATTCGTAACCTGCATGTGCCTTAATAATCGTTATACTAAAATGGACAGTGAGAACAGCCTAGGTCATTACAAATTGTAACCGTAATTATTAAAATACTAATCAATATTTGAAAATGTAGATTCTTAATTTCCTCTCCGTATTTGTAATAGTTAGATTAATAGCACGCAGATATTGCGCAGAATTTTTTTTTTTGCTAGGGGCTTTACGTCGCACCGACACAGTTAGGTCTTATGGCGACGATGGGATAGGAAAGGCCTAGGAGTTGGAAGGAAGCGGCCGTGGCCTTAATTAAGGTACAGCCCCAGCATTTGCCTGGTGTGAAAATGGGAAACCACGGAAAACCATCTTCAGGGCTGCCGATAGTGGGATTCGAACCTACTATCTCCCGGATGCAAGCTCACAGCCGCGCGCCTCTACGCGCACGGCCAACTCGCCCGGTTGCGCAGAATTAATAGAATTTGCTGCTACTACTACTACTACTACTACTACTACTACTACTACGCTCTCGACCTACCTTGCTTACGTTACGTTGCCGCGCTCCCTTCCTACGTCCCTACGGAAATCATGGCGGAGGTGCTTTCAAGTTCCTTCGACGATGCCAGGTCATCCGCCAGTGCATGTAGTATAATATAGGTCGTTGCAGCTGACTGTTCGGTTACCACGTAACAATAACAATAAATCGTACCTTTTTCTTCCCAGTACACCTGCTGAAGTATCATTTATGCTGATCACTTCAGTAGTTTTAGCTGATCGTTAAGGCCGGTCTCCACTGTTTAACATTTAACACCAACATCTTAAATTTTACATGTTACAGTTGACATGTATATTGTGATTGTGTCTTCCAATTGACTTTGCATGTTAACTCAGAATGTTGAGTTAACACTTTTAACATGTTGGCGTGTTTTCCACTCCAAGTGGAAAACATGTCAAGTCAATTCGTTGTTCGTGCGTTGTCGGCACAGCTTCGGCAACTTCCATGATGTTTCCATGCCAACACATAAGCTAAACGATGCAAACGACGTGCTCCTCATGAAGTAGGATTATAATTACAACACTCCGCAATACTCCTTCTCTTTGTTATAAGCTACAAATATAGTACACGCACGTGTGTCGTTCTCTCTGCACTATACTAAAATGTCAGAAATGGGGTAGAGCAAGGAGATTACTCTGGACTTAATTAATGATATGTGGGATGTCTCATCAGAGGAATACAGATATAAAGCGAAGAAAACCGACAGTTTCCAGGAACTCGAAAATATCTATAATTGTTCTCGCGAGTAAATCAAAAAAAAAAAACTAGCGTCCCTCCGCTCCCAGTACAGTCGAGAATTGCAGAAAGTTCAGAAAAATCGGTAGTCGGGAGTGGACGAAGTTTATACCCTGTACTTCAAAGTGGTTTGCTTTTGAAGCTATGAGCAGAGTGAGGGGAGGAAATGTCCCTAATAAAACTGAATGTATTACCATAAATTGATATGATGACCTACCTGTATATAAAGAAAGGATGTCAAGTTTAACATGTTTATTAAGTGTGGACACAATGTTAAATGAAACAGTTTTTAACATTTAACATGCTGATGGTGTCACCAGTTAACATTTAACACTTTTAACATTTAACATGTTGTTGTTAAATGTTAATCAGTGGAGACCGGCCTTTATGCACATCTCTCAGATAAAAACAAAAAGTAATAGCCAAAACGTCGGAATGTACAGATAATCGATTTTATGACTCACACTTAGGAACGTCCCTGAACCGCAGGTCTCTAAATGAGAATTAATTTGATCCGTGTGATGGCCATCCCTAAAGGTAAATCTTTAATGTTTCACTTAACTAAGTCTGTCTGGGCTGGTTTAGACGAGAAATTCAGTCTTGTCTGTAATTATAACACTTTTCCATTCATATTTTCTTTGTGTGTGTTAATCTGGTTTAATAATATGTTTTGGAATAGGATGTCCACACAAGCAGTGGCATGAGTAGCAGCTAGTCCCATCAAAAGATAACCTCCTTCCTCCTTGTAAACCTTGTGTTCTGGTAGTTAAATAGTTTTAAGTTTCTAAGTCCATTTAGTGCTTGCGTGCAAATTTATCACATACGGCTCGATGTGATAACACTTCCTTTCCTGTTGATTATGCGACTGAGACCGCTAGATGATAGGGTTTGTACAGTATGTCTATAAAATAAATGTTCATAGTTGGATTTGCAAGTTTTCTGACGGCTTTTTGTCCAACGTATGTGATTTATCGCATAGGTACTATCTTTTTAACAATTTTGCTTTACGTCGTACCAACACAGATCTTAAAGGCGACGATGGGATAGGACAGGAAAGGCCTAGGAGTGGGAAGGAAGTGGCCGTGGCCCTAATTAAGGTACAGCCCCAGCATTTGCCTGTTATGAAAATGGAGAAACTACGGAAAACCCTCTTCAGGGCTGCCGACAATGGTGTTCGAACCCACTATGGTACTATCTTACTGAACATCATGCATTTATTGCATGGAGTGTCGATTTTTTACATGCGTGGACTGTAAGCACAAAAAGCATGTTTTTACTGTCGAGAAGAATGTATTCAATTATTTATTTCCTCACTAGTGGACCCTTCGGGCCCTGTGCCATATGCCCACATTCCCTTCCTAAAGAATTGCACATACTATACTGGTATATTGGAATAAATGGTTGTAAGTCATACAACTTCCGCCTCCTTTTTAACGTTAAATAATAAACAATAAAAAATAAATATTCTGAAGAGCTAGGTGGCATACGTTCACAACGTGGTATGTGCGTAGCTTTTAAAATCTCTTCTAGTAATGTTGATTACAGTGCAATTTCGTAATAGGCCTACATACAGATATGAAACTAGAATCAAGCAGCATAATGTGGAGATATTACTAAATGTTGAGTGTGTGTTTTTTTTTCAATGGTATCTCAACAAGGGCATCTACACTACAATCGAGCGCTTGCAGGCCAGATTGTAGCTTACCTAATAAAGCGTAGAGAGAAAATGCTGATTCACCAGCACATCTAAGTGTAACGTAGCGGAAAAAACAGGTACTCTCTGGTCCCTTTAAGGCCTGAAGACATTGAGGGGGCGTTTCACACGCGTTATTATTTATGTGACCTTGCCGCGGTGAGGAGGCTTGCGTGTCCCAATGAAGCAGATAGCCGAGCCGCAGGTGCAACCCTATCGGATGGGTATCTGTTGAGAGACCAGACTAAGGGATGGTTCATCGAAAGGGGGGTAGCAGCCTTTCGGTAGTTGCAAGGGCGGCAGTCTAGATGATTGACTGATACGGCCTTGTAATAATACTCAACATGGCTTAGCTGTGTTGATACTGCTACACGACTGTAAGCAACGGGAAACTACAGCAGTAACTACCTCCCGAGGACATGCAGCTCTCTCTGGATGAATGATGAACTGATGATGGCTTCCTCCCGGGTAAAATATTCCGGAGGTAAACTAGTCCCCCATTCGGATGTCCGCGTAGGGACTACTCAAGAGGGGGCGATCATCAGGAAGATGGATTCTGACATTCTGTGATTCGGAGCGTGGAATGTTAGAAGTTTGAATCGTTGTGGTAGGTTAGGGAATCTGAAAAGGGAGATGGATAGACTAAATTTAGATGTAGTTGGTATAAGTGAAGTACATCGGCACGAAGAACAGGATTTTTGGCCAGAATTATCAACATAAAATCAAATCGGGGAAATGCAGGAGTTGGTTTAATAATAAGAAAATAGGGCAGCGGGTAAGCTACTACGACCGGCATAGTGAAAGAATTATTGTCGTCAAGATAGACACCAAACCAACGGCCACCACAATAGTGCAGGACTATATGCCTACTAGTTCAGCGGATGAAGAGGAAATCATAAGAATATATGAAGAGATGGACTTAATACTATATGTAAAAGGTGACGAGAATCTAATTGTGATGGGAGACTAGAATGCGTTGGTAAGCCAAGGAAGAGAAGGTAATACAGTAGGAGAATTTGGATTGGGACAAAGGAACGAAAGAGGAAGTCGGCTGGTTGAATTCTGCACTGATCATAATTTAGTCCTTGCCAAAACTTGGTTCAAACACCACAAACGACGGCTGCATACGTGGACGAGACCTGGAGACACTGGGAGGTATCAAGTAGACTTCATTATGATTAGGCAGAGATTCAGAAACCAGATGTTGGATTGCAAAACATTCCCAGGAGCAGATGTGGACTCTGGCCACAACTTGATCATGAAATGCCATCTGAAGTTGAAGAAATTGAAATAAGGAAAGAATGCAAAAAGATGGGAGTGTGAGGGATTGTTTCAAGGAACATGTTGCACAAGGCCTAAATGAAAAGGCTGAAGGAAACACAATAGAGGAAGAGTGGATAGTCATGAAAAATGAAGTTAGTAGGGCTGCTAAGAAATGTCAGGAAGGAAGAAAAGTTCAACTAAGAATCGGTGGATAACTCAGGAGATACTAGACCTGATTGATGAACGACGAAAATACAAGAATGCTAGAAATTAAGAGGGCAGAAAGGAATACAGGCGATTAAAGAATCAAGTGGGTAGAAAGTGCAAGGTAGCTAAGGAAGAGTGGCTGAAGTAGAAGTGCAAGGATGTCGAAGGTTGTATGGTCCTGGGAAAGGTAGATGCTGCATACAGGAAAATCAAGGAAACTTTTGGAGAAAGGAAATGTAGGTATATGAATATTAAGACCTCAGATGGAAAGCCACTTCTAGGGAAAGAAGACAAAGCAGAAAGATGGCAGGAGCATATCCAACACTTGTATCAAGGTAAAGATGTAGATAATTTGGTTCTGGAACATGAAGAGGCTGTTGATGCTGATGAAATGGGAGACCCAGTTTTGAGGTCAGAGCTTGACAGAGCTTTGAGAGACCTAAATAGGAATAAGGCACCTGGAATTGATGACATTTCCTCTGAATTACTGACTGTCTTAGAAGAAACCAGCATGGCAAGGTTATTCCATTTAGTGTGTAAGATGTATGAGACAGAAGTCCCATCTTATTTTCGGCAGAATGTTGTTATACCTATTCCCAAGAAAGCCGGTGCTGACAGGTGTGAAAACTACCGCACCATTAGTTTAGTATCTCATGCCTGCAAAATTTTAACACGTATTATTTACAGAAGAATGGAAAAACAAGTTGAAGCTGAGTTTGGAGAAGATCAATTTGGCTTCAGAAGAAATGTAGGAACACGTGAAGCAATCCTGACTTTACGTCTGATCTTAGAGGATCGAATCAAGGACAAGCCCACGTACATGGCATTCGTAGATCTAGAAAAGGCTGTTGATTGGACCAAGCTATTTAAGATTCTGAAGATGATTGGGATCAGATACCGAGAACGAAGAATTATTATAATCTGTATAAAAATCAGTCTGCAGTGATAAGAATCGAGGGCTTTGAAAAAGAAGCACCAATCCAGAAAGGAGTGAGGCAAGGCTGCAGTTTGCCCCTTCACCCTCCTTTCCAATGTTTACATAGAACAGACAGTAAAGGAAATCACAGAGAAATGTGGAAAGGGATCCCAGTCCAAGGAGAGGAAATCAAAACCTCGAGATTTGCCGATGATATTGTTATTTTATCTGAGAGTGCAGAAGATCTCGAGAAGTTGGTGAATGGTATGGATGAAGTCTTGGACAAGGAGTACAAGATGAAAATAAATAAGTCCAAAAGAAAAGTAATGGAGTGCAGTCGAACGAAGGCAGGTGGTGCAGAAAATATTAGATTAGGAAATGAAGTCTTAAAGGAAGTAGATGAATATTGTTACTTGGGTAGTAAAATAACTAACGGTGGCAGAAGTAAGGAGGACATAAAACGCAGACTAGCACAGGCAAGGAAGAGCTTTCTTAAGAAAAGAAATTTGCTCACTTTAAACATTGATATAGGAATTAGAAAGATGTTTTTGAAGACTTTCGTGTTGAGCGTGGCATTGTATGGAAGTGAAACATGGACGATAACTAGCTCAGAAAGAAAGAGAATAGATGCTTTTGAAATATGGTGTTACAGAAGAATGCTGAAGGTGAGATGGATCGATCGAATCACGAATGAGGAGATACCGAATCGAATTTGTGAGAGGAGATCGATTTGGCTAAATTTGACGAGAAGAGATAGAATAATAGGACACATCTTAAGACACCCAGGACTTTGTTCAGTTGGTATTTGAAGGAAGTGTAGGTGGTAAGAACGGTAGGGGTAGACCAAGGTATGAATATGACAAGCAGATTAGAGCAGATGTAGGATGCAATAGTTACGTAGAAATGAAAAGGTTAGCACAGGATAGGGTGGCATGGAGGGCTGCATCAAACTAGTCTATGGACCTATGGCTCAACAACACACAGTATACTAGAGCACCCGTGGTGTTACACAGCATTTGTTATAAATATGTCAGATGACGTATCTTATAAAATTGCTGTATGCACTGCCCGGTTACATTTTTGAACGTTTACTTTTAGAATTTGTGATTACGTGCTGATTATGTGTGAAGTGATTTTTTTTTTAAGTTTCTTTATTGTGACGTTGATTGATAATTTACGAACTTATTTTTACTTCGCACCGCGCTTCCGGTTACGATGGGATATGAAAGGGCTAGGAGTAGGAAGAATGCGACTGTGGCCTTAATTAAGGTACAGTACAGCACCAGCATTTGCATGACGTGAAAACAGGATAACGCGGAAAACCACTTTTAGAGCTGCCGACTGTGGGGTTCGAACCCACTATCTCTCGAATGGAACTGACAACTACGTGACTAAACCGCAGAGCCTCTTGCTTCGGTTACGAACTATTTTGTTCCTTAAATGTTTGTTTTTTTTGTTTAATTTAGCGTTTTAGTTTTAGATTATTTTGATCCGCATGGAACTTTGTCCCTACGGCAGGCTGGATTGTCTGTGAAGTAATTGGTCCTTTCAATTAATAAAAATAAGTCACAACTGTATGTATTTACATGTCGCGCTATAGATATGAGGTACACGATTACAACTGTCATTGAGACTGCCACCAATCTCCCCCTCTAGGGACACCATGACCTTAACGTCGGTGTGGGGGATTGTGTGCTTGTTGATCCCGAGTGCTATGCCAGCTCAGGGTTACCCATGCTGGATTGGCCTCGATGTAGAGCCAGACCAACAAGGTGCCGCCCCCCCCCCGAGTTGCCTGAGACGTGTCTGTGCTGTTTAGATTTCATAACTATTTCAACCCTTCTGTTCTCACCTTCTTAACTTTCATCTCTCTTCCTGTCTAGCCAACCTCTCTGCCTCGGGTAGAATATGTTAGTATGGAGGTTTTATCCTCCCCCAATCGCAAGTTTCGGGTCGTGGCGAGGTGATGCATGGCTACTGTGAGAGTAGTTCCTAGCGACCCACCTTCAGATCGGGCGCCCTCTGGATTATATAGCCTTGCCATCCGTACGTCAGGACTCTGCCGAAGGTCGACCTTTTATATCCCGGATACTCGTAGAGTACGTGTGGTTTTTGAGTTTGGTTGTGATTAATCGAAGGCTGCAGGCCTTAAAACTGCGTCCTTTAATTGTTCAGTTAGGAAACGCAAACGTTTCAATCGTGTTGACCTGTCTAGTAAGGAAGTTTTTGAAGAGCGTCTGCCACGATTTCTGGTTGCGACCAGAGTCGATGGACAGAGCTTTGTTCAAGAGAACCCGTTCCTGATAAGCAATGCTGTGGAAGGCCTTGTTGGTGAAGTAGATGAAATGAGGAAATTGCGGGATGGTAGCGTACTCATTAAGACTAGTACGCTCGTGCAGAGTAAAAAGTTATTGGAAGCCACAATGTTCGGGCCAGTGCTAATTAAGATTGAGAGCCACAAGTCCCTTAACTCCTGCAAAGGAGTAATCGTTCATAGGGACTTGATTGAGGCCTCCGATGATGACCTTAACCGGAGCCTTGCTCGTAGAGGTGTGTCCGACGTTAAACGGCCTAACAGGCGTCTAGGTGACAACCTCTACGACACGGGGGCTTTCATCTTAACATTCGATTTTGAGAAACTGCCCGAACGTATTAAGTTATCCATGTACACACTCACTGTTTGGCCATATTTTCCTTCTATGAGGTGCTACAACTGCCAGCGTTTTGGCCACACCTCACCACGCTGCCAGGGATCAGCATAATACGGGGTATGTGGAAAAGCGGCGCATGCCGGTACGGAGTGCACACCACCACCTGTGTGTGTTAACTTCACTGGGGAGCACGCCCCTCGGTCCAAGGAATCTCCTGCATTTAAACAGGATAAAAAGATCCAGGAGATGAAGTATAAATCAATGGCTCCACCGGAATTCTCAGTCTCCTTTGCAGAGAAGGCTGCTAGTGTACGCATATCTCCCGTAAGTTTTGTACCCTCTGTCCCACCATCAACTTCGCAAACATCAAGTACCCAGCAAGTAGACGTCAAACCACAGGTTCAAGAGTCAGCAAGCACGTCATTGCCGAAGATGTCCGGGAAAAATTCTTCCCAGACATATTCGGCTGGGAAGTCCTCCCTCACAAGGACGGGGGGAAAAGATTTCCCCAACAAAGGCTGGAAAATCACCTTCCAGCCATCCTTCAACTGGCCCGAAAAAGGAGAAAAAGGGGAAGCCTAAATGCTCCCCTACACGTTTGGAGAAGAAACCTTCTCCAACGAGACCGGGGGTCCCAGGATCCCCAAAAGAGCCTGGCAAGTCATCTGCCAGCCCTCCTCCAAAGTGTTCGAAAACGTTGGGCAAGAGTGAGGGAACACGATGTGCTTCTACTCGATCACTTTCTGGGGAACGAAGTTCTCTCATGAAGAAGGTCCACCGCTCGCGATCAATGAGACCACCTTCTGCAGAGTGCACGGCCACCGCGTATCCCTCTTCTAAGGAGACTATGGAGACTGAAACACTCATTATTGTGGACGATGACAATACCGACAAGAACGGCGGGCAGTGGCAGGTGGCTGACCGAAAGAAGGGCAAGCAATTGTCCTAATATCGCAACACTACCAATCCATACAATGGCACTATTGCAGTGGAACTGCAACAGTTATCACTGTCGCCTAGCTGAGTTACGTCAAGTGATATCCGTCAACGCGACCTCCATAGTCTGTCTACAGGAATCTCGTTTGAGACCTGGACACGGCACGACTATGTGAGGATATCGTATTTTTCTATAGACAGAGTAGCTGTGGATGGCTCGGCTACTGGGGGCGTTTGTACCCTAGTTCGTTCCGACATCTTCAGCGAGGAAATACCGCTCCGTACTCAGCTAGATGCAATTGCAGTTCGCACTCCGTTGCCAGTAATGACAATGGTGTGCAACGTGTATATTCCACCGGACTACGATCTAAAAATCCATGCACTAGAAGATTTAATCGCTCATTTACCTCCTTTCCTCATGCTAAGAGACGTGAACGCCCGTAACTCACTCTGGGGTTCTCAGTCTTCTTGTGCTAGGGGAGGATGCCCGAGCGATTGATAAACCTGTTCAATCTTTGCGTGTTTATACAGGGGAACCGACACATTTCAGCAGCGCACATGGCACATTCTCACAACTGGATGTCACTTTGTGCGGGCGTGCGCTAGTTCCCCTGCTACGGTGATAAGTACACGACGACCTCTGTGATAGTGAACCCTTCCCGATAATTCTCTCTCTCTTGAATCAAAGACAGCCCGAAATACCCAAGCGCTGGTTACTTTGGCGGGCAAATTGGCCAGAATTTTCGAAACGCGCAGTGATGGTCGATGATATGCTGGAGTCTGTTGACGACCACGTTTCTTCCATAACTACTGGAATTTTGGCTGCTGCAGAGGAAATAATTCCTTCATCGTCCGGTATTCGTCGCCGGAAACAGGTCCCATGGTGGACGGACGAAATTGCAGCAGCCATACGTGATCGCCGACGGGCTTTTAAGCATTATCGTTGTAATCGTACGATGGCCAGTCATATCACATTTAAACGTCTGCGCCGAAGACACTTTTCTTGATTCGAGAAAGTAAAAGCATTTGAGTGATGATGTCTCAAGAATGTCCTCACCCTGTTCAACAGAATATAGAGTGAGGGAGTGTTTCCATCTCAATGGCGTGAGAGAATTGCGACACCAATTCCCAAGCCAGGTAAAGATCCAAAACTCCTGGATAGTTATAGGCCAGTATGCCTTGCACATGGCCTTTGTAAGCTATTTGAAAGGATGATTAACCGGCGTCCTGTGTGGGCAATGGAAAAGGAAGGTCTCTTGTCTGTCTACCAGTGTGGATTTTGCTATCATCGGTCTGCCACTGATCATCTGGTCAGACTGGAGAGCGCCATTCAAGAGGCCTTTCTCCGTATTTTTTGACCTGGCGATATGGAATTCTCTCCACTCCACACCAGTGGGTATTCCGGGGAATTTTGCCAACGTTTATTGAGAACTTCATGTCCCTCCGGCTCTTTCGAGTCCGTGTAGGGAATGCATTTTCTCAATATTACGTACAGGAAAATGGAGTACCTCAGGGATCTGTACTGAGTGTCACGCTTTTCGCAATCTCCATCAACGGCATAGTTGCGGCTGCTGGGCCCGCAGTCGTTCCATCGCTGTATGTAGACGACTTAGCTCTACATTACAGCTCCGGAAGGGTGGCGTTTGCGGAGAGACATCTATAGCAAGCTATTAACCGAGTCGACAGATGGGCCCTGCAAATGGTTTACGATTTTCAGCCGCGAAAACCACAGTTGTACACTTCTGTCGACGTCGGCTTGTACATCCTGAACCAGAGCTCCGCTTGCGAAACAGTGTCTTATCAGTGGTAGAAACCTGCAGATTCCTGGGTCTCCATTTTGATAAGAGACTAACTCGGCAGTACCACATCCGTCAGTTGAAGGTTGCCTGCATGAAGAGACTTAACATGCTAAAGTTTCTCAGCGGCACTACGTGAGGGGCTGACCGTGCGGTGCTGCTACGATTTTACACTGCGACGGTCGTCTTCCGAATTGACTATATAAGTGCGGCTTATGGCTCAGCATCAAAATCTACGCTGAGCCTTTTAGACAGTATTTACCGTAGTGGAGTTAGGCTGGCAACGGGAGCTTTCCGTACTAGCCCCATTCCCAGCCTACTCGCTGAAGCGGGAGTTCCACATTTACGGATAACGAGGCAGCAATTACAGCTCACCTACGCTGCCATAGTTCGTGAAATGCCGCTACATCCAGGCTATCGACGCATCTTTAGTACCCAATACCAACAGAGGTACCAAAACCGGCCGAATGCCACACGGCCGGTTGGGTTTCGAATTGATAGCCTGTGTTGTGATTTGAATATCGATATCGTTGGTTGTCTTGAACAAACTTTTAACGAGGTACCTCCGTGGTTGGTTCCGCGACCGTATATAGACTACGTCTAGATCTACTCCGTGGACCCAAGTTCAACACGGATTCCTCCGTTTATCGGAGGAATTTCCAGGACTTCGTCCACCAATATCCGGCCGCGAGACACATCTTCACGGATGGTTCTAAAATAGGAGGTAATGTTGGTTGCTCTTTCGTCACCGATGATAGGAGCACGAAGATCTCGCTTCCTAGCGTATGTAGTGTGTATACTGCAGAGCTTTACGCCATCTTAGAAGCTCTGCAGTTTGCACTGGGTGACGAAAGGAGGCACTTTCTTATGTGTACCGATTCGTTAAGCTCTCTCCTTTCTATTGAAACCTGTTTCTCGCAACACCCACTGGTGTAGCAGATTCATGATCTTCTAGCCAGGTTAAGTGATGCTGGCACCAGAATCACTTTCGCGTGGCTTCCAAGCCACGTTGGGATTGCGGGAAACGAACTTGCGGATGAAGCAACAAAGGAAGCGGTACTTTTACCTCCAAGACCTGTCAATGTACCTGCTAAGGATATTTGTTCTCAGCTACGTCGAACCATCTTGGCGTCCTGGGAATCGGAGTGGCTAGCTATCCGAACTCCCAACAAGCTCAGATCAATTAAGAAGACAACTGCCGTGTGGCGGTCCTCTTTCCGACCTTCACGGAGAGAAGCCATAGTATTGTGTAGGCTGAGGATAGGTCATTTACGACCTACGCACTCTTATCTCCTAAAGAGGGACCCCGCCCCAGTGTGTTCTTGTGGCGCCGACGTCACCGTGGCCCACATCCTCACAGAGTGCGCCGATCTCTCTGGCCTAAGACGAAGCCTCGGCCTGCAGGAAACACTGGAACGCATACTAGCCGATGACTCGACTAATGCTGATCTCGTCATCCGCTTTATGTGCGACAGTGGACTAATCAAGGGTATATAAATTACAAGTGTTGCGTTCTCTTTTGATTCGTTAGTCATTTTTCAGCCTAATTCAATATTTTTTGTTTTATTTTGCACTGCGTTTCAAAATTCCTCTGTTGAATAGATAATTTTGTTTTTATTTTAAAATTATATTCCACTAATTTGTTCAGAGAGGATGATTACCTCGTTGTACTTCCTCTTAAAACAAAAATCACCACCACCTGTCACCAGTCAGTCCAGAGAACTCCAAAACTGTGAATTCAATATTGATGTCGGTCATTTTGAACATTTTATTTCTCACCTCTTGTGACCCGCATGCCGATGGATGCTGAAATTGTGCTTCAACGGCATCCAGAGTGTCACAGTTAATCTCAGTGACCCTGCAAAGTATGAATTTGACATTAGTAGTGGTAGTTTTCAATGATGTTGACATGTCACTTCCCACCCCCATAAGGTGCCGCCCCCTTCCCACCAAATAGTATGTTGCTCCAGATAGTAAGTCATATGTGTATCAAGCTTGGTGTACAGCTGTGCTGGAACATACACACGTCATAATCTCGGTCATTTTGGACATTCCTTTTTCGTCCCTCCTCACCTCTCATGCCGATTGTCGTCTTCATTTCTAATCGTTTAGCTTCGTCGATATCTTAAAGACATTGTTCCTTATCAGTGTACAACCTGCTAGGTACAGAATGTATTGCGGGCTAGGATAAGCATTTTATGATTTGATTTTAGGATTACTCAAAGTTGACTCAATTTACAGATCTATCAATGCCTGGTGATCCATTGGCAGGTAATTCCGAAGAGAATGAAACAAAAATGAAGCAAATTCGTCCAGTAGAATGGACGGACGGATTGGACAAATTTGTTGATAAACCCTCTTAATATTATTTATAGGGATGCGAATAAGCCCTTTGGGACTTCGGAAAGTACTCAAGAGGCGCGCATTTGCCTTCCTTTGATCCCCTATTTCTTTCATTCACAGTTTGTTGTTCTTTCTGTTCCTCTTCTTTGGTCTTTCCTCTTGGTTAACTTGCCATTTGTGAATTTTAGATCTAAAGATTACCCTGTTTTGGACATCTGATGGTGTAATTCCTGTCTGTATCAAATCCTTTGATTTCTCCAACCCATTTTGTGTCTGCTTTGACTTTATTATTATTATTATTATTATTATTATTATTATTATTATTATTATTATTATTATTATTCCAATGGTTTGTTTTTGTTGCTATTTTGCTTTACGTCGCACCGACACAGATACGTCTTATGGCGACGTTGGCATAGGAAAGGGCTAGGACAGCCCCAGCATTGCCTGGTGTGACAATGGGAAACCACGGAAAACCATCTCCAGGGTTGCCGACAGTGGAGTTCGAACGCACTATCTCCTGATGCAAGCTCACAGCTGCGCGCCCCTAACCGCAAGGCCAACTCGCCCGAGCCCATTGGTTCTTGGTGTGGGTTACAGTAGTCACGTCCTAGTTCGTGAATCGTGGGCACCGGCTTAGTGGCCTAGTAACTGGTCTTGAGAATAGAGATGCCAGTTGCTATGGAATGGGAGTGGGCATCTCAGACATATTCTGAGGCATGGCCCTCCTTGTGCTCAGGCGGATAGGACTATACAATCCACCGTGGTCCCTAACCCGTTAGAGGAGAGTTCCTCACTTGGACTATGTGTAAGTAGGGTAGCATCCTGCTTCATGAATTTACCGAGCTCAAAACATTTTAAGCAAACCTCGGACCTATGGGAGTAAGAGTCTCACTCCCGTTGGGCAGGCGAGGGACTCCTTGGAAACAACTTGGCGAACGAAATGGAATTCGATGGGGAGCTATCAATATTAATGGGGCTCACGGAGGAAAGAATGTAGAACTAGCTGATTCAGCAAAGGGGATGCATCTGGATGTGCTAGGAGTAAGAGATATTCTGGTAAGGGGAGATAACGAAGAAGAGACACGAGATTATGAAATGTACTTGACAGGTGTTAAAAAAAGGGAAGGACAGAGTATGGGCTAGGATTGTTTATCAGGAATACTATTTCACGCAACATACTTTCTGTTAGGCACGAAAATTAGCGAATGATGTGGGTAGATTTGTCAGTTGGAGGAATTAGAACGAGAATTGTCTCAGTGTATTCACCATGTGAGGGTGCAGATGAGGATGAAGTTGACAAGTTTTATGATGCATTGAGTGACATCGTAGTCAGGGTCAACAGCCAGGATAGGATAGTGCTAATGGGTGATTTCAATGCGAGAGTTGGAAATAGAACTGAAGGATACGAAAGGGTGGTTGGTAAGTGTGGGGAAGATATGGAAGCTAATAGGAATGGGGAGCGTTTGCAGGACTTCTGTCCTAGTATGGGTTTAGCAGTTGCGAATACATTCTTCAAGCATAAGGCTATTCACCGCTACGCATGGGAGGCTAGAGGTACCGGATCCATAATAGACTATATCTTACCCGACTTCGAATTCAGGAAGTCTTAAGAATGTACGGGTTGTTCGCGATTTTTCGATGATACAGACCACTAGTTGATCTGCAGTGAACTAAGTACCTATAGACCTGCGATAAAGAAAGTGAAATCTGTCTGCAAATGAATAAGGGTAGATCTCCAGGACGAGGTAATTAGAAGTACATGGATATGATTAGTGAGAAGTATCGAACAGTGGACAATAAGCAGCTTCAGGATATGGAAAGAGAATGGGTGGCATACAGGGATGCTGTAGTAGAAACAGCAAGGGAATGCCTAGGAACGACTGTGTGTAAAGATGGGACAAAGCGAACATATTGGTTGAATGATTAAATTAGGGCAGCTTGTAAACGTAAAAAGGCTTATCAGAAATGGTTCGAAACTAGGGCCGATGCAGACAGGGAGTTGTACGTAGATGAAAGAAACAGAGCGAAACAAATAGTTGTTGAAACCAAGAAGAAGTCGTGGGAAGATTTTGGTAATAACCTAGATAGGCTAGGTCAAGCAGCAGGGAAACCTTTCTGGACAGTAATAAAGTATCTTAGGAAGGGAGGGAAAAAGGAATTGAACAGTGTTTTGGGTAATTCGGGTGAACTCATAGGTTCCAGGGAATCACTGGACAGATGGAAGAAATATTTTGAAAATCATCTCAACGTAAAATGTATTCTTCCTAGTGGTGTCGCGAACAACCAAGCTCACGGAGAGGAGGGAAATGTTTGTGAAATTACGCTTGAGGAAGTGGAAAGGATTTTTAATAAACTCCATTTTCATAAAGCAGCAGGAATAGATGAAATTAGACCTGAAATGGTGAAGTTTAGTTGGAAGGCAGGGATAAAAATGGTTTCGTACAGTAGTAAGATTAGCATTGGAGTGTTCGTAAGGTACCCTCAGATTGGACAAAAGCAGTAATTGCACCTATCTATAAACAAGGGAACAGGAATGATTGTAACAACTATCGATATATCCCATTGATTAGTATACTAGGTGAAGTATTCACTGGCATCTTGGAAGGGAGGGTGCGATCAGTGGTTGAGAGGAAGTTGGATGAAAGCCAGTGTGGTTTCAGATCACAGAGGGGCTGTCAGGATCAGATTTTCAGTATGCGCCAGGTAATTGAAAAATGTTTCAAGAGGAATAGACAGTTGTGTTTCTGTTTCGTAGATCTAGAGAAAGCACATGACTGGGTACCGAAGGAAGAGCAGTTCACCATACGGGGGCTATGGATTTAAGGGTAGATTATTAAAATCAGTTATTTATCAGGCATTTATGTTGACAATTGGGCTGCAGTGAGAATTGATAGTAGAATGAGCTCTAGGTTCAGGGTACATACAGGGGTTAGACAAGGCACCTTTGGTGTTCATAGTTTACATGGATCTGCTGAAAACCGGGCGAGTTGGCCGTGCGGTTAGGGGCATGCGGTTGTGAGCTTGCATTCGGGAGTTAGTGGGTTCGAATCCCACTGTCGGCAGCCCCGAAGATGGTTTTCCGTGGTTTCCCATTTTCACACCAGGATGCTGACGACTTGGTCGTAATTACAGATGGCGCCGAAAACTTGCAGTCTAATATCTTGTAACTTGAAAATAAGGTGCAATGAGTATGGTATGAAAATTAGCCTTTCGAAGACTAAATTGATGTCAGTAGGTAATAAATTCAACAGATTTGAATGCCAGATTGGTGATAGGAAGCTGGAATAGGTAAATAATTTTAAGTATTTAGGTTGTGTGTTCTTTTTTTTTTTTGCTAGGGGCTTTACGTCGCGCCGACACAGATAGGTCTTATGGCGACGATGGGATAGGAAAGGCCTAGGAGTTGGAAGGAAGCGGCCGTGGCCTTAATTAAGGTACAGCCCCAGCATTTGCCTGGTGTGAAAATGGGAAACCACGGAAAACCATTTTCAAGGCTGCCGATAGTGGGATTCGAACCTACTATCTCCCGGATGCAAGCTCACAGCCGCGCGCCTCTACGCGCACGGCCAACTCGCCCGGTGTTGTGTGTTCTCCCAGGATGGTAATATAGTAAGCGAGATTGAATCAAGGTGCAGTGAAGCTAATGCAGAGATGCCAACTATTACGATTCAATCGTAATAATTACGAATTAGCCATCATAATTACGCCACAAATTACGATTTTTTGTTGATTTTTAAATCTAAGTGTATGAAGTGTTCAGAAGGATACACAAGGCGGCGTGAATTCTCGGAATATTATCCTCGGATTTCTCAGAAATAATTTATCCCCCTTTCCTGTCGTTCGTTTAAGAATATTTCGAGTTTTCACGCGCTGGACGCAGTGTGTGCTTCCAGTACCGGAAATTTAGGCACCTGTGAAGTGGCATATCTTGCGGAGTTGTTGTCCTTCTTCGTCACATGATCAGACTTCCATGCAAGTATGAGAGTTCTTTTGTCTTTGTTTTGGCGGTAAAGTGGTGACAAACTCCGTTTAATGGTGAATACTGTGTGCGTGACTGTTGAAGTATTTATTGCGATTTTAGTTGCCAAATTTACATATATTGCTCTTCTAGGATATATGCTAATCGTGTGTTACGAAATGCGAAAGGTTTGAAATAATGAAGGGATTTCTTGTGCTGATTACGTTACCGTGACTAGTGACGCTAGTAATAAATATAGTTGAAAATTTTGGGAGGTATACTCGGAAGAATGACTCAGTTTAATGCGTTCCTCAAAATCTCATTCACACGTGTTTTGTAGTGTGTGGAGCCGCGATGTTTCGGATGCGCATGATGAAAATGAACAAGACTGAATTTCGTGCTAATATGAACTCCGACCTGTTAAGTGCTCTGTTAGTGCAGAGGATGCACATGATATGAAAAGAAAAAGGATGTTACCAGTGTACGTTTACCAAACAGTAACTACAAGCTTTAAATGATATGTAATTTAGTAAGATCACGGAAAAAAAAAAAAATCTACGACCCCCCCCCCCCCCGTGCCCTAACGGCTGCATTACGAATTACCTTTTTTGAAAGTTGGCATCTCTGCGTAATGGAATGAGCTCGCATTTGCGATCAACAGTATTCTGTAAGAAGGAAGTCGGCTCCCGGATGAAACTATCTTTACATCGGTCTGTTTTAGACCAACTTTGTTTTACGGGAGCGAAAGCTGGGTGGACTCAGGATATCTCATTCATAAGTAGGGCCCGGATTATTTAAAAATTCATATGCAAATGCATATTTTGAACGTTAGTGCATATACAGATATATTTTTCTCTTGTGTGTGATCGATTATCTAAGATTTCTGAACGAAATGAAGATTTAATGAACTCCATATGTTGTATTTTGCTTGGCAACACAAGAAGCCTTCCGTGATCAAGGAAAATCCTTTCATTGTCGCAATACAAGCAGGTGTACGGATAATGATCCTTTTCACAACAACTATTTTCCTTCTTTCTGATCCTTCCTCCTTACAGTAGCCTCTCAAGGTTTGCTTAAACAAATGCGATCACCTGTTAACTTGCTCTTCGTCTATTACAGTGCTTTTACAAAATTAAAATGCAAAAATGCCCAAAGATAAGAGCTCTAGGTCTTTTAATTAAACTGCAGATATCAGGCAATATTGACTGTATGATACAAGTGGCGGTGATGTAGTGTGCGACAAGAGTGTAAAATGCGATTTAAAAACTTCAAACCGAACAGCATTCCAAAACAATTTCAAATCTCCGATCAAAAGAACAGAGTACTAATACGCAACACTAATTTTAATCGACGTGGAAACCCGGCATGAAGTTAGTATATTTTCCGCTGGTATTCGTAAAACTTTTGTATGAAGGTTGAATAATCCACATGTACGCCCGTTTCTTGAAAAGTATTGTGCTAATCAAAGGATACCAGATGAATCTACCCTTAGGAAGAACTATTTACTTTCAATGCACGCTTCTGTCGTGGATTCGATACGATCTGACATGGGAGAGAACTGTGTCTGCATATCGGTAGATGAAACAACCGATTCGTGTGGGCGATACATTGCGAACTTCATAGTGGGTAAATTATGTCCAGAAGAACCCGGCAAACCTCATTTACTTTCGTGCAAAGTGCTAGTAAATCCAACTACGCTACAGTTACAAGATTTGTTAACGATTCCCTGCGACTTCTGTGGCCTAGTGAATAGGAGAGTGATTGTTACAACGTGTGCCTTTTAGTCACAGATGCAGCTTCGTATATGATGAAAGCTAGTCAGTCTCTTCGAGTTTTTTTTAAAATCACATCATTGTCACATGTTTGGCCCATGGGTGGCATCGTATTGCAGAAAAGGTAACGTACCCTCTTTCCATCTGTCAACAAAGTGGGAAAGATCTGTTCCTAAAAGCACCGGCTCGTGTACAGTTGTACAAAACTCCTCTGCCTCAGGTTTTTCTTCCGCCGGAACCTGTTCTCACAAGATGGGGAACTTGGTTATTCGCAATACCGTTCTACCAGGGGATCTTTAATAAAGTGAAAGGTGTAGTTAAAAGTATTGATGATAGTCATACTGCTTGTGTTCGTGAGGCAAAGTGTGCATTTGAGTCTGAAACTGTACATAAATATGTCAGTTTCGTCCTTGTGCGTTATTCGTAATTTCCGAAGGCGATTAAGGGCCTAGAAACTCGCCGTGCACCCCTACAGGAATCCCTTCAGTAATTCAAAACACCCATTAGTTCTTTAAATGATGTCCGTGGTGTAACTGGAGAAAAAGTAAAAAGGAAACTCAGTGCGGTGTTGGACTCAAACCCAGGACTGAAGAAAATTCAATCCATAAGCAACTACATAAGCGAAATTCGGCAGTCTTTGCTAAAAGAATGTTCCGAGCACTCAGTGTCAGCGTGCAAGTATTGCCCAGTTACGTCCGTCGACGTAGAACAATCATTTTCAGCGCATAAATTAATTCTGTCCGACAACAGAAAGTCATTGGTCCCTGAGAACATTGAATAACTGTAGATAAGCTACTGCCATGCATTATTTTGCAAGGAATGAAACATGCTTGTCAATTTAACACTGAGTTGAAATTACATAAAATGCGTTTGGTAAGTGTATTTTGTTTTATTTTTAGTGCATATTTTCAACATTTTTAGTGCATATGTGCATGCATATTTTTGGAGTTTTTGTGCACATGAATCCGGGCCCTATTCATAAGTTAGAAGTAACAAACATGAAAGTAGCGAGAATGATTGCTGGTACAAACAGGTGGGAACAATGACAGGAGGGTACTCGGAATGAGGAAACAAGGGCTAAGTTAGGAATGAACTCGATGAATGAAGCTGTACGCATAAACTAGCTTCGGTGGTGGGTCATGTGAGGCGAATGGAGTAGGATAGGTTACCTAGGAGAATAATGGACTCTGTTATGGAGGGTAAAAGAAGTAGAGGGAGACAAAGACGACGATGGTTAGACTCCGTTTCTAACGATTTAAAGATAAGAGGTATATAACTAAATGAGGCCACAACACTAGTTGCAAATAGAAGATTGTGGCGACGTTTTTTAAATTCACAGAGGCTTGCAGACTGAACACTGTAAGGCACAACGGTCTATAATGATAATGCATGTATGTATGTAAACTATTCCATGTTGGTGGTGCTGGCATATGGAATGTTATATATTACTTGCCAGCCTTCAAAATACCATTGGATGCAGATTCTCAGTATCCGAAAGAAAGAGACCAGAAAGTAATATTCATAATTATTTTCAGTGATGGTATACAGTAATGATCCTGCTTGCGAATCCTGCTAATAACATCAGTATGGAGTAGTTGCACTTGCAAATGATAGCCAGTCAGTATAGTCTGATTTAAAGTCACCTCCACACTTTATCCGAGTTCTTCGGGTATTGTTTATTACATTCGAGGAAACTGATTCGATCCTTGCATTTAGGGTGTTTCAATTCGACGTGTAAGAATCGTGGTACACTAGTTAGGAGAGATGTTAAACATCATTTTCTCATTGTGTATACGGTAAATCTGCAGGCAACGTAGCACATGAGCTAATTTGAAGAATGTGTCCACTTTCAGTAATTGAAAAACTTGCTCTTAACAGAAGCAAACAATGAATGAAATTCATGAAACATATTTAGCATTTATTTTCTCATTTACGTTATTCCGTGATTTTTCTACAAAATCCTACGTAATCCGAATGGTATGAAGCAAAATGTAGAGCCCTCCACCACAAACCTATTTCGCTTTCGTAGCAGAGGGAGAAGTGATACTCCCCCGTGGTGCGTCCCAGATGGCGGCTAGGGGGTTCCTAACCGGCTTGCCGGCGTACTCGGGTGAAACAAAATCGCGGACCACACACACAATCCCCTGTGGGTGGGGGACGCAGACGAAGAATGCACCTACGGTATCCCCTGCCTGTTGTAAGAGGCGTCCACGGGGCGCTGAATTTGGACCATGAGATTACCTGTGATTAGTGTCATAACGCGAAGAACGTCATGAGTCGACTTTTCTTGCGATTAATACCACTATGTGAGGAATATCATGGGTCTGTGGGTGGATCACTATAGGTTTACAGTACCCGTGTATAGTATCCGCCACTATACTGGAGGCTCCTCTCTGTCCAGGTTCGGTTGGAACACCCCTAAGAGAAAAGGAGACTGTACTCGCTGGGGTGTTACAGCATCTGGTGGTGGACATCATGAGTGTGCGTTGCCTGTGAATAGTACCCACTATGTGAGGAACACCACGTAATAGTACGGGTCCCTGTGATTAGTACCACTATGTGAGAAACACCATAGGTCTGCGTAGTACATTACTGGCGATTAGTACCGCTACATGATAAATACCATGTTTCAATTTTACTAGCGATAAGTACCATTATGAACGGCCGTTGACGTGTATTTTGGACCCATTTAGACAACAAGCATCATCGATTCAGGGTTGTGCTTTGGAAGCATCCCGTTGGTCAGTACTGTATATACCTTTGTTTTAAGTTAGTTTCTGGGAAAGTTCGGCATTGCGGAAAAAAATGCTACGAGAGGAATAGACATTTATGTTTGTTTCGTAGATATAGAGAAGGCATATGACAGAGTACTGAGGGAAAAGATGTTCGCCGTACTGGGGGACTAGGGGATTCAAGGTGGATGATTAAAATAAATCAAAGGTATTTATGTTGAAAATTGGGCTGCAGTGAGAATTGACAGTAGAATTGAGTTCTTGTTTCAAGGTAATTACAGGAGTTAGACAAGCCTAATATTTCACCTTTATTGTTCATGGTTTATATGGATCATCTGCTGATAGGTATTAAATGGCAGGTAGGGATTCAGGTAGTAGAAAATGTAGTAAGCAGTCTGGCCTAAGCTGACGACCTGGTCTTGTTGGCAGATTGTGCCGAAAGCCAGCAGTCTAACATCTCGGAACTTGAAAATAAGGTGCAATGAGTATGGTATGAAAATTAGCCTTTCTAAGACTAAATTGGTGTCAATAAGTAAGAAATACAAGGGAACTGAATGTCAAATTGGGAATACAAATCTGAAACAGGTAGTTAATTTTAAGTATTTAGGATGTGTTTTCTCCCAGGGAGGTAGTGTAGTGAGACTAAACCGAGGTGCAGTAAAGCTAATGCAGTGAGCTCGCAGTTGCGATCAGCAGTATTCTGTTAGAAGAAAGACAGCTCCCGGACGAAACCTATCTTTGCATCGGTCTGTTTTCAGACCAGCTTTGCTTTATGGGAGCGAAGACTGGGTGGACTCGGTATATCTTACTCATAAGCTAGAAGTAACAGACATGAAAGAAGCGAGAATGATTGCTGGTACAAACATTTGGGAACAATGACAGGATGGTACTCGAATGAGGAAAGTTAGGAATGAACTCGATGGATGAAGCTGTACGATAGAGTGGTGGTGATTATTGTTTTAAGATGAAGTACAACTAGGCAACCATTCTGTATATAACACTAATCAGAGAAAAAAATGAAAGTGATCAGACACTTCGAAAGATGAAGGTATCAACCAAAGGAAGACGAGGGCCACGAAGGACGTGAAAATGAGTCTCCCTAGACCTCGACTGCTCTAATACCGTTGGGGTCAGAAAAGAACAAGAGTTGACCAAGGGAGGTCGGATAGGATAGATGAAAGTGAGGAGCCTGGCACAAGTGGAAGTGTTACCAGGACTCAGCTAAGGCCCCCGTGGATGCCAACCTACGCACCAAAGTTCAGGCAGGGGATACCGTGGGTGTTATTCGGCCGCCCCCACCCACAGGGGGATGGACGCATAAACCATTTTCGATTATGGGTCATGTGAGGCGAATGGAGGAGGATATGTTACCTAGGAAAATAATGGACTCGGTTATGGAGGGTAAGACGGGTAGAGGGAGACCAAGATGACGATGGTTAGACTCAATTTCAAAGGATTTATTTTAGGATAAAACTAGGCCACTGAACTAGTAACAAATAGAGGATTGTGGCGGCGATTAGTAAATTCAGATTCTTGTAGACTGAACGCTGAAAGGCATAACAGTCCGTAATGAATGTATGTATGTATGTATTGGCATTTAGCGACATATAGATAGCATCTTGGACGATCCCAAGTTACATTCTCTAAAGCAGTTGGTTGGCGTACCCTCAAAATCCGATTGTTTTGCCTGCGTAGATGTAAGAGTATGCTGCGATTAAGTTTATTCCAGAAATAACAAATAATTGTTACTGGATGCAGCTTATCCCGCTTGCTTAGGGTCCCTGCACGCACTGAGGCATGAAAGATTTGTGGCCGGTAATTTAAGGTCGCATGTCCTTCCTGACACTACGGGATTTTCAGTGAAAAATACTACCCCAGCAACATCAGAAATCAAACCACGGTTGCTGGGATGACAGACAAGCAGCTAAGCCGCTACACCACCGTATTCCCCCAATAATAACAATGTATATAATCGTCGCTGGGCAAAGGAAACCTCGTTACTCCTTCAGACACCGGGCGAGTTGGCCGTGCGCGTAGAGGCGCGCTGCTGTGAGCTTGCATCCGGGAGATAGTAGGTTCGAATCCCACTATCTGCAGCCCTGAAAACGTGGTTTCCCATTTTCACACCAGGCAAATGCTGGGGCTGTATCTTAAGGCCACGGCCGCTTCCTTCCAACTCCTAGGCCTTTCCTATCCCATCGTCGCCATAAGACCTATCTGTGTCGGTGCGACGTAAAGCCCCTAGCAAAAAAAAAAAAAAAAAAAAAAAAACCTCCTTCAGACGAACAGAAGTAGTCCTTAATGATAGCCCAATTATTCGACCATTGGAGTCTTCTGTTCCCTTCTCAGGAAACGCGGCAAGCCTTCACAAGACATGGAAAAAGCGCGGTTTTCTCATAAGTGGGTTTACGAAGTTTATATTGCCTAGGAACGATATACTGTATATATAGTACGCGAACGTTTTCTTGAGCCCTAATTCCCATTCAGCACTATGGAGCTCAGGGCTCAAGAAAAGGTTCGCATGCTATACACAGGAGTATTATTAATACAACAGTTACGATTGTATCATACACTGTCATTGAAACGAAATTGAAGGAATGACTGGATTTCGAAACAAAAAATGTTAAAAAGAACAATGTGACATAAGCAAGCATATTTAAATACCTGGTCAATGGGAGGTACAAACTGACACATTTTAGAAAGAAAAGTTGGGAAAGGGGACTCGGTGAAGTAGTAGTAATAGTAGTAGATAAAGAAAGAAAACACTAAATCAAAACAAGATTTTATTGAAAATGTGCAGGCTCAACTCTTTTCTCTGAACTGCTCACTGAAAATAGAAGCTACGATAAATGTACGTACCCCTTGAAACGATTTCGCGAACCCCCTAGTGGTACGCATACCACACTTTGAAAACCACTGCTCTAAAGAATCTGTGGCTGGGCAAGAAAACTTGCCTGCGACTAGAATCGAACCCTAGATATCAGACGTTAGTGTAAGTGGAGTAGGGGTTTTTATTATTTATTTTTTTAATTTTTTTAAAAAAGAGAGGTTCCTGTTCTGATATTTAGTTGTTCGCGAAATATGCGTTGACGTGTATTATACATTTTAATCTTGTACATTTTCGCTCTTGAACCTGCGGTGTTACAGATGATAAATGCCGAACACAGTTTTGGATCTTTCAGATGTAGCATAATCTCCCCTCGTGGCTTTGCAGTGACTTTTCGAAACAGTGAACATAGGCTGCACTTCTGTGGCAAAATGAATGGTCAACTTTTCTCTGATCGTTACACCGGCTGTGAATTTGTTGCTGGTGGGCGGATGAGAACCGTTTGTAAGTCGGAACAGATCCGTGGGTCGTGCTATGACGTAATGCACAATTTAACGAATCTTTACAGCTGTCGTAGATGCGTGAAAGCACGCCCATCACGAGTACACAAGTTTATTTTTCAATCTTTCAGTCAATGTTTGACAGATGGGGTCTCTTGGCAATGTGATGAGTCCTACTATACATTGTAATACCAAAGAACTACTTGAAAGGAGGACGTGGTTTTAATTCAGGAACATGAAAGTAATTTTTTATAATCAGCTTTTTTCACGTCTATTTAGGTTTACCATTATCCTTGAATACGTTTATATATAGAAGCTGTATGACGACATGATGTTCTGTAATTATTAGAAATATAGCGACATACCTTAACTCTCATTTTCGAGTCGTAGATTCCGAACTTCAAAACAGATGCTATCGAAACTATTTTGGTGAGAAACACAAAAGTAAACCTACTTCCATCCCCGGATTGCCGACGTTTGAAAGTTCCAGGTACCATCGCGAGGTTCGGCTGTAGTACATGAGCTGGGCTGTGAATATGATGCCTGTTCTATCCTAAGCAAGGTCGGAGTTAATCTGTAGAGTTGCGGTCCAAAATCAATTCACTTGAATGTAACAGACGCTAAGGAGATCAGAGATCAAGGCATTCAGCATCTTGGGACACGATATCTAGTACGCTAGTGTGACTAAAGCTTGAATATCCAACCTAAAATACCATTGTGGTCAGAAATGCAATAGTAGCCATGTGCAGTTTTTTCCGAAATGTACTTCTGGTGGCTTTTTATGTAATATTGCTGCTAGTGTGGGAATGAGTCATTATTTAATGTACATTCTTCACGAGAATCCTACTTTAAAAGTAAACAAAAATTAGGGAATGAGTATAAACTGGTGTGACAGGTATTGTGTCAGTGAATGTGTGTGTGTGCGTGTGTGTGTGTGTGTGTGTGTGTGTAGGAACGTTGCTCCAACAGCTTCGACAGCTGACGCAGCATAGCGTAACATGGATGGTGGTTGGTTGGCGGTCTGGGGGGGTCGGGTATTTAAACTTCCTGTCGCTAAGGTCTCCCTCCTCGCCCTTGGTAGCTACTTGAGAAACTTAACATCAGCTTGCTTTACGCAGTCTTCGAGTAGTGTTTTAAAATTGAATTGTTTCTCTCTGACTCCCTCCGCCGAAGGGTTACTGCGTGGTAAAAATTTAGTTTTATTAATTCGATATGATGGTCAACATCTTTCTCGTCAAACCCGAAGGTTCATAGACCTGGGAACACCAGCAACCTTTTCCTATGGGGGTTCGGTGCTAGGACTTTCCATCTTTCAAGGGCTGATGACTTGGAAGTAAATTATCATAAAATTCCGGCCCATGCAGAAGTTCTCTGCTAAGAAATTACTGCAGGTGTTAGGCCTAAACTTCCTATTTTTTTTTTTTTTCGTAGTCGTTTAACATCCCAGTGACTCATCGAAGGTTCCCGGCGACGCAAAGATGGGAAAAGGCTAGGATTGGGAAGATAGCAACCACGGAATTAAGGTGTGAAAATGGGAAACCACCGAAAACTATATTCACAGCTGCCGACGATGGGATTCAAACCGACCATCTCCCGTAGCTTACAGCTACGCAACTCTAACCGAATGGCCAGCTAGTTCGGTTTCAGTTTTCTCTCTCAAGATCTTCCATCCTCTCATAGTTAACAACTCTTTACTTCCTCCTAAAAATGTGGATTGCTGAATACAATTTGAAATTATTACTTTGACAGAATTTGTGATCGTCATCTGCAGATATTGCAGCTGCGAATCGACTGACCTGTTTAGTATAGTTGATTAAACGCTTGTTGGTTTTTGCTTAAGATTGCGGAACCGAATCTTGGCGCAGTCAGTTAGCATTTAACCCTTTTACGACCGGGTATATTCAAGGAGGGCGCCCCTAAGAAGACAAGCTGTTTAGCATGTGGTATGCCGAAAAAGACCAAGGCGTTCGGGCATATTTTTACATTTCCTTTCAGAAACCTATAACTTGTTCTGTAATGTATCTTCACGATCTTGAGAAATCTTGAGAAAACAACCCTTTTTTCTTATGAGATGTAACCGGAGGCAGTTTGAACGAAATTAATATTTTATATATGTATACTAAAAATGTCTTCTAAACTAAGCAAAATTTATCTATGGCAAATGTATTAATTACGTTCCATACTTCATTTTCCGTATTATCACATTTTTTTAGTTTGGATTGAAATTAACAAAATATTGTTATTGTCAACTTGATCTAAAGTCTAAAAAAACTAGCACAGCAGTAAGCACACATTGTTTGCCTACACTTTGTAGATACAAAGCCAGAACCTCAAATAACACCAATACACACCTACAATATAACACACTGACACTGACCCAATAATGTTTTAAAATGTTTCCAGTTGTTTTCCACACTTACAAAAACTTATTTACAAATATGTTTCGCAATGCACACACCATGACATCCTTCTTGGCATTTGGTACACACAGTTCTTCAGCCGGTCCTATAAAGTTTAAAGATTAATAATGATAATCTTATGACGTGAGGCGGCAAGTAACCTAGTGTACTGTCCGGCTCCATGGCTAAATGGTTAGCGTCCTGGCCTTTGGTCGCAGGTGTCCCGGGTTCGATTCCCGGCAGGGTCGGGCATTTTAACCATCATTGGTTAATTTCCCTGGCACGGGGACTGGGTGTCGTCTTAATCATCATTTAATCCTCATCATGATGCGCAGGTCGCCTAAGGGTGTCAAGTCTAAAGACCTGCACCTGGTGAGCCGAACATGTCCTCGGACACTCCCGGCACTAAAAGCCATACGCAATTTCATTTTCACCTAGTGTACTCTTCTCGGTTTTATCATTTGTTTGTTTGTTTGTTTGCTAATTTACGGTATCTCGTTTCCAAGTGGATAATTATTTTGAATGTTGCTTTCCGTTTCGAGTGATACAGCCATTGCCTTCGTAAATGAATGTGTCTCGTAAACGTATGACAAGTTGCGAATTGTAGACATGACAAGAACTCTCACGATGACTTGTTAGATTTATCAGATTTCTGGAAAGGAGATGCCGTAAATAAGGAAGCAAACAAACGAAAGAGTGCACTACGTTACTTGCCGCCACACGTGGTTTATGTTGAAACGGCAATAGCAGACTGCACAGCTCGGCGATGAGGTTAGCGCTGCACTGTACTTGTTGGTGTTTATTTCGTGCTTTGACTCTCATACTCAAACTTTAATCTAACAGTCCCAAAAGATCTTTAAGACAATATAGCATCGTATCATTCATGTGTTAAAATATTTGGCCTACAGATATCCTTTTATTCCTGGTCCTGTAAGGGTTAAAATGATATACATGTCAGAGACCCGTATCAGAAAATATGCCCTTAAGTTGAAGGATGCTTCAGTTTCCAGCACTCCGGTTGAAAACTCTATAGCGGCTTATGGGGGGGGGGGGGGATGAGGAGACTGTCTTGACGGTCTGGATCAGGATTATACCAGTTTCGAGAAGACAGAAGACGGAAGTGCCATCTTATCCCAAGAAAACTGATGGTGTATACGTATATACTTCTGTGCGTGTGCACATATTAGTGTGGCGTGAAGTGCTATGCATAGCGCAAGGCGTGCTTGCTGTTCACACCGAAAACTCTGCGCCGTGCTCTGTTTGGTGCGAGGCGTTTTAGCGTGGTCACAAACTAATGCCGTTATCCAAGTACACTAGAAACAGTTTACTGATGGATAACAGTTACCTAAAATTGAAAATTAGGAAAAAGAATCGAAAGTGGGTTCATGAATTTAATGAAGAACGAATTACGGTACCTGCAGAGAATTCCATCATTTGCACAGAGATGCAGGATTTTATCGCGATAAATTTTATGATTACTTAAGAATGACAAAAAATACCTTTGACCTTCCAAACCCTGCAACTGAAATGTGGCGTCAAGTAGCAGAAAAGTATCGGGAGAAATTCAGTTTTCCGAATTATCTAGGAGCACCGTGCAGCAAACACGTGGAAATTAAATTTCCGGCTAAATCACGCTTTTTATATAATAATTATAAATAGTATTTTGCAATATTGTTACGATTAGCATACACAATCATCGTAACAAAAGTGGAGTAAATGTGTGACAAATATAATTAATAAACAGAAATATTTACTTCCAAGCCCACTACTAGCCTGCAGAGTGATATTCTTCATCTTACCACCCTCCATTGGCAAAATTATAAACCGATATGACAGAGTCTGGGAGATTCTATGCACTTTGTCACAAAATGTCCGGCTACATGGCTAAATGGTTACCGTACTGGCCTGTGGTCACTGAGTCCCGGGTTCGATTCCCGGCAGAGTCGGGAATTGTAATCATAATTAGTAAATTGCATGGGCACGGGGGCTGGATGTATGTGTGTATTTATAATCATTTCATCCTCATCATGATGCAGGTCATCTACGGGCGGCAATTCAAAAGACCTGCACCTGGCAAGCCGAACTTCTCCTCGGACACTTCCAACACTAAAATCCATACCCAGTTTCATCCTGTCACGATGTTAAGCCCAGTAAAGTGTGACAGTAGAAGTAATATTACTGTATATGTTTACTGTAGGAATGCGATACAACTGTTGTAGATACTTAAGTCCACTTATTTTGCAAAACAGTTACATTTTTATAGTTTTTGTGTCTTCGGTTCCATATTTCTTCTCTATGAAACACTGCATGAATAATTTCTCCTTCCATAGATTCAGCTAGGTAACGCTAAGTAATTAACCAACACTGCGCGTTGTCTGGCGCTTCGCTTAGCTGTAAGGTAGGCGTTCAACGCAGCAGAACGCGGACGGTGTGAACACCTGGATTACAAACAAAGCACTGGTTATGCTTAGCGTGATGCTTAGCGTTGAGCAACACGCGACACACTATGCGAAGCGCGCTCGGTGTACACGTGGCCTGTCTTAACAAACATTTTGGGAAGAAATTAAAGCAGTTTTAAATTTGTAATGTACATCGAATCCTTGTTATCTAGTAGAATATGTTCTTACTCTGTGATTACGATTAGTCTCTTGAGAAGGGTTGGGAGGTGGAGGGTGGGGACACAAAATCTTTCGAGGAGCCCGTTAACAGGAGTAGACTTAGTACTGTTATAACGTTTTCTGCACAATTTACACGTTGATCTCCTCAAAACACAGTGTTGCTGCTTTTTATTGGAAAAGTTCTGAACCACATTTCATACACAACACATGACAGTGGTAAAATTGAGAACGTAACAACAGTAGATTTTAAACCTTACTCCCTCGCTCGCCAAGAATAAATACTGCACTGCTAAATGGCAGTGGCTTATTTTTGAGTATTTAATATTTAATTTGACCGGATAAAGCAAGAATTGTATATGTCGACGTTCTACACTGATGCTTGCAGGGAGCTCTTGCTGAGGGATTCTTGTTTTGGATGTCAACTTTCGTCACGTTTCTCCACGGGATCGTGGTATGAAGTGATATGAATCTTCGTAGCATGTTTTTACGATTGGGTTCCCTTCCCGACGTCAACCTCATCAGAAGACTTGATGAGATGAACAACGGGATGTATGATAGTAGGAAGGGAGATTGTGAAACCCGGTTCTGGCATGTAACGTACTCCTTTCGAACAGTACTAAGGGGTCTGCTCAAGGCTTAACGTCTCCATCCGATGGACGGATCACCGCCATTAGCACCATATTATGCCCTCACTGCGGAGAGGTTTGCAATTTAATCTAGAATTTTGGCGCGCAATCTAGTGGTTCCGTCCAACATTCAGAATGGTGATACTTTTGTCGACCAACGGGACTCGAACCGGCTAACCACAGTGTTAGACCATATAGACTCGACGCCTTAACGATCCTGGCTACCGGAGGGGCGGGGGCTACTGAGGGATTCTTGCCTCTTACGCAGTATTTGTCAACCATTACGTGGAAAATTGCTATCTGTTCGCCCTATCTCGCCAGTTACTTCTGTAGCTGTTTTCCAAGAAAGTATTAACAGTACTGCTGCAGTTTTCCCTCATGCTTCGGGTTATTGTGCCGCATCCTGGGCAAATACTTTAATATTACTTATGTAAACTCACAGAGCGCGCTGATGCTATGAGGAATATTGAACACATTCGCTTATCGCCATGTGGGCACTTCAGCTTTGAATGATAATGTTTACAGTTCCTAGCGCGCTTTCATATTGAATCTTGTCGGTTAGTGGGTCTGTTGTAGTATTATATGTGATGAAGTAATAGTATATTGCCGAAGGTTTTCAGTGAATAAGTAAGAGCGTTTGCAGTAGTTAAATTGATGGACATTATTAAAGAAGAGTGTTAAGTTAGGCCTACGTGTGGAATAGAAAATTATTCAAGGATGGTGAACCCCAGATCGCTGTCGGAAGGGATCTGGTTTGTCTTCACATGAGTGGAAATTGAACTGTTAGGAAATTATTTTCAATCACCATAATTGTGAATTAAGCAGGCTATAGGACGGTGGATTTATTGAACATGTGGAACGTGGAATTTTGAATGTGTAGGTTTCTTATTCATGGCGTTTTTCCATGTTATTGAGGTAATACTTCGACAGATAGGCTTTTGGGCTTATGGCGTGTCAAGAAAATGAGGTGAAATTCTTTACGTTTCGCAGAGAACTTTGTTCTGCGTCATCAAAAGAAAATCTCGACTGTCCACGAGAAAGGCTTCTAAAACAATGAGGTTTGAAGTTAGACATTACCTAGCAGAAGTGGAAATGGTACGTTCATTCGTCATCAGATGGCTCCCCGGACGCGGTACAGCGCTAGCATTTGAAGCGGAAGCTGACGGAACCATCAGAATTAGTCTGAGAAGATCCATAACGTAATAGGTGCACGCACATATGACACAAGCCTGGAATGAAACGTCTGGCGGTGAGGAACGTACGAATTTGGAAAACAATGAAACGAAATAACGATAGTGAAGGAACAGGAAAGGGAACTACCTACGTAAATCCTTAATGGCCGGCAACCCGGTATTAATTTATAGCCAGTGTCCCTGTTGAAATTGTTAGGATTTCTGCGTATTTCCACAGCTTCCCGTATAATCCTGGACCTATAGTATCTATAGGTCATTCCAGTTGTAATCGAGCTAGCGAAGCGAGAGGTTGTATTGTGCAGTGAGTGCTGAGTGAGAAGTATGAATATTGCTATAGAGCAATATCGCGCGGCCTTAGGTCGATGGCACGGACGAGTGAAGTGTGTGTGTACGCCAAGTGATAAGGTGCATTTACGAAAATCTGGGCTTGAGGGAACTATGATGGTAGCAGCAGTGGTGGCAATTCTTCTGATAATAGGAGGCATAGAAATGAACCCTGCACCAACGGGTTCATTGAGCTGGGAGGACATAGATAAGATTAGGGAAATAGTCAGAGATGCTTGCCAGTTTGAGCAAACGAGGGAGTTAATTCGCGAGCTGAGAAATGATATGACAGAAATGAAAGACTGTATAAAAGAGAGAAGAATTATGACAGAAAAGGTGGTGGAAAACTCTAGGGAAATAGAATTATTGAAGTCGAATATGAAGGAGATTGAAGGAGAAACTGATAAATTAAAGTGGCAACAGAAAATGACTATCCAGGACGCAAAGAGGAAAAATATTTTCATATACGGCATCCCAGTGAAGGAAAAGGAGGATTTGAATGATCTAACGAATAAAGTGTTGGATATCATAAATAACCATACAAAGATAAATTGTAATGAAGAAGATATTGATGAAATCTATAGGCTGGGGAGAGTCAAAGGGAAAAGACCTATTAAGGTTAAGTTGATTTCTGCTTTGAAGGCGAACAAAATTATCCTCAGTGGGAAGAACTTGAAAGGAGAAAGGATTTGGGTAAGAAGAGATATGGATAAAGAGACAATCATGGAACAGAGAGTCTTGCGATTTCACCTAGTAAAAGCTAGGAACTATGGACTAAAAGTATACATAAGAGGCAAACGTCTTATAGTAGGTGACAGTAACTGGTCACGTATCTGGTCAATTGCACAGCTACGAGAAATGGATAGACAGTTGGAGTTCATAACACCAGGAAGTGCAACGGCCTGTAAAGGAAGGAATGTGCCAGTCAGCTGCCTGCACAGTGGCTGATAAAGTACAATCTGACAACAGCGATCTGCATACTCTACAGAGGAACAGAAGACGGCAGAGTGACGAACACCTAGTGGAGGAGGATGGACAAACAGCTGACTGTCGAGTCGACACGAATCCAGGAAGTAGCGGCACACCTGATGACAGAACCAAGACTCTGGCTGGGAAAGGTAAATCCTTGAGCGTAATAGACTTATGGATTAGAAAGGGCAAAGGACAGAAAGACAATTTAGACAAAGAAATAGTTACTTCACCAGAGGGTAGTATTATAGAACTGGAGAAAAAGAGAATAACTAGAAGTAAGACAAGCAACTCGTCTGAGAGTAAAAGTAAGAAATAACTAGAATGGAATATTGGTACGGTCAACATTGAAGGTTTCTTGAGCAAGTTAGGAAATGAACAGGTGAAATTGTTAATGTCAGAAATGCACATCATTACCTTTGTTGAGAGTTGTATACACCGGGATATGAAGTACATATTGAAGGTTTTAAAACGTATAGTAAGGCAAGGAGCAGGAATGCTCGTAAAGGTAGATATCCCGGTGGTATTCTAACCTTGATAAGGGAAGAAATAAAGGAGAAAATTGAAATAATAGAAACAGATATTGAAGAAATACTTTGGGTGAAAACAAGGGTAAAACAGAACAGGCAGATTAATCTATGTTTCGGTTTTGTATACAATCCTCCCGAGGACTCGACATTGGCAAACAAGGAATTCTTCACCGAATTAGCACTAGAAGTAAACAGATTAAGGAATATATATGAAGACATAGGTATTGTAATAATGGGGGACTTTAATGCGAGGATTGCAGACGTAAAACCAATTTATAGTAAAGAGGCTGAGGAAATAATAATTAGAAAAAGAATTAGTCAAGATAAAGTTTGCAATAACTATGGTGGAAAACTGTTAGAATTATGTGGTACAGAAGAACTCTATATTTTAAATGGGTGGTGGCCAGGAGATGAATTGGGTAATTTAACATTTATAACAGAGATGGGTGGTAGTGCAATTGACCTAGTATTATGTTCTAGAGAGGCATTACCTCTCGTTAAGAGGATAAATGTTAAAGGTTGGGGAGAATCGCATCACTTACCCATAATTATTAATATGGTAAACACGGAAGAGAATACTGGGGGCAATTATATAAATAATATTAAAGAGAGGCCAGTGACAAAATATATATGGAGAGAAGACCAGAATTCAAGGAATATTTTGAAGGTAGGTCCTTGGAAATGATCAAGATAGGAATAAAGTCCGCGTTGGAAGATAATAAAATAGACGAGGCGATAAAGCTATTAGAAAACTCAATACTGATGGCAGGACATAAGATACGGGCTCGGGAGGTAAGAATACAAAGAAATAGTGGGTGTTACAATGAAGAATGCAGACAAAAAAATCAGAAGTTATGAAAGCCCTAGACACATTCAGAAATATAGGCGGGCAGGAACCAAGAACTGCATTCTGTAGCAAAAGAAAAGAGTATAAAGAATTATTGGTAAGAACTAAAGTTTTGTCGCAGAAGAAACAAACTGACAGCTTAAACAGAGAGGCTCCGAATAATAATACTAAGAAAGTATGGCTTAAAATAAATCAGATTTGTAAGGATAGAAAAAATATAACCCAGGTGAACATAAGCCATAGAAAATGGATAAATTACTTTAGTGAATTATTAAGTGGTGAAGATAGTTGGAAACAGGATGTTCAGAAGAGGGGAATCTCGAGAGGATTGCGGTGCTCCCTGCCCGATTTAGATAAGGAAATTTCAGCCGCTGAAGTAAAAGAGGGAGGAAAGGGAAAGCAGGAGCAATTTCAGGAATAAACAATGAATTCTGGAAGGAAGCAAGCAAAAAATAGCTTTATCCTAGCTAGTATAGTCAAAATATTTAACAAGATCTTCGAGGGAGCAAGATTCCCTAAATCATGGCAAGAAGGTATTATCTGCCCTGTATACAAGAATCGTGGAGAGAGATCTAACCCAAGAAACTATAGAGGGATTACGTTGCTAGATTCTTTAAGCAAGAAATACATAGGGATATTGGCAAAAAGATTAATGAATTGGGCAGAGGAGTACTCGATCCTGTCGAGATTAAAGCAGGATTCAAAAAGGGAATGAGGACTAGTGACAATATAATGGTAGTTAAAACAATATTAGATAAATATATCAGAAAGAAAAGAGGCAAGTTTTACATTACCGTAATTGATTTAGAAAAGGCTTTTGATTCGGTGAGTAGAAAAGCTGTTGCCCATAAGTTGGGGCAGATCGGAGTATCAGCTAAAATTATAAGAGCAATTGAAAATATATATTCGGAATTTAAATGTTCAGTCAAAGTTAAGAATGGTTTAGTAGTGGGAGAGATAACTTCTAAAGTGGGCCTTAAACAAGGGTGTAAACTATCCCCCATATTATTTTTATTGTTTATTAACGATATTTTCCACTCGAAAGAATTTGAAAAAGGAGCTTCTCCATGTCTTGAGTGCCAAGATATTCCAGGCCTAATCTTTGCGGACGATATCATTCTACTTGCATTAACACCCAGCAAGATGCAAAATAGTATTGAGGTAGAGAACTACTGCAAAGAGTGGAATTTAAAGGTCAACCCACAGAAAACCAGAGTAATGATCTGTAAAAGGGGTGTTAAGCATTCTAAGAGTGAACAGTGGTGGATGGGTAGGACAAAGTTAGAAGTGGTAAAAAAAAAATCGAATACTTAGGGACGATTATAAGTAGTAATGGAAACTGGTCTGACCAAATAAAAAGATCAAAAATGAGGGGAATAAGTGCCTTGGCTAGTAGCAAAATATTAGATAAAAAGATGCCTAACGTAGAATACAAAATCCAGGAAAACATATTTCATGCAATAGTTGAAGCTAAAGTACTGTATGGATCAGAAATTTGGGGAGTAGATCAGGGAATTGTAGCTTTAGATGTAATCGTTAGCAAATTTGCCAAAATAATTATGGGACTACCTAACTGTACTGCAAACAGTGGAGTAAGAATGATGTGTGAAGGGGTGAGTATGCGAGCTGAGATTGCTAAGCGAATAGTCAAGTATTGGTTGAGATTAAAGACTGGGGGAGGTGGTGAAATAGCAGGCTTAGCCTACCATCACCAAATGAAGCACTTAAATGAAGGCTCTATTGGGTGGATGGGGTGAAGAAGCTTCTAGAGTACATAGGAATGGGATCATACTGGGTGACTAATATTGAAAGGGATGACAGGAGATTGCATAAGAAAGTTCAAAGAGTGAAAGATATGGAAAGACAAACAATTAGGACAGAATGCAATAGTAAGAGAACACTAATAGAATTTTGTAAAATAAGTGAGAATATGACAATAAGGACACAAATGTTAACAAAAAAGGTAATGAGAGGAATAATCTGGTGGCTGATGTGAGTGTATAAAAATAAAGCTTTAAGAGAAAAAAATGACGAAAATAAATGTATTTTATGTAATTCAAATATGGAAGTGGCTCATTTGATTAAGGACTGCAAAGAAACAAGAAACTTTAGAGAGAAATACATAGAAAGGAAAGTATTGGACAAAATTCTAAATGAAAATGAACTGTACACACTCTCTAGTCTATTAAGCAGAGAATGTAAGAAACCGGGAAAGATAGCCAAATTATTTAATATTATGAGAGGTATTTGGGAAGAGAAATGTAAAGAAAACCGAGATAATTACATGTAGCTACGTTCAAAGATACAAGTAAGTAACTATTAATGAATATGTCTGTGGTAGTAGATTATAACTGAATATGGTACAAGTTACAAGTAAGTGACAGTTTGAAACTGAACAGAACCAGTGACATGTGATAGTGATGGATGCGATGATCGGACGGTCTCTCCCCCGTATTGAGGCCATCCTTGGATGGGGGGGGGGGGGGTGATGTCAGTTCATTGTTTTCAATCGGTCGTGTGTAATTAATATATTCCATTTATTCATAGATATGGAACACTATATAGTATAACTCACTAATAAGTAAGGGCGACAATAATTATAAGTTTAGTATTATGTTTCGTTTTTTATATTTGTTCAGTTTTGTTTCTTCGTTCCTTAGGTATTGTATATTTCTAATTAGTAGATTCAATTAATTGATATGTAAGACGTACTGTATACCTTCTAATGAGGTTGTTGGTTGTTTGCCCGTTTTATTTTGGTTTTATTTTAGTTTGGTTTTATTTTAGTTTGGTTTTGTTTGTTTGTTTTTGGCTGCTGACGTACAGTAGAGTTGGAATAGGGGGAGATAGGCCTGACCTATCTCAAGCTAAAGTGTTGATTCGGTACGTCTGCACATGTAGAGTAGAGTAAAGTAGTGAATAGTGTTAGGTTAGACGAAGTAAGTTGTCAATGAGACAGTGAAAGATGAGCCGAATTATGGAATCCGTCTCGGCAGTGAAATACAGGTGTGACAGCCTACATGTAGAGCTAGGCAATCCGCACACATGTGGGTTGTTACAGGAAGGAGTGGTGAGGAAATAATATTGACAGCCTAAAGGGTCTATGAGGTATCTGTTTCCGAGCCTCATGAGACATGTCTGGTCGTGACATCCCAGGGAAGGGTGGTAGCAGTTCCTCACCAGGGGTGATGTCGCGGCCAGACAGATTTAGGATAGATTTAGTATATATTCATGTAGTAGTTTAGTTAGGTGGTGTGTTGCATGTGGAGCTGGCGATCCGCCCATGTGCAAGATGCTACGAAGTAGATTTAGAAGTAGTTAAGTAGTAAGTAGTTAGTGCCTAGCTATAAATAGTCTGTGAGTGTTTATTTTGAATTGCATATTGGAACATTGTAACTGGGCGAAAGCCTGTTATGTTCAGTTCAATAAATTCATTCATTCATTCATTCATTCATTCATTCTGTAGGTCTTTCCATGTTACGAAAACAGTATTGCTCTTATGACAACAGGGTTGTCATATCGAACGGCTCTGCGCAATACCATCACGAGAAAATTGTAGCACATAAATTATTGTGAAATTCAGTATTTAAGTTCAAGATAAAAAAACGGAAGAAAGTAAGCTAATAATTACTTTTATGAACTAAAGGGGGCGGGGGATTTACAGGGGCTATTTTTGGTTTGTACGGAATCAGAGGCACACTACGACACACAAAACACCTCAGCATTGAATTGTAAGGCAAATTGGGGCATAAAATAGAAAAATATGTTTATGGGTTCGAGGGGTGAGGGATGCATTTAATAAATTTCCCCAAGTAACGAAAGGAACTACTGCGCTGTCGCATCACTCATAAAAACAATAGTAAAAATTAAATGCGGTCGTAAAACAAAGTGGTAAAATTAAAATGCGCTTAAGAAAGAAAAGCTGAATAACATAACAAAGCACATATAAAACACACGGCAACTTTTTTATCAGTAAAAGTTATGCCATGTATCGCTTCACACCACAATACCAAAATCTTCAGTAGCAATTTCTGTTCAGTACGAAAATAATATAGCACACACAAATACTATGCAATGTACAACAAACTCTCACTCAACCCAAGAAAAGTACGCACTGATTTAAAGCCTAAAAACACACGCAACAAATAATGTAGATGACGTCACTATAGAAGTGAGCTGCCGGCGGTTCACAGAGTGAGGGACTAGACGAGGCTTGTACCAGAGAAGCACAGAAGGAAAATGAAGGCAACGAAGCGATGGCTGTTCCTGTCGTGCTTCCGTCCTATAAATATATTTATGAGAAAGAACATGTTATGTAGTTATTTTAATAACTCACGGACGCAAATGCCTCATCGTTTTTATCTGCCTTTCAAAATCATTACGAAGTACAGTATAATATTCCTTAATCACGAGGAATTATGGGTGTCTCAGAAGGCGTGTGTTCACTCCTTGTAGGTCCATAAGAACCGTACTGTTTTCTTAACGTGGCATGAGCTATAGTGTAAGAACTCGAGCATCTTGGAACATGAAATCATGACACGACGATAGAGCGTGCTCAGCTATTGCTGATTTGTCTGGCTGGTTGAGACGAATATTACGTTCATGTTCCTTGATACTAGTACCAGTGGACCGGCATGTTTGACTAATGTATTCCTTACCGCAAGTACAGGGATACTTATTAAGATATAAACAGCTACTCTGAAAAAAACGTGCATATTTTCTAACAGACTGTGCACCGGCACTAATAATTGGAAAAACATGGGCCTAGAATGCGGAAACTGTGGTTGATAAAGCCACATAAAACCTGTCTAGTTTTAGGGTAATGCATTGCTTCAAACTATTAAACATTATCAGAAAAATTCATTATAGATACCTTAAGTGTTATTTTCTCCTTTTTACACCTTTTTTATGATAAAAGAATGGCTAAATATGCTATTCCGAACATTTTTACTAGACCAACGTCTATAAAATGCTCATTACAAGTACGTGAGCTACGTGGTCTTAAGGTTATCAATTGCATGTACCGGTATATGATATTGTTCAATAACAATGCAAAATATGTTCAGTTTTTGTGTGTGCACAGTAGTTGGTATAGGCTGTGTTTCATTATCAATTACGTGGGAATAGCGAAGTTTCCCTGAGGCCTTAATGAGACATTGTTGGACATTTAGCGAGAATCAGTGTGTAAGTCTGTGTGTTCTTTCACACTCTTTTGTCCACTTATACTACTTCAGACCTCGGATTACTTTCCTGTATATAACTTCTGCCTGGCATTTGATTTAAAATTAGCAATGCAGTGTTTTTGGTTTGAGAACGAGAATATCTGTATGGATCTTCTGTTTCCTTTAGCGGTCCTTTTTTAAAATATTTTCGATGTACGTAACTGACATTCGTTCTTACCGTGTTATTTCGCGTCATAGAAATAATGACAGGTGTTTTCGTGCGAGTGTTAATGTAAGTTAACACATGTATTCCAAACTACGATCTTCTCGGAGAGCTCAGGAGTGCCCTCAACATAGTGATACGCGCACGGACATCTCTTCGCCAGTCACACGGTACTGCGCAGCCGGCGCTGTGGGGCCTTGGTCCTGGGTTACAGTGGTATAGTACTCGTCATGTAAGGCTATACACTAAAAGGTAAAATATCGCCGCCCTATATTTTTTTAAAGGCTCATCATCGTTGCCAAATTGACTGAGTCATCTCAAGAGCTGAGGAAAAGTATCCTTCCGCATGTGAGCACGTCCCCTGTTCCCCCTTCCCGTCTCGGTTCTTCTCCTCCGCCACAACCAGCATATTATTAACGTCGTGCGTCTATCTGACAAGTACTTCATTCTCAAATAGTGTAGCATCAAAAGAAATCACTTCCTTTCACGTAGTTATACTTTGATTACGTACTGGAAAACAAGGAAAAGCCAGAGAGGAATTCAAAGTTTTATGGGAAATGATAAAGATAAGGAATCAGCAGTCACAACATTTATTATAATCTTTAAGAAAACAACAATAAATAATTTGAATGATTTAAACAATGATTAAACTTGAAAATCAAGTAGCGTACACATGTCCTTGAGCCAAACCGACCACCGGCTATGCACATAAATGTGAATATAGATTGAAGCTGACAAAATTCAGAATATCTGAAAATTATAACTTGGAAGGCTGGTCCAAGCCAGACCAATATTGAAATTTAACAGCGTAAATAGATATTAAAGACATCAAAAATGACCAAGTTAAATATAAAAGTGGTTTGCATAAACAATTGATCAAGGACTCGAAATTTAATGACGAACTTGAAGCCAGACTTGCAGCATTAACTTCTCCACCAGGGAGATAACAATTGAAAGAAATGGTTGCCAAACATTAAAACTGTCAAATAGTTCAACACTGCAGTGCTATAGACAAATCTTCAAAGGCAACCAGCTGAGAAAAAAAAAAAAGTCATCTTCCAGAAACAGACATGCTGACAGAAACGTAGATTGAAATATTCATACGAGTAAGGCACGAATTTGTGCAGAATGCTAAGTCCAGGCTGGCATTAATGGAATTCAGTAAAATAGAAGCGCCGGACAGGCCAGCTGCAGTAATGTAGTGTGTGCTCGGCTTGACATGCTTTCGTTCAAACAGGTGAGCAAGCCCAGGTCAACGGCCCCAAGCAAGGCGAAATTAATGCATGTCGTCAAAATGCCGCCTCCAAATGCGCGGCGAAACTATCAGCCTGGGCGAGAAGTCAGCATAGACGTTACCGCTTAGCGGCAATTATTGTGAGCTGCTCGTTGAGAGTGAGGAGCCGAATCCTGGAGAACATGAGGAGTAGCAGTCCTTAAGAAGCACTGCAGAAGGTTCCAGATCCGACAGAAAGTAGCGCTGTAAGACTAACAGTAGTAATTACTAAAATGTACATAAAAAAACCCTTATCAAAAAATACAAAAAAACGAGAAAGGGGAAGTCCAGAAAGAATATTAATAATTTCCAATTAATTAATTAATTCATTAATTAATAACATAACAAAGGCGAAGAGAACAAACAAAAGTAACCAATAAAAAAGTAGAAAGACGCGGAAGAATACATTCTCGGTACCAACTGGAAATAAGTTACCGGTGACGCAAACAGTCATGTCAATGTGAGAACATGTTCCTAACTCGCTGACTATCTTTACAAACATATATAAATCTGGCTTTAAATTGAAAAATCTGAATATCTGCATTTAAAATGGAAATTATGAAAATTAACATTCATTAAATAAAATACACACTTGTTGAACCTTGTACTCACACTTACTTGTTACCTGCTTACTTACACATACATTATTTGAAGGGCGCCAGCTGTCACTCAGTACAGCAATAATAGAATGAGACTCTTGACTATCTCTAAGGTGTGGGGTAATAAGCTTACTTTTGACAACATACCATATAAGTTCTGGGAAAAGGAGATTGGCGTTCGGTTTCCCCATTAATTTTGAGGTTAAGATATTTTACTGTCAATGAAATGAAACTATGAATTCGTTTGATAGAACAATATATATTCTTTAAATAATATATCAAAAAATAGTGAGTCTTGTTGCGATAAAACAGATGAGAATATGAAATTATGACATTGCAACTGAAAGAAACTAGGCATGAATTTGAATTCTTCTTGACCGGACATTTAACAATTTATACGAAATATTTCCCTCACTGATTCACTTGACTGTACCTTCAACACTTTGAGTGTAATTACGACGTAATCCATTGCTCTGGTGTTTACTGTAGATGTGTCACGCCTAACGTGGTGATACATCCTTGCGACTGCTTCTTCTCCATATCATCTGACTCCTTGGTAAGCCTTGCGTACCGCGTCTTCCACTAAGTGACGGACCAACCATTTGGTCTCACTCTCTCAATGACCAATAATGGCTCACTGAGTCTTCACCATCTCTCGTTCACACTGGTTGACTGACCAACTAAGGCCTCTTGATCTAGTAGACTACTTCACTGTACTGCATCCGTATAACTAATGACTGACGCTACAATATGCACCCACCTTATATAGACGTTGGTTGACACAGCTACGTAATCTCCAGAAATTACCATGACATACTCCCACAACGCGACAGATATTACACACAGTGGTGAAATAGCCCCGCGGCGACGAGTCCGTGCGCTCATTGCTAAATAAATACGATGACGTAGCCAAGGCGCGGCGATGACCTGGCAGAATCGCCACTAATCTTGCACAATGTCCCAACGTCACACTCAATCTCTGATATATACAACAATTCTCACTGTACAGGTATTGAGTGTTATACTACACATACGTATATATGCATACATCTAAGTGCAATCTTGCAAGCAACAGGCAATTGCAAAATTGAATAAAACGGATAATTACAATAATAATAACAATATCACAGATAACATAATAATAATACTGACATAATAATAATAATAATAATAATAATAATAATAATAAAATACAGATAAAATCATACAATAATAAAAATACAGATATCATCTTGTAACGGGATTTGAACCGTTACAAATGTAATGTAACCAATCAACAGGCGACAAAAAAATGACGTAAGTCCGCAAAGCGAGAGGAAGAAAATAGGTAAACAGTGTTCCTATAACCTGTGACATGATTGCGCGTCGAAGGGAACTTATAATAAATCAACGAAAAGTAACCAAACCTAAAACAATTAAGGTAAGAGCAACATCAAACTTGAATTCACACAAGTAGGTAAGGTACCGAAAATAGTGAAAATTGCCAACAAATCGTACGTTCATGGACGCATGAACCACGTACCATACCAGTTTATTCCTTTATTGATCATGTAAAACCTACAGATTACTGACGAATACCGAGGCAAGAGAAGCAAGGTTTATTTCATAATGCAATTTGTTTGAGGCACATGGGGACTTAACAACTGAAAGTATGACGACATAAGTATACGATTCCTCTTTCGTGCAACGACTGTCAGTGGCAGTTTCTTACAGTTCAACAAGCTGAAAACCCACCTAAGAGTGGGATTCCAAATTACAGTGTTTCCAGGAATGTTGTAAATATTGTAGTCTCTTCATTGGAAAGGTAAAAACGAGCTCATGATCCCCTCATGACGACATTTCTGCAAATAGAGGGCAGTTACGAAAATAAAGTACAAATTATTATTATTATTATTATTATTATTATTATTATTATTATTATTATTATTATTTCGAGTACGCTAAGGATCGTATACCCATACCGTGTTAAGGCCCTTCCTGTTTTACGTACGGCGAGTGCATTGTTCGAACTGAGCTGACATTGGCCTCCTGACGAACAGTCAAACGAACAGACGATTTCTGTCACACAAATCTGGCGTGCAGCTTAGTTGAGTTAGGTTTTGTTTCACTTTCCTTATCGCCTTGATTGCTTGTTTACATAATTCAGGCACTTTCTTAAAACTAAATTTTCACTGACTTTAGGGAGACTTATCGTCAGAAACCCTCACGAGATACATAAATAACCACAAGCCAGCATACACGATACTTCCTTTAAATTCCGCGCGAGCCGTGTAGGCCTAAACACTACACGTAGAACCGCTGGTCAGCTGCGTGGTTTTTTTCACCACTTCTTCCACAGTCCACAGCGGATTCTCATCTCATAGGCTACTGTAAACGTCCATAACAATTTGTTTAGACTTCCTACTTAATTCCTCCCCCACTTGTATTACCTTTAAAGTATTTCACTTGCGACTCAAGCGTCACAGCATCACCCACGTGTTGCTCACGGCTGGCAGCCATTATGAATCACTGTTCTCTGTTAACCTTGATTATGAATATTGAGCACGCTATTGCAGCCAGTATTGCCAACAGTTTTCTTGGATCCATCTTCAATGCCATAAACATTATGCGAACTAAACAGCAATGGGATGAGCTCGATCAAAGTTTAAAAGTACACAATGCAATAATATATCAGACTCATGTTAAATAATTATTTATTTTGCTACATACACCACCGAGAACAATAACTATTCACAGCCATCTAAGTATGAAATACAAGAGTTGGTAACGAACCCGAATAACATACAACTTGTGAAATATTTTCCATATTTTTACAGGGCAAAATGTTTAATTGGTCAAGTTAGTTCACCAGAATATCTAACCAAACTTAGGGAAGCTCCTGACTGCAGCAACAAGCAACCAACCAACATAGGAACTATTTACCGCTGCGGAAGCCTCTTCACTGACCAGAATGTTTCAAAGGGACCGCTTAGGTCTTGAGTTGACTCTGTTACCTATTGAAATCACGAGACATAACCATCGACAAACTAACCTCAATGTATCAATAATGGAGGTTTCCTTACCGAAGTATATGATAATAAATGATCAGTCAAGGTATAATTTAGTCGGCTTTCAAGCTTAATGAGGAATTAAGGAAATGCGCACACTTTTCACGCTCACTATATTTAATGTTGTATATTTCCGCCTTTATTTTGATATACGTATTACTATAACCGTATTCTTCGGCGTTTGCCTTGTGTGAACAATTCAGCTCCCTTCCTGAAATTTGCTGCTATTTGTCGGGCTGAAGAGAAACCATGCTTTAATAATACAACACAAGCAAATATGTTACATATGCATACAGTATGTCACTTTCTTATTCGTACAGTTTCATTTAGTGAAAAGAGCATTATATTTTCGACATTCAAATGGATGTTATAGTAATTGTCTTTTAAGAAATTTATTTCTGGTAGATTTCTTTTCAATGCCATACAAAAATAGAATTTAGAACAACATATAGTACAAAATACTCGAGAATATAACAAAACATGACCTTTTCCTACGTCACATTGTTATTCATACAGATACCAGTTCTTCAGCTAAACATGTGATTGAAATGAACCATAGCATCAGTCCTAATGCTTTGTGGAGTAATCTTTGGCTTTAATGTCACCTTGTCACCTGAGCTGCATGGAATGTACTAGCCTCGCACACGTTTCATGGCTGATACTGTACCATTCATGGGTCACCACTCACTTTAACTCATAATTTGATGAAACCTCTACTGTGAACCCTAGACTTCAAAAACGCCCGTAAATGTTCAATAGGGTTTAAGTCCGCGGACTGGGGAGGTCTTTTTTTTTTCTTTATTGTTTTGGAATGTTCAGACTAACCACTCTTTGTTCAGAGCAGCGGTATGTTTGGGGTCGTTATCCTGTTGAAACATGTAGGTAGTAGCATTCCCAATTTTTCACCACTTTGTTTAACATTGCTCTTCAAAATATTATTGTACACTATTTTGTCCATCGTGCCTTCAATAAAATGAATATTCCCTACACCTTGTGCCGATATACACTCCTACATCATAACCGATCCACCTCGGTGTTTCACTGTGGGAATTGTATTGGCCACATCGTTGTCCGTATTGGTCTTTCTCCACACCCTGCGGGCACCATCGGAACCAAATAGTCGATTTTAGTTTCATCGGACCAGATGACATTATTCCAAAACTCCTAGCCCTTGTTTACGTGTTCTTTCGCAAAGAGCAGTCTTATAGCACGGTTCTTCTTACTAAGATAGGGCCTTTTCCTTGGAACACGGCCATGGTAACCGTGTCGTAAAACTCGCCGGACCGTCTGAGTACATATTTCCTTCCCAGTAGCAGCTTCCAGCTCTGTCCACAGCTTTGGAGCACTTATGAGAGTGTTTGATTTCACTCGCCTCACAATAAATCTTTCTGCTTGTGAACTTGGTTTATTTTGTTGGGGTTTTATTGGCACATTCTTCACTGACCCTTCGTACTTCAACTGATTCACGACATATTGAACAGTGGCATGACTTTTCTTCACCATGAGTCCTATTTTTTGCACGGAGTGCCCTCCTAAGTGCTAGATTAACAATTATCTGTTTCAGCTCATAGCCAAGCTCTTTACCCTTGCCCATTTCTACCAGCACTCTCACAGATCTAAGACGAACACAACCAGCAACACCTCTCGTCGCACCACACTTACTTAGTATGCCCCGTTCTGTGTTGCTGTATAACGCCATCTATACTAGTCCATGAGTAACAAAGTGACTAGAAGTTTTGAAGTGTATGCAGTTTTTATTTATGTAAACACTAATTATTTTCACTCACAAAAAATTGTGCGTTGAGTGTTTACGTCTTATTACATTCCCGACACACAACTATAAATCAATAATTTCCTTAACTATACGAGCACATGGAACGCTTTATAACGAAATGGGTTGTGTATGAACAGGAAAGTGACATACTGTATGTCGTAAGTCAATAAGAATACGCAAAGGCAAAGTCTACAAAACCGTACCAAAGTCTTGACAAGACAAGACAAGGTTAGGTTAAATTAGGTCGATTACGAAATTTTCTTCCATTTGTACTGAACTGGTCTTTTATAGAGTAGGTAATGTTGCTTTCCTTTTCGGATTTTCTTGTCCCTTAGACATCCTAATAGAATTTTCTACGTAAGTATTGGACGAAAGAAGACCGTCATTAATAAAATGCTGCGTTCGTCACTTCACACCAACTACGTTATTAAATGCATTATTCGAACATGCCACAATTCTTCTTACCTGGTATTACCCATACAGGTTTAAATCCCACGGAAAAAAGCTTATGTCCGCAAATTCAGCAATACGCAATACGTAATTCTCGCAAATCACGAAATAAACCAAGACTGTATAGTGCCAACGTGCCATATTAACAGTAACGCTGAATCGAATCCAACAGTTACAAAATAATTTCATTGAGTATTAACAGGGAGAAAAGAGTAAGTTTGTACCCCTGTATAGGCTTACATGCCAGGGAGTGTAGAGGTTAGCATGTTGGCCTGTCGATTCCCCCTTGCCATGTAGAACTGATTGAAGCAGGATTAGGACATCGGGAAATTGTATTTTAAAAGTGGGGAGGGGGGCGGGTGAGTGACTCACAGTGAAAGTGGTATATCCTATAATATTTCATTGTTGTAATGCAAACTTCTTGTATATGAAATTTGAGTGTATTTATGGATAAATGTATTTACGAGTACAATCATCATGCAACAAAAAAAAAACCTACTTCACAAAATAATATATACATTTACAAATAATATACATATCCTTAGATCAACTTTTACACCACAATGAAAATGAGTAGTGTGTGTATATTTTCTGCCATTGAAGGACATGCGTGGGCAATTGCACTTTGTACCTGGTGTGACTGCAACCTTTCTTTTATATCTTCTTAAGCTTATCTGGCTTACCGAACCAGCCTTTCACGGTAAGAGGACTCAGTCTTTACCCGTTCCGTCTACAGGGCATTTTTATGGTTATTCCTATTAGATATGGGATGTTCGCGGATGTTTTATTTTAACACATTCGACAAATGTTCAATGACACTGATATCTGGAGATTGTCGAGGGGTATCTAGTAGATAAGTACAATTATGGAGTAACCACATATCTACCGTATGGGCCTTTTGTTTCGGGCCGTTGTTCTGGCAGAACGTGAAACAATCCCACAAGCCTAATTACTGTGCACTCGATCTCGGTTCTTTCCTTAATTGTCCAAATAGTCATCCTGATCCTCCACCACCACCACCACCACCACCACCACCACCGTGTTTCACCGTTGGCCGAAGATAATTATCTGCAAGCTCAGTGTTTGGTTTACGCTAGATACGGACCTCCCCATCCGATGCAGACATATAGAATTTACTTTCACAGATTCCCTGTTAGTTCTTTACCTAGTCTGATTTCAAAGAAGTATATATAATATATACTTATATACTCTATATTAATATCTGCCTGTCTCTTGGCAAAGGCCAAAGCAAAATGTAACTTCCACCAAAGTCCCAGACCGCAAAGGAAAGGATGATAGACATAAAACTGAAAATTGCAGACCAGTAAGTTTGACGTGCGTTGCATGTAAGCTTTGGGAAGGCGTTCTTTCTGATTATATTAGACATGTTTGCGAAATTCATAACTGGTTCGATAGAAGGCAGTTCGGTTTTAGGAAAGGTTGTTCCACTGAAGCTCAGCTTGTAGGATTCCAGCAAGATATAGCAGATATCTTGGATTCAGGATGTCAAATGGACTGTATCGCGAATGACCTATCTAAAGCATTTGATAGGGTGGATCATGGGAGACTGCTGGCAAAAATGAGTGCAATTGGACTAGACAAAAGAGTGACTGAATAGGTTGCTATATTTCTAGAAAATATATCTTAGAGAATTAGAGTAGGCGAAGCTTTATCTGACCCTGTAATAATTAAGAGGGGAATTCCTCAAGGCAGTATTATTGGACCTTTGTTTTCTTTTATATATATATAAATGATGAGTGGATGATGTTATTCTGTATAGAGTAATAAATAAGTTACAAGATTGTGAGCAACTGCAACATGATCTCGATAATGTGAGATGGACAGCAGGCAATGGTATGATAACGGGGTTAAAAGTCAGGTTATGAGTTTCACTAATAGGAAAAGACCTCTCGGTTTTAATTACTGCGTTGGTCGGGTGAAAGTTCTTTTTTTCTTTTTTGCGTTACGTCGCACCGACACAGATAGGTCTTATGACGACGATGGGACAGCAAAGGCCTAGGGTGGGAAGGAAGCGGCCGTGGCCTTAATTAAGGTACAGCCCCAGCATTTGTCTGGTGTGAAAATGGGAAACCACGGAAAACCATCTTCAGGGCTGCCGACAGTGGGATTCGAACCCACTATCTCCCGGATGTAAGCTCAGGGCCGCGCGCCTCTAACCGCATGGCCATCTCGCCCGGTGGGAAAAGACATAAACGCATCACCATGTTTCGTGTTGTAAAACGAGTTTCCCCCAGAAGTGTTATGTAAAGTAGAGGCGGTAGCTTATAGGACTTATTGAAATGGTATTGCACTTCGTTTAGCTTACCTTATCTTGGGTGATGACACAACTTATTAAATGGCAGTTTGCTTGTCAACACCGGTCGCATCCGGCACGGTTACAGATTATGCGGTCGCTAGTGGCAGAGTCGCATCTGGCACGCCACCGGAATTACTTCCCAAGGAAGATTTTCAATGAATTTCCTGTTTCTTTGAAATCATTTAAGAAAAGGCTAGGAAAACAACAGATAGGGAATCTGCTCCTGGGCGACTACCCTAAATGCAGATCGGTATGTATTGTAGTATCCGCCTGACATCCTTGTCTGTGACGATATGGGAGCTGCTGAGGTATGGGTGGGTGCTGAGTAATGACATTCGGAGTGCGACGAGTGCATGTGTTATTGAAACATGTTGCTCATAGTCAGTCGTGCTCCAATTGTGTTGTGTGGTCCAGTGAGGAAGCAATGGCAAACTACCTCACTCCTCGTCTTGCCTAGTCTGCCTCGTTTCGGCACTGCCATTGGTTTTTGTTGTTTCTTTACAACCGCATAACCTGAAGTGGTGTTATTCGAGGATCCAACCAGTTTCTGATCTGACAGAGAGAATATTAGCATAAATAGGTTTACAAGATTACCGTTTTCAGCTAGAGATGTGTACATGTTACTTATAACATATACCATATAATAACATAGCCGACCGCGCGGTCTAAGCCAAAGGCCTCGGGTGCAATTGCTGGCCATTAATTTTGTCACGTAAGCACCAAATGTGTCGCCAGACAAATTTTACATGCCAGCATTGTGTGACGTGGAGTGATGAATTGTTTTTTTCCGCTCTTCAAAAATCCCACTACCTTTGCTGGGTTTGAACCTGCGATCTTGAAATCCGGAGGTCAGCACGCTATCACTGATCCACAGAGGCAGCTCAAAGAATGTGCTAATGAGGTAAACTGACCTTCAAAGTGTACTTGATATATTTTGTTACTTTTTGTACGGGATCATTTGTTTCGATAAATTAACTTCTGTTTGGACAGGTATACTGTACTTGATGTAATTTTATTGCTGTGGCTATAGAAGAATTGACATACGTTACCATGATTAAAATCAACACACAGTCATTCTAAATTCCAAAGTATACACTGGCTGAGTCCAATAATGTTAGGAAAGTGTCAATTAGCATATAGGACAATTTTTCGCAAATACTATCTTTTAAATTTATTATATATTGCCAAACTACATAGGAACCTATGTATTAACCAGCCGAAATATATCTGTGATCACAGAATAGAAAGGCATACAGAAAGGAAAGTTCACTCCAGTCCATGGGCCAGATGCTAGTGTGCCTGACCAATATCTGACACATTGTATGAGTACTACCACATACAAAGCTTCAAGTGAAAGATTGTTTTATTCCTTATGAGATGTAATTCGAAAATAGTAAACAGATGTAATATGTGCATTCAAGTGAACATTTGTTTTGTGCATTTTTAATGTTGCATTTGTAAATATTTATATAACTAGCTGATGTACCCGTGCTTCGCTGTGGAATTCTCAGAAATGTGTCTGGTTTTCCCAACTGAAGTCAACATACTACGTCATTACAATGACGTCCGTAGGAATGTAGCGATTAAAAGCAATGTTATCATATAAAATACCCAATCAAATGAAAAACCGCACATTTTCTCACTTTTAACGAATAGTAAGGTACTACGCTGCCGATCTAACAGTCAAAAGTTCCAGTGCTGGAACGACTAGGCCGCAGACAGCCGCGAACATTCCTCTGCCATTATTCCTTTAAATATGAGACGGATGTGGTGATAGGAGTGGAATCGTGGTTGAGAGAAGGGGTGGGTAATACAGAAGTATTTCCAGAAGGGTATACAGTCTATCGTAGAGACCGAGGAGATAAAAAGGGAGGAGGGGTATTTATTCTGGTGAAGGAAACTTATTGTTCGCATGAATGGTTTACTGATGAAAGGGATGAAATATTAGGGATAAAAATTAGTTTGTGATAATATGAAGGAGGTGGGAATCATAGGAACATATAGGCCTGGAAGAGAGGAAAGAGACATGGAAATATTTGAGAAAATAATAGATTATACTCATAAAAACAATAATGATACGGTAATAATTGGGGGAGATCTAAACTTGCCTGAAGTTGAATGGAATGGAGCTGCAAGTGAAGCCCATGAACAGAAACTGGCAAATAAGTTAATTTGGGAGGGAGGATTTACACAAGTAGTACAAGAACCAACTCGTCTCAATAACTTGATAGATGTATTCTTGGTTAAACCATGGGAAATTGTTGATAAAACTGAGGTACTTGAAGGAATAGGTGACCATAAGGCTGTAATAATGGATGTAGGACTTGTACCAAAAATGCTTAATAAGAGGGTCACAAAAGACAAGAAATTATACAGAAAAACTAAAGTTGATGAATTTGGGACTTACCTTAAATCACAATTCAGTTGTTGGATAAGTGAAGGGAATAATGTGGATACACTTTGGGCTAAATTTAAAGGAATCATTTGGGAAGGAGAGAAGAGATTTGTACCTGTTAAGGGTAAAATGACCTCAGACCCTGTTCATTACACAAGGGAAATAAGAAAATTAAAAAGAAAATGTAGAATAGTAAACAGGAAAATCAAAGAAGGTAGGGAGAGTAGAGAAAGTAGAAAACAGCTAATGAGGGAACTGAATAGAGTGAAAAAGGAAGCAAAAGAGAATTATATGAATGGCATACTTCAAGAGGCTAATGACCACAAAGGGAAATGGAAAAAAGCTGTATTCATATATTAGGAATCAAAAAGGAAAAGGAATCCAAATTCCTACAATGGTGGGAGAAGGGGGTGAGCACTATTTAACAGATACTGAGAAAGCAAACCTCTTTAGTAGGGAATTCCGAGATTCAGTAGAAGATTGTCAGGACTTGGAAACCGTAACAGAAGATAGAGAGGGAGAGACACAGAGGGAAACAAGAAGCTTCTCATTCACAAATGAAGATATTTTCAGAGAAATCCAACTGCTTCAGCAAGGAAAAGCAGCAGGAAGTGATCAAATTACTGGGGAGGTATTAAAGACAATGGGGTGGTATATAGTGCCTTATTTAAAATTTCTCTTTGACTATGTCATAAATAATAGTGTGATACCAAAGGAATGGAAGGAATCTATAATAATACCAGTTTATAAAGGAAAGGGTGATAAAAGGAAACCAGAGAACTACAGACCAATCAGCCTGACCAGTACAGTTTGTAAAATACTGGAGAGTTTAATAGCAAAGTACATCAGAGGGATATGTGATGATAAAAATTGGTTCATGAGGAGCCAGTATGGATTTAGAAAGAAATTTTCTTGCGAGGCACAACTGGTGGGATTTCAGCAGGACATATCAGATCAGTTAGATTCAGGAGGCCAGTTAGATTGCATAGCCATAGATCTTTCCAAAGCCTTTGATAGAGTGGAACATGGAATATTATTAAAGAAATTGGAGGGAATAGGGTTGGATGTAAGGGTTATACGTTGGATAAGAACATTTCTAAATTCAATGGTTCAGAAAGTCAAAGTAGGAAATAATATATCACAGGAAGAGAAAGTCTGGAAGGGAATTGCACAGGGTAGTATAATCGGTCCGTTACTTTTCTTAATATACGCAAATGATTTAGGGAACAATATAACATCGAAAATAAGATTGTATGCAGATGACATAATTGTTTATAGGGAAATAAATAACTTTGAGGATTGTTCAGAATTACGAAGGGACCTTGACAGTATCCAAGAATGGGTTGAAGAAAATAATATGAAGATTAATGGGGGCAAATCAACTGCTACAACATTTACAAACAGGAGCTTTAAAACTGAATTTGAATATACTTTGGATGAGGTAGTTATCCCAAAAGATGGCAAGTGCAAATACTTAGGTGTGAGATTTGAAAGTAATTTGCACTGGAAGGGTCATGTTGATGACATTGTTGGGAAAGCATACAGATCGTTATATGTCATAATGAGACTACTTAAAGGATGCAACAAAGAATTAAAAGAAAGAAGTTACTTAAGTATGGTTCGTCCATTATTGGAATATGCAAACAGTGTTTGGGATCCTCACCAAGAATACCTAATAAAAGAACTAGATGGTGTACAGTGGAAAGCAGCAAGGTTTGTAACAGGGGATTTCAGGAGAAAGAGTAGTGTATCAGAAATGTTAAGGGAACTTGGGTGGGAAACTTTAAGTAAGAGAAGGGAGAAAACTAGACTTATAGGATTATATAGAGCCTATACAGGAGAAGAAGCATGGGGAGATATCCGTGAGAGGCTTCGGTTGGAAAATAATTATATTGGTAGAACTGACCACAAGTACAAAATTAGAAGGAATTTTAGCAGAAGCGATTGGGGTAAATTTTCTTTCATTGGGAAGGGCGTGAAGGAGTGGAACAGTTTACCAAGGGTAGTGTTTGATCCTTTTCCAAAATCTGTACAGATATTCAAGAAGAGAATAAACAACAGAGATAATAAATTAAATGTTAGAGGGCATTCGACCAGTGCAGGATATTGTAAATAATAAATGTGTGTGATTAAATTAATTCCATCCCCTGGTCTAAGGAGTTTGGACAGCCCAAGTAGGGGACTGCCTGTAGGGGTGAAGTACAGTGGGGACTTCGAGGGCCCTGGGACCGCTGCGGTAGCTGTGAAGGCCCTTCAGGAACTCTGAAAAGTGGTGGCAAAAGGGGCTCTGGTTAAGACGCAGCAGGTCGTTATGCTACTTCGGTTCCAAAATGGGTAAAATATAAATGTGTAAATAAATTCAGTGTTAATTTTAATCTTATACCAGTTGTATAGTATTATTAGAAGTAATTTCACATACCGTACTGTATATGAGTTGACTATGTTTGTAAGATATTATAAGTAGAATTTTGTAAACAATATAAATTTATTAAGGATGATGTGTGTGTTTAATAGAAAAAATTATTAGCGTAAATTGTATAATATTGTATTGTAGGAAAATTTTCTTCGTATCCTGTTAATTTAAAATTTAGTGCTTGACAATGTATTTTAGTGTACCATTTGCCACCGAGGTAGACACCTCATTTGCAAATAAAGTGATTTTGATTTGATTTGATTTGATTTGATTTGATTTGATTTGATTTGATTTGATTTGATTTGATTTGATTTGATATGGACACCTCATTGTAATCGGTGCCTCAGAATATGGACTGAATAGCTGGAATACTATGATGAACCAGTGTGTTACCTACCAGTAGTATCAGAAAATTTACGAACCAGAGGAAAGGAATAGCGTGCTAAACAAGAGAGATCTAACTCCCCAGCTACTTCTCGCCAATACTTACGCAGGCTGTTATACTTTGTACGCAGCAGTAATCCCAACTATCGGAGATGAGTTGCAGAAGTGAGAAAGAACATCACAACAAACAATGGTCATTGTAATGTTATTGTTGATAAATTTTATGAAGTTTCTATATTGTAGGACTTCACATTGTTTTCTTCCGACTCTCCGATATTATGACAACTTGTAAAATTATTTATAGCGTAGACTGTAGTTCCTTATTCCCAGACTTTGCATACTGATTTTCATTAAAATCTGTTTACCCATTTTCTCGTCACTCGGCGCTGATATGGACTTAGCAACAAAAATCTCAAATTCGTGATTATCTCTTATCATAGCCGATACGGTAAAAATGTATGACATAAATGATAGGAAATTTAATTCTATACAACTTTAATTATGCAGTATTTATCCATGGGACCACTAATAACGTGAATATTTGAGAATTAAATTTTAGACCTAAACTACCATTTCGCTCAGAGTGAATAAAAATTCTTTATGGCTTGGTTTATAGTCACTTATTCTCCGACTTCTGTACCGATTTTCATTAAATTCTCTTCAGCCGTTTTCTCGTGATACGCGTGCGTACATACATACGTACATACATGCATGCATAGATACATACAGACAGGGCAGACACAGATATTACGGAAAATTAAAAAAGTGCATTTCCTTGTTAGTGTTTACACGACCGATACAGAAATACAATTATTTTCAAATTCTGAACAATGTACAGACAAAACTCTTATCTATACATATAAAATAACATGTTGTAACTGTTCGACCCTAAGCTTCTCACTAGAGGAGACGAAAGTTAATACCTTGGGACACACGAGTATCAACTAAACTATATGTGGCTTGCCCGCAAATTGCCACGCAAATAGAAACAATTAACATTCCATGGTTTCCCATTTCTCTATGTGATGTATGGGCGCCAGCGTTACAGTTTTAAACAGAACTGTAAAGCAAAATTTATATTTACTAGCATAGAGACTTAAATCACAGGGGTAGGATTTTAAATAATTAACCATTAAGTATCGTTTGAGAAAGAAAATTAACGCAATATAAAATACAAATGAATTTATTATACAAAAAAATTAGATGAATCGGAAAAGTTCCTTAAAGCGTGGAGGGATTTAGAATTTACGTTACTCAAATTACTAATTGCTTGCTTTATCTAATTGAAGCTCACCAATTGCAGTTTCCGTTGAAGTCGTCTGGTTTCCGTGGTTACTCGTTCTCTTCTTCTCGATGTAGAATTGGCTCCATGGACATCCTTCCTTCTCTGATGGGGTACGGGCTATCTGGACTAGCACTCCCTAATTGCCTAGTCTTTAAATTAGACATTGGCCCTATACTTGTAAAAACTCATCAGCGTTGATCGTATAAGGAGAAAATTCATTGATATGAATTTTTCCATGTTAGTAGAAATCTCTATCCAACTGAGCTATACTATTTATACGGTACAGACTTGTACAAAATTCCATGGACTTGAACTAAACATAGTTCTTCGTCCAGAAGATTTACTGAATATAACACAAGCCGTAAGCTTGTTTCGTCTCACGTAGATCCGATAACATTACCGCAGCTGAGTAAAGTGTTGAAGCGACAGCACACTGTTCAAAAATAACTATGTCTCGGAGAGACCACACACTGTCTCAAAATCAATAACGTCGTTCAAAGTAGATGTTCACAGTAGAAGTAGCGATGTGAGTCCGTATCTCGAGACTCCCTGAATCGAGGAATGCTCCGCGCTACATAATATATCACCGGGCTCTCCCCACTCTTGATAATAGCTCACTTATTCTCCGACTTCTGTACCGATTTTCATTAAATTCTCTTCAGCCGTTTTCTCGTGATACGCGTGCGTACATACATACGTACATACATGCATGCATAGATACATACAGACAGGGCAGACACAGATATTACGGAAAATTAAAAAAGTGCATTTCCTTGTTAGTGTTTACACGACCGATACAGAAATACAATTATTTTCAAATTCTGAACAATGTACAGACAAAACTCTTATCTATACATATAAAATAACATGTTGTTATATAACGGAGCATCTAATTCGTAGATCGCAATATCATCTCCCTCTTCTTTCTTCTTGACAAGGCCAGTAGGCGTGGCGATGATGTAGTCTGCAAGCCTAAGGCTCTATAAAATGGGTATGCTTAGCCGCCATTTTGGTTCATACATGCGCAATGGGCCATGTGATCAAACTCTAGTTTCTCCTACGTGCGCTCGCTTCGTCACATCGAACGTATTGCTTTAAGCACCGCGTGCAGGGACAGCATAGTGCTATATTTGTGTGGATATTTATTACATAACGGTGGGTTGTTCTGCAGCTAATTGCAGTAATGTCTCTGCTGTGGGATACAGGTTGTTTGGATTCCCTTCTGGTCTGCATTATGCCTCCACTGCCTCTGCTACACCTTCTACTTCAACTGTTGACTTAAACCTGCATCCAGCTCCCAACGACATTACTACACGCCTTAATTCAGTCAGACTGATCATTCCATATTCAGTTCTGCCCACAAAGTCCGGCAACAAGAGTTCAAATTCCAAACACCACAGTTGCATTACTGTATTTGTCAAAACTGACTTCATATGACAGAAATAATTTGTTTAACGTCGTTGGCATTGCAGCAAATGCATTATTGAAAACCGAGATCTGTGGTTGGCCTATATGCAGACAGAACTATGAGCTTTCTGACTCAAGCTCTGAAATATTCGTATTTTTTATTTGGCTTGTCTAAAGAAACCAAATTGTGAAGTTATGAAATTAATTTGCAACTATGAGGACTTATATAGGGTCTATAAGCATTGTATAATACATAATTCAAAATGGTGCAAATCTTTTTTTTTGCTAGGGGCTTTACGTCGCACCGACACAGATAGGTCTTATGGCGACGATAGGATAGGAAAGGACTAGGAGTTGGAAGGAAGCGGCCGTGGCCTTAATTAAGGAACAGCCCCAGCATTTGCCTGGTGTGAAAATGGGAAACCACGGAAAACCATTTTCAGGGCTGCCGATAGTGGGATTCGAACCTACTATCTCCCGGATGCAAGCTCACAGCCGCGCGCCTCTACGCGCACGGCCAACTCGCCCGGTGGTGCAAATCTTGTAAAGGGGATAATTTTCAATGACAAATGTACCAATACATGTTCTCCAACATGCTGTAATTTAAAAGAAAAATTGTTAGACACTTCTTCAAAATTCGATAGTATGCTGTTGTGTACTTTAACAAAAATGTACGGGATGGAATATTATTGTTTTTTAAATACTGTAATAAAAGGAGACAGTATATTTGTAAAATATTACTTAAATATATTTCTTTTTAAATGTGCTGCCTGGACAAGTTAACCAATGTTGCAGCCTTTTGAAGTATAATAAGGTGAGTTATGTTAAGAAATAATACTACTTCTTCTCAAACCAGAGGAATCTCTGTAAAGAAAAAAAGAAGTACTCTTAACTTTTTCAAAGTCAAAAATTTTCAATATTCTCCACACCTCATGGGTCACTCCCCTTGCAAGTCACTGGTAACTGGTTATCAGTGCAATATTTCAGGTTGGGAGAGAAGATTCAGCTATAGAAGTAGTTACTCTATTCCTGCTTACTTCCCGAATATAATTTATAATAACATAACATTTGTTTCATGAATGTTCGGTTGAATAAACTAAAATCTTTTTTTTTTTTTTTTTTTTTTGCTATTGGCTTTACGTCGCACCGACACAGATATGTCTTATGACGACGATGGGACAGGAAAGAGCTAGGACTGGGAAGGAACTGGCCGTGGCCTTAATTAAGGTACAGCCCCAGCATTTGCCTGGTGTGCAAATGGGAAACAACGGAAAACCATCTTCAGGGCTGCCGACAGTGGGGTTCGAACCTACTATCTCCCGAATACTGGATTCTGGTCGCACTTAAGCGACTGCAGCTATCGAGCTTGGTAAAATCCTGTGTTCATTACAACTGCATAAGTAGATGAGATTCATAACACTCGCCAAAAATTAAGTTTATTTTACACATAGAATGTCTTTTTTAAAATACTGGTAAATAAGAAAAGGGACTAAATTTTAGAAGAAAGAAATAAACTTAAAGAATCCCAGTTACTTGCGTGTGTTCATCTTCGTACAGCACGTTTCAGCGTTATTTTTGTTCGAAGAATATTTTTCTTATTATTTCGACAACATTGAAAATAGCGCTGAATCAATTTCACGCAAGTATGAAATACCGATTGAGATCATATGGTATCACAATTTATATATCTTCGACACTGACCGATTACCACATCAAATTCCACGATTTAAGAATGACAGTAGACTATATCAATACCACGGTGTCCCTCATTTCATTTGACGGTACGGCGGCGCATAGCGTACGAACAACTTATTCTACTTATCGATAATATAATAATAACCGATTTACTAGTAATCTATTTTTGCTAATATTTATCCAGTGAGAGTACATGCCTAGTTTGTTTGTTTATTAAAAGGCAAATTATCAACGACCTTGTTTTTACAGTCACCGTCTCGAGTAAAAATTACACAATAATGTACCAAATATACTAATATTTATGATGAGTAACCGTATGAGTAATACTGAGAATGAGTATTTGTATAATATGTTTGTTTAGCATTACTTTCTAGCGTGGTGAACAGTAAAAAAAGAGGGATATACAAGGCTAGGGCGGTCAACTGCCTTACCAACGCAGTGCAGGAATGAACCATAATGGCGGGCGAGCATACCTGGTCTTTAGAGAGCCCTATGCAAGCCTAGCCTCGCGCCCGGGTCGCTGTTTACTGCCTTGGCTCATGAGTTTAACCCAATGACTCGTAATTTTCCCCCGCTATAAGAATAACCTTTTCCCTATACAAAAATGTGAGATGAAATGACAACAACTATGTCTCAACATATTGACCATATTTACAGTACATAATGAAATCCAATCCTACCTAATATAATAATTTAAATAATAAATGAAGTTATAATTATATAATATGATTGCAAAAGCCTTATTTACAAATGCTTGACGTAGAATAAATGTTATTACGAATAATTGCCTTTCGCGAATAAACTTGATATCACATGATATCGCGTAAAATGATAGTATATTAAATTAGTCTGGCTGGAGAAGCCTGGACGGTTACAATGTTCTCACTGACTGACTCATCATCGCCGAGCCAAAACTACTAGATATAAAGAAATGACGTTTTGGGAATATTTACAGTGCCGGACATTAGTATTCATACAGATGGCTTTATATGGAAACATTTCATCACGTTTAATTATACAAGAGAATGTATGCAAGTAATAAACATCTGTTTATTAACATCTCGACTTATACCAGTGGTGACTCCTGACGGTTTAGGGGATGTAACCGAAAAACAATTGCAAATATCAACGCAAACAGACCGATTATAGAACAAAACATCTTGTAACGATTTATTATAAACATAAATGTACACAGTTATAAATTCAAATGTTAAAAATAAACTTATATTCCCAAAATCATATTCAGTACTATTATCATACCTTATTTCTTGAATTGTAGATCAATTCTTCTAGTTTTCCTGACACTTATATCACCTGTTTTTGAAACTGGGGGGTTGATCGCAGTCTTTCTAGGAGACCATTTTCAGTGTTCATCAACGCAAGAGCAGAAAGCCTAGCAAGACCTTGTGAGTTGTGAACAAATTTTTTTTATTGTCTTCATGCATGAAAATGATCTTTGTGCAGAGGCACTTGTGGCAGGAATAGTTGAAATTAACTGGATCAATTTTGTTGTCCCTGGGAAAATCGAACACAACTTCAATGACGTAATGTGCTAGTAGAGCTCTATCACACTGTCTTTTTTCATGTCATTGTGTTTGTACACCACTGAAAGTGCACTTTTCAAACGCATGAAATCAAAATATTCTCCATAATTATCTTTGAGGGATTTGAGAATCTTTTCTGGGAATGAGTGTGAAAACGTTGCAAACTGAGAACCATCTAACAAGCCCAAGAACTTTAACTTCGAGTTTTCAGAAAACCTCTGCCACGAACCTACTACGCTGGTTACGTGCCAGATGCGACCGTGCCGGATGCGACCAGGCCATTATCGTGCCAATAGCGACCGAGTGGATAAGCATCGTGCCGCATGCGACCCATCAATCACTTACAAAATTGATCTGCAAGTAAGGGCTGTCACCAAGTAGCAGATTGCTTATAAGTAGCTAACTTGGTCTTTTCTAAAATAAAGTGCTGACACCGTGATTAGCAGGTTCGAGTGCCGTTGGTCGAAAGAAAAATATAATAATGTTGCTGGCTTTACGTCCCAGTAACTACTTTTATGGTTTAAGGAGACGCCGGGGATGCTGGAATTTAGTCCCGCAGGAGTTATTTTACGTGCCAGTAAATCCACCGACACAAAGCTGACGTATTTGAGCACGTTCAAATACCACCGGACTGAGCCAGGATCGAACCTGCCAAGTCGGAGTCGGAAGACCAGCATCTCAACCGTCTGAGCCACAGCCTAGATGAAAAAAAAATTCACTATCTGAATGTTGGCTGGCAGAGTAGGAAAGTTGGTGGTAGACGGTTTCTAATCACTAGATTGCATGCCAAAAGCCAGGATTCAAATCCAAACCTTTTCGCAGTGTTCAAATGGAGTGAGGGGATATGATGCTGTTGATGGTGATTCGGCCTTCGGATGGCGACGTAAAGCATTGGTATTATTCGAGAGGAATAGGCTACCTGCCGAAACCGGGTTTCATCTCTCCCGACTTCATTATCATAATACCACATCCAGACGCGCAGACGGCCGTCTGGTAGAAAGACCTGCACCAGGCAAGCCGAACACGTCCTCGGACACTCCTGGTACTAATAGGACACGATAAGTAAGTAGGCCTAAGTCGTAAATAATTTCAGAGAATTAGGATCTTTTTTTTTTTTTTTTTTTTTTTGCTAGTGGCATTACGTCGCAACGACACAGACGGGTCTTAAGGCGACGATGGGATAGGTCTAGGAGTGGGAAGGAAGCAGCCCTGGTCTCAATTGAAGTACAGCCCCAGCATTTGCCTGGTGTGAAAATGGGAAACCACGGAAAACCATCTTCAGGGCTGCCGACAGTTGGATTGGAACCCACTATCTCCCGGATGCAAGCTCAGGGCCGCGCGCCTCTAACCGCATGACCAACTCGCCCGGTGGGAAAAGACGTAAACGCATCACCATGTTTCGTGTTGTAAAACGAGTTTCCCCCAGAAGTAGAGATGGGCAAAAAATAACACAACAGTTATTTTGGAACTGTTCCGAACTCGGAACTGGTCTCTAAGTGAACAGTACGCCGGAACATCCTGTTCCGAAAGAACAGTGCTCCGTATCACCTGCACACGGCGGGACTGGTCTACCAACACCCTGTTCGGAAGGAACAGTGTTCTGTATCGCCCTGTCTCATAAAACTAACTGATATTATTAGAACTCATAAAAATATTTATTGGTTAACCAAATTCTGTTTCATAAAGGTGTATACGTGACTAATAAAATGTCTTCACTCATAATACTAGTTAATTAGTCAGCTGATCCAACCGGAGGTTAGAATCGGTTTGTTGCATATGTTCTTGGTTTGTGTTTGTACCCAGCAGTAGGCTATTGCTTGACTACAACTGGATATTAATCCATATCTTCAATAGGGTCACTTAATATTTTCGTTGTTCTGACTTTCGGTACATAGGAGAATGGGTACCGGTAAAAAGATTTAAAATAATGTGAGAGAAGAAATGTTCTTTGAGGAAAGTTTTTGGGCTGCAGCCTATTGCACACTCTATAACCCTCCATTATTTTTCTTTTTTTTATGTGCTCTTAAAAATCTCTGTTGAGATGGACTAGCAACATCTTGGTTTACCGGTGGTATAAGCGGAGCATAAAAGGATAGACTGAGTCTCCGAACAGAACGGCACCAGAAAAGGTCTCCATCCATCAATCATCTTATTGTTCAAGTCACTTAGCCTTAGAGCCCTAGCATCGTTGACACTACCAGGCCAATTCTCACAACATAATAGAATTCTAAGTGGTGGTGGTGATGATGATTATTGTTTTAAGAGGAAGTACAACTAGGCAACCATCCTGTATATGATACTAATCAGAGATAAAAAATGGAAGGGATCCGATTCTTCGAAAAGTGAAGGTATCGTCCAACGGAAGACAAGGGCCACGAAGGGCATGAAAAAGAAAGACTACCTAGGCCTGGCAACCTAATACTATCGGGGTCAGAAAAGAACAAGAGTTGACCAAGGGAGGTCGGATAGGATAGCTGGAAGTGGCACAAGTAAGTGGGAGCAATGCCAGGACTCAGCTATGGGCCCCGTGGTCGCCAAACCACGCTATCAACTGTATAATTCTAAATTTGGCCCATATATGAGCATTACATTCAAGGAATGTTTCCCATACCAATCAGCAAATGCTGGTTCATACGCACTTGGTGCATCAATTTCTGGCGTTCCACCAAGTACTCCTCAAACTAAAGGAATACCGGCAAGTTCAGTGAATATGACAAATGCAGCACTTCGCCATAGTCAGCTAACCAACATGCGAGATCATGAGGAAGGGTGTCATCTGGCGCTGACATAACTCTCCAGATTGTAGTTTTTTAAGTACCATGTATATCAGAAACAGAATGCTACTGTGTACCACTACCTAACCAGTTCAGTGCAATCTGAAGCTGCTGTTTTGAGGTTAGTGCTTCATTCCTTGCATTCTTCTATCAAGCACACATATTCAGATGTTCTGTAATCCGACGTAAATCTCTCACTGTATTCATATGTTTGTTCCGCACCAGTACATTCGCTCCTCATCACTATTTGAATCAGAGTCAACCCGTTCACTGATCTTCACAATTTTATGCCAAAATATTAAAATACCACTCACTTTGCTTCTTTTTTTTTGCTATTGGCTTTACGTCGCACCGACACAGATATGTCTTATGGCAACAATGAGACAGAAAAGGGCTAGGAGTGGGAAGGAAGCGGCCGTGGCGTTAATTAAGGAACAGCCCCAGCATTTTCCTGGTGTGAAAATGGGAAACCACGGAAAACCATCTTCAGGGCTGCCGACAATGGGGTTCGAACCCACCATATCCCGAATATTGGATACTGGCCGCACTTAAGCGACTGCAGCTATCGAGCTTGGTCCACTCGCTTTGGTTTCACTAATAATATAGATTATGAGTCGAAATACATTCATGGAAATAATCCCAATAATATGAGTAACTTTTATTAGTCATATTGTCTTTGAAACTGTTTACAAATATTATTAGGAGTATCTACTAATAATTTTTACTCATAAACGAATAGCCTAACTAATATTATTATATAATAACTCTATGAAACGTAGTATTCATAATATTAGTTAATATTATTGGTTTCTTACTAATAATATTAGTGAAAAATGTTTTATGAAAGGGGGCTCTACTGTACACTCGGCGGGATTGGTCTAGCAAGATCCTGTTCCGAAAGAACAGTGTTCCGTATCGCCTGCACTCAGCTGGATTGGTCTAGCAACACCCTTTTCCGAAAGAACAGTGTTCCGTATCGCCTGCACTTAGCTGGATTGGTCTAGCAACACCATGTTCCGAAAGAACAGTGTTCCGTATCGCCTGCACTCGGCGGGACTGGTCTAGCAACACCCTGTTCCAAAAGAACAGTGTTCTGTATCCTGGTTGGCTGATTGTTCCGACTCTGGGCGAAAGTGAGTGCTATTTCTCTGCGCTGGCTTCGAAGTTCTTTGAAACTTGACTGCACTGGAGCATTAATGGAAGGGGAAGGAACCCACAAAATATGAAACTGTAAGACGTAGAGGCGCGCATCTCTGTCAGTATTTTGAGAGACAGCGGAAGTGTGCATGGCACTGATTTTTAATCTTTATTCGTATGAATTCTTGCTGCGTGAAACCACGTGCATCGTCAAAGTATTCTTTTAGCGCGATTTACGGCTGTTTGTGTTGCGCTATCCACTATGTTATTGAACAAGGCCTAAACATTTCATATTTTACTGGTAACCTGTCTTCTTAGTTAATCTATAACTGTTATTCTGTCTGTCGAAACTAATTTATTTATTTATTAGGCTGTAAGATACCTGAAAAATGAAACATTTAACAACTGATCACAGCTGAAAATTAAATTCAATTTAATTAAGGTGTTTCTTTCTCAGGCTTCATTAATACCCACTTTTTTGATAAAAACTATATTTCAGCGTTCTCTACAGACATAAAGAGTAAAGCATGAAACTAACAGTGAGGAGCCAGTTTTAGAATGAACATTTATGAGGTTCGTTAATGTTTTCTAATTCCCCACTGCCTAAACCTTTTACTGTTATTTTGGAACTGTTATTCGGAACATAGTATTTTTTCGGAACCGGAACAACAGGAACTGTTCCGGAAAAAGAACAACTTCTCCCATCTCTACCCAGAAGTGTTATGTAAAGTAGTGGCAGTAGCTGCTTATAGGCACCGTGCAAATAGATCGAAAAGCTACTACTAGCGCTACATAGTGGCCCGTTCTGAAACAAGAGGTGAGGCGCAGTGCGAGAGTCTCAGTACAACGTGTGTAACATTCGAACAAGTTGCGGGTTTAAAGCAATTCAATTCGGGGATCTAAGTGAATCATCATGCTATAAAGGACGAGACCTTGTTGTCAGTGGCCACGTGAACAGTGTTGAAGAGTTAATTTCGAATGGTTTCGGATACATCACAGGAAAAGTCACCCGACAAACGTCTGGCAATTTGCCGCCTTATATCGTGAAACTTGAGGTAGGCAAGGTGTAATTAGGTAAAAATTTATATAGTTTATTTAGTAAGGATTAATTGATGCATGTTTGCTAAGTTGTACGCATTTTTATTTTGTGTTCAGGTTGACCAGAATCGTAATGTCTCTACCAGCAAATGTTCCTGTCCTGCCGGCGCCAGAAGAACTTGTATACGCGTAGCTGCGGTAGTGTATTATATAAATAATGAAAGTGTTGCCTCCAAAACAGACCGCCCGCAACAGTGGGAAAACCGAGCCCGAAAACAATGTCAACAGAAAAATATAGAAAAGGCAAACGCGTAGAAGAACTGTTCGGTAAAAAGACTTTGATGACATCTCTTTCCCCCTTCGAATTAACTGAGGATATTTTTAAAAACATCGCTTGCAGTCTTCGTACAAAGCATCGAGCAGAAGCAAGTACTGAAATCAAACAATCGTGCAGAGCCGTAGTCACCTTATTGTTAGACAGGGTAGTGAATGATGTGGAGAGAGAAGAATGTTAGGAAATTGTGACACAGCTATTACAAGTCTCTAACGACGTGCGCTTGTCAGACAAATACACCTTTCGCACTGTGAGTGACGAAATGTTTTTTACCCGCAAAGTGCAGGTTAATACAGATCATATAATTAAAATATCCCTGGACACTCTATCTCAATCAGGAAGCCCTCGATGGTTTCAAGAAAAAAAAGATAAGAATATCTGCTAGCACGAAAGCAAATCGGATCAAAACTAGGCGACATAACTTTGATACTTTAGCTCTCGCATTTGTAAATTAATCTCCAATTAGGGGGAGCTGCTTTGAACATTCTTACGGAAGTGAAATGGAAAGTGAAGCAATAGAATGCTATGGAAGTTCATTTGTTGTTCGTGTTATTCGATGAGGTTGCAAATTCGTTAACACGCAACACATAGACGATGTCATCCACGTGCGGAAAAAGTTCTGTTGGCAATTTCTGTAATATATTGTATATTTTGATTCTTTTAATACACCTTTCTACGTGAATTCTAACACTCGCAATATTGTAAGTACTCTCAACTTCCTCAGCTGTTAATCTCCCGTCATGTAAGAACGGTGGTGTCATGATTATGATACCGCGGCCAGATAAGTTAGTTCTGATGCCTAAATCCTTTATCTGCCATGACCTCATCGCCAGGTTGAAGGAAAGTAAACCACTGACGGTTGTTATGAATGAGTCGCTAGCTCTTCCACCGTAACATTTACTATAGATTTAAAGCGATCATACCATTAGGCGTGATTGCAATTAAAACTTTTGAAGTGTACAACTCTTCTATTGAGAATAGAAATACAATGTCTTGATCTACTTGGAGAGGCTGTTCAACCCTAAATTCCGTGCAGTCAATAATGACTCGACAGTTACCGTAATTTCTTTTAATTGCTGGAGACATTATTTCTTGAACACTTTCCTTACTAGGCCAGAATACGTACGCAGTGCCAGTCGCATAAGCGCGGTCGTAAAAATACGTGAAATTGTTGTCCTGTGAACACTCTCAAAGCAGAATAGGACAGTCCGATTTTCATTTTCATTAGGAAAATGAATAATCTGGTTTCTTTACATAATTTAGAAACGTTACAGTTTGGTAATAACGCAAGGCAAAGACGTTGAAGTTCACACTTGTTAAATCACACATTTGTGTATTGTTCCTTATGGAAGTGTAGCCTTGGAAACCTGGACCCTGATCGTCTTCCGTTCCACACATTTTATCATGTTTCGTAATGTCCCCTCACAGACCGAAATTAAGTGGAATACATGCTTGTGTATTTACGTCGTTTTCATTTATTGAGCAAGGAAACATGACGTTTGAACAATGAAAATCAGATGCATCTTTTGTTACTTGGGCAAACTGTACTTGAAAATTTTCCGTCTGATTCTTCCTTTTGTAATCGCTTGAGTTGTCAGTGAAAGCGCTGTAAGCTGGGTCGCAGCTACACATTTCTCTTCCTGGATTCATCTGGAAATATTGTCGGAACATAGGCTGGACTTAATGGGTGTCTAGATCTTTTGTTTCCGATGAAATGTGCACTACATATTCTTGAGTAAGTCGTAGGTTGCCAAAGTGATCCATCAGTGCTAAAAATTAAATCGGATCAACTGAACTTATTGCAAACATGTGCAGTACATATGTGTAGGCCTCCTACTTACTTCGTTCGGTTAACTCCTTGTATTATCCATCGCCTCCTTCGGTCCACATCTATCGCTCGTTTTGGAAAACAATAAATTTGTACTTCACTTCCCGTATTTGCGTAAGTATTGGAACATCTGACAACACAACAATTGCGTTTACTTGATCTCCTTTTCTGTGCCATTATCATCTGAGTGACTACACGCTCAATCATAACAGAACAGGTACTGCGAGTCTGGAGTCTGCCTCACGTGTTGTTCTGCGCCCGGCCGCTAGAGCGACGCGCACGGTGCCTATAGGACTTATTGAAATGGCATTGCACTTCGTTTAGCTTACCTTATCTAGGGTGATAACACAACTTATCAAATTACAATTTGTTGTCAACGCCGGTCGCATCCGGCACGGTTACAGATTATGCGGTCGCTAGTGGCACGGGTCGCATGTGGCACGCCACCACTACGCAGGCGAAGCAAGGGGGGGGGGAGGGGAGAGAAGGGCATGAAAATGAAACACTCCCTAGGCCTCGAATGTTCTAATACCGTCGGTGTAAGAAAAGAACAAGAGTTGACCACGGGAGGTCGGACAGGATAGACGTAAGTGAGGAGCCTAGCACAGGTAAGTGGAAGCAATGCCAAGACTCAGCTAAGGCCCGTGGTCGCCAATCCACACTCGCAAGTTGAGAGCACCTTGGGCCCCTTTTAGTCGCCTCTTACGACAGGTAGGGGATACCGTGGGTGTATTCTTCATCTGCGTCCCCCACCCACAGGGGTTAGTGTGTTTGGTCCGCGAGAGGTATTTTATTTCCCTCAAGTCCGCCGGCAAAGCCGGTTAGGACCCCCCTATCCGCCACGTGGGAGTATCACCTCTCATGCTGGCATCTCTGGAGTAGTTTGGCAATTAGTAGCAATCACTAGGTAGTCACGCTCATTTCTTTCGATAATAAAATTGTGTATTTGAATTTTTATATAACCCACTTCCATTAAAACATGAACAAGGGACGTAACGCATCAATCGCATGTATGGGCAATTCGCCACTGATTTAAACTTACGGAAAATAAACACAAAATGACTCCTTACTAATAAAAAATTACAACTCATTGGAATATCATTTTTGCGTAGGACATAAGTATTCATACAAGATCAAAAGTAGGCCTGTGTTGTTTCTATAAGTAACATCTCTACCGAATCGTTTCTTAATACTTGACATCCATTCCTTCGTTATGGATGACTTGTGTAAGCCGTTTTGGCATGGAATATACCCATTTCCTTATTATTTCGGAACCAGTTGCGTTCCATTCTTGTAGTAACACTTCCATTAACCTTTCTTTGCTGGTAATATCATGCTTCCTTACTCTTTTCCCAGTTCATTCCACAAATGATCGACTGGGAGGTCGGGACTGAGCTGGGGTTTTCAGGGTGTGTGGTGTATGATAGAGCTGCGAGAGACGGACAATTTCCGCAGTATGTTTGGAGTCATTATCTTGCTGGAAATAGAAATTATTCCCATTGCCCAGTTTGTCGACATTTCTCTCCAAATTTTCCTTCATTACTTTGTAACCACATCTGTCCATAATTCCATCAATGGTGACTAGTTCTCTTACACCTGAAGCTGCCATGCAGCCATATTCCATTGCTCCACCTCCTCCATGCTTCATATTAGCCTGGATATGCTTTATGTCCAGCTCAGTAGGCCTATTAGGCTTCCTCCAGACCAACACTCATCCGTCGTTGTGAAATATATTAAATCTATTTTCGTCACTAAATAAAACTCTGTCCCAAAATCCAGTATCTTTTTCTACATATTCATTGGCAAACTGCAATCCACTTGATTTTTCTTACTATTGTAGGGTTTCTTTCCGGGGACCCTAGCGTTGTAGCCTACTCCGCGCAATTAAGGATTCTTCTGATGGTTCTACTTGTGACTTGTTTACCATAATATTCTTCTACATGGGCTTTTATTTCTGTCGCACTTATCATCGGATTCTTCGTGACTTTTCCCTACCATCCTCCTTTCTCGAGTCGTCATTTTGTATGGTCGGCCTGGCCTTTTGTTATTCACAAGGGTTATGTTTGTTTAAAATCGCTGTATGGCACTTTGGACAGTAGCATGGATTCTACATATTACATTTGCGATTTCAGGATACTATTTATTTTGATTATAAAGCCGTACCATGATATCTTTCTAAGCAACCGTAGTTTCCTTGGTCTTGCACCCTGCTCATCGACTCTAAACTGCTGGGCTCTGAATAGGGCGGGGGACGTATCCACTGCCTGTACAGTAGGACAAGCCATGTGTATGAATACTTACGTTACTGGATTAATCCAGGCTAATGACGTACTTTGTGAGATGCAAAGCTGCCAGGGTGCACGGTTTTATACACAGAAGCCTCCGTGGGTGCAAGTCGAATGCTATACGGACGGCTTACCTGACACTAGTGAGACCTATTCTAACGTATGGTCTGCCTGTCTGGCACCCTACCACCGCAGCTAACCTTCACAAACTAGAAGGAATCCAATGTCGCGCTGAACGACTAATTAACAAGAACAGCTGCCTGCCTTCCCTCCCGTCAATCGCCTCCTTGTGTAAACAAAGCGACGTCACCTTCTTACACAAGTCCCTCACAGGGGCCATTCACATTTCGCCGTTCCCTCGACTCTCCTTATCCTACAGCTCCGTCCGCAGAGGCAAAGGGGTGGTCTTATACCCCCCTTTGCGCGAACTGAGTCCTACAAACTAGGTTTCTTTGCTCGTTCAGCGCGGCTATGTTATGTTCGCACGTACCGCGAGAAAATGCATGTGAATATGTGGAAGAATGAACGAGGGAGTCAAAGGTTGTATAATGAGAAATATGTATACATTAGGGTATACTTTGTTACTTTATCTGTAAATAGTGTATATGATGTTTTAGTTTAGGGTTTAGGTAATTATTTCAAAGGTCAAGAGGCACTACGTGTAGGGGGCTTGGTCCTTTTCCACTGGCTTTCCATAGATACTGCAAAAGGTTTATGGTAAATAAATAATTAATTAATTCATTAATATAGTTCCGTTTATTCACGTTGTGTCGTTTACGGTGTTTAGTGATGAAGCATCTCCGTTTATGTTTTAGGGATTTGAACTGTGTACAGAGGACAAGTAGTAATTTCGTGTCGATATCAGGCTGTGTTTATACTTATGCCCTCCACTGTATATTAGAGTGTAGGTGCTCGCTAAGGGAAGAATTTTGGATATTTCGTCGATAAGGAGGTGAATTGTTTAAATGAGTATATATCTAAAAAAACTTGAGTTTACAGACGTAAAAATTGGTATTTGGAATCTCCTTTAAAAATAAAGAAACACGTATTTTTTGTTTTCGGAAAATCCACTCAAGGGGGTGAAAAGAATTTAAAAAGCGAGTGAATTTTTAAAATGAGTACCGCTATATCCGCAGTATATATAAAACTTAACATGTTACAGACATGAAACTTGGTATTCGGAAAGTCCTTTAAAAATACAGGAAAGTGTATACTTTTGTTTTCGGAAAAGGCACTTACCCGGGGTGAAAGGAAGTGAAAAGAATTGAACTGTTTTTTATAAGGATACTTATATTTTTTAAAAAAATTATAATCTCTTTATTTGCAAATGAGGTGTCTACCTCGGTGGATGTTACAGACGTGAAAATTGGTACTTGAAACCTTGAAAAATATAGAAACACGAATTTTTTTGTTTTCGGATATTCCACTTGGGTGGGGGAAGGACTGGTAAGGGGGTTGAATTATTTTTATGGGGACCCATATATTTCAAAAACTGAAGATATTACAGACGTGGAAATAGGTATTTGGAATCTCTCTTTTTTTTATTTTTATTTTTAGAAGACTGTTTCTCACATTTACAGTTCTGTGTTGCATGGTAATCTTGGCCCCAAAAGGCAATACTAAAAAAACTGAACTTTATATTTCAGTATACTGCATGTTTGTTTTCTAAATTTATCACATCAGGAATTACGTAACCAGCTTGTATTAGGATAATGAGACCTCATAGTTTAGGTTGCGTATGTCATCTTCACGCGATGAGTAATGTAAATTCAAGGGACATGATACATCTCGTGGAATTTATTCATTGAATTGTTATCGTATAGCAGGTTTTTGTGGAACTATAATGTGTTGAGAATTTAAATGCAGTGCGTGAAAGTTTGCAGTTGCCACAATGCTACAAAGTTGTGCGTACCCTGGCCAAAATACAGCTATACAAATAAATATACACTAATTTCATTTTCTTCGTATGAGAACAGGATACCTTTATGAAAAACAAAAATCCAAACCGAAAATGTACATGTTACGAAGAATACAGGAGTATGTTTTACTCTATTTCCCGAGCTGACGGTGAGTTTGCTTTTGACTTTCTTGTTGCATAGCTTTATAGCAGGTCATTTTATTGTTGATACAGAAAAAAGCATGAAAGTAATATAAATGGTCAGTAACCAAGTGAACCTTCATATGGTTATTTCTTGGGTTAATGTGTAGTATGCGCTGCCTTTCCTCCCCAAGATTAATGCGAATAAAAGCAAAAACCCACTCTAAATATACAACTAAATGCAGTTTATAAAACCTAACCTTCTGTTAAACGAGCTTAGCTTTTTTATGCATACTATTTAAAATATAAAAAACAAGCTATTGCTGGTAGATAACATTTAGTTGTTACAAGCAGTGCAACTTAATAATTAAGAAATTAATACTTAACCATTAATGAATTATTCCTCAGGAACTTCTGTGAATGAGGGAAATAACTAACAGATCTTCCTGGCCAGTGAATTAATATTTGAGAAAACATGGACTATTCCTAAACAAAAAATGATACAAATATTTGTGTGGAAGAAAGGGTGTCAGTCTTCGAAGGATAGTGCCAGAAGTGTCAAAAGAAACCAAGAAAGCTACTGTATTTATGGCTATCTAGAGATACATCTCCATCTTTTTATTAATACATAATAATTATTCGTTGGGTATATTTACGAGTAAAACCCTCAAGCTTTGACCGCGTGGATCACTCTTCAAACCTACTTCCTAAAATTACATGGACCTAACTTAAGAGATATGATGCGATTACAGGTATTAATGATCTCTCCTGTTATATTAATGTAACATTTGTTAAAATTTCATAATTACAATGTACAGATCTATCATGTCCTTGCATTGCACGGCTCGGACGGAGGAAACAGTTCGCCTCTTTGCGTGACATTATTGGAGCTACAGTATGGCCTGTACATCATGAAGGCAATGGTACCGAGGAACTATTACTTTTATAAAATTACAAAATCCATGCGAGCGAAGCCGCGGGTAATTGATAGTTATATATATATATATAGATTCTGCACACCTCACAGTGAATGTCTGTAAGAAGGCGGCAGTTGATGGCGCTCAGTACTTAATCGCAAAAATAATTCTAACACAAATAAAGAAAAGTTTTTCAGATTTCAAAAAGTCTTCATGCATGATTATACGTTTGTGCAAACTGTACTACATTTGCCCACAACAAGGTGCTTAAAACTCCTGTCAGAAAAAAATGGTAACAGCACTTTCCTGGATCAAATCATTCAAATAGTGAATACATAGAAGTTTGTGCAAACTATACCTACATTTGCCCACAACAAGGTGCTTAAAAATCATGTCAGTAATACGGTAGTACTCTCTCGGATCAAATAATTCAAATAGTAAATAATAATAATGTTTGCCAGTAACTTTGGGGAGAAAGAACAAAGGCATTGAAATAAATTGCCTAGCATTTGCAGACGATTTTGCTATTTTCTCAGAAAACCTATCAAGTGCAACAACACAAATCAATCTCTTGGAAGAAATAGCCACAAGACAGGTTTGAGAAAGTCCATAGAAAAAACAAAATTTATTACAAACATCAAGAATGCTCCAAAATTTTCGGCAACAAATATTGGTCCAGTAGAAAGAGTTAACAAAATTCAAATATCTGGGAGATATAATTCAAGGAAATGGTTTAGACAAAGCTGCAGTAGAAGAAAGGGTACACAAGATGGAAAGAGCATATGGTATCACAAAGAATTTTTATAACAAAAAGTGTCTATCTAAAAATCTTAAAATAAGGCACTACACTACAGAAACTGGAATGCTTATATGCAAGTTAATGCCTGGTACTAAATTATAGATTAGATAAACTTGATGTACTAGAAAGGAGAATCATGAGAAAAATCTTAGGCCCTGTGAAAACAACAGAGGTATGGAAATTAAGATCTAATGATGAAATGTACATGAACATAGAAAATATAACAAAAACAATAAGAAAAAGGAAATTGCAATTTTTTGGACATACTTACAGAATGGATGATTCCAGATTAACAAAAAGGATTTTCAAGTACCTTTGTGACAAAAAGGCAACAACTAGCTGGATTCAAGAAGTAAAGAAAGATTTAGAAAAAAATAATATAAGAGAAGAAGAAACTATGGACAGAGAAACTTTTAGAAAGAGGGTAGTAAGTATGGAAGGATTCCAAGGAAGATTGAACAAGAAGCCTGGTGCGAAATGGTCTGAGGACAGAAGGAAACAGCATAGTGAAACTATGAAAGAATATTGGAAGGAGTGGAAGATAAAACAACAAACTATGAAGAACTTAATTGAAATTGGCACGTGGTCCTTAGCAGGCCTCATCGGAAAGAAGAAGAAAGAATAATAATAATAATAATAATATACATTGCTACACACACGACTTCCAATAGCTCCATTACTTCCTTAATATCTTGAGAAATTACACTTTCTCGGGGTTTGGTGTTAAAATTTAATTTGTACTTTCCAGAACCGCCTTTGCTGGCAGGACCTAGTGTTTACAGTGCACTATGTCTTCTGGTATAGGCTAGAGCAATTATGTTACTTTCATAGATCTGTCTCTGTCTTATCCTTGGCTTTGACAATATGAAAGTGACTGAGGTATGAGCGATGCTATTAATGCCAATCCTTATGCAGCCAGTCCCTGCTATGAATGGTGTGAAAATGTTGCTCATAGGGTCGGTTGGTGTATGCATATCAGTGGGCTTGGCAGACTGATATGTAATAGCAACTCTGGCTCGGTGAGGAAAGCAACGGGAAACTACCTCACTCCTCATTTCCCTAGTATGCCTCTTCAGTGATACCTAGGCCATCTATGACAGCTGATGGCAGAGCTGTTGAGGATCCCACCAGCGGCATCGCTGACGGACTGAACGTACGTACATACTTTCCAGAAACTTTCATACTCGCAAAAAAATATGTATACTTGCAAACTTGGGATTTTTTGCCTCTGGACTTTAATTTCCTACCCCCAACTCTCACCAGTTAGAGCTCTCAGAGTTTCGGAAAGTTTAAAATTTACTGGAGATTGTGGTGATATGAGGTTCTCTGGTATCAAGTTTTAAATTTCTAGATTACCTGGAAGTGCTTCAACTGGCATCTGCCTTGCATTTGTTCTGTTTTATAATGGCGACCATTGCTGGGTTTGGCTTGCTAGATCAAAGAAGCCGCCTTCAGTTTTCCATTCTGTTTATTTTCTATTCTATGCTGTTATAATGAGATGCTTTCTATCAATTTTGGCTGTACTTGGGGGTTTGAAATTTTTCTGTCGATCGCTACGTACAGTAGTTAGCAAACGAACAAGAATTGGTTGTGTGGGCTGAGTGGCTAAGCTAAGCTCAAGGTGCTGGCTTTCTAAGCCTAAGTTGGCAAGTTCGATCCAGCCTCAGTCCGGTGCTATTTGGAGGTGCTAAAATACATCAGACCCGTGTTGATATTCACCTCCACTTGAAAAGACTCTTATGGGATAAAATTCCGGCACCTTAGAATCTCTGAAAACTGTAAAAGTACTGGAATGTAAAACCAATAACATTAAGAATTGGTTTTATTTTGTTAAAAGAACAGTGATGACAAAAGGAGCAGCAAAGAGATCAATCGGTGCAAATTTAGATTTTGGAACTAGGAAGAAATTTGTGATTTCTTTTGTATGAAGTATGCTATTGTATGACTGTGAATCTTGGACAATCAGAGATTAGGATTGGAAATGGCAGGAAAAGCGTTTGAGATGTTGGTCTGGAGACAAACCCTACGGATTAAATGGACTGAAAAGAGAATAAAGAAAAGCGTTCTGCAAGAAATTCAAGGGAAGAGAGAACTGATGCTAACGATACAAGGAAGAAGAGCTAATTTCACTATCTACATCTTGCGACAAAATACCTTTCTTACCAATCTGCTGGAGGGGGAAACCACCAAGAAGAAGGGTGAGGACAACCGAGGAAAAAATTCCATCAAGTCTTGGCACAGTGTTCATTATGGTCCCTATTATGAAACAAAACTAGGAGCTGAGGACAGACAACATTAGACAAGGCATTGCCTTTAGACAGTGATGATAATTATTGACCTCATTGATTTTGTTTAATGAGTCGGTGAACATTGCAGTTTATTTGTAAAATCTACACAGCATTCGGGGGAAAAATTAGGTATGGAGATTATAGAAATAAACTTCCGTTAGGAAGCACTATATGTCAGCGAGCCAGATAAAAGGATGCAGCATATTACCAGAACAACTAAGCCACTTTTCAATATTATCTTCATGCATTTGAATTGAAAACACCTTTTTATTCATGAAATTGAATAGTACATATTAGGTTAATTTGAAAGTGGGGTTCCAACCCCTGTGTCGGTAGCCCTAAAGATGGTTTCCTGTTTTCACACCCTTCAAATGCTGGGGCTGTACCAAAAGGCCACAGTCGCTTCCTTCCTTTTCCTAGCCCTTTCCTATCCCATTGTTGCCATAATACCTATCTGTGTCTGGTGTGGAAATGGTAAACCACAGAAAACCATCTTCAGGGCTGCCGACAGTGGGATTCAAACCCGCTATCTTTCCCAACCACACGGCCAACTCGTCTGGTAGAGATGGTATTTTAACAATTAAAAAACATTAGTATAAGCCTATAGTGAATATTTGTTAAGTATCATATCGCATCACATGTTGTTTAAAGCTCCTGTTTATTCTTTTTTAGGGTGCCACTGTTCTCACGTCAGGTCCACAAGTACTGCGGGCCCTTAGCCTACAAAGTCCTAAGGCCACTGCACAGAGTAAGTCCTAATAGAACATATAAATTTTCAATTTTAATAAAGTCTTCTGTACTCTTAATTACTATGGCATTCTGTGGTAGGGGGATTGGAGGATGATTAGCATAATTAGGGAGTGTTCATTCTCAACAGTAAATCTTGCTTAACTATGTTCTCTGAAAAAACTACTATGCATTTGAATAATTTCCTTGCAATCAGAGCTATATATCTGTTGCTGGACCTACCAGGAATAATGTTTCTCTTTATATGTATTTAAATATCATATCATATTGCTGATAATTTCAAATATACATTGCCACTAAGTTTTCAACATTAAATCTGTACAAATCTATGTTTGAATTAAGATGTACGGAACCTGCACAATGATAAATTTTATGAATTGCCATTAAATTATGTGTTGTGAAGAGGTAGACCAAATCTTTCATTGTTTTCCAACAAGACTGTTTTATCTTCTGATAACTGATCTTGGAACTTTCAGAAACCTGAAGATATCTGTGAGGTGGCACTTCATGACCAAAATATGAGCGTGTTGTATGCTGTGAGAATAACAGAGTAAAACATTGGAGGAGGATTACATTTGAATGTGTATTCTTATAAAAGGGTTCTGTCATCGCTTGTACAATCTCTATCAAAACCTCCTGCAACATGTTCGACAGCAGAACCGCAAGTTCCTATTTGTGACCTGCATGTTCTCCTATCGTAACACATTGCAATTTGTGCTCGTGAGAGAGTTTGACAAGGTATAAAAATCAAACTGTTTTCCAGATTTCAAAAATTACAATCCAAAAAGGACACTTTCGTAATGTGTTAATTTAATGAGGACCGGCAACTTTCTTAGTAAGATGTAGCATAGTGATAAAAAGGCAAACATTTGTACCATCTACTTTATTGTGGTTGAGTATTAAATTTCAATAAAATGTTTGTTTAGTTCATGCTGTGACTTTCTGTAGTCACTCTGCTTCATGAACCAGGTGCAATGACTTATAGGGGGTTTGAGAGTCAGGATACACCACTATGGAATAGGAGCGGACATCTCAGGCATATTACAAGTCGTGATCATTCTACCAGTGGACTCTAAACTATTAGAGTAATTATTCTCTCTGGGACTATGTGTGAGCAAGGGTAGCACTTTACTTCACTTTGTCGCATATGCTCAGACAGTTTCTTTTTAGCAGTTTCTTTTGTGTTTGCAGTTTTCTAATCACTTAAATGTGATGCATGGCTTCCACCACAAACTAATATGTGCAAAGACAAAATCCCACAACCTAACAGATGACTTGTGTTTGTACACAGTTAAGAGATAAGAATTTCATATTGTTACGTAGTGAAGTGAGTTCGTTATTAAGTTAAAAGAAGGTATATAACAGTTCCACCTTTTAATACTATTAAAATAAGAAATGTAAGTTTAAATTCCTATTTAATTAAAAATGGTATTGGTTTCGATCAGTATTCATGGTCATCATCAGCCAATTACACAAATAAGTGTAAAACAATACATAGAAAAATAAAATGCAAAGTTCGAATAATTCTGTTTTGTTTCTGCTAGTGAAGCACTAAAATCTTTAAGGAGCCCTGTGCATTGAAATGTAGCCAAAAAACACAAATAAGATGCACAGGTAAAAATGAAGTTTAGATGATGCTGTCAGGTGCATTTTATGGAGCACTATAACACATAAGGGAGCACTGTGCATTGAGATTTCAAAGTTATGTAGAAGTCGAAAGTCAAATACATATTTTTAGTTATATTTTATGAGGCACTGTATAATTTTAAGTATCAGTAGTGCGTGTCTATCAAGAAGTCTTAGATCAAATATGTTATTAAGACATATATGTTAGAGAGCACTATGTGTGAAGAAGAATCAAATACGCACTTAAATGTAATGCGGAGTAAGTACTTGGAGAGTTCATTTGCAATTTATGAGGCACTGGATAATTTTAGAAATTAGCACTGCGTGTTGATAGATCCAAAAATTATGTAAAAGTCGTAGATCAGATATGTACTTGAAGTACTTATAAATTTGCACTGATTTCTCTTATTGCTAAATTTCTGCTTGGCAAGTGCTATTCATCTTTTGATCTCTTTGCTTCACCTTTTGTCGTTGTTTTAACAAAATAAAACCAATTCTTAATAATATTATTGGTTTTACATTCCTGTACTTTTACAGTTTTCGGAGATTCTAAGGTGGCGGAATTTTATCCCACAAGAGTTCTTTCAAGTGTAGGTGAATCTACCAACACGAGGCTGATGTATTTTAGTACCTCCAAGTACCGTCTTTTTGATCGGTGAGGAATTTTGATTTTTTTTTTTTTTTTTTTCTTACATGAGCGACGCACAATCAATGCTGCTTACTACTGCAAGCTGTTGAACAAGACGAGGGTTGCATATCGCCGCAAAAGAAGAAACCAACCGATTCAACAGGTCATCCTCCTCCACAGCAATGTTCGGCCCCATACTGCAGCCCTGTCTCCAACCTACGGGAAATGCACTGGATTACACTTGATCATTCACCTTACAACCCGGACTTATCACCCTGTGATTTCCATTTGTTCGCACCGCTTAAAAAGGCTGTAGGAGGACAATGAAATGAAAATGACGAGAGTGAGGAAGACTTTGTGCGCAACTGGCTGGTGACACGACCCTGTTCTTTTTACGATGACGGCATCAAAAAGCCGCCCATATGCTGGGACAAATGCATTCCCAAAGCAGGAAACTAGGTGAAAAAATAAATTATAATTGCCTTGTGTTTTTCAATAAATGAATTTAAATAAAAAATAAAATCCTGTTTATATTTGATCCCCCTTGTATTATTATTATTATTATTATTATTATTATTATTATTATTATTATTATTATTATTATTATTATTATTATTATTATTATTAAATGCATTGACATAGGCAAGCCTTGTGTAAATGTTTGGATTGTGACATTGTTCGGGTCGACTATGTTGGGTTTCTAACCCATCTTTTTGGTGAAGGGTTTGGAAGTGTTGAAGCACGACTAGAAGCTTGTAATATCACTCGTGCTTTGTTCTCACGAGATGTCTTCAACTGTTCACACTCAATTGAACCAGTTATCCCCCCATCTCATAGAAAGGCAAGGACATCCTCTCTGTTGGTTGTTGAGCGCAGTTTTCCTATGCATAGACAAGCCATCCACTCAGTCGCTTTTAAACTGCTACCTCCCTTTGCTTCTTCTGTGCCTGTGATGTCTATTTTAAGCCTACATTGATTCCTCATAGTTTCCCTCTACGGATACTCTTCTGTTTTTTAGGTCTCTTCTGGTTCGATCTTGTTGTACTCATTTATAATTTTCTCCTACGAGCTGGTTGAGGTTTGGGACTCACTAAAGACCTTTTGAGTATGATCGTGGTTTATTTCTCACAGGCCTGGTATCCTCAGTTACATGAGTCTCAGTAGTGTACCTAGGGAGGTTTCAGTGCTGGACCTCTTGTCTACTTTCCCTCTTCCCTCTTTTCCGATTCATGATAAGTGGGAACCTCTGATAACGCCTTTATAGGTCCTGTTTCTTAGAGCTTTGTCAATCTCCTTAGTTACAGTTTCCTTTAGCATCTGTTTCACCTTCTTTAAATTTGTCCGTATTGCTTTCAGTTCATTATTTCAGTTTTTCAACTTAGTAATGTCTTCTTTGCAGTCAGCACACATCCACATTAGTGAGTAGCTGGGCTTTTTGAGAACGGCAAAATCACCTGCACTTCTACCAGAACATTCCTTGTGGAACCACGGAGCTAGAATAATATAGAGGCAGAAGCGCTGCCTGGTTGAAGCTAATTGAACATTTTTGGCTTACACCTAACTAACAGATACTTCAGTCCTGGAAAAAGTCTACAGTGAAAATGTTCTATAAGGGCAAAGGTGACATGGCGGACCCAAATAGCTACAGAGGCATTGCATTAGAATGCACGCTTCTAAATATTTTGACGACCCTTGTGTATAAAGGACTGACTGAAACAGTGGCCAGTAAACTGTCAGATGCCTAAATTGGTTTTAGGAGGGGTAGGTTTGTCATCCGTTCCACACACTGCTTCCAGGATGACATCAAAGCAGCGCTAGCAGTAGAGACAGGAAAACTTCATGCCATATTCATAGATCATACTAAGGCTTTCGACACAATCAGCAGAACAGTTCTAATAAACAAATTGGAGGGAATGATCAGACAACACCGTTACGTGCTACCTATCATCAAAGACATAATGAAGAGAAACTACATACAGACTGACAACAGCATCATTACATCCGAGCTGATAGAACAATCGGGCATTCTACAAGGTGACCCACTCAGTCCACTCCTCTTCATTGTTGCTACAGCAGACATTACGACAATAACAAGGGATGACACAATGAGACTGATGTACATGGACGACATGGCACTGATGTCAACCTCGCACAAGCAACTCCAGGCAGTTTCTGACGACCTGACAAAATAGGCACAGTGCAATGAGATGAAAATTAAGACAACTCTTGTCTCCATGACTTTCAGGAAAAGAGGAAAACAAGCCTTTTTCTACATGGAAGAATCAACTCAAAGCAGTTGTTAATTTCAAATATTTAGGAGTGACTTTCCAGACTAAAGGTAACAATTTCAGCTTACACCTAACCAACAGAGTGAACACCACAATGAAAGCTATGGATGATATTAGATTCCCAGGCAAACTATCCATCACAATGGCCATAAAGCTTTTTGGTTTAAAGGTTAGTCATAGGTTATAAACTTCATGGTTCTGATCCGTATTGAATTGCAAGTACAATGTAATTATTAAATTAATGTAGTAATGGTCCACCTTTCAATACTATAATATGTAATATTCTAAATTACATTAATTAGGGACTAGTTTCGGCTTGGGCTGGCCATCTTCAGCCTTAATGTAAAACTCCTAATAACTAAACAAATGTACATGCACACAATTGACATAAAAACAAATGAAAACAAATATATATACAAAGTGACATTAAAAACTGGGATGGAATATGAATAAATTTGAAAATGAACTAGGTTCTAACATCTTGAGTATGTTCATCATTAAGAATAATTTCAAGTATTAAGTATTAATTTATATACACAGAACTGTTAGTTCTAATAGTGCTGATCATTTCAATAGGAACTGGTAAATGTTGATCCTGTAGTTTGTCATCAAATCTATATGTGTGGTGTTAGCTATATGTAATCCATTGGACACTGCTGTAAATAACCACTAGCTGACAGGGAACTGTTAGATGTTGTTTCATCTTCAATCAAAATAATAAATGAGATGCTCTCATGGTGCTTGTTAAATCTTGCTGAAATGTTGTTGGACATTGTCACGACAGCACATGAAGATGTGGTTAACACAGATACATTGTGTCTGGTATAAAATTTTTGCGATTCATTGCGGTGCCCATGAAGATAACCTGATAAATTAGATAAAATTAAATTAATGAATTGAATGAGAGAATGTGTTAGTTAGATGGCATAGGTTATATGAGACTTACCTCTCAATACAGCATGAGGTGTGTGGTCCATTGTTGAGTGTGCTTCAGACTAACTGTTGTGAAATGAGAGGTAAGTCTCATATAACCTATGCCATCTAACTAACATATTCTGTCATTCAATTCATTAATTTAATTTTATCTAATTTATCAGGTTAACTTCATGGGCACCGCAATGAATCGCAAAAATCTTATACCAGACACAATGTATCTGTGTTAACCACATCTTCATGTGCTGTCCTGACAATGTCCAACAACATTTCAGCAAGATTTAACAAGCACCATGAGAGCATCTCATTTATTATTTTGATTGAAGATGAAACAACATCTAACAGTTCCCTGTCAGCTAGTGGTTATTTACAGCAGTGTCCAATGGATTACATATAGCTAACACCACACATATAGATTTGATGACAAACTACAGGATCAACATTTACCAGTTCCTATTGAAATGATCAGCACTATTAGAACTAACAGTTCTGTGTATATAAATTAATACTTAATACTTGAAATTATTCTCAATGATGAACATACTCAAGATGTTAGAACCTAGTTCATTTTCAAATTTATTCATATTCCATCCCAGTTTTTAATGTCACTTTGTATATATATTTGTTTTCATTTGTTTTTATGTCAATTGTGTGCATGTACATTTGTTTAGTTATTAGGTGTTTTACATTAAGGCTGAAGATGGCCAGCGCAGGCCGAAACTAGTCCCTAATTAATGTAATTTAGAATATTACATATTATAGTATTGAAAGGTGGACCATTACTACATTAATTTAATAATTACATTTAAAGGTTAGACCAGTAGCCGTGTATGTCCTGAAAAATGTGTGGCCTTTGAAAGAAACAGACGGAGCAATATAAAAGTTAAAGTAACATAGTTGAAAAGAACACACTGTTTGTCTAAATTCACTCCATATCATATCATTTATGAGTTAACAAGAGAGCCTTTCTTCATTGTGGAGCTACATCTACACTTCCTGCTACCTGCAACACGGGCATTATTAGACAATCTGTCTCTGTATATGTGTGGAATTTTTTATTATATAAGGCAAAGAAAGCTGCTATATGAGAAGAGTTTTTTGCAACAGATGCAGTGATTAACCGTGAATGGATGCAAGGAGGGTATGACCTGCGGCACTTAGTATCGATTTTCCGTGCATGGTTTTCACTTCAAGTTCTGCGGTGTGAAACAATATCGTGAGCCAGGTGCAGGCTGCGTGTGCAAAAGGTCTGCTGAACCATGTGAGAGATACCATGCCCTGACATGTAAAATGTGAACTGAATCCCTTAAAAAGTTTTGTACGGGAGATTGACTCTTTGCACTTTGTGCAATTACAACAACATTCATAATATCGCACGTGTAACTTTGTGAATAAAGAAGAGGATTTAAAATGTCTCGTCACATTGTAGGATGAAAGTTGTTTGTTGTGTTGGAGATAATGAGTTTGTGAAGTATGTGTGCCTCGCACAAGTAAATGGACACACTGCCAGGACTCGGCTAAGGGCCCCGTGGTCACCAACCTACGCTCCCAAGTTAAGAGCCCCTGGGGCCCTTCTTTTATTTTACCGGCAAAGCCAGAAATATTACTGCTATTTTGACAAAGACCGGTAACCAGTGGAGACTTCTTAATGGTCCTCTATGTGACTGGCCTTTAATTATTTTATAATAAGACACCAAAAGATTGGCTGTTTAATGTACAACAAAAAGTTGTACATGTAAAGGCGAATTGCAGAATATTTTGGACTTAAGATTGGTGGAGATTCTCATTAGAGGTAATTGTCTCCACTACATGAAGCAAAACCTTTTCTTGCCAGGAAAAGCATGCATCAGATAACACACCTCAAGTAAAAGCAATTGTTCAACAAAATTTTGCTATCCCACCCAGTACCAGTTGTATATTGCTTGCACCATGGGTCTGTTCCAGTAGTGAACTTTGCAACTTTTCAGCTTTGCACTTTTAACTTTTCAATTCTTGCGAAGTGAAAAGTCTTGCATAAAGTCAACTTCATGATCCGCATCGCACTTTAACAGATTCTTTTCTCTTTTTTTTTTCCCTCCACCTTGTCGATACATTAATTGCTTAAGGCAACTTATTGGTTAAAAGTGGTACACGTTCTTCAAAGTGAATTATGTTAGAAAATATTACATTTACTATAACATCTATGACTTTGGTAACAGTTCTGCAAATAATTGCTTTTGTTGTCCCATGCATTAATGCTACACCCTGCAGCTGGGCACCATTTACTAACCAATGTAAGCATATAAGTATTTGTTCTGTTTTGGAAAGGGATTAACTTCTTTTTGTTGCATTTTTCAATGAATGACCGATCATTTCAAGAATATAGTCAGCCTGTGTTGGGGTAATACAAATTCACTCACGAAATTCCGTTGAAGTGAGGTTATGAAAATTAATCCTGTCTTTGTACATTCTCTTGTTGGATTCTCTATCACTGTCCTCACTTGATGCTAACAAAAGCTCTCGTCGTAATGTGTTTATATCACTAAACCAAATTCTATGCCGAGAAATTAGTGTAAATGCTTGTTAATTAACAGATGAAAAGGGAATCGTCTCTCTGCAAGATTTCTGAATATTTTTCACTTCATTTCCTTGCACTTTGCATTTCTGTACCAATGGAGGAACATAACATGCTTGAAAATTGAAAAGATTCCTAACTTTTCACTTTGCAAGCTAAATCTGAAAAGTGATTGTGGAACGAAATCTGAATTGAAAAGTGCAAAGTGGAAAGTTGCAAAGTTCATTCATGGAACAGGCCCCAATTCTATCATTTCTCTTCCAAGTCTCTCTTTAACCATGGTTTCCCAAACCTTCTCTCTGGGGACATTATCATATGCCTTTTCTGTATCTGTGAAAGTCATGACCAGATCCTTTCCATATTCCCAGTTCTTTTCCATCAGCTGTCTCATGCTAAAGATTGGGTTCACTGGAAATCTTCCACTCGTGTTTTACAATAGGTTATAATTTTGTTCCTCAAACAGAAGTCAAGGAGAGGTTCTCCTTCATTCCTGTTACCGTATCCATGGGGACCTTTTACATTTTCCCAACTTTTTCTCTTTGTGCCAGCTTGGGTGTTGAGATCTGCCATTATATAAAAAAAATATCCCCGTCTATTTGGTTTTCAGGCCCTTTGAGGAATGTTCCTTTATCTTCTTTACTGCATCCAGTCTGCGGTTCACATACCTGGACAGCCGTTACTCTTTTATTATTTATTTGGACATGAAGTTTCAAGCTTTCTCTCTCTGGCAAATACATCATAGGATATTGAACCATTCCCATCTAAATAAAAATATGCCAGGCTAAGTCGGAGAGCTTCGTGGTACGTTTGTAAAAAATGTGGGCGTTAAGACTAAAACTTAACTTCCTAAGAAGTAAATACCAATGGTATACGAATGGGAAACAGTATCATTATTTTGTGAATACGAAGCAAATTCGGCGGTAAAAAATTTTTTAATTAAACTTAGACATATGATAAATTATTCATACTAAACATGAAAATAAAATTAGAAAGAAAATTAACTAGACTCAAACGGTCAATAAAAATACAACCATGTGCCAAGCACATTTGAAATTAATTACTATAAAATACATTCAAAGATAGTCAGACCAAATGCCAAACAAATAAAAAACATAATAAATCTTGGTAAGTATCTACATCTTCCATTGAATCGACGCCAATAAGCAAGTATGCCGGTATCCCCAACGGGGTGCGATTTCGCAGTCATCCGATAAGATGTTAATCGCCAAAAGAAAATCACGCTAGTTTCAATCCATTGTTTACATGTGTACGTAATCAAAGTAATAAAACACAACAAGTCAAATCCAGGTTTCACTAAACTTGCAAACTGCACTGCTTCTATTGGCAGACCGCTCTGTCACAAACGGACCGGCACTGAAGCTGACTTCCCTTAGAAATTAGTTCCGGGCTAAGTTAAAATGCAAATAAGTAAAACATTGTTGACAAAAAGACATGGACAACGAAATATAAGCACTGTCATACACGACAAATAAAATAAACAATCAATAAAAATCCTGAAAATTAATGCAAAAATCACTGGACATCTGAAATAAAATACATAAGAAAAATATACTTCTTCATGAATGAAGTCCTAATAAGGCATGACCCAGTTAACACCTGGGGTAAGTAGCTTACGCCTTCCTGGCACAGCGGGCGGATTTCCACTTTCGCTTCTTGTTTTGTCAGCTGTAAACATCGCAAGAATTTCTACCTAGCAGAAAGACAGCATAGCAAGCGGGATTGTGGGGGCTATTCTTACGAGGGGTTTCAAGGGCATTCCCGTCACTTGCTTCTATGCCGTCCTTTCACATTACAAGGTAAACTTCAAATGCCATTCTGTTTATAACTGCCGCGCTGCACAAAAATAAATCATTCTCCCATTCACAAAAATGTTCTGTCTTAACAGAGTAACTAGGCCTCCATATCTCAATAACTGTGCAATTCTCTATCAAATGAGACGTCACTTAGGCCTTCTTTACTCGCGGCATGGGAGTTTGAATCTCAACTGTATCACTGAATATCCAGGCGTATTCAAGCCCGTCTCCTAATAAGCAGTTAACACTCTTATCTTTTCCTCCACTGAAATTTTCACAGGCTTATATTCCTGTTACAATACCCTCATTATATTCTAGGCAATATCTGCCTTCTCTTCTCAAATAAATGACTCTCGATTCACAACGTAGCCTCCCACTCTGTTGGCGGCCAAAAATAACTCTGAAAACGTGCTACTTACATAGTAAATAAAGAAACCTACACCGCTTTGTATATTCTTATCCTTCACATCATTAAGGGCATATAGCCTCGGTAATGAAGAAGCTACTTCCTGACTTTACAAGAACACACACAACAGAATACTCTGAGATAAAACAAATGAAACACTCCTATCTACACCTAATTATATCCCTCTTTCCCATCACTAATATAAACACAAAATAAAGGGCACAAGCATGCAACATCCCCGGATTTCCATTTACGTTACATGAAATAAAGCATAGCTCAGCTGTAACGAGCTGACATTTAATGTTAATATAACATTTACATAGGATGAAACTGAGCTGACTTCTTCTGTCTACAAACATGCTTATAAAGTCAGCATATTACTTCATCTTTGCTGATCTATGCTCCCACACCAGTCACATGGCTGCTGCATCTGTAGATTTACTCTGCCATTACAACACACTAGATGTTATCACAATATAGTGGGTTGACACTGGGCAATGCCATCATGGTTCTTGTAAGGTAACACTCATAGAATGAATGTATAGTTAATAACTCTTCACTTGCTCTGAGCACACACATACTTTACATATGCAAATACCTTGCTATAATGATAATTAAGCCGATAGGAAATTGAGCTTCGTTCAAAGTTAGCGTTTGATGGAATGAGACCCGTACCAGTTCATATGTAAGAGCAGTGATCGTACCGAACGCACACGCTACTTCCACGATCACGATACGCGACCCGATAAATGTCTATGCACATAATAAATGTTAAATCAGTCTGCGATAGTTATACTATTATATTCATTTGCCTTCTTATATCGTCTCCCGAATTTTCAATATATACTGTGCCTCCCGCACTTGGCATTACTGTACTTCGTCACATGGGCAGAGGTAACCGCCACAATAATGGACTGTTCACTCCTGAATTCATCTGAATTAATTTGCACCAGGATAGTGCATATTAACACTGTTCTCAAAATAAATTAGACTCACTATTCATTACCTCCAATTCTCATAGTTAAAGTAGTTATAGCGTCCTTGTTGAAATATAAAAGAAAGAACACTGCAGTCACAACTGACGTGAACACTGCAGAACGACTGAGAAACGAATGAGAGAGCTTCCCCTGCCGCTCGCTGCTTTATAGTTTTACGTGCCTTATTCAAATGAGGGGGTTCCCCATGAGACCCTAGCTTGAGAGCCCAACCACTGTCTGAAGACAAAACACGTAACCGTTGGAGAATAGCAATTCAGTGCATCGATTGAAAATAGCCGAAATATAAATATGTATCTGTAAATTCAACCACAACTCAGCGGACGTATCAAAACCATGGAGCATAGTTTAATAACTGATTTCTCCCATAAGATAATAGGTTCAGCACTGCGATGGACGAAGTTGGTAGTATGGAAGCATTTGTTCTGGGGATCACCGCCGCCGTAAACCACGCCTTCTAACTTGAGATTTGTCTACTTTAAACACGCCGTGCATCAGGCGATACTGCGACACACCCTGCAGACTCATTCAAATTTTCAAAGTACTCCTGATCACAAGGCGTACTACTGACTGTTCTCTATCTCCACGCGGTCCAGAATGAATCGGTTGGCTAACCGCCTCTCACTCAAAGCTTTCCAATATAACGAACACAGTGTTACTCGATATTCAAATAAATATTCATGGGGCATATATGATATGTCGCAATATGGCGTCTACATTCTTGTCCCGTACATTTCCTACCTCACTCTTGGCTTCTTTTGAACTGCCTTGCTAGTGCAGTTTATCCTTTCCTAAGAGATTTATTACTCTTTTCCTTTCCATTTTGTTTTACTAAAACCTGTGTCGGTGCGACGTAAAGCCGCTAGCAAAAAATAACTCTTATTGTCCTTGATATGTGTATACCCTTTGTTGTGGTCTCTCATTTCGTAACTAGAAAGAAGTCGGAACTAATTGGATAAATTGATATAGAAACGGCTTTTGATGTATGCTTAGTATAACAGTAGTTGTTTTTCTTTGCAGGTGGTTTAAAGCAACTGTCATTATGAAACGGGAACATTAAATGTGGCTCGGTGTCTGTTACTGTCTCAGGTTTATGTACTCAGGAGACAATATTATCCATGTTACTTCTTTTTTATTACTAAATAAAGCAAATAAAATCCTCATAGCTTGTTTTATTAATCTTGCTTAACCTCTTAACATGAAAGCCCGAGTATACTCGGGGTTTTATATATTTATATAAAATAAAATCCCGAGTATACTCGGGAATGTCGCTCATTGGTCGGTACCTAATTTAAAAGCCCGAATATACTCGTTTCTTGTTGTTTATCAATATTTCCGCCAGATGTTTATGAAATTATTACTTTAGGGTCCTATTTTTGCCAACAGATGTCTCTGACTCAACCGTAGTGGATGTCGGTGACTCAGGCAGTTCGTTTTCGCGGCTTTCCAGCGATGTAGCATTGTGTGTTGATCCTTGTTTTAGGGCATTTCACACAACCACAAACATTTGAACAGTATTGAGTGTCATGTTGTATTACTTGCCATCTGTTTAGTGCTGTGTTATTTATTTTAGAACCCGTAAAAATATCACGAGTATACTCGGGATTTTAAAGCAGGAACTTTTCGGTGGCTTATATTTATTTGTTAAGTTCAAAAAATGTATTTTTATTGTTACCACTGTTGTTAGTTTTGAATAAATAGCCCATTTTAACAATAAAAAAATTAGGTAAAAAAAATATCACAATTTTGTAAATAATTGGTATGTTAAGAGGTTAAGAAGCACTTCAGTTTCTGACATTCTCAGTACAATTTGGTAAGTAAATTACGTATAAACTCTTGATTTTCCAGTGTCGTCATTGCACTAACGAAAGCTGATCATAAGATGAAATCATTCCCTCTTCTCATTAACAAGATTTTTAAGAGATCCCTTATGTAAAAATTAATTACAATTCTTTTGGACTTGCACCAACAGTAAGAGCACTAGAATGAACAACTGCCATTTTCTGAGTTATGGTACTAAATAATGTCATCAGTGGGCATGAAAGCATTTTTTTTTTTTTTTTTTTTCTTATATCAGGGAACTCCACCAATTAATCTCAGGAGTATGGATATCCCAAAAGCACTTCAGTGTCATCCATCACTCCTCAGATAAGCACATGTGGCTGAAATGAATGCAACTAATTGTGGGATTGCTTTTAGTTTTGACTTAATGACCCGTTTTTGTATTATCTGTTCACATTCAAAAAGATAATGGCTAAGCAATGAATTGTTAAGTAATTATTTATTCATTGACTAGTGTCAAACCATTTTTATGCTTTCCCTATAATGGCATTGCACACGTTATGTAAAGACCATTTTTTTTATCTTACGATTATTGAGTTGAATAAATAATCCATTTCAGTTGAGGTTTACATGATTAACCTTACATCGGGCCCACCAATTTGAATCACTTTACCGGGCGTGCAGTTGACTGTTGTCAACCAGTTCCGTTTTCAGTCATACAGGCTTCCTATCATATGAATGGTTCATTTAAAGGCTTTTTTTTTCTATTTTGTTTTAATGGTATTCTTCGCATAAAATTTAAAAACATGTATTGGTGAATAATATGGATGTACTTCAAATGGATAAGCATGAACATATGATCTAATTTTGAAAGGGACATGGATACTTAGCCTATCGAAAATGAGTTAAACAGTAGATAAATCATTAAATTAAAATAATGCTCTTACTGTAATATTTGCACAACTGTACAATGAATTGATAAGATATAATACCAACAAAAAGAAGACAGGATGAAAAATAAACTTAGTCGCCACGTCAAAGAAATGTTTCACATTTTATCCTCTCATGATGAATCCTCATTTGAAATTTGCATACCTTTGCTGTCACATCTAATACATTTTGTAGTGTTCCTTGATTGTCTTAATTACAAAATTAATACAAAATTCACACTTCATTGTTGTAACATTATTACCCTGTGGACCACACAGAACACACCGTTCCCTGTACCCCGCACACCCTTTGTCGTTCAAACTCGTTGCAGTCACCCTTTTCATATCGGGGATCTCTCACCAAATCATCTCACGAGTATGAATATCCCAAAAGTTTGTGTCATCAATCACTCCTCAAATAAGCACATGTGGCTGAAATGAATGCAACTAATAAAACAGATGTCCATTGGCAGTGACAAAATTTGAAAATGTTCAAGATATTATTGATGCATACGTAGCTTGGATCGGTTTTTGAGGAAGCTCTTCGTTGTCAGTTGAGAGTGTGCAATGTTATTGAATGTGTGAATGACATAGGCATTTATCGCAGCGATGTTCGGTAGCATACACTGAGTGGCCAAAAGTCACGGGAAGGGGTGACCCATTAGAAAATGTGCCTATATGACCCCCTGAGCATTGCGGCTAGCTGCGGCGTAGCTGAGCAGTCTGTCACAGACACCAGTGTCTTGAAGATGGCAACACGTCGCGAGTTAACCAACTTTGAATGTCGGATGATCATCGGCACAAGGGTCATAGCATTGTGGTGATTATACGCGAATTCGGATTTCTGAGGTCAACAGTGTCGAGAATGGATCTTCAATATCGCAGAGAGAATGTTACCACCCATGTAAGCCACCGCACGGGAAGACCACAGGTGTTTAATGAACGGACATCACTTCGCCTCCGCAGAACCATACTGGGCTCTCGATGTGTTACTGTGAGTCAAATCGCCGCCCAGTTGAATGTTGGGAGTTAGGAATCCGTTTCTATCAAGACTGTAAGGAGGCAACTGCACTGCATAGGCTTCACCACCCGACAACCAACTCGTGTCCCTTTGCTGACACCTTGACACAGAGCTCAACGATGTGCACGAACCTCCGAATATCAGCAATGGACCATGAACTGTGGTGGTGTGTGGTATATTGCAATGAGTCCCGGTTCCAGCTGTATCGAGCTGATGGGCGAGTGAGAGTATGGCATATGCCCCATGAAGCTATGGATCCTGCATGTCAGCAAGGTTGTGTCCAGGCGGGAGTTGTTCAGTTCTGGTCTGGGTGGTGTTCTCATGGTCGCAATTAGGGCCCATTGTCCGGTTGCAGGGAGCGTTGATAGGCGCACGTTATGTGGGCATTCTTTCAGACCGTCTGCATCCCTTTCTCGCCCTGAAGTACCCCAATGGAGATGCTATGTTTCAACAGGACAATGCACCATGTCACTTCTCCGTGGTGGCATGCAGGTGGTTGGCATAGCACTTCTTAATCAAATTCTTAACCCAGTTGAGCATTTATGGGATCGTGTTAATGCTGATGTACGCTCCATGAACCCTGCACCAACTACACAAGACCAATTGTGGGTAGCAGTGCAAGATGCGTCGGTCTAGATCAGTCCAGAACGATTCCAACCCTTTCTAGAGTCGGTGCCTCGCTTTATTGCTCCGTTTTGAGGGATCACGGAGGAGCAACTAGTTATTAACATCACCTGCAGTATCTCCCCATGACTTTTGGTCACTCACTGTATAAAATATGCATAATGTCCACCTGTTGTATTTCCAGGATGCATAGTACTTGCCTTTCATTTGATCAGAAGTGCCGACTCCACCTATTATTGCATTGTAATCTAACACTGCATGGGGTTTCTTAGTACAGTTGTCTACTGAAGCAGAATTGTGCATAGAAGAAAAAGAAGAAGAAGATTGACTAGTAATGGGGAAAAAGACTGCTCAGCATCGCAGGATGTTACACTGGGCCATATTTGAAATAGGGTTGGACACTATGTCCCTGTTTTGGCACACTGTGCCAGTGCACAGTTGTGTTCCAGTGTTCTGGAACACCAGAGTGTCAATTGTTCCGAAACATTCTGAAGAGAGACAGGGATAGTGACTCACTATCCCGTCGGCAGCGCCACTAGCTGACTGTCGATACCGGCTGTGTGCCACCATGTGCTGAAGTGTTCCGTGTTCCATGTTCCGTCTTCTGTCATATCCTCTTTATTCTGTGAGTTCTGTTGCACCGGCAACTGGCCTTCGGTACATGCGAATATCGTAATGTGTCCTGTTTTGTTTTCAATTGTTTTGTAAGAGTATTTTCATTGAAGCCTAGTAATATAACCGTACGAAAGACGGTAAACTTTGCATAATGTCTCACCGGAGTCCTGTTTAGCCCTTTTTTTTACTAGAATAAAACTGGACATAGTGAAATGCAATTTATGTTCTTTTTTGTCTGCAAAGGGATCTCAACCGGCAAAATGACAAGACATTTCAAATTTAAACATCCCACAATTTTTATTTTCGTGTTCTGTTTGTATAATTTTATTTTTAATCTCCTGTTCCACTTGTATATACGTAGTATTTTTTATCTTCATGTTTTGCTTGTATGGGTTTTTATTTTCGTATTCTGCTCGTACATTCTGTACGTAAATAGAGTGCTGACAAATGTTTCTTCAACTGTGCGAGTATATTTTTAATTGGTGAACAACATTTAGACACGATTTTAGCGTTTCGTTTTTTCGACATGCTCTATTGGTAAAAAATATCTAATTCCCTCCATGGGAATTTAGAATTTTCCATTCGGAATTGCACGGTGGGCAATAATTCCATTGTGGAGATTTATCTCCCGTATGCAGTTATCAGACTGTGACTCTTATAAGGGCTTCTGATAAGTTCACCTGCATACACCCCAGCATCAGTAGGTAGGGTCTGACACATCCCACTCTGATGAGTCTAGTGTTGGACCTAAGACGAAATGCTGGTTAATAGAGCAAACGCCTGAAAAGCCTTACATCTGATATATTTTTGACATGCTCTGTTGGTGAAAAATATCCAATTCCCTCCATGGGAATTTAGAATTTTCCATTGCTTTTTCACGTGCCGTGAAGTTTATCCTGGGCCTAATTACAGTACAGGTCGATACACTCAACTGGTGAAAATATCCTTGGATTAGTTACTTTTTTCAACACCAGTACTGCCATTGTAACCGTGTTACGTGGATTTCGTATTGACCAAAAAATCTTAACCTAAAAGCAGCCTTTAAACATAATTATTGGGCATGAATTTCAGTGTACCGACTGTTCCTTTGTGTTCCGTGCAGCTTTGTGCTGACCGTAACTACACACAGCACGTCCGGTACAGCAGCACTTTTCCGCTGGCGCGAAGCACGTCATGTTGCCTCACGAAGTTCTCTCTACTGCGCAGTTACAGTGCCGTGTGCCGGCACACTGTACTGAAACACCCCACCTCAAGCTCCTAATGTTCCGGAACAACTGACGGTTCCAGTCTGCCCAACCCTGATTTGAAATTCATATCATTATCGAGTTCAAATGTGGCTTGCTATTCTGTTGCTTTATACGCACCTGTCTCATTCTACACAGCTTACCCTCCTAATTTACATACATATATATTTCTAAGAAAGATAATTGTAAGAAATTAGACAACAATTAGGAGATATGAAAAATCTGTTTTTTGAGACGACTGCGAGCAGGTATGCAAAATTGAATAAAAAGATAAAAATATGACATAAACATGAACATTCAGGCGGAAATATGACCATAATATGAAAAATTACTGGGAAATGACAAACATTAAAACAGCCAAAATATGACTTGTAAAAATTGCATAAGTTTAGTCGCCGTTGATAAAATCACGTTGAACTTGTATTTTCTATGGAAATAACATAAAGAAATAAAATGACATGTCATAAACATCCGCGCCTTATTTATTATCATTAGCTTTTATCAGCTAAGGAATAAGCTTCTTTTGTATTTCTAGCTGTGTATATTTTAAATGCCCTTTCAACCTCTTATGTCTCATTTAGTACATAGGAGTACTTTACAAGTATCAACTCTCATTGTTCCGTATTGAAGATGGCGCTAGGCATAAAATCTCAAGGATAATTTAATACAACCACCTATTCAATACTTTCCACGTTTAATGTGATTTGAATCTACATGAATTGATGTAGACTTATCAGGTACATGTTTCACCCATTATTTGGGCATCTTCAGTCTGTACACAACCTTTAGGTCAAGGTTGGGACTTTTTTTAACCATATATAGTATAATATACGAACGTTAATAATATCTTAAGACTAACATGCCAGGATGATAATTTTTTTTAATGTGAACAAAACATAACTGTGAGTAACATAAATTAATGGTGTTTTAACACAACTAAAACTTGTCAATCCTATTCTATCTAACTTAAAAATATGTCCAAAACTGAAATGGATCTTCTTCCTCTATCATAAGTCTTGGATGTAGGCTGTTGTTCATTCACAACAATCTTGACCAGCCTACATATAACAGTTAGTTCTAAATTTCCACTTGTGGTTGACAACACATTCCGACATCAGTTACTTCAAGAACATGAAATGATATAGGCGGGTCAAATGAACCCCGGTATGAATATCCTCTTTACCTAATAAAAAAATACTTAGTTGTGAATAGGAGTACTTGTCGAACAACAAGAACAATGTGGTTGTGAAAATTAACTGTATATTTTTGCCTAACTTGAATTTACTTGCATCATTGTTATTAATGGTATACTTATTTATTACTGTGATGTTGGCAGGTTTTTTAGTGCAGCCATAGGTTTATTTCGTATTCAATATCTATTTGAAAATCATTGTTGTAGAAGATACGGTACAGTCGGTAAATTATGCAGAATAAGAAACAAATATACAGGAAGAGCAGCTTATGAAGGCAAGCATGCGGAAAACATGTTTAACATAGCACTGGTAATAAAAAGAATAAAATTACCACCTTTTCTTTGTTTTGAGAGGAAATAATGCCTCTGGAAAAATGGGTAGAAGACAAAGGACGAGCCAATAACCTAGAAATGTGGAGGGATAAAAGGGGAGGGGGAGAGAGAGAGAGAGAGAGAGAGAGAGAGAGAGAGAGAGCTGTCTAATGCCTACAGAAAGATATGTGAAAAGAAATAACAAAGATTGGGTCTCCTGATGTTCTGGTCTGGATGTGCCCTGGATTTTGGAACAGACTGATGCTTAAACTTGGACTTTCTAGAAAGGAGGCAGTGTCGGGTAATCTGTTCATAGTATTAAAGTACTTGTCAAGTAAGCATCCGAGCAGATATTTGTACAGGTAGTGAGGTAGAGGATGTTTGCCAGTACTTCTATAGTTGTTTATCTGTGGACATGTGTAGAAGAATTCAAGAGAGTTCCTACATTGGGTTTGGACAATAATTACCTCCTTAGGTGGGGTAGATTTTATTGTGAGATTAGGATAACAGAACAACAATTGGGAGGGCACAGTGATAAGATCAGTAATGTAGAAATCAGAGAAAGAATTGTATTCCCTAAACTGCAAGACAAGGTAGAGATCAGTAAGCTAAAATTGTATGGACACATTATGAGAATTGAAGAAGGTAGAGTTCCAAAGTAAGTATTTACTAGGAAGACGAAAGGGGAGGCCCAAAAAGAGGCGGATGGATACGTTGAAGAGAGTATAGAGAAGAGAGGAGTAAAAGTAGAAGATTTACAGTATTGTAGGAAGGAAGGGAGTGGTGGAGAGAGAACACAACTGTGGAGGTCCTTGATTCACAACCCGACCCAGAAGACTGGAAATGGAAAATGAAGACGAAGAGAGGATAACAGTTCTTACTCCAACATGACTGGGCTGTGTGTGTTCAGTATTTTTACAAATAAAACTCCATATGTTTCATTACTCGTAATTTATTTCAGGATGACCCAATAAATGCACACACTCATATTTAAATACATACAATTCTAACCAATTATGAATGGTCACACTTAAGTCTCTTCACAAGTCCCTCTTCCTTACGGCACAGTTGGAGGTCTAGCCCGTTTGTCTACCTGCAGACGCTTAAGCCTTACTTTGACTTTCCCAAAGTCCATTCACTTCATACAACACTGGATTTGAACACTGTGCCACTGGCTACTCAACACATGACTGTTCGTTGGTTCGACTCCACAGATAGTCCAGTAATTCAGAGTCGAATGCAGTGAACAACTAAACAGCTCAAAAGTAAATTAAGTATATATTTTGGTTCCACCTATTCAGTACAAAAGAATATTTATGCGAGTTACATCACATATTGTTTACAAATGGTACCGGTTTCACTCCAGATATGGGTCATCATCAGCTGATAGTTCAGAAAGTGCAAAAAACACAAAATCAATGCACAGAGACATAACAAGAAGCAAAAGGCAAAAAATTAATAGTTAAAAATAATTGTTTGTGGTGAAAGTTCACATTAATCTTTTGCCTTTTTGCTTCTTGTTATGTGTCTGTGCATTGATTTTGTGTTTTTTGTATCTTGCACTTTTTGATCTATAGGCTGATGATGACCCAGATCTGGAGTCGAACCCGGTACCATTTATAAATGATATGTGCTGTAACTCGCATAATTATTCTTGTATTGAATAAGTGGAACCAAAATATATACTTCATTTATTATAATCTCAGTTCAATACGAACCGATATGAAATCCTTATCTCTCAGCTCAACAGTATTCAACAGCAGGATGATACAACAGCGAACATTAACACAGGTCTATTTACCTTTAACTCGTGATAGCGGCTTCCCTCGCTGAGCCTAAGTTCACAGAAATACACGAACACAGACTACAGTCTTCCGTTCTTTCGTCTCCACCTACTCACTGGTCTTTCCGACACTACTACAACAGCTCCTGGTTCAGACCTTGGTGAGACACTAGGAACAGCCAACACCTCTGTCGCCCTCAGCCCAGCCTCCGAACCCTAACACACAGTCTCACACCGAATCCACCGCAGAGCCCAATTGTCACTCAGAGTCCAGCACTGATGGACTGTCTGCTGATAGCCTCCCTTTTTATAGCTCGGATGATTTCATCCAGAATTTTCGCCGCAAGGTCACTAGAGGCAGAACATTCCCATTGAATCTCCAAGTGACTCGCAGGTAAGCCAGCCGGCGAAAACAATACGTGGAAAGGCCGGCCCCACCCTATAAGCCGGCTGGGATATCCCAGGTCGTGTGAGTCACTAGCCCCTTCCTAGAAGTACCGAAAGGGGCTACCACGGGGCTGGCACGTAACAGTATGATGAAAGTTATCAGGATTGTGGTATTTCTGATGGGTGGTGAGATTAATATTTCATTTAATATTTAGTATAGTACACTGGATTTTTTCTTACCTCTATTTTATGTTGTATGGTGATGCCGTTATTGCTTAAACTGGATCATTCTTACCATGAACTTTATGGGACTTACTGTAAAAAAGGAAAGAATGAAAACTGAGCCAAAGTTTAAATGTTAAATTGTTCCCCTCTCTTTGAGAGTTCGAACACACTTCAAACTTACTTCCTGATCTCAACCTGCTACATAATTGCCAAACTCTCTATCCCTTTAAGACCTGACCCATCTTGTCATTCTTCACACTACCAAGGACTCCTCAGCAAAGACATAAATTGCAAGATCTACAGTACTGGAGCCCTTCAAAATTTACTGACGTACGTCCTTCTGTGTGCCCTCTTGACTTTTATTAGTTTATCATCTCATGACTCCTATTCCTCCTCAAGATGCAATGGCCTGAAAGCACCTATACTCCCCTCCGTTTAACAGCCTTCCTAAATTCTACAAACCTGACCTTGCTTGATATCCCATAACTGAACCCACATCTGCATTGATCATCGCAGCCTTCAGATTTCTTCTGCTCAATCTATATCCAACAGCATTGAAGTCTGTGCCTTTGCAAAGTGCTTCTCAACCTTTCCCAGACCTTTTCTATCTGAATAACTTCTCAGCACTATTGTTACTCTTTTTTTTCTTCTATACTAATATTATAAAGAGGAAAATTTGTATGTTTGTTTGTAACAAATACACTCAAACTATTGACCCGATTTTAAAAATTACTTCATCTATAGAAAGCTACATTGCCAGTGGGTAACATAGGCTGTATTTTATTTTCAAAACAATTCGAGATGGGGGGCACAGGGGGAAATATAAAAATAATAGGCTAATATAGGCAAAATATTGAATTTGTCGTATAAGGACGAGACAAAGCTCAATTTAATCCTCTTAACGCAAAGAACAAAACTCGGTAATGCCCCCGAGCCCAAAAACCATGTTTTAAGGCCCTAAAACCAACCGTTACAGAGATATTGGCACCACACTACTCCTGCTCTAGGAATCAAAGTAATGAACTGCCATAACCATGGCAACGTCAGCTCCAGGATTCTACAGCAGCGAAATTATCTACAATATTTATATACTCAGATTCATTATATGATGTGCAACATGAGTGACAAGCCCTGAGAATTATAATTCTCGATAATTATAGTAGTTCCTTTTATGCATCACATATTTCCTTGATCATTTGTAATAGTTACGAAATGTTGGATCAAACAAATACATTCAATAATATTTATATTTGTGTGGTACTATCTAGCGGAAGTATACTTAAACTAAACCTGCAGCTTTGTGAAGGGAGCAGATATATCTAGGTGGGAATGAAGGAAAAACATGGTAACAAAAAGTCTTAGAGGTCGCCGCTAATTAGGAACTAATATTTAGAGGCCCCCCATGAAGAAAAGAAGAAGAAGAAGAAGCACTATAATTCCAAACATGACAATTTCTACGTACTTAAGTAAATACACCAGTGATATAAATATCTAATGAAGTCGGTCACATGGATAGTATGAGTAACTAAAGCCAGTTTCTGATAACCCGTATAAAGAATGGGTACTTCTGTTAGTTGTACACTAAAATAGCCAACACCTTGAACTGTCATGAAGCCTTTCGTCAGACAGAACACCACGATAAGTGTGTCTCGCAAGGCAGTATTATTGGACCTTTGTTTTCTTATGTTTATAAATGATATTGGTAAAAAAAAAACTGGATTTGCAGATAATGTTTTTTATTTATCCTGGCAAATTAGGGATGTACTTCCTTTCTTGCACTTAATCAGACTTAACCTAGAACACACTTTTTCTGGAAGGTGTTATATTGTGTATATTAGTAAATAAGTTACAAAATTGTTAACCACTACAAAAAGATCTTGACATTGTGAGATGGACAGCAAATAATGGTATGATAGTTAAGGGGATGAAAAGTCGTGATTTTTACTTGACGTCTCACTTTTAAATTCTTCATGCTACCGACGGTTCTATTCATGCCATCGCTCAGCATTTGTAGAAGTGGGTTGTTATTGTTAAGCACATTCTCACACCCATATGGCTTGCTGTGGGGCAGGAGGGGTCTACTGAGCCACTGCATTTACCTTGAAGCTCATGCCATTCAGTTGGTGTAATTTGATCACTGAAGAAACAATTAGTGTTTAATTCTAGGGTGAAGTCTGCTAAGAATACAACTTGGCAAATAATAGTACTAATTATTCTGTTCCTCATTTATCTACAATAATTGTTTGTGTATGATTCGTAAGTCTGTGTGCGGGGGAGGTATAAGTTTCATTCCATACCCGAACATAGTTTGGCGGGCCTTGTAGACGATTATGCCATCTCTCAGGCCTAGGAGATTTGTGCTGGTGATTTGATTTGTGGGGAAGGTGAGGTAGGTGTCCACTAAAGTTGTTAGGAGATTATGTGAAGAGAAATTCCTAATTTTGCAGGGAGTGCCAATGATAAAAAGCATAGAAAATCTTAATAGCATTGCACACCTCATGGAAAATTTACCTGAAAGATTTTGTACAGTTTTTCTCTGCAAATAAGAATTTCTTATGTTTCCGTACAAAGGGCTATGCAGTTACTTCAGCTAAAGCCTTTGAAATTGGTGTGATACACAAACTTAAACCGGGTGTACTGTATCCAGGATTAGATTTAGTTAATGGATTTTGAATCAGGGACATGACAGAAATTGGTCCTTATATCATCGTGTGGTTAGAGGAGACTTGATTCATCTTGCATGTACATGTGTTAAATTGCAAAACTGGAGTATGGAAGAACCTGTTCTGCTCCATAAGGAACTCTTTCGTGATCAGAAAATAGGAGTACAGTATGCAATAAGTAGTGACAGAATAATCGGCCCAAATTTATTTTCTAAGAAACAAAACATATACTACACCATACAGTTTGCTATCTCTCTCTTTTTTTTTTTACTGAATTAACCAAGAGGGAATGTAGTTTTACATTTTCTCACCAGGACTCTGTAAGGGTGCACAGCCAGTGATTCTATGCAGGTAATATAAAAGGTGTTTAATTATAGTTATCGGCAACAACATATGGCTAGCACAGTCCCCTAATTTAACCCCCTGTTATCATTTTATCTGGAAAATGTTGAAAGATAAAGTTTACAACACAACTGCGCACACTTTAGAAGTACGGAAGGATAACACTTTCTAGCTGATAAATTTAATTTCTTAAGGAGATTTAAAACGTGAAAAGGATAATTTCATTGGCAGATGTCATATATGGAAATCGAATGCAGGCAGTTCTAATATCTTCACATGTGTGGGGATGGTTGCCTAGAGCTGTAGTTTCCCTTAAAACAATCACCACAATATCCTATCCTCACGTGACATGAGCGAGTTCATACATTTTTAAGTCCATTAGAATTTATTAGGTTGTCACTTAAATGTAGCTACAACAAATCCTGTGTATCTTGGCTGTCAGATCGGCTAATGCAGTTCCAGTGGCTGCCATATCATCAGTAAATTATATGGCCATGTAATGTAAACTTCAGTACAACCAGAGTGACTTTTCGTGAAAGACTGTGGATCCACCAACACGATTTTGCTATTTGCTGGAGTTTGGAGAAACATTGAAAATACAGAAAGCTTTAAGGTCGTGGGGAGGGTGTTAGGTTGGATGTCCCATCAGTTCCTCTATGACTTTCCAAATTACTTATGAACTTGGTAATGGGCATTACATCAATAGCCAAGTGTAATATGTGGCTGGAACATTGTAAAGCTTTTGCATAACACACCAAAGCTCGCCATTCTTGCTGCAGCTCATTAATCTGGTCTTGGATACCCTCATGAGATCGGCAATACAGAAGGAATCTTACTCTGCATTGATGATGGAACGCTGAAGCTTTTATCTGAGATGATCTGCCATCAGAAGTCCAGGCTTGGTTTGACTCTCTCAGCCAGTGGGTTTTAACTGTCTCAAATTGAGGATCTGAAAACCAAAGTAACATCTTCTTAAGAAATATAGATAAGTGTTTGTTTATTTATTTATTTATTTATTTATTTATTTATTTATTTATTTATTTATTTATTCTATTTATTTATTCTATTTATTTGTTCTATTCTATTTATTTATTTATTCTATTTATTTATTTATTTATTTATTTATTTATTTATTTATTTATTTATTTATTTATTTATTTATTTATTTATTTATTTATTTATTTATTTATTTATTTATTTATTTATTTATTTATTTATTTATTTATTTATTTATTGTTACAAGTACTGAGAAGATCAAAGAGAGGAGTATCCAGTAGTTCAGTTATGTAATACTTTGCATTGTATGGTATATGTCGCTCACTACACCCGCCCCATTCATCAAATGAAGCACCCTTAAAAATGCCATCTGATATACGAAGTTTGTAATAACGTGTGCAAGAATTTTGGACTTCTCCTCACAGGTGTCTACCAAAGAAAAACATACGTTATGCCCTCTAGTGTGAAGAGGAACTATTAAAATCCTAAAGTAATTTTTTATTTTAAGGTTTACTACTCTGAGTTGGCAATACTTCGATCTCTTTCTGCCAACTTCAAAATTGATGTGTATTTTTACTCCAATAATATTAATCTTCTGCCTATTTAATTATTCAGTAAAATTGGGCGTGTGTCGGGCCTTAGCCCAGAGCTCTCTGGAACCTTCTCGGGTGTATAAGCTGACACCTTTTTGAGCCACGTTGTCTTATTGATCGCCCAGTCTACTGAGTGCGTGTTAATAGTGGAGGCAGGGTCATCTCGCCCATCATCGAGTTTCCAGCTGATTAAGGTAATGGCAGCCACTGTATAACAATGTAATAGCCTCTGAAAGCTAGCTCGAGAGGAAGGTTTCCAATATTTAATCATGTAACCTTAAATTTCCTATCTTCAATAATGTAAATTTAATGTAAATTCCAAAACTAGCCCATTCAGGCCCCCACCTTCTTTCACCTCTGTGATCCACAAAAACACGGTAACAGTTTCCTCAATTAAACCAAAACAGAATTGGGAAGACAGTCAATGCAGACATGAGAGTGTGACACCCTTTCTAGTTCCCTATCAACTTGAAAATTGAGGTGACTATGACTTTGTAACCGTTTTCTGTCTGTAGCTTTGTAACTTAAATTTTCTCCATGTAGTCACCTTGGTATATAGGCTTAGCCTCTGTAATTCCCAAATAGGGTTTTAATAGAGAATAGAAGCTTTTGAAATGTGGTGTTACAGAAGAATGCTGAAGGTGAGATGGATAGATTTGGCTAAATTTGACGAGAAGAAGAGATAGAATGATAGGACACATCTTAAGACACCCAGGACTTGTTCAGTTGGTTTGTGAAGGAAGTGTAGGTGGTAAGAACGGTAGGGGTAGACCAAGGTATGAATATGACAGGCAGATTAGAGCAGATGTAGGATGCAATAGTTACGTAGAAATGAAAAGATTAGCACAGGATAGGGTGGCTTGGAGAGCTGCATCAAACCAGTCTATGGGCTGATGACTCAAACAACAACAGGGTTTTAATCTTTTAAGTGCAAATTTCAAGGGGTGCAAGTGTCCGCCTCTGCATCATTTTGATTTTTTTGGGTCAGTAACTTAACCTGTGTTTTTATTTCCTACAAAGGCCCGTTAGAAAGGTTATTCGATACCCCTGTGAAATTCAATTTCATTATGTTAATTGTTTAGACGCCTGAGTGTCTAAGACAGTGAATATTGTTGGAATCGTAAAATGTAGGTTGTGCCTTTGATAGGCCTGGACATTTTGTTGAAAAGGTAAATTTTATAGAGCGAAGGCGCTCTGGATGTTACGGTAAACATTGAAGGATGCCTTTGGAAGGCTGTAATTGTGGAATGTTCGGAGAATAATCTCCTAGACTCCTAGATAATTGCGTGGAGCAAAAGGTGCTCTTGAAACATTGTAAAAGAAATTGGGAGGTTCGTCTCCTTGACTGTACTTTGAAAGGAGCCGCAGCGCTCGTGGAAAATGTATGAGTAGGGAGCATCAAGCTCAAGGTTGTTAATCAATTGTTGAATTAATTGTTATTCTAAAATTTTTATCCTGGACCTGAATTTTGTAAAGTCTTATAAAAAAAAAGTGACCATTGAAAGAAATATAACCATAATTTTAAAGTTTAAAATCAATCTTCTGATTGCCCTTTCATGGCCCATTCATACCCATGGATCACCTCTGTGATCCACAAAAACATGGTAACAGTTTCCTCAATAAACCAAAACAGAATTGGAAAGACAATCAATGCAGATACGAAAACCACCAGCCTGCACCCAGAAGATACATATGTATGTACATACACTAGTGTTAAAAAGTTTTAAACTTGCCTTAAGGAAACTCCAGTTCTTGTTATTTATTAAGCAGCGGATAAGTTGAAATCTCAAATGATACATATATTCAATCAAAATATAAACTCGGGCATCCATTATACACAAACTGACACACTATAAATCAAATGATGCTTCAAATAATGGAAAATGTCTTTTAGAGCTACGCTGTTCATCTTTGTGTCCCCTTTTTGCTGGATTGCTACTCAGCAAATAGATTACATTTTTCTGGTTTGTTTTTCCAACATCTCTGTGGTTATAGTTCCCCATGCCTGCAAGAGGTATGTCGGGGATCTTCACAACTGTTCACAGAAGATTGTTTTGATTTATAGTTGAAGTAATCCCATAAGAACTCAGTGGTGATATATCTGTTGTCTGAGGGGTCCAGGTCATACTTGTAGAACTCTTGATGATTCTTTGTTTCTTACATACTTCTTGCACAACGTTGACATGTTTTTCAGGTCATCGTCCTGTTGCAGAACAAACCCTACTCTAGTAAGTTCAGTTCCAGATGGTACCACATTGCTCAGTAAATAGTGATAGTATTGCTCCTTCCTCAATGTATCTTCCACTCTAACAGTCTCCCACCTTATTGTTACTGGAACAATTCCACACCATAACACTACCAACCCCGTGCTTCACAGCTGGTGTTGGGCAGCCTTTTAGCATTCTTTTTCCTGGACGATGCTGGACATAATGACGGTGATTTGACCCAAACTTCTCAAATTATGACTCATCAGTCCATAGCACACACTTTCACCTGTCAGTGGTCTGATCATTGTATTGTCTGGCCCATTGAAGTCTCTGAGATTTGTCTGCATTTTGAGAGGCTTATCACAAGTACATGTCCACACAACCCAACATTACGTAAATAAAGTTTCAGTCGACACTGACACTGGTTGTTGTGTAGTTTTATTGAATTCAGCGCAGATGTCTACAGCTGTAAGCCTTCTTTTATGCTTGCTTAACATTAGATCGTCAACATAGTTGAATAGCTGCTTTGTAAATATCAAGCCCACTTGGAATGTTTGAGAAGAAATCAAGAAAACTCCATTCTTTTCATTTCAACTGTTCCTTTTACTTTTCTATATATTTATTTGTAAATAGAAAACAAACATACTGTAGTGGGAAATTTAGTTTCCATTAATTTTACAAAAAGTATCGCATAGAATCGGAAACATATGCTAAAAATTGTCTGCTAGGAAAATTATAGTATCACTGGCTATAGAGAAACAATAGTAGATAACACAGAATAACTTATTAATATATTAGTACCACTAACGCATCTGCTGGGGCTGTACCTTAATTAAGGTCATGGCCGCTTCCTTCCCACTCCTAGCCCTTTCCTGTCCCATCGTCGCCGTAAGACCTATCTGTGTCGGTGCGACGTAAAACAACTAGCAAAAAAATTTTTTTAAAAAAAGCATCTACAGCACAAGAAATTAGTTCAAATAACATTTCACTACATGGTCTGATTGTATGTAAGAACTATTTCTGATTTTCCTGTATATTTTCCAATAGCTTTCTCTCCATGCATTGTTGAAAGCAGAATTACTATTTTGTCAGACCCTGGTGTGTTTTTGTGATATATGAAGCCATCTTTTCTCATTTTCAACTCGGTTAATTTATAACTTTTAGATTCTTCAGTCTGCCAAAAGTAATTTTCAGTAATTAAATTGATAAACTATCTGAAAAAAGAAGACATTTGGAATAGAATTAAGTTTTTTATTGGTTTATGCGAAGCTAACATGACTTGATCCTTTACGTCATATAAGAACATCGATGTCCCAGAAACTCATTTATGGTATTTTGTTGGGAAAGTGGGTTTTTTTTTTTTTTTTCCAGAGCCCCAACAACAGTGAGCTTGTACACTTCCAGCGTTCTTTCAGTCAATGGTACACTTGTAAACCAATTGTCCATTGTAATGTTTCTGTTCGCTCCTTTTATCGTATCTGTGATTTTCTCTACCAAATAATCAGCAATAGGAATGTTCAGAGGAGTTGTCTACTTCCTAAGGTATGGTATTGATTCAAATATGTATTTAGTTCCACTATCACAAATCATAATTTTCACACCGTACCTGTTTATCTTGTCTTCCATGTAGACTCGGAATGGGCAGTGGCCTCTGAAACCCAGTAGCAGCTCATCAGTGGTAGAGTAGGACCCACGTTTGTAGTTTTCCCTGCAGTTTTTCAAAAACTTCCCCACATTTCTTTGATCAACACCAGTTTGCTTTCCTCTTGCTGTTGAGCTCTTGTTTTGCAGTCATCAAAATGTTGGCAGTTGATCAGAAAGTTGAACTTCTTGAAAAAGTTGCATGTTACACTTCTCTACTGTACCTGTCATTGAATAATGAAAATGAAAATCCACAGCCTGTTTCCAGTCATTCAACCAGGTCAGGAATGGATTGCATGAAGCCCCATCCAGCAGGAAGGATAGGAATTGTCCCGGCTGCCGAAACCTGTTGCACTCCTTTGGGATAAAGATTATTACTGAGAGATGAAATGAAATTATACTGGAGATTATTGCTGGATTGAAAGATGACAGGGAAAACCGGAGCACCCAGAGAAAAACCTGTCCTACCTCCGCTTTGTCCAGCTCAAATCTCACATGGAGTGACCAGGATTTGAACGGAACCCAATAGTGAGAGGCTGGCACTGCTGCCTGAGCCACGAAGGCTTTCATTGAATAATGTCTCGGTTAAAAGATGATTCTTTCATTGCCCTTGAAAGTTGAATAATACCAATGAGGGCATGAACTCCTCTACAGTTATATTTGACCCCCTGCGGGTGGGGGACACACATGTAGAATACACCCGCGGTATCCCCTGCCTGTCAAAAGGGGCGACCAAGGGCTGACTGAATTAGAACCATGAAACTAATTTTGAATCGTACCATCACGCGGGGAACACCATAGGTTGCCTGTACTTGCGGGTAGTACCACTAAATTCGGTACGAAATAGGTTTGTGATTAGTAGAAGTAAAAGCCTGGCCTGGTGGATTCCAGTACCCGTGCGTCGTACCCATGTGAGCAACACCGCGGGTCTGGGCGTAGCCTGTGAGTTGTACCACTATATGAGCAGCACCATGGGTCTGCGTTGCCTGTGATTAGTACCCACTATGTGAGGAACACCACGGGAATACCGGCGCCCGTGTTTAGTACACCTAGGTGGGGAACCTTCTCGGTTTGCGTTGGATATGAGTTGCGCCATTGTGCGAGACACACCATAGGTCTGCGTTACTTGTACGTATTGCAATACTTGTGAGTAGTACCATATTTTGTGGAACACCATGAGTCTTCGCTACTTCTGATTAATGCCCTAACATGACACATACCATGGTTCTATTTTGCTCGCGACATGTACCATTCTGTGGGGCCTTAGACATGGATTTTGCACCCCTTTAGACACCAAGCATCATTGTGCTTTATAAGTGGTTCCTTGGTCGGTAATAATGTTATTTTCGAACTGTTTTGAGAGTGATCCACTGGTTTTTGTTTGTTTTCTTTTTTTGTGTTTTGTTGGGTTCCTGTCCATCCATTCATTCTTCATGACATATTTCATTTTTATTTTGGTCAGTGGATGCCTTTGAAATTTTTGTTATTTCATTTCGTACCATTAGGGGCCGATGACCTTCGATGTTAGGCCCCTTAAAACAACAAGCATCATCATCATCACAGTTATATTTGAGACTGTTGGATTTGCGGTTTTGTACCTTGATCTTGGCCTTTCTATATCCTGGTTAATTCGTCGAAGATCTTCTGCTATATATCTTCCTTCACGAACTGGCGAAACCATACCAAAGGGTCAATTTCATTGTTCCGCATCGGACCTGGCCAGATATGAACTGTATTTCTCATAGGCTTTTTTTATTATTTTTAATGATCTGCTGTACATCGCACTGACACTGATAGGGTGTACGGCAACGATGGGATAGGAATTGGAAGTGACCGTGTCCTCGATTAAGGTACAGCCCCAGCATTTGCTCGGTGTGAAAATGGGAAACCACAGAAAACCATCTTCAGGGCTACCAAAGGAGGATTCAATTCTACTATATCCCAATTGCAATGTGACTCAAACCGCATGGCCACTTGCTCAGTGCTGTTTGGTTTGCCGTGGTGCTGAGTTACATTCAATCTTCCACGGGAATTTTCTTCTTTTCCTCACAAAGCTCTTTTGCTTCATTTTCATATCTTTCTTCAGTTGTATTTTTACCAGACAACTTACTGCTGACAGGTGACTAAGTATCACTTCCCTTTCTTCTTCTTCTTTACAATTTAGTCACTTATGTTTCTGCCTGCCATCCTTCTTTACCTTTGTTAGTATTCCATGACATAGGAAGTCTGTGATACCCTGACTCTGAGGCCTGTTCCTTCTTCGATGTACAGTGCTGCTTTCTATTGTATCAACTTCACGGGATACTAAATTTCCGGCATTTTCATGCTAAATCATTATCGGTCATTGTCACTTGGTTCATATTCAGTCTTTCTCAGTGTCATCTCCATCACATAGAACCTCAAGTTACCTCATCACTCATATCCTCTTCATGAAGAGAGTGTCTCGTGTGAAATCAGCATCTTAGTTTCTGTTTTCTACTTCTTCCCTGAAAATTAAGAGAATATTAGCATTCACCTTTGATTTCATATCTGGTGATGGGGTATAATTTCTGCAATGCAGTAGTCGGTTATTATTGTTCACCGTGTAATAAAATGATGCATGTATTTGCTAAAGGATACCATCTGATTAGAATGTAAATTACTTGAAATCAATAGTACATCAATACTAACACGATGATTGATGTATTTACAAATATTAGTCCAGTTGCAACATGTCATTGTTATGCAATTAAGTTTTCTCTAAATACCAAATATGGCGGGGGGAGGGGGGTCGCTCTACCATATGGTTGGGGAGTGGTTACCATTTTAGAATGCGTACATGTCATTCTTACACCTTGTTGGCATTCTTGGAATAAGATCACAACCTGTTCATCATCAGCAACAGATGTTCTTGTAGGACATCCACTACTTGCTCAAACTTTGCCCATCTCTTGTCTTCACTTCAAATCAGAGCGAATGCCAAATTCAGAAATCCTAAATTTTGCAGCTGTCTATTGGTTTGACCAACAGTCTTGTAGGCACATACGATGGCATGTATTTTTCACTTATTCTTTCTCTCTCTCTCTCCCTCTCCCTCTCCCTCCCCTCACTCACACACACACACACACACACACACACACACACACAAAATTGGAGCAGTACTGAAGAGAAGTCGGTATTAGTGAACAGTTTAAACCAACAGACGTCCAGAAAGGAGAACAAGTACAGCATTTTGTATAATAGCTAACAACACTACCAATATAAATGGTCCGTTATTGGACATTATAAATTTTCCAGCTAACTCATTCCTGGTTGCCAGCGTTTCGCCCCCGTGTGCTAGGCTGGGCTCATCAGTTGGTACCTAGCACACCTACCAAGACGCTGGCTAGTGCATACCGTGGAGGCCACTGCGTAGGCTAATTGTAGCCACCGGCAGTGCCAATGCACTATGAGAGACTTTGTCTCGTTACCAAAAATTCATGCCTGCTTGGCCATCAGATGATATAGATGTTGATTCCCATAGGGGATATGAAATATATGTTCCGAATGAGTAAATTTATAATACCAATATAAATGGTCCGTTGTTGGACATTGGCCTCCACGGTGTCACATTGGTGACAGTTGACAGTTGCCTCTATTGCCTCGGCGTTCCTTGACCGGTGATCCAGCAATCATTCCAAGGAGTAACTGGGCTCATTTTCTTATATCATTGAGAATTTGAGGATTTTTTTTATTTTTTGCTCTCCTCCTGAGGTTTCAGCAGCACTCAAACAACACTCTGTAAAAAGTCTATTCTACTCACTTTCCCATTCCTGTGGTTTTACAGTAGCTCAGTAAAACTATATTATAGATGTGTTCCATGTAATATTAACTGACTTACAATGTACTACGTAGAAAATACCACAGAGATAAGGACAGTTCGTATTCAATCAGTGTAAACTTACCAAGGGCTGGATTTGAGCACGTGGATGACAATGGTCCTCTAAGCAAATATAGCGGCTAACAGCAAAGTCAGTGTAGCAGCACTGCAGCTGAGACTCAACTGGGTGATTAGGTAAGAGAGTGCCAAAGAGGTACACAGTCGTGCATGATTAGTTGCTCAGAGTTTTAACCCATATGTGCCCACTGTCGACTTTTGTCAACGTTAATATCTGAATATTGTCGATCTTGTATCTGTAAACTAGAAGAATATTTTTGAGGTGCATTGTTTACAGTTCATTGTTTGATACTTACTGCACAGCACGAAAACAAGAAACGTTCGGATTCGCTCCTTATTGTGTGGCTGCGTATGAAATATCATTCCGTATACAGTCAAGAGGGTGACTCTTCCGTCACGGTGAGTAATATTTTCTTATAATACTGTTACAGTTGAAGGTAAGATCGGACTGTTCTGTTAAACGTAATAACGAAACATGCCTTCAACAGATTTTGAATTCATTTATGGCTGATTTTTAGTTGCTTTTGTCTAGCAGAGCACAAAATTTCCACGTCGACATATGTCGACAGTGGGCGCGAATGGGATTGCCTCAGTACTGATACAGAATTTTCATTTATTCTTCTCGGATTGACCATTGAGCAGATTGTAAGCATTCTGGAGAAATCGCAAGGCATCTTAGATGCTAGGATATACATAGAACAACCTGAAAACGCTTTCCATAGTGACGGGGATGAGTCATGTGGAGATATAAACAGACTCTCTGGTGATCAACTCCAGGCTGGTGCTGAACTAGTGTGTACAAAAATAAGTGACCTTTACCGTTTGACCCCAAAGGGCAAAGAGGAAAAATTAGACCTTCTCAGCTTCACACGGTACATCGTTAGGGCATATATCCGATCTTGTGCTGCTACGCGTCCTAACACTGGAAGACCGAATACGAAAGTATCTTCTCGCGTGTTGCCAGAAGTGCATTTCGATGGGTTATCCCACTACCTCGAAACTTGAGAGAAGCAATTGCAGTGCGCTCAGTGTGGTAAAGCTGCCAGGAAACAGTGCAAAAAATGTAACGTTGGCTGCCACGTCCTTTGCTTTAAGGCATCTCACTCACGCTAAACCAGATTGGATGATGAGGAGCAGAGTGTAACCTCAAAACACGGACTAAACTGTTTTGAAGTTCTACTCGTAGTTTTCCTTTTTTGCTATTTGCAGTGTGATCATACTTAAAATTTTGTGTTGTGTGTATAATAAGTACTACAAACATACAAATATTGTCCTTTTGTTTTGAAAAAGTGTGCATTTTAAATTGAGACAAAACTGTTCCTCATTTATGTTTTGAGTCTTATATCTTGTAATATTTTGTGCTTATTCAACACTTATGTGACCAATATTTACTAAGTGATTAATTATTACATTCATATGAGCTTAAAATGCGAAGAAAAGTTCCTTTATTGAGCATGTCTTTTTACCCAACCCGTCCATGCTCACTGTCGAGATATGTCGACACAGTAAATCTCAGCTAAAATATGTTAATAAAACCTAAAATCATCATAACCCTTTCATTTAGGTTACAAACAACTGTACTTATGAAATATATCGCAATATTCCACAGAAAAATAATTTGGGCAGATATGGGTTCAGTAACCATTGTCGCAAGCCGACTGAATGACGCCTGTAATCCACACGCCTAACCTAGGGTTAACAAAATTAGAAAAATTAGTCCTTAAAATCCATGAAATTTTTGTGGGAGATATAATTTTAAAAGTTCTAAGTTGATGTACTTCATTTAAAATATTGTCCGAAAACTCAGGGTAAAAAAACAAATTTGTAAAGTTCCAAAAAATGTGTGGACAGCACATCATTATATTGCTAACCAACAGAAAAGATTGAAATTGTTATTTAGAACTGTGACAGAAGTACCTTAAAAGGGGGCGGGGGGTTAAATATCTAAAGGGAAGAAGTGGGAGGGACTTACCAAATTTGGTTTTTACCCTGAGTTTTTGGACAGTACATCAAGTTAGGAGAACTTTTTATTACATCTCCTACAAGATCTTATGGACTAAATTTTCAATTTTATTCATCATTCCACAACATTCATGACTTATTCTTCCTCTTGATGTTTAAAATGCAACATTTTAACTCAAATTATTTTTATTATATAAGAATGTAAGATTTACTATGCAGTATTAAGATATTTTACATATCTTCCTATTTTATAATCTAATGCAGCTCAAGATAGCCAAAATAGGCCAAAACGTCCTGATCACTTAGTTTTGTAATGATTTTGCAATTTTAAATTGTCAATATGGAATCGCGATTAAATTCATTACAAGTATCCCCCTCCAGATACCTTCATAATACCTAAAGAATAATTAAATAAATTTTAGTGTGTAATAGATCAGAAATCCAGTAAATCTCAATTAAGTATAAATTTCTAGAATATATCATTTCAGAGATGAGCTTTAATGTTTTGATGCTAGTACGTGCATTCAATATGGATTTTCATGCCTTTGTGTTACGACTGCAATCCTTTATGAATAAACAATGCCTATCTACAGTCGCCTGTTTGCAACGAGTTCTGTGGTCTCATTTAGTAGGATGCCACGTGTCTGGTCACCCATGGTCTCTGTGACTTGGTTTCTATTAAAGATATTTTCAATATAGTTACAGATTTGGTTTGGAGGAGCCATCATATATAAGTGGAACATTTTTATTTTCTAGAAGTCGCTGTTACCATCACCGTCATCCTCCAAGAACTGATGGGACGTTTTTTGTACACTTTTAATAACCTATGAATCTGTTCCTCTTCTTCAGTGGTCAATTTCAGACCAACACTAAAAAGCTGCATAGAAGAATATTAATCTACTTGGAGAAAACATTCACTGTAGAATAACCAAATCACTGTGTAATGTCACACAAAATCAAAATGACCTAGCTGGAAATTTTTTTTGTCTGTGCAGCTTAAACAATTAATGATCAACAACAGGGAGTAATATGAAAAGCCCTTCACTTAGCATTGAATTTTTCACAACATTCCACATGGTTCACTACATGGCAACAATGCAGCAAACTGAATCTTAAAATGCAAACTTCTCCCATTCTTGGGTACACTGGGAGGGTCAAGGAAGCAGTTGACTTGAGAGAATTCTTAGTAAGAAGAAAACTTCCTTGTTAAATGTTTGTAGTTGGACCTGTGACTAGGGAAAGGTAAATTTTAACATTTATTTTTAAAAGATCTATTACGGTATTTATCTGATCCACATATGGATTTGCCATAGACACAGTCATAAAGAGAAGTGCATGCACAAGCCTGCAAGCATCCTGAGATATTTTAAAAGAATATTACACATAAGTTACACATTGTAGAGGTGGTTCTTCAGAATAGCCACTGAATGCTTAAATTATTACTGTTACTAGCAGTTTCCCGCTGGGTCCGCCCGCAATGTACAAAGTATGGTGTTTACTATCCTCACAGATGTATTTGCAAAGTTTTCAGTTAATGACATAAAGCACATGATCTGCTGTGGTAATAGAATATAATATTATGTCAACAAAACACTTGAAAATACATCACACAAAGAAATTGAATTAAATGTTCCTTGGAACAACACTACACGTTGAACTGTTAAAAGTCCTTCAAAGATCGACATGGAGACAAATTTACTCATAACTTTTCTCAAAATCTACCAATTTAAGTAGTTATTACCTCAAAAGAAAGTGCTTGATCCACTGAGTGATTTTAGACCAAAACGAACTGCATACCTCAATTAGAACGAAAGATATGATCACTTCAATAAAAAAAAATGTTGAAGAAATGAGATGTCAAATTGAATGTGCACTCATAACTTTCCTCAGAATCAACCAGTTTGAATATTTAAGAGCTGAAATGAAAGAGCTTGATCCACTGAGTGTTCTTAGGCCAAAACGAACTCCGTACCTCAATTAAAACCAAAGATAAGATTGCTTCAAAGAGACAAAAAAATTGAAAAAATGAAATAATTTGAGGAAGGCGGAAGTTAAGTGATTTATAGTACCTGATGACAAATCTGTACATGAATACCTTTCAGTTGTAACGGTTCAAATCCCATTAAAAGGTGATATCTATATTTGTCTTATTATTATTATTATTTCATCTGTGATGTTGTTGTTGTTGTTATTATTATTATTATTATTATTATTATTATTATTATTATTATTATTATTATTATTGTTCATTTCAATTCTGCAATGCTTATCGCTTGCGTGATTGTAGTCAAATTGTTACGTATATATGTGTGTGTGTGTGTGTGTGTGTGTAGATTAACACTAAAAACATGTACAGTAAGAGTTGCTGTATATCAGATGTGGAAGTAGTGTGTGCAATAACTTGTGACATTGTAATATTTCAAAATACTGCTGGAGTAACTGCAGAGTCATCGCTCTGTCATCGTGCGTATTTAGCGGTGAGCTCACTTTCTTGAAGTTACCTAGGGTGCCGCCGGCGGTTTCACCATTGCATGTAACATTTGTCGCGAGGTGGGAGTAGATTATAGTTATTTCTGGAGATTGCGTAGGTGTGTCTACCAAAGTCTATATAAGGTAGCTGTATATTGTAGCGTGAGTCATTATTCAATTGGAAGCAGAGGCCACAGTTGGTCGGAGAGTGAACGAGATGAAGAGGCCTCAGTCAGTCATTAAGTCAACAGGAGTCTACAGGAAGGAGAGGACTCGGTGAGTCATTAGTCATTGGTCATTGAGAGAGTAAGGCCACAGTTGGTCGGTCACTAAGTTGAAGATACAGACAGAAATGCTTACCACGAAGTCATAGGAGAGACTTTCCATGAAGTCATCACATGGATACTTATTCGTCAGTGAAACAAAAAGGATACATCACCAAATTGGGCTTGAAACACCTACAGCAAAACACCAACTCAAAGGAATACGTCGTAATTACACTCAGTGTTGAAGGTACAGTCAAGTGAACCAGTAAGGGATAAATTTCGTGTATAGTTGTTAAATGTCCGGTCAAGAAGAATTCAAATTCATGCCTAGTTTCTTTTAGTTGCAATGTCATAATTTTATATTCTCATCTGTTTTATCGCAGCAAGACTTACTATTTTTTCTATACAATTTAAAGAATGTATTTTGTTCTACCAAATTAAATTTTTCATTTCATTTTTAGAGTAGAATCATATAACCTCAAATTTAATGGGGAAACCGAACGCCAATCTTCTTTTCCCAGAACTTATATGGTATGTTGTCAAAAGTAAGCTTATTACCCCACACCCTAGAGATATTCAAGAATCTCATTCTCTTATTGCTGCACTGAGTTGTAGCTGGCGCCCTTCAAATAACGTATGTGTAAGTAAGCAGGTAAGATCTAAGTGTGAGTACAAGGTCTGACAATTATGTATTTTATTTAATGAATATTAATTTTCATAATTTTCAATTTAAATTCAGATTAGTATATTTTAAAGTTACTAAAGGAGTTACACAGTTTTTTAAAAATTCAGGAAATCGACCGGATAGAATGGCCGGACTGACTGACTTTAGTTTTCAGAATATTTTTTTATAGATGATCTTTTCTTGGATGTTCTTCTCCGTCTTGTTTGCTGTACACCAGTTTTTAAAAATTGGTAGAATAACATCAATTCCTAAAAATAAACCGGTCAGTTATTTGCTTCAGACCCTGTATGATTTAAGAAAGTGTGTTATGATCAGTTCATAGATCTTTTTCTTTTCATTGTCCACTTCTTTGAGCTGAATTAGTGATTGCTCACAGCACATAGTTAGATAATTGATTTCTGCTGTATTTGTTTTTTTATTGATGGCAATAATATTGTGTCTAAAGCGACTATTTGTCGCCAGACATTGAACCTCTTTTTGGACTTCTAGCCCTTTCTTGCGCAGGAAGGCAGCAATTATCAAACAATCTATAATATATCTATTAACTTGACATTGATGCCACTAATGGTCCATATTGACTTAATTATAACAGTTAATTGTGTTCAGGTTCCGCCTAGTAAATTCAATTCAGAATGTATTATTATTTAAACTATCGTTTACTTGTATACACACTTATATACAGACACAAGTACAGTACATGTTTCAAGAGTGATTGCTCACAGCAAATGGTTAGATCAATGATTTCTGCCGTATTTGTTTCTTTATTGATGGCGTTAACATTGATATCTCCATTGCTATAGTTAGTCGCCAGACAATGAACCTCTTTCTGGACTTCTGGCACTTTCTTGCACAGGAAGGCAGCAATTATCGAACAATCTATATCGGACGTCATCACGTAGTTGCTCTAGGGAGTGGTGTTACTTGCTCTGCTCTGGACGGCTGTCTGTCGCGTGACAAGAGAGCAGCAGTCAGGCGGGTTGCATACCGTGGCCGTACTGTACTTCCCGCTCGGAAATGTTACCATATGAACAACTGCTATAATAATAATAATAATAATAATAATAATAATGTGAGACGAACCGGACACAGATTACAAAGTATAACAGGACAAGAATATTACTCATTGACAAACGAATATACAGCAGTATGCAATATGTCCTGAATAAATACATTTTCACGATTAACTGAAGCTTTGGGATACGTACCTTTACTGAAAGAAAATGCAATTTGCGTGATTTCTACACATTCTTTGCACTCTCGTTAACATACATTTCAATATTTGTATGGCATTTAGGACTATGACAACAAATTAAACGCACAAACTAAAACATATCACTGGTCTACTCCTCCTTCACGGGCCCTTTGGGCTCGTTTAGATAGTATTGTATCAATGTTTGGCACTATCGTTTGCGTACTGGCAAGTAGCAAAGCACATTTCAAGTTTTCATCGGTGAGCCGACTTCTGTTTCTAGATTTACAAATCTACCTTAATGAATACATCTTTTGACATAAATAAGTTGATGCTAATATATTTAAAATATGTGCATTAAATTTGTGCAATGTAGGAAATCTCTCCTGTGGAAAATGAACATAAAATTCAGTCAAACTGTTTGTGTTTGCAAACTTGCCTTCCATTTGAGTATCGCACTGTAAGTCAATCAGCTCTAGCTGCAGTTCTGGTCTAACAGTTTGCACATCCACTGAGAAGGGCATAGCGAACACCTGCCGATCATTTTCTAATGCCTGAATATCGTGAAAGCTACTCTCAAATTCGTTGTATAGTGACATTCAAACCTATTTATATTCTTCTAATGTTTTACTGGAATAGTTTGGAGCTAGACACAACTCTGCAGTCAAAGTGGGGAAAATGCTCTGTCTTTATTCACGAACTGACTTTGCTTGAAAACTTTAACACGATCAAAGAGGTGAATAATGATATCTCTACCTTGTAGGGAGAAATTAAGATCATTAAGGTGGCAGGTGAGATCTACAGTATCAGAAATGCCACATCTCCTATCTATTTTCCATTGTTCTGTTCTCCTAGTGGTTCACTGCATTTCCATAAAGAGAGCTATTTCTTTCCTCAGAGCATAGAAGCGATGTAAAACTTTGCCTCTACTTAACCACTGCACGTTCGTATAATACGGAATGTCACCTCACACGAGTTCATGCGTATTGTGTCTGAATCTAACCAGTCAAGAAAGACGTGCTATACCTTTGCGCCACTGGCGTTCAGTATGCATTATGTCATGAACTTCCCCTACTTCTACCCCTACTTGCTTGCTAAGCTGCTCTCGTTCCTCAAAAGCGGGGAGCAAACTGGCTCCGAAGGCATTTTGCTCTCGATTGACGATGCCTGATTTATATTATTTATGTTCATATTTATTTATATGTATATTATTTATAGTATATTTATTTATTATTTATATTTATTATGTTATTTAAGTCTTTAGGCTTTTTAATCGTCAAATTACCAGCATTTCACCCCACCCCAGTGCAGCAGCGGGCTCATCAGTTGGAATGTTGTACCTTTCCTAGACGCTAGCGCTAGTACACTGTGTTGCACCTATTCAAACTTTTTGAATTTTCTAACATTGTTGTATTGTCATTTTGACCGCAATTTGTCGACACATAGTTCATTATAAATAAGGTCTTTGATACATGTGATTTTAATAACAAGGTGAAGAAGAGTATTTTTCTCGAAACATGTACCTTGTTTGTATAAGTAAATGATAGTTTAAATAATAATACATTCTGAATTATATTGACTACGTGGAACCTGAATAAAATTAACTGCAACTGTTATGTAACTGTTACTTTATATGCTGCACCTCGCTATGGGTGTAATTTTCCAGCTCATGAGCCAATATTTCATACTCACTGCTTTGTCTGTAGTGGTTTGTACTGGAAGACCGATCAAGCAGTGATCTTACTAAAATAATTGTATTTATTGTGTTGTATACAGTAGGTCATAATAGAGATCCATTTGTTATATTTCTTTGACTCAAAATTTTGACGTTGCATTTTTTGCAATACTAAATTCGTGTATCATCATTTCCAGTAAAGTTATAAAATTTCCCCCTCGGCATTAAGTACATAGTTAGGAATGTGAATCTAAAAATATTGCCTTGTATAACATGTCGGGGGTGGGGAGAGAAGTGTTCATTACTGTTGCTAGAGATTCACCAAACAGAACCTAGATATATATTTACTTATAAGAAAATATCAAAATTCGTGCAATGTTTTCCGGACATCCTGAGGGAAGAGCCACTGCTATTGGCTGAAATTTATAAAATATTGCATGCTCTCAGAATTCAACACAGATTATTATTTTATTTTTTTTCCTATTTGCTTTACATCGCACCGACACAGATAGGTCTTATGGCGACGATGGGATAGGCAAGGCCTAGGAAATGGAAGGAAGCGGCCGTGGCCTTAATTAAGGTACAGCCCCGACATTTGCCTGGTGTGAAAATGGGAAACCACGGAAAACCATCTTCAGGGCTACCGGCAGTGGGGCTCGAACCCACTATCTCTTGATTACTGGATACTGGCCGCACTTAAGCGACTGCAGCTATTGAGCTGGTCAAACACACAGATTTCATTACCAGCTGCTGAAAAATAAAAGCTCCTTAGCTATAAGCCGATGGTCTAACAACAAAACGTGTCTCCGCTGCATGGGGACGCACTCCTTTTGAGAAGCTCTATGTTAAGCATCTCTCAACATTTTAGGCCAGCGGATTTTGTCACTATCTAGGACATATGCGGACAAATAATTAATATATACCCCTTGGAATGTTCAGTTAAAAGTTTGTAACCGTGCAAGGAAGTAAGATAATGACTAGGAAGAATAGAGTATACTTGCGCTGTGTACTCAACCAATCTTGGCCGAGGGAGAATTGTATACCTTTGTCTCATTTGCTTACAACTCCAGTGCTGAAAGACTTGTAACAGCTTGGATTCCAACCAAATTCTGGACTGAGTTCAAGAACTAGAAGAAGATGAACTAGCTGAATTCTGCAGAGTCCACTACTTGGGTTTTTATTGATTTTGATACTTATCAGAGTGCCAGTAGTCATCAAAATCAACATAAAGGAGAATATGGGATCATTCTCCTGTGGTGGTGGGCAGTAGGATACCATCCACGGTATACCCTGCTTGCTGTAAGAGGAGACAAAAGGGGCTTATAACTGTAGTGTGTGCTAATTGCTTCCTTTGGACCATTTGAAATAAAAATTAAGCTTTCATGACTGTATTGTCTCTTTGTTAAAGCTAAGGATTCAAAGTGTGCTAGTGGTATTACCTGTTGTTATACTGTGGCCAGCACAAGTCATTTGATGAGTATAGGCTAGAGAGAAATTACAACGTCTGTGCATGAGATAAATCGGGTGGAATTTGTTTTGAAAAAAAAAAAAAAGTGCTACTCTTAATGAAAGCACTAATTTTCAGCCATATATTCTTATTGGACATGTATATAGAACCCAAAAGACAGAGGGAATGAAAAGGTTAGATCAGAGAGAGAGAGAGGGGGGGGGGGGGAGGGAGGGAGGTAGGTAGGTTTCTTTAAAAACACTCGTGGTATCACTTTTCAATGACTAATGTTTATCTTTTTTTCAGGAGCTCCTCAAGTGGTTACGATACCAATCCAGTCTGCTGGCACCATGAAGGTCTCCGCCCTCAAGGGTTCAGAACCCACCCTCCTGCCAAAGACAATACATGTGGCTTCTAACCCAATGGTAAGTTAGTCAAGTTTAAAAAATTAAAAAAATGTGGTTTGCAGGTGTGCATCATTGCCCAATTCTGGGCTGGAAAGTTGAAGGCTTGTTGTTCTATTTGAATTCATCTGAACTGACCTAACAATTGAGACGGATGTAGAAAGTAGTGCTAGGTTGACTTTTAGGAAGACTTTTCAGTGATACGATGCTCTATTGTGCTATAACGTTTTTTAACTACTTGTGATGTTGCATCAGCAGATACGTGCTCTCAGAAAGGTTATATGCTAGACGAGACTAAATTACTGTGTGAAAAATTAAAAGTAATTTCCCACTATTTGGAGAAACAACACATCTTAATAGCAAAAACCTTAATCTACAGCAAGTTAAAACATTGAAAACCAGTATTTTGTTTTCATTAAAGAATGCTAACCTTAATATTCTCTAAAATATAATTTGGAAGACTCTGGGTGAAAACTGGACTCTTCCCAATCCTCAGTTTACAGTTTGAAAATGTTCTGCATTCAGACTTCCAACTTTAAATCGTTAAATCCAGTCGTCTGTTAGGTCTCGCGTACTTCACTTTCCTTCCGTAGTTCACTTTGCTGATTTCTAATGGGCAGTCTTCTCTACATCATTTGATAAGCTAACCATTCATCTCGATTTTCTGAGACAGTTTCAGTTTAAAGCTATCTTATGTCCAGAAGGAAACACTGCTGTTTCAAATACTGAAGAATTTGTTTGATTGCTATTTTTTAAAAGATTTTTTACATTGCTTCAGACCAAAACGGTGTTAGTATTACATCTCCGTGTCATTGGAGGCATTGTAGAAAAGAAGTCTGTTTGCACTACTATCTGCACGTTATTATATATATGTGTGTATTGTACCAGGAACTGTTCCAGCCCGGTACATTATTTTAAAATTGACGGAATATATGGAAAAGTGACGGCAGAAATATATGTTCGTATGCCCGACATCTTGTGCGAGCGCAATACGAAGTTCCTCGTGGCGAGCTGGACACGTCCCAAGCATTGAACCTGTGGGTGACGTCACTACCACATGTTGCACGCCTTTCTCTCGAATGTACTGGAAGAAACAGCCGATAAAGATACGGAAATGAGACATACATCATCGTGTAGCTCGTGTTCTGAATGTAAACATATGTTAATTTCAATAAAATCCATCACGGCATTCAACAGATATAAGCGAGAAAGGAATCGCTCTTCCCCCAGTGACGTGGCAAGCAACCTTGGGTCGTACGGAATATAAGCAGCAGACCAAACCGTAGCAATTCAGTTTGTATTCTTCGCTGCTGGCTCGCATGTCATGCTGCATGCGACGAGTCGAACTCAGTATTCATCCGGCCGGAACATCGTCATACAATTTCGACTGCAAGTTGACACCTAGTTTCTGTGAATATCTGTGAGTAACTTATAAATAGTTGGACTTGCAATTCGCCAGACGTTCAAACTTCGTGTGTATAACATCAAAGTCATAAGACTGGTAACATTTCGCCAATATTTGGACTTGACAAATATCTCGATTTCTTGTGAATGACTTGAACAAACTCGAAGTTAGCATGGCTACTATAAATTGTAATGATCTTGAACCATTTCTACTTAGAATATCGTGAGTGCAGGTTGCAACACGTTGACTATTTTGAGTATTATCAGAGCCTAGAACACTTTAATTCGTGCCGAAAGACTGTTTGCGTGTCATCGTAACAGACTGTACCATTTGAAACAACCCGTGTGGATAGACTGTATAATGAACTTTGTAATTCAGTAATATTCTCAAATAAAAAAATTAATGCGTGAATACTTGTAGAACCGTGATAGTGAGAAGGAACATTACGAGATATTACGAAAGAGAGCTATTTATTTATTTATTTATTTATTTGTGGTGAAAGTGAGCCTTGAAAAACTGTGCTTTGAATGAAATTTATTCTTGACAATATGGACAGTGTGCAGTAAGTGTCAAGATAAACTATGCGTTGAAGTGTTTTCTTATTTTCAATTATCGTAATTTGTGATAATAGACAGTGGTCTGACGTATTTCTCATCCAGTGAATTGTGATTTATGAGACAATCGTAATCATTTCTAACAGTGCAAATTAAATGGTGCACATTTCAACTTGGTCAGTTGGACTTCCTTGTGTTAAAGCCACTCTTTTATTAACATGAGTAATCCTGACTCAAGATGACGGAGATCGACGGAGATTTGATGCAGATCAACTTGAACTTGGTACTACGAGGGACAGTTCCAGAAACGTGGTACTATGGAACATCGTGGTGATAGCTGTTAGCTAAGTTCCAGATTGCTGCTTGCAGAGCAGTATTCAACTGTTCGAGCTCAACGAGAAGGCGCATGTCAGGTGTTTTTTTTCATTCATTCAAAAACCTAATTCTGACTTTGAACAGAACTTTTACAAACAGTGTCATTACTGGCAAAGAACATCAAAAGCTCACTTATTTAATATTTCATAAACTTGGAAAATTAACGCTTTACGACACTCAAAAGTAAAGACAGACTTTCAAATAACATTGTGCTCTCGTAATGTCGTATTTTCTCCCAACTTGAGGATTTTAACTGAGTGTTTCATTCATAGTGAAAATGTATCATAAACTCTTAATTTACGATATTTATGTCATGTGCATAATAAGTTACAAAAAGTACGACAATACTCGGAATTTTATACCAGAAGATCGGATCTAATTTCAAATGTTTCATATTTGAGTTTTATGTGTTTACAAGAAGGAATTACAGATTTTACTTTCTTTCATTTATCTAGAAAGCGTAAACTAAATCGCAGTTGCCATTAGAAAGACTTTAGGATTTCTTATTTACTTACAACATGCTTTATTATTAATTTATGTCATGAAAGCTACAATGGACATGACTGATTGAGAAAGACATTATTCAGTTGAATTTTACTTGATGAACTTGGTTTTTTTATATTCCATTGTTGAAATTGGGATTTATTTTCTAGTAAATATCTCTGATTCGGCGATATAATAGGGTGACCTTCCAGAGATTGAATAAAGGAAAGAAAAAATATGATATATATTATTTCACCTTGCGGTCCTCTCTCTCTGTACCATCTCCTAAGGACTAGACACCCCTTAGAAGGACCTCATGCTCTTGAAAATCAACTTTTCCTGGTACAGTATATATATATATAAATACAGCTGTATCTAGTCGTGGCCTGGCCCACAGTATGTAGCAATGGCGCAGATGAAGGTGGTTGCCGTCCTTTAACTAATGTACACAGCTGGGGATAAAATTTAGATCCAGCTACTTGTGCACATTTCAAAACAGTGGTGATTGATTGTTGACCTATATCACTGCCAACATGGTCTTGTAAGCTTAAACTTAATATGAGGGTTGGGGGCAAAAGTCATTGCAACTGTTTTTTTCCTTGCAGATATGTGAGCGGATGACAAACCGCTATTTGTCATGTGGAAGCTTTGCAGGGATAGTGTGTATTCACAACAATGGCTCTGTGATTACTGCTAGTGTGCTGTGAACTCGTTTATGTGGCGAGCGTCGTGGAAGATGGAAGTAACCCGTGTTGAACTACACACATACATCAAAATAGCCGTTCTCCATGGGAGAAATGCAAGAGAATGATGCAGTGAATTGGTGGAAGCCCTTGGGAATGCCCTCCCATATTGCACAGTAGCATGGTGGGTAGGAAAGTTTCAGCATGTGGCAACTGGTGATTAGCAGTGCTCGGGATGACCTGTCAGTGTGCAGACCGACGTGGTACGTGCCGTCGTCATGCAGCTCCTGGAGGATTGAGTTTCTCGATGCCACTTGCCCTCTCTTGCTCCAGTAGTGTGAATGGTGATTATTTATGAGACAATGGGTAAAGATATGGTAGAGAAGGAGGGGAGTAATGAGAAGGTGGTAGTTTTTCCAGGTTGGTACCAACAACGTAAGGCAGGTAGGAGTAGGTACCAGTATAGTTGGGGATGTGTAGTATCTGGTTGATACAGCGCGGGACAATTTTAAGGAAGCAGAGATTATCAGTGGAATACTGTGTAGGAGGTATACTGGCTGGAAGACCAGGGATTTAAATAACTATGGAGTAGGTATGTGGGGAAACTGGGAGTGAGATTTGTAGATCCTAGTGGGTGGGTAGGAGATGGGTAGCTGTGCTCAGATAACCTTCACTTAAACTGTGGTGATGTTTGTAGGTTAGGAGGTTTTTTCAGAAGGTTTATAGGGAGGTACATTTAGGGGAAACAGGGTGGGCATAGGTGATAAGAGTACTGGGAGCTGGAAGTCGAGTAAGGATTATAATTAAGTAATTTAACAGATGTGTATTTACTTGATATTGTAATAGTTGAATCATGGCTAAGAAGTGATATTATGGATGCAGATTTTTTTTCCCCCAGAACTGGAGTGTTTATCATAGAGAAGGAGGTATTATAGATTCAAATGGAGGGAGAGTATTTATACTGATGAAGGAAGAATTTGTAAGCTGTGAAAACGTTAAAAATGAGAAACATGAAATTCTGTGTGTAAGGCTCATCTCTGAAGATAATTGGCTACTAATATTTTGGGGGTGTACAGACACTGAAAGGAACATGATTTTACTGGGTGATGATAATTTACAAAAGGTTAATTGGGATGGTAATGCGAACAAAGCATTTTTTTTTTTTACGTCGCACAGACACAGATAGGTCTTATGGCGACGATGGGTCAGGAAAGGACTACGAGTGGGAAGGGAGCAGTCGTGGCTTTAATTGAGGTATAGCTCCAGCATTTGCCTGGTGTGAAAATGGGAAACCACAGAAAACTACCTTCAGGCCTGCTGATGTTGAGGTTCAAACGAAGCTTAACTGGTACAGTACTGTAATGCAAATGACAGAAAGCATGACCAACAAATGGTAAAATAATTAATCTGGGAAGGACAGCTGAATCAAAAAGTGATAGAACCAACTAGAGGGAAGAACATTCTAGACATGGTTCTTTGTGCTGATAAAACCAGATGAGCTCTGTAAGGAAACTGAAGTAATGGATGGTATAATTGATCATGAAGCTGTTTCTGCTGTAGTTAAAAATAAATGTGGTGGCAACAAAAGTTGTAAAAGTGGGAATATTAGGCAGTACCATGCGGTAGATAGAGCAGAAACGAGGGAGTTTTTAAAGAGTAATTATAACCTATGGAGTATTGTAAGTTAAAATATAAACAGCCTATGGGATGTATTTAAGGCAATTGTTGAGGAGTGTGGAAACTGGCATGTACCTTTAATGTGGTAAGGAATGGCTTAGATCTACTGTATTAAAACAGAGAAATAATCTAGGAGGAGGCGTGGGCTGGAGGGAAATAGGAAAGTTTGTGAAAAAAGGGAGAAATCGAAGAAACTTACCAAAGATATTAAATTTGCCAAAAAAAAAAAAAAAGTCATATAAGAACAACATGATGGCAAACATAATTGGCATTCATTAGTTTTAGTGGAAAATGGAATGGGGATGTATAGGTACTTCAAGGCAGAAGCAGGTTCCAGGAAAGACATTCCAGAAATTATAAATGACCAAGGGAAATATATATGCGAGGATTTAGTCAGCCATATGGATAGATAAAGTCAAGGTAGAGTGAGTGACTGATAAGAGTGAAGTACTGAAATTCACCTATGATGAGGATATTTACAAAAAGATTAAAGATACAAGCAATGTAAAGCAGCTTGTAAAATTTTAAACACACACACACACACACAAAAGTTGAAAACTAGAAAAGCAGCAGGAATTGATAAGATTTGAGATGGGTTGCGATATAGTACCATATCTGAAGTACATATTTTTGTTCACATTGAGGAGCTATACTAAATGAATGGAGAGTTACTTTGGTAGCCCCAGTGTACAAAGGAAAAGAGTTATAAACGTAAAGCAGGTATTTGCAGATCAGTCACCTTTACATGTGTTGCATCCTAAGTTCTGGAAAAGCATTCTTTCTGATTATATTAGACACTTTTGTGAAATTAATAACTGGTTTGATAAAGGCAATTCAGGTTTCAGAAAGGTTATTCCTGTAAGGCTCAACTTGTAGGATTCCAACAAGATGTAGCAGATCTTTTTGATGCGCAGGTTGCCTTTCAGGCGTAAACTCAAAAGACCTGTACCAGGCCTCTCCGGAGACCACACACAATTATTATTTAGCAGATATTTCAGATTCACGAGGTGAAATGGACTGTGTCGTTACAGACCTATCCAAAGCCTTTGACAGGGTAGAACGTAGAAGATTATTGACAAAAATGAGGACTTTTGGACAAGACAAAAGAGTGACTGAAAGGGTGGCTAAATTTCTAGAAAATAGAACTAAGAGAATTAGAGTACGTGATGCATTACCTGATCTAGTAATAATGCAGTGGGTGGTGGGGTCTTCCAAGGCAGTACAGTTGAAACTGATTGACTCTGTAGTGTGCTTCCCTAGTTATTATGCCATTATTCCGAAGGTCCAGTACATACTAAAGAAACCTGGATAGCGCATTTGTCACTCTTTAGTACATTTGTAACTCATCCCGTAAGCATACCTGCCAACTTTCCCGATTTAGGCAGGAGACTTCCGATTTTCGACTGTTTTTCCCGCCTCCCGATTATTCTATTATTTCTCCCGTTTTTTTTTTGTTTTTTTTTTTTTTTTTGTGAACTTCATTTGTTTTCAAATCCCGCCATTTCAGCTTTTTTACGCCAGTGGCCAGAAGTCCTTCGCTCATTGGCCGCTTTCAAATGAAATATCGACGTTTATTCATGCGAGAAATGTGCGCGAATGTGCGATGTTCATTGAAACCTATATATCGTGACGTGTATATCGATTGTCAATCTCTCATTCTCGCTTGCTATGTTTGTGTTCGTCTAGTCATTCCATTTTCTTTGGTCGATTCTAGAGACTAGTCGCTAGATATTGAGTCTTTCTTAGTAATTTAGTGACAGATTTTCAGTAATAACGACTCAATATAAATAAAATAATAGTTTTGTCTGTACATTGCTCAGAATTCAAAAAGAATGATATTTCCGTACCAGTCGTGACCATACTAACAAGGGGAAATGCATGTTTTAATTTTCCGTAATTTATGTATGTACGTACATACGCATGGTCATCACGAGAAAACGGTTGAGGAGAATTTAATGAAAATAGGTATATATCGTCCGAGAATAAGTCACTACAATCTAGGCCATAAATAATTTTATTTACGCTGAGTGAAATGGTAGTTTAGGGAAAGGCCTAATATTTAACTCTCAAATATTTGTTATTATTGGCCCTATCGATAAATACTACATAACTAAAGTTATATATATTGTTAAATTTCCTATCATTTACATCTTATACATTTTTACCGTACTGGCTATGATACAGAGATATTCATGAATTTGGGTGTTTTTTTGCTAAGTCCATATCAGCGCCGAGGTACATGAAAATGGGTGAACAGAATTTTGTGTAAAGTCGGGGAATAACGAGCTGCAGTCTATGCTATAAATAATTTTATTCACTCTGTTCAAAATGGTAGCTTAGGGGAAGGTGCCAAAAATTTCATTTTTAATTACTTATCTTACTGGTCATAATGAAAAGTACTACATAACAAAAGTTATAGAGAATACAATTTCCGATTATTTGTGTCTTATTCAGTTTTACTGTACCGACTGTAATGATATTGGTGGTGATGGTGATTAAATTGTGAAGATGATTATAAAAATGAGAAAAAAGCCATGAAGGAACAATCGCTTAAGTAACACGAGGTTGTCATGAAAAAAAGGAGTACTCACTTGACATTAGATGCTCTAATATCACAGATTCGGTAGAAAACTAATGTGAAGGCCTCCAATATAGAAAGCTCATAAAATTGATCAACCTTAACATTACATTGACCATTGTTTGTTGTGATGCGTTTTGTGTATTCTGCTGTCATCTGATAGACGGGATTACTGCTGCGTATCGAGTATAACAGCCTGGCTGAATATTGGTGGCAAGTAGCTGGGGAGTGAGGAGTTACAGCTTTCTCATCTTTAGCATGCCATTCTTCTGGTTCATAAATTTTCTGATGCTACTGGTACGTAACACACCGGGTCTTCATAGTATTCCAGCTATTCGATCCCTACTCTGAGGCAGTGATTGGTATGAGCAGTGTGCGTACTTAAAAGGAATAATTACAGGAGTATTCGCGGCTGTCTGCAGCCTGGTCATCCTAGCTCTGAAACTTGGAACTGTTAGATCAACACTGTAGTACTTTTCGCTAAAAGTGAGAAAATATGCTGTTTTCATTTTATCGAATATTTCATGACAGTATTGTTTTTAATCGCGACATTCATACTGGCATCATTGTAATGACCTATGTTGACTTCAGTTGGAAGAACTATAAGGACAGTCTTTCTGAGAATTCCGTAGTGAAGGACGGGTACATCAGCTAGTTATTTGATCCAAATAGCATTGCGCTTCGCATAATCACGCGGCCGCTTGATGCAATACTACATTAATCTATGCATTTGCTAAGTAATGGCATCTAAGTGCATGGCTGATTAACATGTGGAGCATGAGTTCATACTATTATCAGTAGGCTTATCAGAGACCGATCGTCTCTCTCACATACTTCCTGTGAGGGAATAGAGATGTGTAATTTTTAGCCTTGTAGCCTCGTATAGCAACTGTCGGGCTTTGAGACAATAAGTGTTATAAATATACCGTAGGCCTAGTACTGTAGTGCGCAAAACATGTAGAATTAGCAGTTTTGACCAGTTTTATCTCCTGATTTTTGGTTTTATAACGTTGGCAGGTATGCGTAAGGAATTTAGAGTTCCCGGCCATATTCCGTGCACAGCATGCCTCTGACAACTGGCCTGGGTAAAGATATGGTAGAGAATTTAATTTTGTGGTCTTGGACTGCATAGTGCGGTAACATGTCGACCTACAGCTACAGTGAGTGGTAGACCCAAGCCAGCCTTTGCTGTGGTCGTTTGGATCCTGCAGCAGTAGCTAAGGTGACGTGTTGGTGCTTAATTTTACATTCATTAGTGAATTGTGCAATAGCGTATCTAAATTAGGCCTACTCTACTTATGCATGCAGATGACATGTTGGTCCTCAGTTTTATGCTTGTAAGTGAATTGTGCAACAATATATATCATTTAAGCATACTGTACTACACAGTGTTTTGCAGGACATTCATTTATGAAGAAGAAGAAGAAGAAGAAGAAGAAGAAGAAGAAGAAGAAGAAGAAGAAGAAGAAGAAGAAGAAGAAGAAGAAGAAAGGCCCTTTGGAAATGACAAAATGTTTATTGAGAAAATGAATGCTAATCCACACATGAAATGTGTGCAAATTGCCCAAATGTTGGACATTCCTATTGACGACTTAAAACGCAATCAAGCAGCCGAAGGAAGATTGAGGATGCTTGTCTGGTAGGAGGAAACAGCCAAGTGAAAGCTGTTCATAAAAGCCAGTTTCCAGATTTAGATGATGTTCTGGCGAAATGTTTTAAACAAGCTCGGGAACTGTCGAAATGTCGTTTGGCTTTTAGTGCCGGGATATCCCAGGAAGGGTTCGGCTCGCCAGGTACAGGAAATGTACCTTGGAATTAACCAATTAAGGTTAAAATCCCCAACCCGGCCGGGAATTGAACCCGGGACCCTTTGAACCGAAGGCCAGTACGCTGACCGTTCAGCCAACAAGTCGGACTTCGGGAACTGTGATTCAGGCCAAAACATCACATTTAGCAGCCAAAATGGGATTATGTAACTTCAAGGCATCTAATGGATGGCTTGAGGATTTACAAAACAAAGTAAAAGTTCAATACAAATCTATACATGGGAGCGGGGCTGCCAATATCAATATTTGTACAGACTTTGAGATATGACACTGAGTTTATTATCTTAACTGTATTGTTTGTTAAGAAGGAAGCCATACTTTCCAGTGTCGACTTTGTCAAATAGGATCTAAAAAACTTTCCGGTCTGTCAGACACAAAATTTCAATAAGAATTATAACACTATAAACATACCTGTAAAAATAACCTTATTGGTTAAATATTTATAATGGGTCCTTATTAAAATCCCACATACATGTAACATCAGCCTAGTCAGTTATATGTTTATTACCACATTATATCCTATACATGTTTCGAGAGCATCAATTCTCTCTTCTTCAGCAGTTATACAAATTGGTCAAAAATCTGAGACCTTGTTGTCTATAACATAAAATATGATACAGTAAAATACCAGCATAACATAATTTTGGGGACCTCAAAAACTGAATAATCTATGTTATGTCAACATCAATTTACACATAAAAAACCTTAATACTGTATTTATTAAATGAGAGGAAAGTTAGGATACATATACTATTTACAGTTTTCAGCTACTCAAATTTTACCCTGTATTGGTATATTATCTCCTCGACATTGTTTTCTGAAAAAGTCTGTGATTTTCTTCTGAACACTCCCCAACACAAACGAATATTCAAGGTAGTCAGCAACCACTGCACTTGAATTCAACACAGATTCTGGCACATCACTTCGTGACAAGAAAATCCTGAAGACTAAGTGCCATGTTTGTTGTCTGCACAAGAGTCAAACTGTTGGAACACTTTAAGGCACGTCTTCCTCTTCCACCTCATCATCACATGGATTCCTATCACTAATATCTTCCACAATCTCTTCTTCAGTGATTTAGTTTTCCACTGTCAGTCCACGTTGACATAATCGGTAAGATTTACACTTGTTGGCACATCCAACTTTTCACCCAGGGAGTAAAGAATACAGGGAGCTGCCCGCTACACTACTCTCTGTGGCTACCGCTTGAAGCCAACGGCCACGCCCACCATGGTTACCAAAACATGGCTATTCTTACGTGGTGGACATATACAAATTAAGACATTTTCTCGGGAGCAGGGAAACTTCGAATCGCATAATTATGTACAATCGTTTTCAAAATAACACGGCGATTAGCTGTAACAAAATTTTCTGGCAAACATACCTGTTAAGGCTTTGTTTTTACATAGTTCTAAGGAAGGGTTTCTCACGACCCGCGGCCTTAAATCTACTCTCTTGCTACTTGACTATCGGTACTATAAACCGAGTACCGTTATCTTAAAAACAGGACATGCAAATCTTCATCAGATATCAGTCAAGATAAGGAGTAGGCTGTTAATAAGGGCATACTGCAATCTGAATGTTCGAGCGGAATGCGCAATTAATCACCAAACTAGACTTAGCATTATTGCTTTCTACATATTTTGGAGTGGTAGTGGCGGTCATTGTTTTAATAGGAAGTACAACTATCAATTAAATCATTCTCTTACATAAGTGGGAACAATGCAGGACTCAGCTAAGGGCCCCTTGGACGCCAACCCACACTCCGAAGATAAGAACCCTTTAAGGCCCCCTTAATTGCCATTTACGACACATGGTGGTGATTATTGTTTTAAGAGGGACTACAACTAGGCAACCATTCTCTGTTAACACTAATCAGAGAGAAATGAAGATATCAACCAAAGAAATACAAGGGCCATGATGGGCGAGAAAATGAAAGACTCCCTAGTCCTCAAAACCTCTTTTAGCCTCGGGGTTAGAAAAGAACAAGAGTTGACCATCGGAGGTGTGACACAAGTAAGTGGAAGCAATGCCAGGATTCAGCTAAAGGCCCCGTGGTTGCCAACCCATGCTCCCAAATTGACAGCTTCTGGGGTCCTTTCCAGTCGCCTCTTGTGAAAAGCAGGGTATACCATGGGTGAACACCTCCACACAGACTTTTACGACAGGCAGGGTATAGCGTAGGCCTTATGTTATCATCCTCACCCATAGGGGGATATATATTTTAGAGGTGGTGGTAGTGATTACTGTTTCATGAGGAAGTACAACTGGGCAACCATCATCTAAGTTTATTAACACTAATTGTATGTTTAGTCATCAGCCCGAAGGCTGGTTGGATCCTCAACAGCTTCGCCATCAGCTGTAATAGATGGCCTAGGCATCACTGAAGAGGAGTACCAGGGAAATGAGGAGTGAGGTAGTTTCCCGTTGCTTTCCTCACCGAGCCTGAAGTTGCTATTACATATCAGTCTGCCAAGCCCACTGAAATGCATGCACCAACCGACCCTATGAGCAACAGTTTCACACCATTCATAGCAGGGACTGGCTGCATAAGAAATGGCATTACTAGCATCGCTCATACCTCAGTCACTTTCATATTGTCAAAGCCAAGATAAGACAGAGACAGATCATTGAAAGTAACAAAATTGCTCTAGCCTATACCAGAAGACATAGTGCACTGTAAACACTAGGTCTCACTAGGAAAGGCACTAACACTAATTAGGAGGAAAAATGTAAGGGATCCGACACTTCGAAAAATTAAAGTATCGGCCAAAGGAATACAAAGGCCACGAAGGATGTGAAAATGAAATACTCCCTAGGCCTCGATACCGAATACCCTTGGAGTCAGAAAAGAACAAGAGTTGACCAAGGGCGGTCGAATAGGATAGATGAAAGTGAGGAGCCTGGCACGAGTAAGTGGAAGCAATGCCAGGACTCAGCTAAGGGCCCCGTGGTCGCCAACTCACGCTCCCAAGATGAGAGCCCCTGGGGCCCCTTTTAGTCGCTTCTTACGACAGGCAGGGGATACTGTGGGTGTTATTCTACCTCCCCCACCCACAGGGGGATACATAATTTAGAAGTCATAGTACTAACCTATATACATTTTATCCTACTGGCCTTGGAGAAGAACAAGTTTGTTGTACAACTGCCTTTTTGAGGTAATGCAACTGACAAATGATTTGGTAAAATGCTTGATTCTTGCACTGAGGTAAGTATCAACTACAGCATGAATCAGGTGGGACAGATGATTGTCAAAACGCTCAAATTCCATTGAGTGATCATTTAGGCACCTGAAAAGTTCCATAGTTAACAAATCTTGGAGGATGTTGATCTTGAGTTTCAGGATCTTGCTGCTGTTCACTGAAAGACCTCCGGCAGTACTTCTCCTGAAGTGGGTCTCACATATTTTGCATATTTTGAATACGTCATTAGAAGGATATACAAGAAATCCTTTGTCTTTATAACATATCAGTGACTTTCTCTGCCTATCAGGATCAAGTATAAATAAGGAATTCACACATGTTACACACCTTAATTTCAACATTAACTTTCTAGCCACAAACCCAGAAATATAATAGACAACATTTTCAGCACAAAGTGACAATGCATGAGGAAGAAACAAGTAATCATGCTCTCCATAATCAGGAAGGGCAGAATACTCTACATTCTCCATAATCTCATTAGCCTTTGTAGTCACATTGATTAACTCCACAGGTTTTGGTACCGGTACAGAAGAAGAAACTGACATTATTGAAACTGCTGAAAGAGGTAAACCGTTACCATTTCCAGTAGTGCCTATCTGAGAATTTACCAGCAATTTCTTGTATGCTGATGAAAACTGTTGAGCAGTAGGATTATTGTTCCATCCTCCTTTGAGACGGATGCAAGCAAAGAATAATTCAACATGATCTTGGCTCAGTTTATGCATAGGCAAATACTTCAGAGGGGCACTACTTGACAAAACATGTTTTTCCACTAATACTATCATGCTCTTAATACAGATCTGAAATCCTAAAAATCCAACTTTTCTATTGGACTGAATAATGAAATCTCCACTTGTGCTGCATCTGAGCTTACCAATATATGAAAATGCATCATTCAGAAAACTTAAAATATACTCCCACTGCTCAGCACATGCTGCTTTTTTCCATCCAACCTGCTTCAATGATCTTGAGTTTAGAATGTCATACAGATCATTGAATAACATAATGAACTTCACAGTTGCTTCTGAACCAAGAAATAAACTCAACCTCAGCACTTTATTACAAAAGTCTATGGCAGTTGCACATGATTTGCTTAAAACTTGAGCAGCCAAAGATACTTTCATTTTGTTCTGGCCAAAATTGACACGATTTGACCTCAGTTTGTTCCCTAAATGGAGACCTTCTTTCTCTTGCAAATCAACCAACTCTTTCACATACTTCCATGAAATAACCATACCATCACCATCAATAAAAGTTCCCTTTTCACCCAGGGCATTTCTGACAAGCTTAAGCATGTGAGGAGGATCCAGTAACACTGCAATTTCTTCTTCCGATATAGGATGCTTAAATGTGGTACAGAAATTTGCTGAAGAGAAATTACAGCCAAGCTGTCTTGCCATTCCCATGTTAGAGGCTAGCCCATCAAAAGTAAGAGAAACTACTCTTACATTAGCACTATGTAAGAGGGTAAGGCACTGCATAACCAAATTTGCCCTTTGAGGGGCATCAATTGCATCTACAAAGAAATACCCAACTGGAATTTTCCATTTCTCATTAATACATGTCAACATAAACACCAAAGCATCTTTTGCTATTGGCAGTTCATCATCATTTATTTCAACACCCATATTAACATAACCATGAAATGATTTGCCATCAAAAGTCACTTGCCGCCTAATAGCCATCTCATCCATGGATAATGCAAATAGTAATTCATGATCACTGTGACTTACTTTCTCTTGCAATGTTTTTATGGCTTCTGCAGTAAACCCAGGAACACCCTCAATTTGTTCATACCACTTCGAGAGTGTTCTAGGATGTGGGAGACACAAATTAAACTGCTCTCTTACAAAACTGTAAGCTCTGGGAGAGTAAAAGTGCAGTGTTAGGGCAAATGCTCGCAATTCTTCTGAATATTTACTAGGCAAACTTTCACTCTGAGCTTTAGCCAACTGTCTATTTAGAAACTCTTTATTGGGAGCAGCAGCCTTAGCAAGAATATCGAGAGCTGAATCATTCATAAGATGATTTTTTCTGAGTTCTTCAATTAGAGATTTCAGTTCTCCTACCTTCTTCCTGCTTCTTCTGACAGTTTGTCGCAAGACTTTAATTTTCTTCAACTGTCGTGCTTCCCTTTCTTGTGCTTCCTCAAGTCTTCTTTTATATTCACTTTTGGTTGGCGAAGGAACCGAGGACTCATTTCCACTGGCAGCAACTGGCTCAGGTCTTTCCGTGGGAGGAGGACGAGCATTTGTTTTCTAAAATGAAAAGAATACTTGGGTAATTATGACTTAATAAATAGTATTATTATACATTAATTTTATATCATACTATTATGATACATTAATTTTATATAGGTAGAATTTTCACTAATATGCCAACTTACATTCTGTAGGTAAGAAGGGAATGCTTCAAAACCACTTTCTTCATGGACCGATCAAACAATTCCGGTTTGAAATGTGCAGAACATATTCTGGTGTAAGGAGAAGGTATCCAATTTTCCCTTCTAATGGCCTTAATCCACTCTGCTCTCCTTTCTTCATGAACAGGAAATCTGAGGAAATATTGGCGATAAACAACAAGTCTAACCTAAAAATTCTTACGAAATGCGGACGGTGCTTCTGAGACTCAGAAATACTAGCAGAATAACAATGGAAGTAATATAATGTACTGTACTACATATTACAAGCCATACTTAGAATCTTACCTGTGAAATGTTATTCCAGGAATATTTTTGGATTTCCGATTCGTGCAACCGTACGCACAACACAACATTTTAAGAGCTACAACATCAACTAAATATTAGTATCTCTTAAGATTTAGCGTGTCGTACACTGTTTGCATCAGAAAATTCCTGCAATTACAATTTTCGTTCACCGTATTCACTTCAATGACCTGGGATAAATTTGACTATCATAAAACAGCATTCGTTCTCGCGCCTATTTACGACCACGCCCCCTATGTAGACCACTGTCATTGGGCTTCATTCTCAGAGCTCCAAGGCATCTCCCTGTATTCTTTACTCCCTGCTTTTCACCCAAATGTTTCCAGTTCTTCTCTGTTTCTGCATCCAGCTCTTCACTTTCTGTGATGTCTTCTCCATAACCCACTCCAGCTTTTCTAAAGCAGTTTGTGATTACCTCTTCTTTCAGTGATCTCCATGCAGCATTGAACATCTGCATTTCTTCCAATAAGTTGACATTAATGTATGTCTCTGAGGCATTGTTACATAGTATACGCCGGACCACACAAGCTCAGTAATGCCACTTCACCACATGAATTATCCCCTGATCCAGTGGCTGCAGATCTGAGGTAGTATTTGGAGGCAAAAATAAAACTTTCACATGCTCCAAATGGTGAGCTACACAATTGTTGGAGGTGCGATTGTCTAAGATGAGAATGCTCCTCTTCTTGGCCTTCATCCGTCATTCCAGGCACAACAACCACTCTTCGAAGATCACTGATGTTATCCATGCCTTGTTGTTGTGGTGCCTATATTCACAGGGCAGATGTTGTACTCCCTTGAAGCACCTTGGCTTTCTAAACTTCCCAATGAGGGGAGGCTTCAGTTTATCCGTCCCTGTGGAGTTGATGCACAAAAGAGCCGTTATCAGTTCTTTTGAGGTTTTGCCCCCAAAACACTTATTTCCCTTGAATTCAAGGGTTTTGTTCAGCATTAATTTGTAGAATAATGTAGTCTCGTCTGCCTTATAAATATCCACCAGTGAATGTTCTTTCAAGGCAGCTGATAGTGTTTCCATCCGCCATGAGGATGCAACTTCCTTAGGGACACGGTTTGCTTCAGTATTTACAACTTCATGGGAATTGCCAAATCTTTCCCAGAACCTATGCAGCCAACCAGTACTCCCCATAAATTCCAGAAATCCAAGCAAACGTGCAAAGGATCGTGCACGCTCGTATAACGGTGGGCCAGTGACAGGAATGTTTCTGGTCCACATTTCGACAAACCACATATAGGCATAGAATCTCAACGATAATTTAACAAAACCACCTATTCAATACTTTCCACGTTTAATGTGGCTTCAATCTACATGAATTTATGTAGACTTATCAGGTCAGGTTCATGTTTCACCCATTATTTGGGCATCTTCAGCCTGTAGACAACCTTTAGGTCAAGGTTTGGGACCTTTTTAACCATATATATAGTATAATATACGATCATAAGTCTTGGGTAAAGAGGATCATAAGTCTTGGGTAAAGAGGATATTACATACCGGCGTTCATTTGATCCACCTGTATCATTTCACGTTCTTGACGTACCGTAACTGTCAGAATGTGTTGGCAACCACAAGTGGAGATATAGAACTGATTGTTAATTGTGGGCTGGTCAAGATTGTTGTGAATGGAAATTTAAATTAACGGTGCTTTTTACACAGTTAAAACTTGTCAGTCCTATTATATTTAAGTTAAATAGAATAATCCTATTTAACTTAAGTTAAATAGAACTGACAAGTTTTAACTGTGTAAAAAAACACCGTTACTTTAAATTTATATTTTCATTCACAACAATCTTGACCAGTCTACAATTAACAATCAGTTCTAAATCTCCACTTGTGGTTGCCAACACATTCTGACATTAGTTACGGTACTTCAAGAACATGAAATGATATAGGTGGGTCAAATGAACCCCGGTATGTAATATCCTCTTTACCCAAGACTTATGATAGAGGAAGAAGATCCATTTTTAGTTTTGGACATATTTTTAAGTTAGATACATTAGGATTGACAACTTTTATTGTGTTAAAACAGTATTAATTTATGTTACCCACAGTTACGTTTTCACATTTTTAAAATTATTGTCCTGGCATGTTAGTCTTAAGAGATTAACGTTCGTACATTATACTATATATGGTTAAAAAGGTCCCAAACTTTGACCTAAAGGTTGTCTACAGGCTGAAGATGCCCAAATAATGGGTGAAACATGTACCTGACCTGATAAGTCTACATAAATTAATGTAGATTCAAACCACATTAAACGTGGAAAGTATTGAATAGATGGTTTTATTAAATTATCCTTGATATTCTATACGTAGCATCATCTTCAGTACGGAACAATAATGAGAGTTGTTACTTGTAAAACCACATATAAACAGCTTTGTCTATCTCCTCATAGTCTGCTGTCCTCAACTTATTTCGTTGTGGGCCAAGGGCATCAGCATCAATATTCTGCTCTATCTGATTAGAAAAGTAGGTAGTGTTTGAAGGGCTGATGCTATACTTCTTCGCTATTTCTCCTTTTTTCCTCCTTTCTCCACTTCCCGAAGTATTTCAAGTTTTCTTTTAAAGAAAACTGCTTTCGCTTCTTTTGATCCATAACGGCGAAAGAGTTAACTGGCACACTAATACACACGTTGCTTCACAAACGAAAAGTAAACAACGAACGCGTCATGAGGCGTGAATAAACAAAATGCAGTACTGAAGGTAGAGATGTAAAACTATAACGTTCATTGGTTGATTCTAAATGCGACGTTCCTACCCAGGGAATAGCATTATTTCTTATGTATTCATTACTTTGAAATCAATTTCCAGCTTGTCCAATCGCATACATATATGGAAAATGGCTACCTGAACCGTATCCTGTAAATGTGAATACTGTAATCCAATCTGCGCATCCCAATATTTGAAGATACCGGTATTTTTATTAATAGGAAATTATCTTTAATTTGCTTTTTATGTATAAGAAATTAATCCTACATACAGTAGAACTTCAATAATTCGAAATCTGTTATGTCAAAATATCGCCTAATTCGAAGAAGATCTAGTTCCCAGAAAAATGAGGTATGGTTTTGCATGTTATTTCAGTCTCAATTTCAGTAATTGTTCTTCGAATTACGAATTATCCGTATTTCCAATAATAATTTCGTATGGCTATTTCTAGCCGAGTGCAGCCCTTGTAAGGCAGACCCTCCGATGAGGGTGGGCGGCATCTGCCATGTGTAGGTAACTGCGTGTTATTGTGGTGGAGGATAGTGTTATGTGTGGTGTGTGAGTTGCAGGGATGTTGGGGACAGCACAAACACCCAGCCCCCAGGCCATTGGAATTAACCAATGAAGGTTAAAATCCCCGGCCCGGCCGGGAATCGAACCCGGGACCCTCTGAACCGAAGGGCAGTACGCTAACCATTCAGCCAACGAGTCGGACCGTATTTCCAATTAAACAATTGAAATGAATGAGCACAGAAAGAAGGCAGCTGTGAGCGCAGCAGGTAAACAGGTGAGAGTCAGCTGTGGGATGTGACACAGGATTTGATACAGCTGCACATGGAGTTGCACTTTTAATTAACACACAATTGGTCCATTTCGTCTTAATTAAGAGATTTTTCTTTTTCCACTCGCAGCAAGTGACCTGCTGAACACTGAAGTCTTTTCCATGATTAGGGCAAGATGTTCCTAACAGTGTGTTGTTAATTGTGTGTATCTATGAAACCTGTACTTGGTGTGTATTTTAATTGTGAACTATGAACACAGCTGAGGATGTTTTCAAAAGAAAACTAAACATGTATGATTTTTAAATAGATTAATGTTCTTTTAATGTAAGAATAATAAAAAATTGTTAAAGTGGTGGAGTGTTTTGCTTGTTGAATTTTTTACATGCTGTAATACTGCTGGGGTCTGAAAAGAACAAGAGTTGACCAAGGGAGTTCGGATAAGAGAGATGAAAGTGAGGAGCCTGGCACAAGTAAATGGAAGCAATTCCAGGACTCGGCTAAGGGTCTTGTGGTCACCAAACGACGCTCTGAAGTTGAGCCCCTGAGGTTCCTTATATTCTTCTCTTACAACTGGTAGGGGGTAGGGTGGATGTTATTCTACTGCCCCAATCCACAGGGGATTTGAAATTGAGAGATTGTTTCAGTGAGTCAGTATTGGACAAAAGAGAGAAGCAATTTGTCAGAAACTATTAACTATTATCTCTGTTCTTACGAGATATTCAGTACGTAGTCTAGTCATAAATTGTCATACATATTATGATACCTATAATATGAAACATCGTAAAAGTTAAATATAATTTTCAGTTATGAAAGAATGCGTTTACTATTCAGTAATTCAGAGAGCTCATTGTTCTTGGGATAATTGGCTGCGGCAGTTTTCAAGGCTCATCTGAGGCTCTTAATATTAGGACGTCTCTTTGTGCAGACTATTTCATCAAGCATTAACCACAATTTGTAATCCATTGGATTGAGATTTGGACTGCCAAGTGGCCAATAAGTTATGGAAATGAAGCGGGACATATACCTGCAGCCATTCTTGAGTGACCTTGGCTTTGTGTGTTGCAGCAGAGTTCTGTTGAAAACTCAAATTTTGCCCCATGAACAAAGGGAATATCACTAGAATATAGCACTTTGTTTTGGTACACTTAAGCAGATGTTTTGACACCTTCTTTTTGGAAAAGTGAATGTCCGAAATTCCATTTCGAGAAACTCACCAGTCTGTTAGTGATGCCAGATAATGAGCTCTCTGAAGTTTTGGAGTCAGCTGTTGATGTGTGTCTGTGTCTGGGGATTAGATGTGATCATTTTGGTGTTAAAAATGTTCTTAAATTGTGAAAAGTGTCTCATCAGTGAAGATAACTTTTTAGATGCATTTGACCAGACTTTGCCATTTTTTTAAATTGTGTGTGGCTTTTATATTTTTAAAGGAAGTGCAACAAAGTGCTTTCAGTCCAAAGTCACTTGGACATTGATTGTTTTGAAACAATCATCTCTATTGCGATTTACCTTTTGTTTTATCCCAGGATAAACCAGATATATTGAGAATCGCCTTATATTATAAATTAAAGAACCAATGCATGTTCAGTCATAGCCGATTTCTGCTTTGCTCTCCCCTTTTCCGTATTTATTTAATTCACAGAGCCAGGAATGTTTGTTTCATTTAAGCTTAAAATTTCATGAATAATTTCTTTACTTTTTCAGCTTGTAGGCTGGTGGTCTAGGAGCATATGATGGTCCCAACAGTTTCACTGAAAACTGTGTTCAATGTTTTTGAAGTTTCAAATGACTTCAGTGACTACGAAGCTGTCAGTGTAATGGAGTGGTGTCATAATTTTACCTCAATATATAGTGCAGGCTTTGGTCCACCATGGTGGAGGGCGGTTGCTGATTGGCTGTTCTTTGGCCAATAATAGTGCAGGCTATGGTGCGCTTTTCGCCTATTGTTCCATCATTGTGGGGTTGTTTTTGATTGACTGTTCTTTGTCCAGTGATTGAAGCAGTGTGGAGCCTGGCATTGGTCGACCTGCCTTGGCGGAGACTGATCCCCTGTTGTTTCTTCTAGCCTGCCGTGTCCACCGTGTTCTCCAGGATGTAAGATTTTCAGGACTGGAAACCAGGCTTTGTTGACCCGTTCAGATTCCTCTTACAGTTGAAGCTGTTGGTGTGCTTCAGGATTTCAATGGCTTCACTGTAGCCAAGTGTGGTAAGACACAGTAGTTGACTGTACTTAGGTGTTGCTGTACTGAACGTCGTAGCCTATTAGCAGTATGTGTTCAGCGACTGATGACCTTTCTGGTTGTCCCAGCCAGCTGTGTCTGTTATGCTCCTTCAGTCCGGTGGCGATGCTGCGTTTCATAATTCCTAGCCCCTAGGGGGCCGTGGATAATACGGTCATGACTTCCACTTTCCTTGAAGAATTTCTGTGCTCGCTGTCAGCAGCAGACCTTCACAAGCTTTGCCCTGATTAAAGCCAGGAATTCTTGGCAAAAAGCTCAGTTTTTTGTTAAACTCGTTAATATAAAGTGGCTTTAATCCAGATATGATATTTATTTGTTTGTTTGTTTGTTTGTTTGTTTAAACTACAATAGGCCTGATGATTGCCAACATCTGGACCAGATAAAGTACAAGAAGAAGAAAAGTAGTAGTTTCCAAGAGAGACATTTTGGTAGAATATACTAGGGTAGCTCAGGAACTAATCACCACACTTTTTTTTTTTCTTCAATAAATATTTAGTGAACACAATGAAACTTATACACAAGCAAGAATTATGTGTCTTCTAAACTCCCTATTTTTCCATGTAATCTCCTTCCCGTTACATGGCCTTCCTCCAGCGAGACACATGGGTGTGTATGCCCTGTCGGTACCACTCCTTGTTCTGTTCATGAAGCCATTTCTTCACTCTGCGAATCACCGCTTCATCATCATGACCTTACCAGTGGAAGCAGTTGCTTTTAATGCTTTGTTATGTGGAGAGTCAGGATGGTGCCATTCCATCTATTGCAATTTTGTTTGGGCTCAAAATGTTGAACTCAGGTTTCATCACACATTACATTTCAGGATAAGAATGCTTCCCCCTCAGCTTCATAACGTTGCAGCAACTCGGAAGAATTGTTTGTTGTTTATTGTTTTTTTTTTCTTTTTTTTTAGAGTTTTGTGTTCCTCCGTAAGATGGCGCAGACCCATCGTGAACACTTTTTTGCATAATCAAGAGCGGTGATGATTACACCTACAGTTCCTTTGCTGATGACAGCTCCCGTGCCAAATGCCAAGTCGTTCTGCATCGTTCCTCGCGAATGAGCACATCAGCATATTGCATCATGCCAGGTGTGACAGCTGTGAGTGGCCTCCCTGACCATTGCAAATCTTAGAGCTCTGCCGAATTGCTTTCCGATGGTCTCAACCTCTGTGCCCAATGACTAACTATACTTCTGTCGACTGCTGATACTCCATAAACTGCACATAAACGTTTGTGAATGTTTCCAACAGTTTCTTGCTGTGCAGTAAGAAATTCAATGACGATGCACTGCTTGCAACATACATCACTTACAGACGCCATGTTGAACCATTGCTGCAAGTACGCTATCTGTCGGAAGAAGCGGAAACTTTGCACGCGCGCTCTGAAAACTTCAAAGAATTCATATCTAAAGTTTCTCATTCGTATCATTTTTGGGCGCTGAGAAAAAAATTATGGTACATTATTTTCTGGACCACCCTTGTTATTAAAAATATATAGTATCTCACATTCATGTCATAAAAGTTGTTTGAGTATAGACATTACATAGTATGAGAAAACATACCTCCTTATCTCATTGGAATGTACCTTCACAGTAATTTCATCTTTTTTCACATGTTACATGATATTTGTACAACGGTGAATTAATAGCTGCCTCTATGGATCAGTGGTACAGTGTCAGCCTCCGGATCCCAAGATAGCGGGTTCAAACCTGGCAGAGGTAGTCGGATTTTTGAAGGGCGGAAAAAAAAGTCCATTCGACACTCCATGTCGTACGATGACGGCATGTAAAAGATCTCCGGTGACGCATTTGGTGTTAACCCGACAAAATTCATTAAATCTCAGCCATAAACGCCCAAGAGAGTTTCGGTTTACTCAGTCTGCCATCTAGTGGGCCTAGAGTAAAACGAAACGTCGAAATTGACGAGCAGACAGCCAGATGGCATCAAATTGAAACGTCTGCACATGGTAGCTGAGGCCATACGTTGATGATGATGATGATGATGATGATGATTATTATTATTATTATTATTATTATTATTATTATTATTATTATTATTAGTGAATTAATTTCACTCCTGACTATTGTTATCCAAATACTTTCAGTATGACCTACATTCTACCTGGTAATCAACATGAAATAACCTTTCTGTTTATCATCTGAGCCTTTCCTCAGTCCTGCATGAACGTTTTGAATATTCATAAGCAACAGACTTCACTAAATTAAACCCCATTTCTCACATTGGGGAGCCTCCGTGGCTCAGGTGGCAGTGCACCAGCCTCTCAGCGCTGGGTTCTGTTGTTCAAATAACTGTCACTCCATGTGAGATTTGTGCTGGACGAAGTATAGGCGGGACAGGTTTTTCTCCGGGTTCTCCGGTTTTCCCTGTAATCTTTCATTCCAGCACCACACTCCAATATTTCATTTCATCTGTCATTCATTAATCATTGCCCCAGAGGAGTGCGACAGGCTTTGGCAGTTGGCACAATTCCTATCCTCGCTGCTAGATGGGGGTTTCATTCATTCCAGATCCAGTCGAATGACGGGAAACAGGCTGTGGATTTTCATTTCATTTCTCACATTGCATCAGTCCTTCTGTGAGCTGCGTTTCGTGATTGGCGTATAATGCCAGTAACCTACCTCCTTTGAATTTATTTTTTAAATTTTTAACCCTCTCGTGCACACAAGCATCATATGAGACCCCAAAATTATGTTTCGTTTAGTGCGCCGTTCATTTAATATTGTTATGAATTTGTGGAAAATTATGACTGTTCTTCACTTTAGACCTCATGTGAGGTGTGATATTAGTTGCAACTTCCTTGCAGCTGCGAAGTTGTAGGCATTTGTGGCGCTCTTGTTATTTGTGTGTTTCATATGGAGACTAAATTATTGAAATTGATATGTCCTTTACAAATATATGCAACTGATAAGTAAAAATGTTTTATATAGCAGAAAAGCATGCTCTTTCCAGTGGTATTAGTTTTTTATTGTACATGCAATTTATCACCATTATTTTGTATAATAATATAGGGGCCTCATATGAGGTCTAAATGTACGAGAGGTTATGGTTCACAGTCATAACCTCAATTAGAACTACACCATATTGTGGTGTTTTGGTGGAATTTTTTATGCAAACCAAGACAGACTACTGTTTCATGGCACATTTGTCGTATGTTGTCATTTCTATGCATTTATAACAAAATGGATGAAGAACCAGGGCTGTGTGTAGAAAATGTAGTCTTCACGACAAATGTCACAATATACTCTTCACCCTGTCAGCAATACCCGACAGTATGATATGCAATCGCTTTTGCGAGATACGGAAGTATTTGCACTTGATGGACAATCAGAACATTCCAGCAGACATCAATGATCGGCTTATACGTTTACGTCCTGTGATTGACCATTTCAAGCATATCTTTAGATGTTCTTCCCTGCCAGAATAATTTTCATCAGCTGATGATATGGTCCCTTTCAAAGGCCGATCAAAGCTGAAACAATGTATGAAGAGTAAACCCTAAAAATGGGGCTTCTAAAATTGGGTCTCAACTAGTTTCTCAGGATACATCCATAGCTTTGAGATCTATCAACGAAAAGTGCAGAATGGTGAAGGTGATTCTGAATTTGAAGCAGTTGGTAATGATGTTCTTAGGCTGTGTGAAGACGTGAAGTTCAAAAGCCATAAGCTTTTGATAATCTGTTTACGTTGATTAATCTTCTCTAGAGTCCGACTCGTTGGCTGAATGGTCAGCGTACTGGCCTTCGGTTCAGAGGGTCCCGGGTTCGATTCCCGGCCGGGTCGGGGATTTTAACCTTCATTGGTTAATTCCAATGGTCTGGGGGCTGGGTGTTTGTGCTGTCCCCAACATCCCTGCAACTCACACACCACACATAATACTATCCTCCACCACAATAACACGCAGTTCCGTACACATGGCAGATGCCGCCCACCCTCATCGGAGGGTCTGCCGTACAAGGGCTGCAATCGGTTAGAAATAGCCACACGAAATTAAAAAAAAAGAAAATCTTCTCTAGAAACTTCTTGAAGATGGTATTTATGCTTCCAGGACTATCAGAGCTAACAGGCTTTGTGGTGCTGATCTCAAGCTGCGGTTTGTGAAAACCTTGAAGAAGGAACCGAGAGGGTTGTACTCTGTTACGTCGCAGTCCAACATCACAATAACCTGCTGGCATGATAATTCATTTTTACACGTAGCATCTACATTTGCTGGAGCAGAACCTGTAGGTGTTGCTAAGAGATGGTGTCGAAAACTGCGCGCAATCATTGAAATTCCACAACCATATTCCATCAGCATTTACAATTCCCACATGGGTGGCGTACATCTAATGGACTCGCTCGTAGGTCTTTATCGGCACACCATAAGGCACAAAAGGGAGTACTTCAGAGTATTCCATTATCTACTGAATGTGACCATTGTAAACTGTTGGATCCTCTGGAGAATGAACCCAGATTGTGGCACGCTGGATCTGTTAGAATTCAAGTCCTCAGTAACTACTTCTCTCATTTACATGGGAAACAATCATGAACCCAAGAAAGGAAGACCCGCTTCACAGATGCCACCAGCAACCAAAAAAATGGTTGAAAGTGAAGGCTACCTATAAGCTGGGAAAGGACAGAAGTACCACCTTCACGGTTGTTCAAGGAAAACCAGGTATGTCTGCCTTCGATGCCAATATGCCCTTTGTCCACAGTGTTTTGAGGAATTCCATAGCAGGAAATAACAATAGCCACTCCTTAATGCAAAATTTAGTTTGGTAAAACGTGCACATAAAACTGACATCCAGCGCACAGTATCTCCGAAGAAAATTATTTCTCAGTTCAGTTGTGTTGTGGTGTGTGTGTGTGGACTCCCTTTATGCACATAGGCCTCATGAGGTCTGTGGAATTTTCAAAGAAAAGGAACTCTTATTTCTTTTTCTTTAACATGATTGTATTTTGTAACCTTCCAAAGAATAAAAATTCAAGACAATTTTTTCCACTTCAAACTGAAAATGCGTGCATGAGAGGGTTAGCTTGTCATTTAGAAAAATGTGCAGTGGAATTTTTGTTTCATACATCATGAATGTGGTGTACAGAACTACAGTACTTTCATGTCGTGGATTACCCTTTTTAGATACTTATTGCAGTTCTCATTTCAAACCCATCCTGACTTCATATAAACTCTTACCACAATCGGTTTTCCATATTACAGGATACCATATCAATTCAGTTTTGAATGTAAGAGAAGTGGAAATTGAAACATGAATACATGGTACCATATTATGTTCATACTACTGGATATTCACCTGTGGTAATATGAACATGATTCAACTTTCCATACAATTGTACTTAGTCACTCAGGAACAACATGTCCTATATCCTATTAGCAGCCATGTTTATTCAATGTTAAGCACAAGTAGGTGCAAAAAAGGGTCATGATTATTGATGTCTGAATTCCAGCACAAATGATTTTCTCTCATTTTGCAGTACCCTCATGTTATTGTTCCCAATACATTCTCTTTACTTTTATGCCCTATTACTTTCAGAACTTTATTCTCATAATCAGGGCCTAACCTGGTTGCATTCCCATGCAAATATTCCTTTTTAAATTGTTTCCTCAAAGTTCAGGATTTTTTTTTATTTTTTTATGGGAATTGAAATTATAGAATACATGATGAAAATGAGCATAGGATGCCATTAAAGCTAGTTGATTTTGATACTTTTTGTATCTAATGTTATATTCCCAGGTACTAAACACATCACAGCGGTTAGCAGCCCAACAAGTGCTACCTACAAATCCACCAAAGAACTACATCTCGCCTATTCTGGACCACAGCGGGTCTCGGAAACGCCAAGAGATGGAAAATGACATCATACCAGAGTAGTGAGTTCTTCCCATGCAGTTTTAATGTATATGATGTAAGGGTGATTTTAATTTTCAACTTGGCTATACAAAACAAGAGTAAAGCAGCATTATTTTAGCTCAAAAATTGCAGAAAATTGAGACAAAGGCTTAATATAAAGACATTAAATAGCTAGTTGATGTACCAAATTTGCTTGAAGAGAGTGATTGACTTGATAGGTTTGAAGTGAACTTAAAATATGGATAAAATACTTGCTATTCTTCTGTGAAATCTTCTGTAGGCTTAGAGGTAGTTCAAATTCACATTTTTATATACTTTCTTCGATAAATAAGAGTGACTTCCAAAGAGAATCGGACTTAAAATGCTTAAAAGAAAAAGTTGTGGGGTGAAATGAAACAATGTAAAAATAATTCGGATCTTCTTTGATTGTCTAATAGTGTGTTTTTAATGCTCATTATATTATAGTGGTAAATTTGAAAGATTGTTTTGTCCAAGTTGAGTGGCTCAGATGCTAGAACATGACTTTCTGACCCCATGTGGGTGGGTTCAAACCTGGCGAACTCTAATGTTATTTGAAGGTACTAAGATACACCAGCCTCATGTTGGCAGATTTGCCAACACACAAAATAACTCCTGTGGGACAAAATTTTCAGCACCTATGTCCGAAATACATATAAAAGTTATTGTGTGAATTACCGTATGTATTAAGGTATTTATTTTATTCGTTTCGACCCTTAGGATGTCGGGTGACTTGTTCAGCACATCTTCCTTCTTCCCAATACCTCTTCATTCTTTCATTCCTCCTGTTTCTCTCTGCTTTTGTGATTCGGATCTTGATCTTAGTATTGGTCCATTTGTCACTTTCGATGAGCTATTTGTAAACAGATCTATCCTGCACAGTCGTCAGTGAATATTTATCTATTATGCCAACAGCCTTCCAATCTTACCTGACTTCCTTCATCTAGTTATTTCCCATTAAGCATGTCTCATTCCATATCTTTTTGTTAACCTGTTGTCATCCATTCTCATCAAATGTCCTACGAAACCCAAAGTATCTTGTAGCCTCTGTAGTTATCCAGTACCTTTTGATATCTTTTCTTGTGGATTGGTATGATTATATCTTCCTTCAATTCCTTGGGTATCTTCTTTTTCATCCAGATGTTCATTATTATTTTGAACATGCTGTCTTACATAGCTCGACCACCCCATTTATCTCCCCTGTGCAGATACCATCACTACCTGCCGCCTTTTGTTCTTAAGATCCTTAATTGCCTTCACCACGTTCATTCTGGTGGGTGCACAATCTTTGTTGATATCTTTGGTGTACTTTAGTGTCATTCCTCCTATAGGCGCTCTAGTGTAGTAAGTTCAAGTACCTCGCCATTTCCTTACACCCATCTTTCTCCCCTATTTTCAGTTTGCCACCTTGTCCTTTGTCAAAAAGTTATCTTTGCTTGTAACCCTTTATCCTGTTTTTCATTTCCATGAAGAAGGTTCGTGATTTGTTTTTCTTGAAGCTTTTATCAGCTTCTTCCAACCTCTCATTCCACCTGTTTCTCTGTGCATTCGTTATGGTCCCGGCAGCTGTTTTTCGGGCTATTTCAAATGTTAACAAGTCGTCGTCTTTCTTTGTTCTGCCGCAGTTTACCCATGCCTTCCTCATGTACTCTACCGCATCTTCACATTCATTTGTCCACCACTCGTGCTTCCTTCTCTTGTCAATGGTAACTCGTTTTGTAATCACGCTACTGGCAGTGTGGTAGCCCAACACAATACTTTGGCTTGTGAAGTAATCATGCAGCACATGTTAATTATTATTATTATTATTATTATTATTATTATTATTATTATTATTATTATTATTATTATTATTATTATTATGTTTGGAGAAAATTCTTGTTCAGAGTCCTTAAATTTTACTATATATCCCCAAAGAATTGTGCTTATTTTACAAAGTGTGGAATAACATACCATCTGTTTGATTACTCTAATTTATTCCAGGATGGCCTAATAAATGCACACACACATAATTACAGTTCTGACCAGTTATGAATGGCCACACACTATTACCAGTCTATTTACAAATCTCTCTTCTGTACATACACCCGGTAGTCCTGACCGGTTGTTACCTGGGAACATCTATAATCCTTACTTTCACTTTCCCCCAAGTCTAGTCACCTCCTAGAGCCGCTGTGCGTAGACAGCTGGATTTGAACACAGTGTCCCTGGCTATACAACCCACGACGACTGTTGGTTGGTTCGACTCCAATGATAGTCCGGTACTACACACAGTCACATGAAGTGAACAACAATCAGCAACAGCTCAACAGTATCCAACAGCAGGACGATACTCACGACAGAGAATATTAACCCACATCCATTTATCCTCACACTCACGATAACTGCTTCAATCGCTGATTCACGGCGGTCCTCAATCCACAGAAGTACGCGCGCACACACACACACACAGAGTACTCGAAGGCAGTACCGTTTTCTGTCCCGTATGCCGTCTCCCATGCAGCTACTCACTGGACACTCCGACACCACCACAACAGCTCCTGGTTCAGACCTCGGTGGGACACCAGCGACAGCCAACACCTGGAAGATAGGAAACTTAAAAGGGTCCACCTTTTCAATACAAAAATGTTATAGTTTATTTACAACATATATTTACATTTGGAACTAGTTTCGACGCTGTTTGGCGTCATCTTCAGCCAAAATGTGGGAAATAGGCTAGCATGTAGACATTTATATTACACAAGGCGTTACATTAAACAATACACATCTTACGAGGAGATAAAAATAGGGACGAATATAGAAACAAATGAATCGTTGAGAAAGCAAAAGTTATAAATATTAAAAATAACCTTAACCACACATCTTGCAGTGCGAAAATATTCGCCTTGAATGATTCCTGAATACAAAACGCACGCGCACACATTTCTGAAGAGCCAGCAGGCAGGAAAAAGTAAAGTGAAATCTTAAGAGTTCTTCTGAGAAGAGTTCATCATTTCTTCTATGTTCCGACTAACTAATGAAGCCTCCCTTGAGTTCCTGATAAACATACACACTCTCAACAATAGCTATAAAGACCAACGGTAAATTGCATTTTAAATATTGTGCAGAGACGTGAAAGCATTATCTTGAACATGATATAACTTCTTCATTTAACCCAATTTTTTACACAAGGTGTTACATTACCTCTGTCGCCCTCAGCACAGCCACCAAACCCCAACTTACTGAGTGTCACACTGGCTCCACCTCGGAACCCAACAGTCGCTCACTCTAACACTGACTCCCACATGGAGTCCGACTCTGACTCAGAAGGAGCTACCACGGGGCTGACACGTAACAATACATTAGGTAGCAGTTCTCTGTCCTGATTGGTATTTAGTTAGCTAGACTTCTTTCAAATCATTCTTAGTTTGCTTCACAATTTCTAGTGCAGCACTGAGTAGAAGTTTCACAGTTCTGGGCAAGTTATTGCACTATGATCATCACTTAAGTTAGATGTTGCACTTGCCAAGTTTCTGACCAGACCAACAGAAGGACTAATCCCATACAGTTCAGGTAAATGGCGATTCAGAATAATCAGACACTTGAATTTTCCTGGTTTGCTATAGAATTGTTTACAGTCAAGTATCTCGGTGAGTAAGGCCTGGTTAAGAAGGAATAGCTAGAGTAGGTTCAATTTCTTTCAATATATAAACTTGGATTGGATCTTTTAGAAACTTTTTTTTTTCCTCTTAGAAATTAGCATGTGTATATCAGAGTGATTGCTCCAAATCTTGTTTACCACTTTGTGCAAACCTTCTGCACGACATGTAATACAGAACAGTTTTAGATGATGTAGTGCAAGTCCTTTGTCTTGTATGGAGCAGTGTTAGTTTCAAAAGGTAAAATTTCTTTCATCTTTTCATTATATGGCCAGAGAAGCTTCATAGCGTTACGTGGTCAGGTGACAGTCAGCCCTGTCATAGTTCCCTTTGGTATTTCCTGGAGGTGATGATTGAGTCAGGTCGGGAACGTCCCTGCCAGCCTCTCCATGTATTGTTTTCATCTGGATTCTGCACAGACCTTCCGGAAGTCTCAATGAGAATGTTACTTCTGGCCACACTGTGATGATTCGAGTGCATCATCGTGAGGAATATAAAAGCATGGCCACCATGAATGAGGGATGTGTGTGTGGGGGGGGGGGGGGGGTTGCTATTAGTAGTCGTCGCTCATCGTTGAGCGTGTTGGAGTAGTGCGACGGAGAGTAATGTCAAAGTGTGGTCACTGTTGTTCAGTAGTGCTGTGCCTTTGTCTTGCCAAGTAGTTGCACGAGTTACAGACTCGACTGGAGTCAAGCCAAGAAAGAGTTGCCTAGGCCTCGTTGGGTTGCACGAACTATGTGCACTGCCAATTTGTGAATCATCTGACTGATATCCCTGATTACGTTCACCTGGTAACTTCACTGTGCCCTTTAACTATAATAACTTGCTTTGAATTGTTCCCTTCCTTCATCATGACTACAATCCTCAGATTCCTCTATTTTTAAATTAGACTGAATTTTGTCATTAGTTCTGATGTCTGTCAGGTGGTCACTTCGCAGTTGAATCTCATTGTTACACTCACCGACAAACTTTGCCATTCTCATCAGATCACCCTTTACTGCTGCTCTTTTCTGTATTAATTTAGCATTTCTATGACGTTTCTCTATAAAATTTGTGAAATAATCAGTCTTAATTTACCACAACATGCTCATACAGCTTCTAAAGCCTGATTCTGATTGATGGGGTAGGAGAGTAATTTGATGTATTGACAGCATATTGCTCTGCGTACTGCAATCCAAACTGCTCAGAGCTCTTGTTGTCCCTAATCATCATCAGCATTATCAAAGACTTAGACTTAAAAGAAGTGGACAGGCCAAGCTTGAATATAATCCTTACATATAAAGAGTCCACTCCAAAAATTATGGATGTCACTTTTTCATTGAAAATAAGCTGAGGGTGCCATTATATTCTTTATATGGCATAGAATAAGTGGTTAAAAGGAGAAGTTAAAATCGCGGATAGTCAATGAGATATGATGCTTAAAGTAAATACAAAATTTTAATATTCCACCTTCTCAATACTAAAAAATAATTTGATGTTTTTACAAAAACATTACAATGACATTAAAAGGTACTAGTTTCGGTCCACTGTGGACCATCATCAGCCTAGCCAAATTACAACAGTAAAAGACATAGTGATAAAAATAGTATGGAGAAATGAGAGAGGATCTAGAAGGATGGGATGGTGGTGGAATGACAGATAAAAGTGAAAAAACCGCATTTGCAGATAATGATAAAAGTAACAGAAGTGTTCACAATGACAAGTAAAATCTTGTGAAGTCACGTAAAAACTCTTGATGAGATAGTCTTTGGTTGGCAGTTGCTCCTCTGTTGCACGATTGACATATATAACTACGTATATGCTTCTAGAAAGCTTTTGCGTAGAGGGAAGAATTGTCCGATGAGACTAGCACCAGATTAAAATTGACAAAGTTGAACCTGTTCTATGGTGGAATTAAAGGCTTTCTGTGTTGAACAGAAGTAGTCTCAGTTCAATCGGGACCCCGAATGAACCTGGGGAAAGAAGATAGTATTAACGCGGGTAATCGGATAGAGAACAAGCGAGGCACCGGAAAATATAAACGATGACTCACCTTGCGCTGCGTGGAACAAACTTGCTGGATTGAATGCAACTTGCGGAGTGAGCGTGGCGCGGAGTAGATCAGCAGGAAAGGGGTAGGTGAATACGGAGGGGAGGAATGACGTAAGTGGTGGAGGGTGGGAGGGATGGGAAAGGTTCAAGGCGGGGTGGACGGGAGAGGAAGTGAAGGTGTTTGTACTGTTGGGGGACCCTTAATTGACTTAAAGAAAGAATTTTGAACGACCGATTTGTTTTTTCTGTAATAAGTAATGAAAAGGTCAAATAAAATATTGGGTTTCTCAGGTATTTCGTTAAGGTTATAGTTGGCATTAAAGTATTGATCTAAATGAATGTAAAAGTTCTCTATTATATTGAGTAGAGGTCCTTTCTTAGCTATTTTGAGAATGTCCATGTCTGTTTCAATATTCGTGAATTTGTGCTTATAGTCGACCATATGTTGGCCGATAGCTGAAAATTTGTTGTATCTGACTGCATTGAAATGTTCTAAATATCTAATGTTGAAGCTCCGGCCGGTTTGCGCCACATAAGAAATATTAGAGCATGTATTACATTTAATCCTGTAGACGCCTGATTTTGTGTACCTATTTATTTTATTAACATGTGATGTGTTATGTAAGATTTGTGTGTTGTTGTTGTTGTTGTTGTTGGTTTTAAAGGCTATTTTCATACCTTTTTTCTTTAAAACATTGGTGATCTTAAGTGTGGTCTTGGGGCGAAATTTATGTTTGTTAATGATGTTTTCTATGAAATGGCTATTGAAGCCATTGAATCTGGCGATGTAGCGGATAGTATTCAATTCGGTATGAAGATCTTTTTTATTCATAGGAACGTTGAATGCTCTATGTACAAGACTGTTTTATCTTGCTTTTTTGTGGGGGAGGGGTGAGCTGAATCTTGTCGGATTGTGACGGCCGATTGAGTGGGCTTTCTGTAGATCTTGTAGGTTAAAGATTCCTATTGTCTAGTGATCGTAATATCCAGAAAATTGATTTTTTGATCTACTTCTGACTCCAATGTGAATTTAATATGCGGATCGAGGTTATTAAGTGTTTGGAGTGTGGTGTGAGCATCTTCCAAGTTCTCGTTGATAACTACTAGGACATCGTTGACGTACCTAGCCCAAAGGAGAATATTGTCGAATTTATTGTCGATTTTAGTATTCTCGAGAAAGTCCAGATAGATTTATGCGAGAATGCCTGATGCAGGTGAATACATTGCCAGACCGTTTTGTTGATAGATGGTACCATTAAACGTTAAAAAGTTGTCATTTACGACTAATTTCAACAATGTAATGAAATCTTGAATTTCCAATTTACTCAAATGACTGTTTTTGTATAAGTTACTTTTGATGATGGGAATTAATTTAGAAATTGGAATGCTTGAATACATGTTTACGATATCAAAGGAGTGAAGTGAGTAATGAGGTTGCATGTTAAATTTATTAAGTTTGTCTATTAATTCAAAGGTATTTCTAACCGATTTATTGGATGAAAGACGGTAATTTTTGCTTAGGAACTTTTGAATATATTGTGCGGTTTTATATAAAGGACTCGGTCTAAAATTGATGATTGGACGAATGGGAGCACCTGCCTTATGAATTTTTGGAAGAGCTCTAGCCGTAGGAAGCCCAGGGTTCATACTTATAAGCTGGCTTTTTTCATGTTCAGTGAGTAGGAATCAGGGCCTTCATACTTTACCAGTAAGTGAGGGATTACGATGAGGTATAATTTTATTTATTATCTCTGAAGTATTTTTCTTTATCTCCTTCTTCTGAGCTTTTTTTCACAGAAGCCTCTCTCCTAGTATTGAATTAGGGAGACTTTGACCCCCTTTAGGAATTCAACCGTTTAACCCTCTCCAAATTCCCCTTCTTAACACCACTATTCTCCTCGCTTCAGGAGTAACTGTCACATGGGCACATCATAGCCTAATAGAAGGAAACTATAGTCAAGCTACACAAAGATTATTTTTCACAATTTTATTAGGTATTTACTTTACTATTCTTCAAGCCTATGAATATATTGAAGCTCCTTTTACTATTAGTGACGCTGTATATGGATCAAACTTTTTTGTAGCAACAGGATTCCATGGACTCCTTGTCATTATTGGGACTACTTTCCTATTAAACTGCTTATTACAACATTTAATATGTCACTTCTCAATCAATCACCACTTTGGATTTGAAGCCGCTGCATGATATTGACACTTTGTTGATGTAGTGTGATTATTTTTATATATTTCTATTTATTGATGAGGAAGATAATTCATTATTTATTTAGTATATAAGTACATTTGACTTCCAATCAAAAAGATTGATTAATTCAAAATAAATAATTTGAATTATATTTATCGTCTCATCATTCACAATCATTCTCACATCAATCGTCATAACGCTGGCCTCAATTCTCTCAAAAAAAACCATCAATGACCGAGAGAAAGCTTCCCCTTTTGAGTGTGGATTTGACCCTAAAAGCTCAGCCCGGCTCCCTTTTTCCTTACGATTCTTCTTAATTGCTGTAATTTTCCTTATTTTTGATGTAGAAATTGCTTTACTTCTTCCTGTTATCATTATTATTTATTATTATTTACATATTTTACGCCCACATTGGAGCACTGAAATCAATACATTTGAGTTAATTTCTTCTTCTTCTTCTCCCAGAACTTTTTCATCCTCTCCGACCTGGAAGCCCTTTGTGTGTCCGATATAGTATATTGTTTCCGTTCAACTGCTTTTAGTTTGAGACTTATGCTTTTGTCCTGTTATCATTATTATAAATTGATCAAATATTTTATCATGATCAATTATTAGTACAATATTTCTACTAATCCTATTATTAGGATTATATCACGAATGAAACCAAGGGGCCCTGGAATGAGCGTCTTAGGGTTGTAGTTAACTATAACATCTGATTTGCACTCAAAAAGTATTGATTTCTCAATCTACCTTAAATAAGAAGCGATAAATTGCAATCAGTTTCGATCTGATCTTAGATGTTTACATCCTTATTTATTTTAATTGAAACCAAAGTAGAGGTATATTACTGTTAATAATATTATTGAAATTTATTTCCAATTAAAGAAATGTGTTGATCAAATTAAAGCCGCTAACTTTTTATTTTAATGGTTTAATTCCATTAACATTTCTCCATTTATATAGTTTAAAATAAAACAATACATTTTCATTGTATAAATAATATAACACTATATTTATAAATACTTAAAAGTTAATAACTTCCCCAACATATTCAATGTCGTGCTCTACATAAGCTATTTAAGTATAAAATCAACATAATCAACATAATCATCCATAAGACAAAACTAATTAAATAAATCTTAATTCTATTATTCTGCCAATCCTGAATTATCTGAGTATATCGAACAGATTGTTTATAGATTATCTGGCCACCTCAATCCTCACTCCAACCTTGATCCATAGTTTTAAAAACTTGTTTCCCTAAAAATAAAGGTAGATAACTTACCCCATATGTTCTAATAAAAGGTATAAACCATATTGATCTTAAAAAATTAGATATCATAAATGTCTTTAATGATAATAAGTTATAAGACAAAGAAAACTTAGATACCTCATATCCAAATCAACCTCCTAGTACTCTTACAATCAAAGCTAACAATTTTAAAGTGGTTGGTAAACAAATCATAGAAGGTGATGGAAATATAACTCAACTTAATATACACCCACTCTTGTTCCAGCGGCTATAGTCGTGAATTTATTTTACTTCTGCTTCATTGATTACCATTAAATATTTTAGTATTAAAGGGAGATTTATGTATATTGTGATTGTGTTTAAATAGTTTAAAGTAAAATGTTGGTTTGTGATACCAGTGATGTAGGTGACTAAACCATTTTATGGTCATTGTCTATTTGTTTTTTTAAGTTTTTTATTTTTGTTTATTGTAGCAATAATTTTGATAATTATAGGATTCTATTTTATTATATACGATTTAGTGATTTTTATTGAATGGGAAGTGTTAAATTTGAATAGAAGTTCAATTGTTATAACCTGTTTGTTTGATTGAATATCACTTTTATTTATAGGGTTTGTATTGTTTATTTCAGCTTTAGTAATTTTTTATAGAGATGAATATATACATGGTGATTTGACTATCAATCGATTTATTATTTTGGTATTAATATTTGTATTATCATGACTCTTTTTCCATCTTCACTTACGTCAATGGAATTCACAAGATCACCAATATTTTAAAGAAAAAAGGTATGAAAATAGCCTTTAAAACCACCAACAACAACACACAAATCTTACATAACACATCACATGTTAATAAAATAAATAGGTACACAAAATCAGGCGTCTACAGGATTAAATGTAATACATGCTCTAATATTTCTTATGTGGCGCAAACCGGCCGGAGCTTCAACATTAGATATTTAGAACATTTCAATGCAGTCAGATACAACAAATTTTCAGCTATCGGCCAACATATGGTCGACTATAAGCACAAATTCACGAATATTGAAACAGACATGGACATTCTCAAAATAGCTAAGAAAGGACCTCTACTCAATATAATAGAGAACTTTTACATTCATTTAGATCAATACTTTAATGCCAACTATAACCTTAACGAAATACCTGAGAAACCCAATATTTTATTTGACCTTTTCATTACTTATTACAGAAAAAACAAATCGGTCGTTCAAAATTCTTTCTTTAAGTCAATTAAGGGTCCCCCAACAGTACAAACACCTTCACTTCCTCTCCCGTCCACCCCGCCTTGAACCTTTCCCATCCCTCCCACCCTCCACCACTTACGTCATTCCTCCCCTCCGTATTCACCTACCCCTTTCCTGCTGATCTACTCCGCGCCACGCTCACTCCGCAAGTTGCATTCAATCCAGCAAGTTTGTTCCACGCAGCGCAAGGTGAGTCATCGTTTATATTTTCCGGTGCCTCGCTTGTTCTCTATCCGATTACCCGCGTTAATACTATCTTCTTTCCCCAGGTTCATTCGGGGTCCCGATTGAACTGAGACTACTTCTGTTCAACACAGAAAGCCTTTAATTCCACCATAGAACAGGTTCAACTTTGTCAATTTTAATCTGGTGCTAGTCTCATCGGACAATTCTTCCCTCTACGCAAAAGCTTTCTAGAAGCATATACGTAGTTATATATGTCAATCGTGCAACAGAGGAGCAACTGCCAACCAAAGACTATCTCATCAAGAGTTTTTACGTGACTTCACAAGATTTTACTTGTCATTGTGAACACTTCTGTTACTTTTATCATTATCTGCAAATGCGGTTTTTTCACTTTTATCTGTCATTCCACCACCATCCCATCCTTCTAGATCCTCTCTCATTTCTCCATACTATTTTTATCACTATGTCTTTTACTGTTGTAATTTGGCTAGGCTGATGATGGTCCACAGTGGACCGAAACTAGTACCTTTTAATGTCATTGTAATGTTTTTGTAAAAACATCAAATGATTTTTTAGTATTGAGAAAGTGGAATATTAAAATTTTGTGTTTACTTTAAGCATAGTCTCAACTCAATACGGAACCTAACAATGAAGTTTATTACTTTTGACAATGAGATATGAGGAAAAGAAAATTTGGTATGCACTGCAAGAATGCTGGATGTCATTAGTATACAATGCAAGAATGATGGTAGTCATTTTATTCCCATGATTCATTGTGTCATTTCCAGTGATGTTATTGATAATGAAGTCAGTTGGTTTGTGACTCATTCTTCTGCAAAGTGGACATTTCCTGTGTTTTGCTTATTATTTTGTTAAGTGCAAAATATATTACTATGAGTGATAATCCTGAAACTGATTCTGATGTGGTGCATTAGAGAGTGAAAACAACACAAAGAAGAGGTGAAAGCATGGCAGAATGACTGTTGGTATGAAGATGAGGTTATGTTCACATGAATCTGGGCCTGACTGTGAATGTAAAAGACTTGTTTTCTTTAGAAGATTTGAACATACATAAGATGTGTGAAATGTACAAAGACAAAAATTTACCTGATCTTACGAATTTTATAGGAAGATATTTAACGAGAAATTTAAGATATCATTTGGATAACCTCGTAGTGGTACCTGTAGCACTTGCGACAAACATCTGGCTGATAAAAAAAGCAATAGAAGAAAGGTTATTGGCGAGTTCTTTGAAACCTGATGAAAAGGCTGATTTGGAATCACAACTACCAAAGCTCGAGGTAGATCAGAATAATCACTGACTAACAGCTGACACATTCTATGCAAGGAAAAGAGATGCGAGAAAATCAAGCATGAAAAATGAAGATTATGAGTCATAACAATGGATTTTCAGAAAACCTACACATGCCAAATGTCTCGACTAATGATGTTTGTTAGAGGAGACAGCTGTCATTGTATTCCTTCAACATCCATGTTTTATCAACATCTAAATCGTTTTTCTTCCGCTACCCTGAGACTGTAGGAGGGAAGGGTTGTGATGAGGTTGTGTCAATGCTCCATAACTTCATTTTTTTAAAACTTGATACTAAGGTTAAACACCTGGAAATTGTTTGTGACTCATGCGGGGAGCAGAATAAGACCTACACAGTGTTCAGGTTTTTACATTATGTAGTATCTGTTGCAAAAAGACTGGAAACAATCAAAGTCACTTTCCCAATACGGGGACATTCCTACCTCGAATGTGATCGTAACATGGCTCTAATAGACACAAAATCATACGCAGAATTGCCAGAAGACTGCATTCACGTGTTTCAATCTGACCGAGTGAGACCATCGCCTTTTCAAGTTATCAATGTAGACCAGGTACTCCTGCGAAAATGGACCTTAATTTTGCAGCTTACGTTCAAAAAGAAATGTCCCTTTCCCTCAAGACCTATCAGGCAGATACTGCTTCAAGCAGGTCACACTCGCCTAGTACGGCACAGATCTACCTTCAGCAATGCCTGGGAATCAAGTTTTGTAAGGTCTGTCAATTCCACAAGGAGCTAAATACTTGCTGCAGGCGAATTTCTCCTTCCAGGTCTCCATTATAAAGAACAGTGACCAAATTCTCAGGACAAATACAGAGACCTGTTGCATATAGATCAATTCTGTGGTCCAAAAGGCAGAGATTTGTTCATCTCACTTCCACGTAACTGAGTTCAAAAAGACTTTATACGATGTGATTTTTTAAATTATCATTGTCCAAGAATAGAACGTACCCTTATAAAAGCTAGTTCATTTATTGTAAACTTGACAACTAATTTAAGACCATTAAATTACTCGTGAAAATGTGATCAGAGTGACGAATGGACATACTTAAGTCTTTAATGAGATGTGACATTCAGCGTTTTTGTGCTTTTCATTCTGCACTTAATCTAAAAATATCGCTCTAGGTAAGGTTCATTTTTACTGGATTTATTTATGCTCTGTTTATATACTCAGTTTTAGTTTATGAATGAGATGGGTTAAGTAGTTAACCATTAAAATATCTATGATTGGAATTATGACTCTTTGCTTTTATATTTTAATTTTTTGAGAAAGTGCATCCAAATGACATCCATCATTTTTGCAGTGGGCTCTTCATATTGTTTAATAAAGAACGTAGGAAGTGAAAATCAGAGGGGCAAAATTAGTAAAATATACCGAGTGGCTGCGCAGTTTGGATCACGTAGCTGTCAATTTGCATTCGGGAGATAGTGGGTTCGAATCCCACTGTCTGCAGCTGTGAACATGGTTTTCTGTGGTTTCTCATTTTCACACTAGGCAAATGTACCTTAATTAACGCCACGGTCACTTCCTTCCCACTCTAAGCCCTTTCCTATCCCATTATTGCCATAAGACCTCTCTGTGTCAGTGTGACGCCAAACAAATTGTAAAAACAGAACAAAGATGGCCTAGGCCACCATAGCTCAATTGGTAGAGCAACCGACACGAAATCGGGAGGTTATGGGTTCGGATCCCACTGGTGTCCGGCTGGCCATTTTTGTTCTGTACTTAACATCTCTTCAACACGTACTACATGTACGTAACATGACCTAATACGTTGAAAGTCTGTTTCAATTACAATGCGGTCGTGAAAATTCAATATTCAAATTGTAAAAAGTAAACAAATAAATATGTACATATATACATACGTACATACATACATTATCATTATAGACTGTTATGCCCTTCAGCGTTCAGTCTGCAAGCCTCTGTGAATTTACTAAACATCGCCACAATAATCGTTTTGCAACTAGTGTTGTGGCTTCATTTAGTTCTATACCTCTTCTCTTTAAATCGTTAGAAACTGAGTATAACCATCGTCGTCTTGGTCTAACTCTACTTCCCTTACCCTCCGTAACAGAGTCCATTATTCTCCTAGGTAACCTATCCTCCTCCATTAGCCACGTAACCCCACCACCAAAGCCGGTTTATGCGTACAGCTTCATCCATCGAGTTCATTCCTAAATTAGTCTTTATCACCATTCCAAGTACCCTCCTGCCATTGTTCCCACCTGTTTGTACCAGCAATTATTCTTGCTACTTTCATGTGTGTTACTTCTAACTTATGAATAAGATATCCTGAGTCCACCCAGCTTTCGCTCCCATAAAGCAAAGTTGGTCTGAAAACAGATCGATGTAAAGATAATTTCGTCTGGGAGCTGACTTCCTTCTTGACAGAATACTGCTGATCGCAACTGCGAGCTCACTGCCTTAGCTTTACGAAACCTTGATTCAATCTCACTTACTATATTACCATCCTGGGAGAACACACAACCTAAATACTTGAAATTATCGACATGTTCTAGCTTTGTATCATCAGTCTGACATTCTGACATCAATTTACCAAGATGCCAGTGAGTACTTTGCCTGGTATACTTATCAGTGAGATACCTCGATAGTTGTTGCAATCCTTCTTGTTCCCTTGCTTATAGATAGGTGCAATTACTGCTTTTGTCCAATCTGAAGGTACCTTACCAACACTCCATGCTAATCTTATGACTCTATGAAGCCATTTCATCCCTGCCTTCCCACTATACGTAGGTGGTTTGAAAAGTTCTTCGAATGTACTAGAATAAAGTATCTTACATCGGTGGAACTGCTTTTATTTTTCAACATAGTCACCCTGTAGACTAATGCATTCGGTCCAGCGATGTTCCAGTGCCTTGATCCCATCTCGAAAATGATATTCCTCCAGGCCTGCAAAATACCTTTCCAATTCGGCTGTCAGTTCTTCCCTTGTAGAAAATCTCCGTCCACCGAGGAAAATTTTTAGCTTGGGGAATAGATGAAAGTCTGATGGTGCCAAACCAGGTGAATAAGGTGGATGTGGCAACAATTTGTACCCCAGTTCATGAAGTTTTGCCATGGCAATAACACTTATGTGCGGCGGAGCGTTGTCCTGATGAAAGATGACTTTTTTCCTTGCCAAACCAGGCCTTGTTTCGCGTATCTTTTCCTGTAGTTGGTCTAGGAGGTTTGCATAGTATTGCCCCGTAATTGTTTGGCCAGTAGGAAGATAATCTATCAGCAGAATGCCTTTTGCATCCCAGAAAACTGAGGCCATGAACTTTCGGCCGAACGCACTGCCTTTGCTTTCTTTGGTGGTGGTGAATCAGCATGTTTCCACTGCTTTGACTGCTGTTTTGTCTCTGGGGTATAGTAGTGGACCCAAGTTTCATCTGTAGTCACAAACCAGCGCAAAAAATCTTGTTGGTTGCACTGAAAACGGGCCAGACTTTGTTCGGACATTTCCAATCTGGTGCGTTTGTCCAATGTCAAGAGCCGTGGCACCCATCTTGTGGATAATTTTTTCATACCCAATTCTTCGGTTAAAATATAATGTACCCGTTCAGAAGACATCCCTACAGCTTCAGCAATCTCCTGCACTTTCGGTCAACGATCCTCCATGACCGTTTTATGCACTTTTGTGATAAATTCTGGGGTCGTAACACTTTTTGGCCGTCCACTACGCGGATCATCATCCAAGCTCTCCCAATCAAATTTAAACTCGCTGGTCCACTTGGCAACAGTTAAAAATGAAGGAGCAGAGTCCCCCAGTGTGTTCTGAAAGTCGGCATGAATTTCCTTTGCTTTCATACCTTTCTTTACAAAGTATTTAATTACTGCTCGAATCTCAGTTTTTCCATTGTCACAAATCACTATGCGGGAACAACAACAAAGAGTCGTCACTACCACACTCCTGCAGCTAGAGCACTGACGCGCCACGTGTTCACTCACAAAGGATGTGTGATTATTGCGCGGGAACCTTGTTGCTCTAGCACTGACATCTAGCGGTGATTCAGAGAACTTTTCAAACCGTCCTCGTACTTCACCATTTCAGGTCTAATTTCATCTATTCCTACTGCTTTATGACAATGGAGTTTACTTACCATCCTTTCCACTTCCTCAAGCGTAATTTCACCAACATCATTTTCCTCCTCCCCATGTGCTTGGCTGTTCGCAACACCACCAGGATGATTTTCTTTTACATTGAAGAGAAGTTCAAAATATTCCCTCCACCTCTCCAGTGATTCCCTGGGATCTATTACGAGTTCACCTGAATTACTCAAAACACTGTTGATTTCCATTTTCCCTCCCTAAGATTCTTCATTACTGTCCAGAAAGGTTTCCCTGCTGCTATACCTAGCCTTTCCAGGTTATTACCAAAATCTTCCCAAGACTTCTTTTTGGACTCAACAACTATTTGTTTCGCTCTGTTTCTTTTGTCTACGTACAAATCCCTGTCTGCCTCAGCCCTTGTTTGGAGCCATTTCTGATAAGCCTTCTTTTTACGTTTACAAGGTGCTCTCACTTCATCATTCCACCAAGATGTTCGCCTTTTCCCATCTTTACACACAGTTGTTCCTGAGCATTCCCTTGCTGTTTCTACTACAGCATCCCTGTATGCCACCCATTCACTTTCTATATCCTGAACCTGCTTACAGTCTACTGTTCGAAACTTCTCACTAATCATATCCATGTACTTCTGTCCAATTTCCTTGTCCTGGAGTTTTTCTACCCTTATTCGTTTGCAGACAGATTTTACTTTCTCTACCCTAGACCTACAGATACTTAGTTCACTAGAGATCAGATAGCGGTCTGTATCATTGAAAAATCCCTGGAAAACTCGTACATTCCTAACAGATTTCCTGAATTCAAAGTCTGTTAAGATATAGTCTATTATGGATGTGGTACCCCTAGCCTCCCATGTGTAGCGGTGAATAGCCTTATGCTTGAAGAATGTATTCGTAACAGCTAAACCCATACTAGCACAGAAGTCCAGCAAACGCTTCCCATTCCCATTAGCTTCCATATCTTCCCCACATTTACCAATCACCCTTTCGTATCCTTCAGTTCTATTCCCAACTCTCGCATTGAAATCGCCCATTAGCACTATTCTATCCTTGCTGTTGACCCTGACCACGATGTCACTCAATGCTTCATAAAACTTGTCAACTTCATCCTCATCTGCACCCTCATATGGTGAATACACGGACACAATTCTTGTCCTAATTCCTCCCACTGACAAATCTACCCACATCATTCGCTCATTTACGTGCCTAACAGAAACTATGTTGCGTGCAATGGTATTCCTGATAAAGAGCCCTACCCCAGACTCTGCCCTTCCCTTTCTAACACCCATCAAGTACACTTTATTATCTCCTATCTCTTCCTCATTATCTCCCCTTACCCAAATATCACTTACTCCTAGCACATCCAGATGCATCCTCTTTGCTGACTCAGCCAGTTCTACCTTCTTTCTTCCATAAGTCCCATTAATATTGATAGCTCCCCATCGAATTCCATTTCGTTCGCCAAGTTGTTTCCAAGGAGTCCCTCGCCTGTCAAATGGAAGTGGGACTCCGTTACCCCCATAGGTCCGAGGCTTGCTTAAAATGTTCTGAGCTCAGTAAATTCATGAAGCAGGATGCTATCCTACTTACTCATAGTCGAAGTGAGGATCTCTCCTGTAACAGCTTATGGACCACAGGTGAATTGTATAGTCGTAGCCGTCTGAGCAAAAGGAGGGCCATGACTCAGAATATGTCCGAGATGCCCACTCCCATTCCATAACAACTGTTATCCCGACTCTCAGGACCACTTACTAGGTCACTCAGCCATTGCCCATGGTTCACGAACTAGGACGTGACTACAGTAACCCACACTGTGAACCGGGGAGTCTGCCTGAGACGTGTTCTCGTACAAAACTGTCGCTTCGGTGACATCAAGCGTATACGGATATCAATTCTAAAAATGAAATCATACAAATAAATAAAACTGTAAAATAATCAGGGTGTCTATGAACCTCCCAACCAACTTCCTGTATAACTACTTTTGTCACATTATTGGCGTGTGGGCGTGCATTATTGTGCAATAGCCACTCTTGATATAGTCTTGGTTGTGTTTTTTTATTATTCTTTCAACTGCAAGGTATCTCAATTGTTGACAATAAACATCAGCAGTGACAAGTTACATTTCTGGGAAGCAACTCCCAGGACATGGCACCTTTCTTGTCTTACCAGATGATTAGCATGACCTTTTTCTTTGGATGGGCACAAGCTCATGGACTTGCGCTTGCCTTTCTTTAGGCTCGCCATTTCCTTTCATTTTTGATGACCCCCTATAGGCACCTTTTCTCGTCGAACTGACAATGCTGGTCAATGTCAGATGCTCTTTATGAGCTAACCAATAATGATATAACAAAGACCCACAAATGATTATACATTGTTGTATGTTGTTTTTGCTGAAATCGTGTGATAGCCACTTCCCTATTTCTAAACCTTTAGCATGGAGTGTAAATGTCACATACTGGTTGACTTGTTCCAGTTATTACATTTTCTAATTCTCGGGATGACTGACATGGAGCATTGTAAATCAACTCGTTTAGTTGGTCTCCACCAAAGGCCAATGGTATTTCTGAATGGGGATTTGCTTTTGGGTCAAAATCGCCCCATTTATAATGATTGAACTATTTTTGTACCATACTTTGTCCAATAACATTGTTCCTATACACAGTGGAAATGGCTAGAAGTGCCTCAGCTGCTTTTGCTCCTCGATCAACTTCAGCAGAAGAATGTTGGAAATGTTGATTTTTCGGTATTGGCACTCCATCTTCGACCGATCTTGTAACACTTAAACTTCTTCAGAGCAGCGCAATTCAAAGCGTATCCACAAGCACAACAATGGCACTCCAAATGACAATAATATTGACAAATGATAAACAAGCTCCCAGCTATCTTGGTGGTGCCAGTTTATATCCAAATACTGTGTACTTATGCATCAATCTCATATATTCCTTTGGGTCTCTACTGTAAATGTCAAAATTAATCTGAGCTATATTGCTGCAACAGTGAATTTTTGATGAAACTGTTGCATTTTGCACCTGAATCGCCTCCATCGGCAAGTAGTGCAGCATTTAAATGTTCATGTTGCTGAGGATTTAATGAATTGTTCTCAGTTTACAGACTCTTAATTTAACTGTCAGTCAGTGTCCTAGTGAAACTGATTTATTTTAATAAAAGTTACATCCCAGAATGTAATATACACCCTATATTTCCTTTAGTTTTGTCAAATGCTGTAACTATCTGGTTTTGAAGGTGTTTCTTGTTTGGAAGAGTTAAATTGAGCCAGTCCCTTTCCTGATCAAAACAGAACATTTCCAGTTAGTTACTTGTTTCTGTATACTGTGTTACTCTTGTAAAAGTAAATTGATTTAATGTTTTTGATCTACAGCAAACGGCGGAAAACGGAGAAAGTTGGTAAAGGTTTAAGGCATTTTTCCATGAAAGTATGCGAAAAAGTACGGAAGAAAGGCACAACCTCGTACAATGAAGTAGCGGATGAACTTGTCGCTGAATTCACAAATCCAAATCTCATGACATCTCCTACAGACCAGGTTAGCAGAGAGATTTCTAAGCCATTTAAATTTTTTATTATATTAAAGCAGTTTATATTTCTTGTGTTATGCATTTCTCACTAATTATTAAATTTTTATCCTACTTCAGCAGCAGTATGACCAGAAGAATATTCGACGGCGTGTCTATGATGCATTGAATGTGCTCATGGCCATGAACATTATATCAAAGGAGAAGAAGGAAATACGGTGGTTGGGGCTCCCAACAAATTCGTTACAGGAGTGCCTGAATTTAGAAAAGGACAAATTGCGGAGAATGGAGCGCATCAAGTTCAAAACACAGCAGCTTCATGATCTCATCATGCAGGTAAATGCTGATTGTATTCAAAAGGCTTCCTCCTTCGATATAAAATGCTAAAGCTCTAGAAATCAGTCAGAATAATAATTATTATTCTTATTTCAATGTTGACAGTTACAAGCAAGTTGTTGGGAGACTGTGCCTTTTCTGTACGTATGACAAGAAAGAAAAAATGAAATGGCTTAATTATTCTAATTTTGTAATATACACTCGTCAATTTGGGCAAACATTTCCTGGAACTTCCCTTGTTATTAAATGAGGAACGCATCCAGATACATTTTCTTTGCTTACTAAGCCAGTTGCACTCTCTCTCTCTCTCTCTCTCTCTCTCTCTCTCTCACATAGCCTATGCTTGCTATATGACATTGAGATCATCTTTTGTTACTCCCATTTATTACAGAAATTTGTTCTCCCAGTGTAAAAAAGTTCCTTCTTCTCTTATGCACACTTATTGCTCTCTAACAATGAGAATCAGACTTTCCAAGAAGAGTGCATGTAGGACTGTGCAGGGATGTACACTCGCACAAAAAAAAAAAAAAAGGGGGGGGGGGTTATTACAAAAGTTCCCTGGAGCGCCACTTCCCTCGGAAACATATTGACCTATAGATGTAATGTTCGTGGTGGATATCCACAGGATTTGTGTCTACACAGCAGGTGGATTGTATTTTGATAATAATTAGTATTAAGTCTGATAAAATATTAAATGTGAGAAACATACTATACCATTTGCTGATTGCTTTTTGTTTTGAGCAACTATACAATACTGCACTGTAAATATTATTTCACTGTTTTGTGATCTGAAAATGGAATATTTTGTTGATTAATGACCAGAATTCATAGTCGTTGGTTGTGGAAAGTGTTGATCATCTTAAAGAGGGTAAAAATACCTTGGTTGTCCGAGAGTATAATTCCGTACCAGATAAAAGTTTTATGGAATAAAAGTAGTGGTCATCTGGAGAGTTTCCACTGTATACGGTATGTTATTACAGATAATGGCTTACCCTTAAATACAGGAATTGTATCTTCTCTCATACTTTTTATATTGGAATATAGCAGATTACCATTTTATATGTTGTAATAAATACAGTAAAACCTTGTTAAGACGTTTCTACAGGGGACAAGGAAAAATGTGTTAATTGAGAAAATGTATTACTGAATACTCAAATACTATCCAGCAGGGATATTGAAACACTAGATACGGTTTTTTTCCGACACAATGGGATTTTACATCGTATATCCGCAGGTACAGTGAAAACTCTATGAGAAGAGTGTGCGAAAAACACGATAGAACAAATTGAAAACTTATTCTGATGTGGTTTATAAAATAATAGTGCACTTAAGTGTTAAGAAGACCAAACAACAAATATGAAAACATTTGAACGGGTCTCGTAAAAATATCAAAGTATTATTGCAGATCACACTCTTTCTAAAACAAATGTTAGTAGAAGCCTTTTATTTTGGACTAGTTGGTTATTAAACATTATTTTTCTGGTCACACGCTTAGACAATGAATTCGAGGTTATACACAGCTATGTGCGACTGCGACAGAATGACTTTGACCTCCATTTTGAATTAAACGAAACTTCGACCGACCAAGACCAATTCGAGTGATAGAGTCGAAACTGGAAGGTGCGAGTTTCAACATTCACGCCAGTTCTGCATGCTTGAAGATGTGGATACCAGTCAACTTGCTGACAGGCTTTAGTTTTGTCTTCATTATTAAGGAATTTCACGACTTTTCTGTATCCTCTTCAGTCCTGAACCTGTTTTTGCATTCAATATGTTATATTTTGCTAAAATAACTTTAAAATGTTCAAAAAAAGAAAATTAAATTTTACTATTTTTTAATGACTTGTAGCATATATGCTACATCAGGACTCAAGAGTTGACTTTTCTACCATTATTAATCTCTTGCTTTTATTTTATTGTATTATTGCAAGTAATTAAAAAGACATATAGAGTACATGATACATACGGACTGAGGGGGGTATCCATATTTAGGCTATCACAAAACAAATGTACACCACGCTATTCAACTTCACAAGATTATGTTCCAGATGTAGGCTGTTGCGTGACAAATATTCGTTACCCTTCACTGTACAACTAACTTCTAAATGGAATGCAAAATACAAGCACAAAATCGGTAGTGATTAGGTTAGACAGTTACGGCGGTGGTTGTCAATTGGTGCGTGTTGAAACCTTATAAACTCAGTGCTGTAGTGTTTTGGTGAAGCTATTAGTGTCCAGTTCAATTCCTAGAGTGAATTTTAATTAGAGGAAGTGTTATTCACAAGAATAAAAGTGTGGTATAGTAAATATTAGTTGAATATTAACATCACACAGTTCAGTTTTGAAAGGGAAGCCATCTTACTTTGTGACGAGAACAGGGTGCGCTCCTTATATTGGGTTAGGCTTCAAAGACACAGCCCTCTTGAGTTTGTAAAGATCAAGCAGACAATGGGAGACAATCAAAGAGAAAACAAATGTGCAAAATGCGATACAGCATTCTCAAATGAAGATAGTGTTATTGGCTGCGACGTATGTAATCTCTGGTTTCACAGAAAATGCACGTCAGTCAATGTAACGGAATTCAAGGCCCTATCATCAAATAATGGATCCCTCATGTGGATGTGCGGGTCGTGTAGGCATCGTCTAAAAAACTACAGGCTCAATTCTGCTATACAAGAGAACAATGAAGCCAGGCAAGCCACACTCGAAAACAAACAAACATGTGACGACATCAAAAAGAAACTAGAAGTAGTGAGTGAAGAGTTGATGAAAAAAATGACACTTATCTTGGAAACACAACTTCAACAAGCAGAAATATTAGCTTCAGGACTAGGAAAAGTCTCGAATAAACCAGTACAGGACCCAGAGGGATTAAAGCAAAGAAAATCTATTACCAACAAGGAGGAAGAATGCACAAAACATAAGAATACCAACAACAGGGAAAATGCTAGGAGTATGATTGAGTTCGGAAAACCTACAACAACAGCCCAACACAGGTTATCCTCTCCTAGAAGAGATACAAGACAATATGAATCACCAAGAAGACTCCCCCAACAAGGCACAGGAGGCAAAGAAAAAGGAAAACTAAGAGCAGCACCCAGGACAGCATGGGTGTACGTGGGAAGACTGAAGGATGACATCACAGAAGATCTGAAAGAACATCTCTCAAACAACGGTATCACTAAAGTAATCGAATGCGAACAATTACCCACACGAGGATCAAACAAAGCGTTTAAAATAGGCATACCTATGGAAGAACGGGAAATAGTCTTTGACCCAGAATTCTGGCCAAATGGAGTAACCTACCGCACTTATCGATTTCGTAAGCAATAAAGACGAGACTCCGAGAGAATTCCAGAAGACGACGGGCAAGACATTGGATATACTACTTTGGAATGTGGAAGGGTTAAAGAGTATTGTTAATACAGCACCAGATTATATTTGGATAGGACAAGATGTAATAATAGCTACAGAAACTTTTTTGACGGAGCCTTTTGGCATCACAGGATACTACACAGCACACTCTTATGCTAAACCAAAAGCTTTAGGCAGACCGGAGGGAGGTGTATCCCTTATGTTCAAACACACTATAGGAAAAATTAAAGAGATAGTAAAGGAAGAAAACATGGCAATCGTAAAATCCACGGACATTACAGTAGTGGGGATGTATATTACATATGGTACGTCAATAGAAGATACAGTGGAGCAGGTATTAGGGGCTATATCACAATTGAGAACAGAAGAAAACGTAATTATTGCAGGAGATTTCAACTGCAGAATTGACAAACCAAATAACAAAACAACAACTATACTGAATATTCTACAGGAGGAAGGTTTTAAACTCATCAATAAGGCCGAAGATATAACCTATATAGCCTACAATGGAACAAGCACAATAGACTTAGTTTTTTATAGAGGAAAGATCATCATAGTTAAAAACCAAAAAAGGAAATGGAATACCTTAAACACACCGCTCACTAAACATATCCCCATACATACCAGATTTCTACTAGTAAAAAACATAGATGAAAAGACACTTCCTGACTTACATAAAACAACAAGGAAAATAAACTTAGAAATACTACAAAACAATACACAAGCTATAGAAAGCGCGAAAAGACACCTAAAAGACAATGATATCAATCTCACCATGACTACCATTCAAGATGCTATAACTGCAGCAACGGTACCAGCCAAAATAAGGAAATCGAAACCATGGTTTGACACTGAGTGCTACCAACACCGAAGAAAAACGTTAGATGCCCTACACAAAGCAAGACTCAAAAATATAAAAGATGACTTAGAGGAATATGCTAGGAAGAGAAAGGAATACAAGATGCTCTTGAAAAGCAAGAAATCACAATTTATAGAAAAAGAAGCACTAAGAGAAGCAGATGAAGCACGCAAGGACCCCTACATAGCACTTAGAAGAAAGGTCACCAGAACATCAGATGAAATCCAAATGGAAAGTTGGGAATGCCACTTCTCTCGAATGTTAAATAAAAGACAGACAAACAAATCACATGATAGTAGGACACCGAATGAGGAGGAAAAGACCTCCCAAATTACAACAAAAGAGGTTGAAACAATAATCAAAAACACAAAAAACAAAAAGGCAGCAGGACCAGACGGTATTTATAATGAGATGTTAAAGGAATCAACAGGAGTGTTAATTGAAATATGGACAGAGTTATTCAATAAATGCCTCAGCTCAGGAGAAATTCCAGATAGCTGGAGAAAGTCGACAATCAAAGTCCTATACAAGGGATCAGGGGATACAAATAATCCGAATTCTTACCGTGGTATAGCACTTGAAAATAACATCTTTAAAATCTATACACGTCTCACGGAGACAATAGATCCATTGATTCCAGACCAACAATTTGGCTTTAGAGAAGGAAGGTCCACCTTACAGGCCATATGTAATCTTCTTAATGACATTGACCAAGCGCTGAGACATCCAAAAGGCAAATTCAGAACAGTCTTTATCGACTACACAAAAGCCTTTGATTTGTTGAATAGGACAAAACTCGTAGCAAAAATGGAATCCATGACAAACGGAGGAAATGAAGTTACAACAGCCATAAGAAATATACTGACCTACAACAGAATACAAATAAAGGACGGAATAACAAGAGAGATCCTGCAGACAAATGGGGTTCTACAGGGGGATCCCATCAGCCCCACCCTATTCAACATCGCCACCGCAGATATCGTGAAGATCTTAGAAAAATCGAATTCATTATCTTTATATATGTATGCAGACGACATGGTCATAGGTTCCTCAAACAGACTTGAATTACAAGAAGCACTAAATGACTTACATAACTGGGCAGAAGAAAATGACTTCAGTATAAATAGTAACAAAACAAAATACATTGTGTTCCGGAAAGGTGGAAGATTAGCAACAGAGGATAACATGACTTTAGGAGGGAAAGAACTGCAGACAGTAAACTACTATAAATATCTAGGAATCACCCTACAAACAACACGCAATTCATTCAGGATACACGTAAAGGAAAGAATAACAGCTGCTATAAGAGGAATATATGACATAAAGAATATAACCAGTCTATCCCTCCAGACGGCTATGATCTTATTTAATGCCAAAATATCGCCAATGCTGACCTACGGATTAGAATTGATATGGGAAAACCTATGTTTTTCATACCTAAACTCAATGGAGAAAGTAAAAGCCCGATATCTGAAAAGAGCACTTGGAGTGGCAAGAACAACACCTTCCAGGCTTGTTTACGAATTGGCAAGAGAAACCTTCTACATCGAGGACTTACGTTACAAACTATCCCTGCCATCTACTGAGCAAGCGACAAAACTTATCCAGACAAGAGAGAAGAAGCGCGAAGAAATCCCTCTGGACTTATATAGCACAGATGCAATGATCGACAGGAGATGGGTAAAAGAAAATCAAGAACTTAGAAATGTAATTACAAGATTGGCAGTGCATGGTTTTCACCATAAAATTTGTAAAAACAAAAAGTTTCATGAACCAAACAATGAATGTGTATGTGCATTGTGTAATAACCACTGTGACAGATACCATATAACCATGTGTCCTAAACGAGAAAGATCGATCGTGGACTATAGCAAAGAGTAACTATATAGGTGCGAATTTTCATTTTACTTCATCTATGTACATTAGTATGCAATAATAATAATAATAATAAAATACAAGCACAAACAGGCTCATTGTGTTATTCTGCGGTTTCACTGCTAACCGACAAGCAAAACTGAGCGTATCTGAGGCTAATGGCTTGCTCCCCGAAGGTACAATTTATCCTGTGAAGTTCAAGAATTCAAGGCCTTTTCCATTTATCATGCAACAGGGGAAAGGGCCCTTACCCGAGTTAGAAATCATGTTCCTTCAACAAAAGATGACAAATAACACATTCAGGGCTAGGAAAAATGTGATCGTACTAAGCGGTAGTAGCGAAAATTTGTGATGTGATAAATGAGGTATTTTTATATAGATTTAATACAATGAGAATCAGGACTTAGAATTTACGACGTGCTAAACAGGAAGATGTGTTAATGAGGAACACACTAACGAGGTTTCACTGTAATACAGTATGCTACATTGTTTTTCAGTTCACATGAAGTTTAGGGTTCACAGTACAATATAAAAAATGTCAATGACTGTATCATTCACTAAAAGGCATCATTCTTCTTTAGATTATATTATTCCTGACGTATTCTATGTAATGTTTGCTACATTCTTTCTTCTTAGCAAATATCCTTCAAAAATCTGGTGGAGCGGAATCGACAGATGGAAAAACAAGTCGGTGTGCCACCTCCAAATTCTGCCATCCAGCTGCCATTTATAATTGTCAATACCAGTAAAAAGACTGTTATCGACTGTAGCATTTCGAATGACAAGTAAGAGGTTTTTTTTTTTACTCTTGTAAGTTTGCTTTTACTTTATTTTTATTGAATATTTTTCTGATGGTTGGTTTTTAAATTTTCAGAATGGAGTACCTGTTCAAATTTGATGATAAATTTGAAATTCACGACGATATCGAAGTTCTCAAGAGGATGGGCATGGTTCTAGGTAGTATATTTCAAATGTTATGTATAGACATTGTACTTGAACGTGAATTTTCGTTCTTTATTTACTGTGAGATTTTATCTCGCTATGGAATGATAGTAGGGTGATCTGAAACAGTCTATTCTTTGCATTTCTGAAAATCATAAACTGACCAGCAAAAGAAACCCAACACTTCAACTTTTTTGGTAAAGTTTTATGTTATTCACTAACGTAGTAAAAGTATATTTATTTTGTTACACAATCTATTGAACAAATGCTCTCTTCACATGTAGTGTTCCCCATTTAAAAGCTTTAAAAGCTGAATTTTGATTAAAGTAGTACAGAATTCAAAGGATTTTCAATTTAAAATATCAGCTTCTAACACATTCTTTTGGCACTTTTAGGGTTACTTTTCCCACATGGTAACATGCTGTTATGATTCAACACATCCTCAGAAGCAGTTGTTGCAACCTATCTTGTTAATCTCTTCCTGAACTGTTCAGGGACCCCCTAATGATGCCTGCGATATCTGTCTCATATTCAGTCACCTGAGGTTTTGCATTATCATGCATTAGTACGAATCTGTCCTCAATAAATGGGGGGCATAGGGCACAGTGTGGTTAATAGTGACTTCTCAATGTATCTGTGGGCTGTAAGACTTTGATTCTCAATGAAGACCAGCTCTGTCCAAGCAGGCCAGAGGAATTCCTGCTCACACCGAGAATCCATATACCCTACACTCAACTCTAGATTAACACGTATAATGTAGGGTTAAGGCTTTCCGGATAAGTAAAATCACGGTTAACCCACAACAAGTAAAAAATAGAACAGACATACTGAAAATACAGTAAAAATGATGCTACTGTATTGTTTTTTATTAACTTACCCAATACGTTGCAGTAAAAGTAGCACTTAGCACAATTAATAAATGGAAACATAAACGGCACTTTTCGTTGAAACTAATAAGGCAAAGGAGAATATTCAGACTACCTAGCTTTACTCTTTCTGAAAATGATCAGTCATGATTTTCTGCTTCTGTACTGAAAAACACTTTTTCTTTATTTTGCTTCTCAATTTTTTCGAAACAAGTTTTTCGGTGATGAGTATCATCCTGGCAATATTATCCTGACCCGTTGTAATTCTGTATTAATGTAACTCCTACCACTCGTGCATTTTTAGAATTTTTATATCGCGGTTAAAGATTAAAAATTTCATGATGTTCCGTATTGAGCTGTACATTGAAATAATAAATAAGGTAGTTCAACCTATTCAGTACAAATAAATAAGAAATGTAGTGTTACTTTCCTATTTAATTATAAGCGGAAGCGGTACCGGTTTCGACCCCAATCCAGGTCATCATCAGCCGAATAAAACGCAAAAAACAATGCATAAGTAAGAGAGAAATTAAAGAACGAGTCCCCCGCAAAAACAGTTGAAGAGGCAATATAAAACATCAGCGATAGGCACTGTAAGATTCGGAAGAAATAGAAGGTAAGTCACTTAAAAGAAGCAAGGCGCAGTCTTCTGAACAGCAGCATAGCACACGCAACGTTTGACACTGTCTCAAAATGTTTACGAGAAGCGGAGAACAGTTACACTATCAGGCGCGAAATCACAACACAATCCAACAAATATGAAGATCCAAAATCGTGCAGAAGCCGAAGATGAGTCGCTCGATTGAAGTAAATTGCCCGCTCCCAAAGATCAGCGCAACATATTCAACGTCCAGCACTGTGCTTTCAAACGCTGACGGAACTCGATGAATAGCTTAATATCGACAAATTAAAGAACTTTGACATCCAACCAAATTTTTCTCTCCATTCTTTTGACGTCGTAAACATGTATCCTAGTATTCCAATTTCCACATTATTCCCCATAATAAACAACAACTTAAATTCAGTAATCTGAGTAAACTAGAAATTCAAGACTTCATGTCAATCTTAAAATTGGTTCCCAACAATAATTATTTCACCTTTGATAAACACCATTTACCAACAAGATGGTTTAGCTATGGACTCACCAGCTTCAGGCATTCTAGCTGAAATATACCTCGATTTCTTAGAAAACACAAAAATTAATACTATTATTATTATTATTATTATTATTATTATTATTATTATTATTATTATTATTATTATTATTATTATTATTATTTCTCTAATATCCTCTTTTGGGCCAGATATGTTGATGACACATTAGCAATCTTAAATGAGGAATCAACCAACGCAGCCTCTACACTACTTCTTCTCAACAACATTGACTCTAGCATTAAATTCACCCTTGAATCAGAACACAACAAAACTCTTAATTTTCTAGACTTAACTATAACTAGACATCCTTCTTCTTTAACTTACAAAATTTTTAGAAAACCAACCCAAACAGCAACCACAATACGGCAAGATTCTTCACACCCTCAAGCACATAAACGTGCTACTTATAACAGCCTAATTTTTCGTGCCTTCAACACCCCTATGTCTAAAAAAGATTTAAATAACGAATTGAACACCATCTGTAATATTGCTAAATTTAATGGCTTTAACAACTCTTTCATAAACCGTATCATCAACAAATTCAAACACCGTCCTAAAACTAAGTTATCAAAAGACAAAACCAAACCCACTGCATTTTTCACTTTCACTCAAGATGCTTATAAAATAACTAATGTTCTTAAAAAACACAACATGAAAATTTCTTTTAGAACCAATGACAGAAATCTTGATTTATTACACAACTCTAAATCACTAAATAAATCTAATGCTTTTTCTAAATCTGGAGTATACAGATTCAAATGTAACAACTGCAGCTCCTCATACATCAGACAAATTGGCCGCAACTTTAACATCAGATACACCGAACATATCAACGCCATTAAATACAACAGATTCTCCGCTATAGGACAACACATACAAGACTCCAAGCATAATTTCACCAATATTGAAAAGGACTTTACTCGTGCCTTGCGCTGATTTTGACTACTTCAATTACGACCTGAATTCTAATCTTCAAGAAATAGCGCACTGTGCATATACGTTTTTCATTTGTTTCCGGTATTGCGGTTTTTACCATTTTTCTCTTCACAATTGTTTTTTACGTCAACTGTTCTAAACAATCTACAAGATCCTAGTTACATATTTCAATTATATTGAATTGTATTATATATATATGTACATTTTCGCGACCGAAACGAATACTGGATCATTAAGCTATTCATAGAGTTCCGTCGGCGTTTGAAAGCACGGGGCCGGACGTTGAATATGTTGCGCTGATCTTCGGGAGCGGGCAATTTACTTCAATCGAGCGACTCGTCTTCGGCTTGCACGATTTTGGATCTTCATATTTGTTGGATTGTGTTGTGACTTCGCACCTGATAGTGTATGCAAGCTGGCTCACTTAACTGTTCTCCGCTTCTCGTAAACATTTTGAGACAGTGCTGAACTTTGCATGTGCTATGCTGCTGTTCAGAAGATTGCGCCTTGCTTTTAAGTGACTTTCGTTCTACTTCTTCTGGATTTTACAATGCCTTTCCCCGATGTTTTATATTGCCTCTGCAACTGTTTTTTTTGGGGACTGGTTCTTTAATTTCTTTCTTACCTATGCATTGTTTTTTGCATTTTATTCGGTTGATGATGACCCGGATTGGGGTCGAAACCGGTACCGCTTCCGCTTACAATTAAATAGGAATGTAACACTACATTTCTTATTTGTATTGAACAGGTTGAACTACTTTATTTATTATTTCAATTTAATTATCGCGGTTAAGCCGCAACGTGGTTGATCCGATTACAGTAAATCGAGAGTTTAATGTAATGACATTCTTGAAGAAAAACTGTGAAGAGAATATCGCTCTGTTGGTCTCCTCCAAACTCTTTCTGTTCTGTTGGGAGATCTGAGGACAAAAAAAGACTAGTTTGAGCAGAGCACAGACCCCCACAGCTCCATTGTCCACTCCTGCGAAAAATTAAGACAATCTATCCAATGCTGTCTTGTGATCAGTGGTCCCTTGGCAGCTCTTTTTGAAGAGAGATTTGCTTCTTCTAACCTCCTCACAATCTAGTCACCTGCATTCACATTTTCATGCCTGCCAACCCTACAGATTTACCCAGAAACTTTCCATTTTCTAACTCTTCTTTTGATTTTGCAATTTATTCTTACTTCTTCCTATTTTTGACCAATATAACCTCCAGTACGGTCCATAATCTTCCCCTAGGATAACGGATAAATTCTTATGTGCTTGTGTAATTTACCAATCTCATTTTCAAGCGTATTTTTTTATGCTTTATTTCGTGAGCGTATCGTCCTTCGCCTTCGTGTATCGTGTTTTCCGCTTACCACAGCAGTATGTGTGCTTTACAGCTGGGGATTCGGGATGAAAATCATCCTACAAGCAAGAGACACTAGCGTGCGCTAGCAACTTAGTTAGTCGAGACCAAAGAATAAGTTTGTTTTTGCGTGGTTCATGCACTGTTAACATCGTTTCTGCACGTAGTTGCATTGGAGTTGTAGACCACGTTTTTCTTCTTGCGGTTCTGTGCTTTTGTCCCTCTGTCAGTCGTATGTTAATGATGTATAGATACATTGATCTGTTTAGTATGTGGTAGTTTTGCCTATTTCTGTGTATTTGTGTTCATTCATAATTTTAATGTTTGCATGCACAGTAAAACCTCTCTATAACAGACACTTCCGGGACCGAAAAAATGTCGTTATGAAGGAGTGACCGCCCGGGAGAGGTTATGAAACCAGTAACATTAAACATAAGCTGGAACACAATAACCCATGTATTGCATGTGTTAACAACTCTCGCGAATGTACCTTTAATTGTATACAGTATTGTATAATATACAGTGGAACCTCGATTCTCCGTTTTTGGAGGGACCACCGAAAAAGAACGTACAACATGGGAAAACAGAAAATCCGGGAATGAATGAACCATGAACAATTTGGCTAAACATCATAAAAAACAAAAAAAAATATGTATACTGAAAATCTTACAAACACCCCTAAACCAAACTATAGCCCCAATGTACCAAGCGACCGCTGCTCGGTCCGAACGCCTGCAGATTACGAGGTGACGCATGGTCAGTGTGACGAATCCTCTCGGCCGTTATTCCTACCTTTCTAGACCGGGATCGCCATCTCACCATTAAATAGCGCCTCAATTAAAGGTAATCGTAGAATGAGTGAACCTGGAACCAGCCCTCATATCCAGGTAAAAGTGTCTGACCTGGCTGGGAATCGAACCCGGGTCCTCCGGGTGAGAGGCAGGCAAGTTCGACCGCGGGGATGGCTTCAAACATTAATTACCGGTACGCGACTTAAAAGTCTCGAAACTTTACATTCAGTTTTACCGGGGAAACTTCTTTCAGTTCAGCAACTTTAATCGGTCAAACTGTTCGAAAAACCTAATAACATTAAGCCAAACAATCGACCACAAGTATTTTTTAATTCTGTAATCTAATAAAATAAAGCACATTGGATACAAAATCGTCCAACATGATGGCGAAATCCCTTTTTCTTTAAATCTCCCATTGTAATTTGGTCACCGGTATACTATTCGTAGTCAGTTTGTGGAAATGTGCCGCGCTAATTAGGCCTACGGCCTACATCGACTTTTAAAGGTTATGTTGAACTCGAGAATATTATTTCGAAATTAAGTATCGATCCTCAAGTTTTCGAATGCATTATATTCAATAATGTCCGTCACTAATCACGATTAAATTGGAAAAATAAAAAATATCGTCAAAACTTCCGAATTTACGATTATTCGTGACCTTGACCTCAGCTGGAAAACGCCCTCGCTGTCCAAGTCGGTACAAGTGCGAATTGATGCAAAGGTTTTTACATGTAACGTGCGCAAATAAAACGACCGGTTTTAACACAATAACGTGAAATTCCTAGTCTTACATTAGGACCTAAACAGTAAAAGGCAATCCTAAAACCTCCCATGGCTTTATGTATGTAAGGTGAAACATCTGTTCAGGTCTCGATAACGTAATCGTATGCGATAATATTAAAATACTAAATTTATGTTACTTAAGAAGGAGCAGTTTAGATTCCTGCCTGAAAGCTCAGTGACTATACAGTGCCCGGAGGGAAGTGCCGAAAACCTATTCGGCGATACACTCGGGGGGGGGGGGGGGAGTAAACATCTAACCCTGGACATAATGTAGATGCTTTGCAAGTACCGGTACGAACATTTGACGAAACTCGTTCCGTCTTCAAGTAGTGCAGTCGAAATGCGCTCTGTCTCCTTCCAATTATTGTGGACACACTCTGCTTTGTGATTTCGATTCTCTAAACAATACCACCTCAATGCGATGCTAAGATGGTCCCTTATGCAAGTTCACCACCGATCGCTCTTCCTCAAATTACTGCTATGACTGGACGTTAACACCAAGATCCGCAAGTATGTTGTTGCCGCCCTTTCGTGAGATACAGTTTCTTGAAAAACGCGTGATCGAAGATTTAGCGTTGATGGGACTGAAATTTCTGAGCGGTTGATACGGGAAATTGTTTCTTCGAGGAACGGATAATGCAGGATTTTTACAACGTGATTTAATTAGGATGCTCGCAGGACCACGTAATTTAAACGGATAATACAGGAAAACGTAGCTTCCTGGAACGTATAATCGAGGTTCTACTGTACTGCACTGTACTCGCATGAGAAAGTTGTAGATGGGCTGCTGCAGCTGCGTCGTACTGTATTAAAGAGACAAAAACACTTCTGTGGAAACCTCTATTGAGCACACTGTACACTATTACCGTTCACCATGTTAAAATTAAGAACATAAGAGTTTTTGAAACTTTAAATCAATATGTAGATGTAGCAATCTCTAGCACAGTACAGTAAAACATTAGCACTTGAAAAAATCCTTAATGTTCGTTTGTTTTGTCCATTTCAGTTTAGCAATGATATTTTCACTATGTTCAATTAAATCCTGGGTCAAATTTACACCTTTTTCATCGTTTTGTTTATAATAGATTTCTTTCAGTCGCTTAACAAAGCTGAGAGCCTCACTGTACGAGGTTATTGGCAGCACATTAATTTCCATATTTTCTTCAAAGTCGTCTAGCATCACCTTCACTCCCGCTTTCGTTAGAATCTTCATTTTTGTCCTTTCCTTGGATTGACTGAAGAATCATTTTCGTGTCTCCACTCTCACACACTGTTGGAATATCTGAATCAGTTTTGATATAGGTGTTCACTTGTACACTGTAACCTGCTGCATTAATAAACTGTTGTGTTGTTTCCATGCTGTCAGGAAGGGTATCCGATTCTATTTTGGGATGTCCACCACTAGCGGGAAATCCAGCTTTCAGAAAGCAGTTGCAAATTGTTGAGGCTGTAACGTTTTTCCATGCATTGGTTATCCATGAAATTGCTTGGAGAACATTGTCCCTTTGTCAGTGTTCGAAGGGTTACTTCATTCCCGCTAAGTTCTGATACTTTGTGCTTCATCACTGTCTGTACATAACCTTGAAGTTCTGGATCATTCCTTGGTCAAGTGGCTGAGAAACTGATGTTACATTTGGTGGGAAAAGGACTGTCTTCACATTTTGCAACTTAATTGTATCCGGATGCGATGCTGCATTATCGAGGATTAATAACTCTTTTCGCTGCTGGTGTATCATTTTTCTGTCCAATTGTCCTAGCCACTCTATCATTATATCTCTGGTCACCCATGCTTTCCTATTCGCTTTCCATTCAATGTCAAACTTCATAACGTCCATATTCTTAAAACATCTTAGTTTTGCAGCTTTTCCTGTCATAAGGGGCTTCTCCCGTTCTCCACTCATACTTGCACATAACAAGACCGTAAGATGTTCTTTCGCAACTTTTCCACCAGCACAACGATTTCCTTTGAAACACAGATTTTGTCTGGTAAAGCGCGGAAAAATAATCCAGTTTCATCGGCATTCAAAATATTTTCCGGAGCAGACCTGTCTATGATTGAAGGTTTTTTTCCTTGCCAGTTTTCAACCATCTCCATATTAACAATGGATGGTTCTCCGCAAATCGCTCTGAAGTTGGTACCATGTTGCTTTCTGTATCTTTCTAGCTAGTCGTTCGGGGCTTCGAAATCTCCAATACCTAATTCTGCCGCAAATTCTAACGCTTTTGCTTGTATCATTGGTCCTGACACAGGGACATTCTGACTTCTTATTTTTAGCGAACCACTCTAGCGTTGCCTTGTCAATAAGAGCTCCACTATCGCTTTGAAACAGTTTAATGCGCTGCTCATTCCCATTTAAGTGCCATTCTTTCACAAGTTCCTCTTGCTTTTTCACAATTTCAGCTGCCTGAATCTTTCCAATCTTGAACACTTCTGGCAGTTTACGCACACCACACTTCTCACGTTTATAAGAGTCTATTATGCCTACTTTTTTTTTTTTTTGAGTTAAAAACCTCCTTGGAGCCATGTTTACACCAACTTACTAACCTAAAACTGAACACATCAAAAGCCCACGAGTCAGTGAAAAGTAACTTGACAGTGAAGGTATGAATTCCAGCGCTGTCAAGCATATCAGATCACACAACTTCCGGAAGTGATAGCGTAGCTTAGTGTTGCCTTCCAAGAATGTGTACAGCTTCGACCAAAAGTACAGTGTCTGTGATTCTTGGAAGTACTGCCTGTGCAAAAAGTAATCGAATACATACTGTACAGGACATATTTTTTAAAAAAGAAAGTGCCCGTTAGGAGAGGTTTAATTGGAGTTTCTCGTGGCTATGGTGTGTCCGCATCCGTAATAAAGGGTGTCCATATTAGAGGGGCAAATTACTCATACACAACATGGTATTTAATTATAGACTTAGAAAATCGCCATTGAGAGGTGTCCGTTAAGGCAGGTTTTACTTTATTTCAGGGAGTTGTGTTGGTGACAGTTTCTGGTATTTTCTCTTCACGTTATGGCTAACAAACACAGCAAACGTTATCTCAAAGTGCTCAGAGATACCTATAAAATTAAATTTCCGTTCATTTCATAGTCTAATAAAGGGAAATATTATGCATTTTGTTGCATGTGTTGGTGTGATTTAAATATTATTATTTGTGTGTATGTGTCATAAATGAGAATGATTAGGTACATTTTCTTGTAACGGTTTTTATGTTTTCTTAGGTTAAGATTTTAAATTTAATGCTAAATTCTCATTGTAACTGTAGATATGTATGCCTCCTATCCTGTCCTTTTTTCTCCTAGACTGTGGCGCTATATATGATGAAATTCAAGAATTAAAAAACTTACTATTTTTTATTTCTAAAAGTAGGCCGGTACGAATTTTGAACTCTGAACCAATTTCTCACTTCATTGGCTGTATTACAGTTATCATATAAGATCTGAAGGTTAATAAGCCAAGAATCTCTCACAGAAGTTGGCCTGCTCTTTCCTGATTCAGGTCTCCTAGTTAACGAACAGAGCTCTCTGAACCTCTTCACTGTTGAACATACAGTAGAAGGGTGTGGTTTGTTACACTTCTACAGTGTAACTGTAATTGCCACATTGCTAACAGGAGTACAGGAAGAGCAAACATTATTATAGTTGACAAGAAAAACAAGTCGTGTTTCATAGTAATCAATCGCCACCTGGGACGCGCCACGTGGGAGTATCACCTCTCCCCCTGCTACGCCAACGTAGTAGGTTCGTGGCAGCTACAAGAAGTTGACCATGAGATGAAAATGATATATGAACCAACAGCAGCATATTTCAAAAAGAAATACTCATTGGAGAAAGTCTGACTTTGGCCTAATGATCGGCCGCCGTGGAACTATTCCAAGAAAATTTCTAAATTTCTGTAAGTGACATTCTTTAAGCTACTTTCTCTAAGCTATTAAACCCAAAAGTAGCTGTTCTCACACTGAAATGTTCAGTACAAATTTTGTGGAGTAATATATATTGTTAATGATCAATAACTAGGAGTGCATGTAGAAAATTTCAATTTATCAAATACGCTAGAAATCCATTATAGCGAGATAGGTAACGGTGAAAAATTTATTCGCTATAGCAGATTGTCGTTATGAGATCTTTGTAAAATTCTGGAAGAACCCCATACACATAAAAATCGGTATGTAACTGCAATCAGTTTCTTCAAAACTTGGCGTTTTTGCAGATGATATCCACACTATGGCTTACTTGTTTGCTATTTTTCTAAATCCGATTCTACGTGAACGTGTATGTTTAATGTCATTCTGAAAAAATTAAAGGATCACTCCAGAGGCTTCTGTGGCAAACATTTCCGTTTTCTTCTTCAAACGGCATTACCTAACCTGACGTATATGTATCATGAAAACCTATTTCAAGTGCATATAGAGAAATGATAACCACCTCGCTCAAACTTTACATCAAAAATCAAATCAAAAAATCTCTTTATTTGCAAATGAGGTGTCTACCTCGGTGGCAAATGGTACACTAAAATACGTTATTGTCAAGCACTAAATATTAAATTAACAAGAGAAGAAAATTTTCCTATAATACAATATTATACAATTTACGCTAAAAATGTTTTCCATTAAACACAGCTCATCCTTAATAAATTTATATTGTTTACAAAATTCTACTTATATCTCCTGTACTAGTTACAAATATAGTCAACTGATATACAGTATGTGGAATTACTTCAAATGATACTGTACAACTGGTATAAGATTAATATTTACATTGCATTTATTTACTTATTTACTTTTTTTTTTTTTTTTTTACCCGTTTTGGAACCTAAGTAGCATAACGACCTGCTGCGTCTTAACCAGAGCCTCTTTTGCCACCACTTTTCAGAGTTCCTGAAGGGCCTTCACAGCTACCGTAGCGGTCCCTGGGCCCTCGAAGTCCCCACTGTACTTCACCCCTACAGGCAGTCCCCTACTTTGGCTGTCCAAACTCCTTAGACCAGGGGATGGAATTAATTTATTCACACACATCTTTTATTTACAATAACCTGCACTGGTCGAATGCCCTCCAACACTTCATTTATTTTCTCTGTTGCTGTTTATTCTCTTCTTGAATATCTGTATAGATCTTGGAAAAGGATCAAACAGTACCACTCCTTCACACCCTTCCCAATGAATGAAAATTTACCCCAATCGCTTCTGCTAAAATTCCTTCTAATTTTATATTTGTGGTCAGTCCTGCCGATATAATTATTTTCCAACTGAAGCCTCTCACGGATATCTCCCCATGCTTCTTCTCTTGTATAGGCTCTATATAATCCTATAAGTCTAGTTTTCTCCCTTCTCTTACTTAAAGTTTCCCACCCAAGTTCCTTTAACATTTCTGATACACTACTCTTTCTCCTGAAATTCCCTGTTACAAATCTTGCTGCTTTCCTCTGCACACTATCTATTTTTTTTATTAGGTATTCTTGGTGAGGATCCCAAACACTGTTTGCATATTCCAATAATGGACGAACCATACTTAAGTAACTTTTTTCTTTTAATTCTTTGTTGCATCCTTTAAGTAGCCTCATTATGACATGTAACGATCTGTATGCTTTCCCAACAATGTCATCAACATGACCCTTCCAGTGCAAATTACTTTCAAATCTCATACGTAAGTATTTGCACTTGCCATCTTTTGGGATAACTACCTCATCCAAAGTATATTCAAATTCAGTTTTAAAGCTCCTGTTTGTAAAAGTTGTAACGGTTGATTTGCCTCCATTAACCTTCATATTATTTTCTTCAACCCTTTGTTGGATACTCTCAAGGTCCCTTTGTAATTCTGAACAATCCTCAGTGTTGTTTATTTTCCTATAAACAATTATGTCATCTTCATACAATCTTATTTTTGATGTTATATTGTTCCCTAAATCATTTGTGTATATTAAGAAAAGTAACGGACCGATTATACTACCCTGTGCAATTCCCTTCCAAACTTTCTCTTCCTGAGATACATTATTTCCTACTTTGACTTTCTGAACCCTTGAATTTAGAAATGTTCTTATCCAACGTGTAACCCTTACGTCCAATCCTATTCCCTCCAATTTCTTTAATAATATTCCATGTTCCACTCTATCAAAGGCTTTGGAAAGATCTATGGCTATGCAATCTAACTGGCCTCCTGAATCCAATTGATATGTGCTGCTGAAATCCCACCAGTTATGCCTCACAAGAAAATTTCTTTCTAAATCCGTACTGGCTCCTCATGAACCAATTTTTATCATCACATATCCCTCTGATGTACTTCGATATTGAACTCTCCAGTATTTTACAAACTATACTGGTCAGGCTGATTGGTCTGTAGATCTCTGGTTTCCTTTTATCACCCTTTCCTTTATAAATTGGTATTATTATAGATTCCTTCCATTCCTTTGGTATTACACTATTATTTATAACATAGTCAAAGAGAAATTTTAAATAAGGCACTATGTACCACCCCCTTTTCTTTAATACCTCCCCAGTAATTTGATCACTTCCTGCTGCTTTTCCTTGCTGAAGCAGTCGGATTTCTCTGAAAATATCTTCATTTGTGAATGAGAAGCTTCTTGTTTCCCTCTGTCTCTCTCCCTCTCTATCTTCTGTTTCGGTTTCCAACTCTTGACAATCATCTACTGAATCTCTAAATTCCCTACTAAATAGGTTTGCTTTCTCAGTATCTGTTAAATAGTGTTCACCCCATTCTCCCACCATTGTAGGAATTTGGATTCCCTTTCCTTTTTGATTCCTGATATATGAATACAGCTTTTTCCATTTCCCTTTGTGGTTATTACTCTCTTGAAGTAGCCTTATGCTTGAAGAATGTATTCACAACTGCTAAACCCATACTAGCACAGAAGTCCAGCAAATGCTTCCCAGTCCAGTTAGCTTCCATATCTTCCCCACATTTACCAATCAACCTTTCGTATCCTTCAGTCCTATTTCCAGCTCTCGCATTGAAATCGCCCATTAGGACTATTCTATTCTTGCTGTTGACCCTGACTACAATATCACTCAATGTTTCATAAAACTTGTCAACTTCATCCTCATCTGCACCCTCACATGGTGAATACACTGAGACAATTCTCGTCCTAATTCCTCCAACTGACAAATCTACCCACATCATTTGCTCATTTACGTGCCTAACAGAAACTGTGTTGTGTGCAATGGTATTCCTGATAAAGAGCCCTACCCCAGACTCTGCCCTTCCCTTTCTAACACCAGTCAAGTACACTTTATAATCTCCTATCTCTTCCTCATTACCTCCCCTTACCCGAATATCACTTACTCCTAGCACATCCAGATGCATCCTCTTTGCTTACTCAGCCAGTTCTACTTTCTTTCTTCCATAAGCCCCATTAATATTGATAGCTCCCCATCGAATTCCATTTCGTTCGCCAAGTTGTTTCCAAGGAGTCCCTCGCCTGTCAAATGGGAGTGGGACTCCGTTACCCCCATAGGTCCGAGGCTTGCTTAAAATGTTCTGAGCTCGGTAAATTCATGAAGCAGTATGCTACTCTTCTTACATATAGTCAAAGTGAGGATCTCTCCTCTAACGAGTTATGGACCACCGATGGATTGTATAGTCCTAGCCACCTGAGCACAAGTAGGGCCACGACTCAGAATATGTCAGAGATCCCCACTCCCATTGCGTAGCAACTGTTATCCTGACTCTCAGGACCACTTACTAGGCCACTCAGCCATTGTCCATGGTTCCCAAACTGGGACATGACTACAGTAACCCACACCATGAAAAAGTATAAATATTGAGATTTAATATTAACATACTTAAAATAGGAGCAGTCTAAAAGAAAGATCGAACGATAGCTGTTAGCTGTTAATTGAAATTTGTGTCAAAGGTACAAAGTACCAAATTTTATATCATCAATCGTTTTGCAGGTTAAAAAATCTCAAACCAAAAACTTCAACCAGATGGTTTTTCAGTTTTTTACTGCGACATTCTTTCTGAATATCTCAATTAAATATTCTCATTTTGTTGGAATATGTTTCCTAACAATTGAAAAACCTGTTACATTTTAAAAATTAAAAATGGACCACTGCTACTAAACAATGTACTATGTACCCTTGATGCAACTATTAATCAACAGCCAACGGCTGATAATATTGTTGTTCACAATAATACCAAAAATAGTAATTTAATTCTTTCAGACTGCTCCTATTTTAAATATGTAAATACGTCAAGATTTTCAAATCAAGTTGTTGGTTTATGGCAAATGATAAATCGTAAAGTACTTCTTGCAAGTCAAAAATCTCGAATCAAAGACTACAACTAGATGATTTTTCCATTTTTATGACATTATTTCTGATTGTCTAACTTAGCTATTCTCATCTCGCTGGAATTTATTTCCTAACATTTTGACAAATTGTAATGTATAGTGATTGTAAATAGTTTTATAAAAAAGTCAAATGAAAAAATATTTTAACTTTTTGTAATTATCAGAATCTCAGATGTATTCCTGGTATATTCAGTGGACAATATTGTAATAATTCAATTAAAATGTATACAGGGCTCAACACGAACTGCAATGAAACGATAGACTGTTATTTTGTTATGTAAATAACTTTATAAATAAGCACTGTACTTTTTACCTTTGACACAACTTTTAATCAACAGCTAACAGCTGTTATTCAATCTTTCTTTTAGACTGCTCTTATTTTAAGTATGTTAATATTAAATCTCAATAATTATACTTTAATTATAAATCAGGTGCCTGATTTCACCTTGAGGAGGTACATGACTGAAGTTGCGTTCTATGAAAGGCGAAACATATCTCACATTTTATAATTTAAAAAGGATCAAATCCTAATTGTATAAGACTGTAAAGTATTGCAATAGGTGGTTAATTAATAAATTAATTAGCAATATAATGAATATAGTAATCTTCAGTACGGAACCACAATGATATTTATCACTTGCAACATACCACTTATAGCGTTAAAATTTGAATCAAGGTTTCACGTATTCAATACAAAATATATATGTAGATATTATTTTACACCATGTTATTTATTTATGGTACCAGTTTCGACACGTGTCATCTTCAGCCTAAAATTGCAAAATGAGCGAGTAACATGTTGCAGTTAACAATGTACATACAATATTGTATATGTAAACAGCAATTTCACACTTAAAAATGAGGGATAATTAAAATTTATGGTGATGTTTTACAACACATTGCCAGCGTAATAGTCACTTGTGATTATAAAACTGTTAATAATGTCACATTCGGTGTTAAGTCGATAATATGAGCGTTAAAATCTTGAAGTACTTATTAAAATGTTGATGTAAGATTAACGTCCACTTCTTTGTTGTTGATGGTAGAGGTGTAGATCAAAGTCAAGTTATCTATGTGATTGACATGGTCTTCTAACGGTTGCTTATAACTGGCACGTAATAAATGGTATATTGAACGTGGTTTTAGTTGGACTAATGTTTTCTCTGTTTAGTGTGGATAGTGAAGCCTAAAACAAAGAAAGAAGGCTAGTTAGATGAGTAAATTACTTGGATGAAGCAAGAAAAATTCGTGGCTGTATGTAAAGAAATATGGGACTCGCCGAGTTCAGCATGCTTCCTTGTTTGTTGTATGGAGCAGTTCGTCTCCTTTCTCTCAAGTCTTCCCAGCCCAAAATTTGCAACATTTTTGTAACGCTACTCTTTTGTCGGAAATCATCCGGAACAAATCAGGATCCTTTTCTTTGGATTTTTTTTAGTTCTTGAATCAAGTAATCCTGGTGAGGGTCCCGTACACTGGAACTATACTCTAGTTGGGGTCTTACCAGAGACTTAAATGCCCTCTCCTTTACATCCTTACTAAAACCCCTAAATACCCTCATAACTATGTGCAGAGATCTGTACCCTTTATTTACAGTCATGTTTATGTGATTACCCCCATGAAGATCTTTCCTTATATTAACACCTAGATACTTACAATGATCCCCAAAAGGAACTTTCACCCCATCAATGCAGTAATTAAAACAGAGAGGACTTTAACCTATTTGTGAAACTCACAACCTGACTTTTAACCCCGTTTATCATCATACCATTGCCTACTTTCCATCTCACAACATTATCAAGGTCATATTGCAGTTGCTCAAAATCTTGCAACTTATTTGTTACTCTGTACTGAATAACATCATCTGCAAAAAGCGTTATATCAGATTCCACTTCTTTACTCATATCATTGATATATATATATATATAAAACATAAAGGTCCAATAATACTGCCTTGAGGAATTCCCCTCTTAATTTTAATACAGGGTCAGATAAAGCTTCGCCTACTCTAATTCTCTGAGATCTATTTTCTAGAAATAAAGCCTCCCATTCTGTCACTCTTTTGTCAAGTCCAGTTGCACTCATTTTTGCCAGTAGTCTACCATGATCTACCCCATCAAATGCCTTAGATAGATCAATCGTGATACAGTCCATTTGACCTCCTGAATCCAGGATATCTGCTATATCGTGGTGGAATTCTAAAAGTTGAGCTTCAAGGGAATAACCTTTCCTAAACCCAGACTGCCTTCTATCAAACCAGTTATTAATTTTGCAAACATGTCTAATATAATCAGAAAGAATGCTTTCCGAAGTTTACATGCAATGCATGTGAAACTGACAGGCATGTAATTTTCAGCGTTATGTCTATCACCCTTGCCTTTATACACAGGGGCAACTATAGCAACTCTCCATTCATTTGGTATAGCTCCTTCATGCAAATAATAATCAAATAAGTACTTCAGATATGGTACTATATCTCAACCCATTGTTTTTAATATATCCCCCGAAACCTTATCAGCTCCAGCTGCTTTTCTGGTTTTCAACTTTTGTATCTTACTGTAAATGTCATTGTTCTCATAGGTAAATTGTAATACTTCTTTAGTATTAGCCACCTCCTCTATCTGGACATTATCCTTGTAACCAACAATCTTTACGTACTGCTGACTGAATACTTCTGCCTTTTGAAGATCCTCACATACACACTCCCCTTGTTCATTAGTAATTGCTGGAATGTCCTTCTTGGAACCTGTTTCTGCCTTAAAGTACCTATACATACTATTCCATTTTTTACTAAAATTTTTATGACCACCAATTATGCTTGCCATCATGTTATCCTTAGCTGACTTCTTTGCTAGATTCAATTTCCTAGTAAGTTCCTTCAATTTCTCCTTACTTCCACAGCCATTTATAACACTTATTTCTTTCCAACCTGCACTTCCTTCTTAGTCTCTTTACTTCTCTGTTATAATATAGTGGATCTTTACCGTTCGTTACCACCTTTAAAGGTACAAACATTCCTCAACAATTACTTTAAACCCATCCCAGAGTCTGTTTACATTTTTATTTACCATTTTCCACCAATCATAGTTACTTTCTAAAAACTCCCATATACCTGTTTTATCGGCCATATGGTAGTGCCTAATAGTCCTAATTTTAATACCTTCCTTTCTTTCACATTTATTTTTAACTACCGCAGAAACAGCTTCATGATCACTAATACCATCTTATTACTTTGGTTTCTCTATAGAGTTCATCTGGTTTTATCAGCACCACATCCAGAATATTCTTCCGTCTTGTTGGTTCCATCACTTTTCTGAATCGGATGCCCTTCCCATATTAACTTATTTGCCATTTGTTGGTCATGCTTCCTGTCGTTGGCATTACCTTCCCAATTGACATTTGGTAAATTGAGATCGCCCACTACAAACACGTTCCTTTCCTTATCGTTTCCTACATAGCTGATTATCTTCTCAAATAATTCTGAATCAGCGTCAGCACTACCCTTTCCCGGTATGTACACTCCAAAGACATAAAGTTCCCTCTACACCTAGAATTTCATGTTTGTCAACTTTTTCGTAGCTTACGAATTCTCCTTTCACGAGAACGAATACTCCCCCTCCTACCATTCCTATCCTATCTCTACGATACACACTCCAGTTCCGTGTGAAAATTTCTGCATCCATTATATCATTTCTCAGCCATGATTCAACTCATATTACAATATCTGGTAAGTGTATATCTGTTAAATTACTTAATTCTATTCCTTTACGATTCTTCTACAGTTCAGCACTAACATTTTTATATCATCCCTACTTGACTTCCAGTTCCCTGTTCCCTTGTCACCGCTCAATAGGCCACCCCGGTTCCCTGAATGTACCTCCGTGTAACCCTTCTATACAAATTTCTTAACTTACATGTACCACTGTGGTTTAAGCGAAGGCCATCTGAGTGCAGATCCCTATCTCCTACCCACCCATTAGGATCTAGATATCTCACTCCCAGTATCCCACATACCCACTCCGTCGTCTCATTTAAATCCCCAATCACCTTCCAGTCAGTATCCCTCCTACACAGTATTCCAATTATAAAAATCTCTGCTTCCTTAATCTTCATCCTTGCTGCATTTACCAGATCCCACACATCCCCAACTATGTTGGTACGTATACCTGGTTGTCTTCCTTCGTTGTTAGTCATCATCATCATCATCATCGTTTCGCTCCAGTAACCCGGGTGTGGTTTACAAGCCTCCTCTGCTCCTTTCTCTCCTTCCACTTTTCCTGCTCCATTACTTCCGCCACATCCAATCCAGCTTCTCTAATGTCCTTCCAAATCTGATCCATCACCTTCTTCTCGGTCTTTCAACTGGTCTCTTTCCCTTCCCTTTGTAATTCCCTTCTTGCTACCCGTTCCTTTCCCATTCTTTTTACATGTCCGAACCATCTCAGTCTTGCTTTCTGAATGTTCTGTACTAACAGTTCTATATGTAGCTCTTCTCTGATTTTAATATTTTGGATTCTATCTCTTGTCTTTAATGTTCTTAAAAATTTCTGTTCTACAGCTTGGATCTTACTATCTTGTCTCTTATTAGTTACCAGCGTTTCTAGTCCTTATGTTACATCATCATCATTTCTTCGCTCCGGCAAGCCGGGTGCAGTTGTGTACGAGCCACCTCCAGTTTGTTCTATCCATCCACAGATGCTGCTAATGTATGCGACACCAGGTCACATCTCTAATTTCAAGGTCCTACATTATTTGTTTTTCCCAAACATCACGAGGTCTCCCTCTCGGTCTCTTCCCAGGAACGTTGTGGTCAAAGTATGTTCGAGGAGTCCTGTGAGGGTTCATTCTTTCCATGTGACCATATCATTGCAATCTCTTCACTTCTAGAGTCTCCAGCAAGCTTCTTGCCAATCCAAGCTGTTGTCGGATATCCACATTCCTTATTTATCCATTTTTGTTTCTTGTAGACAAGAATGAACTTCATTTCTGTTGCCTAAGAAGACTCTTTGTTGGTCCAGTAAGTGTTGCTGCTTCCAGGCCATACGTCAATATAGGTACTAAGTATATTTTGTACAAGCTGATCTTGGAAACTAACGGAAATGTTTCATCCCAGAGTATTTGACATACAGCGTGATAGAATTTGGAAACTTTCTGTATTCTGTTACAAATCTTGATGTATGGTATTGTCTGATGACAGAACACTACCTAAATAGTGGAAGTTGTCTACAATATCCATCTCCTCATCTCAAATTCTTAAGGCGCGTCCAGACTTGCAACAGAACATCGTAATGCAACTGCGTCGCGCTCCTGCCTGGATGGTACTGCGTAACTTTGTCGCGCAACCTTAGCCCGCAGTATGAACGATACGGAACAAGGTTCGCTGCGATCCACTGCTTGTCGGTTTTCCCGCGTCGCATCAAGGAGCTGCGCACGCGGAAGTTACAGCAAGCTTGGACGTAGACAGGACCTCGGCGCATAACACAACATTCGCCTTTGTCTGCTTGATCAGTAAACATGGAGTGGACCGAGCAAAACACACTGCATTTTATTGAAATGTACGGAGCTAAGGACATTTTGTGGCTAGCTAGCTATCCCAAGCATTTCAACAGTTTTCTCATACGTTGTGGTGCACTGTCTCGAAGACAGTCTGTGAGGTTGCCATCTATTCAGAAATCTACATTCATGCTTTCTTACGCCTTCTACATTTCCATCACACAAACTATACACGTAATTAATATCAGCATACTGTACATTTGGTAACTGCACCATTGTTCTCTGCATTTCTTGTTAAACACGTGGAATTCTCTGGCTTACAGCTTGCCAAAGAGAAAGAGAGAGGAAAACCTGTTCTGCTGCGCCATGTGCATGATGTGGACTGAGCTGATGCACAACACAGTGAAATTTCATGTTTACATTTTCAGTGAGCATGTAGCCTGGTGGTATATGCACAGTATGATGAGCAAAGGTCTAACAGCATGACAGTAGCTTCCGTAGTAGTCAGTCATCAATGATCTGCATTTAGGCTGTCACCCAGGTGGCACATTCCTTACCAATTGTTTACCTAGTCTTTTCTTAAATGCAATATTAAGTAGACCTGTTTTTCTTGTTAGAGGCAGTACAGACATGATGCACATTCTCCTCCAACTTTAAATAATTAATGAACAGTAATATTGGACCATACTTCTTGGCACTCTATCCTCCTTATCGACCCAGTTACCTCCCTGCATTTTGCCTTAGAGAAGAGACTTCCCCTATGTTTTAGAGACTGTATTTTAATAGTTTGTTAGAAGTTAGGAACAAGAATATTAACACACAATAATAGGTTAGTGTGGGCAGAGGGAGCAACAAAAGTAAAAAACTAGGATAAACTCTACATTTTTGTGTTTCCATAGCCTTGCTTCTTAGCATCATATCATTGTATTTTTGCATTTTATTGATTTTTTTCCTTTTATTATGTATGCCCGGGTGTACCATTCTTGGTAAATATCAGGCGTTACAAAACCTTGGTAAAACTCTTACCGTGGTATTGTCATTACCCTGTTGCCCCCTTGCTAATTCTTGGTTTCGAAACCATGGTTTCTTGACACTCGTTTATCCCTCTATTATTCCCCTTGTAAGTACTGTAATTCAAAGTAGTATTCAGAGGGCAGTGATGAGTTCAACAGTCACTTGTCTTCAATTTATCTAGAAGGCTAGTGATATTTTTGACAATCATATATGTCTAATTTATCCAGTTCCCAGTTGTTTACGTTTTATCTGAAACCGTTAGCTGTCTTTTTATTTGTAGAACAAATTTTATTTAAATAACTTTACGCTTTTTATAAAAACCGGTGTTACAAGTTTATCATTTTCTCCTTGTCAGAATCATTGTATTAATTTTTATCATATCTTCTATTACAGCCCTTTATTTCTAAGAGTAAATTTTGTTTAATTAGGTTAGGTTATCATTAGTATCAGTCGATATGGAAAAAGAAGGCATTTGAAACTGAAATGCTCACTGACTTAGATTACTTCTTGGCAAAACGGGATTTTCTCTCTCTCTCTCTCTCTCTCTCTCTCTCTCTCTCTCTCTGGTAAACTTTATCAGATCACAACACTTTTGATGTACATAATATACTACTTGCTTGTGAGGTTATATAGCGTACATAGGCCTAGTCATGGGATAATCCAATACTTGTAGTTTTCAAATAGCCTCCATCCAGTTATTTAAATAATTTTATAAACAATCGAATGGGTCTTAAATATCATTCAATTGTGTCGCAGAGAACAATTGGACCAATGTATATGGTCCGTTATTGGACATTATTGGTATTATAAATTTACTCATTCGGAACAAATATTTCCGATTCCCTATGTGAATCAACATCTACATCATAGAATAATTGGATGCATCACAAATAAATTTTTTGGTTTAAGCGTGTCAGATGTATAATCGATTGGAATAAATGAACAGATCTCTTCCGAAAAATAGAAATAAACCTTTATTCCAAACGTATAAATGAGTGAACTGACTTAATAACATCTGTAAAATGAAGTTCTTTGTTTAAGTAAATGCCGTGCCGGGCTGAGTGGTTCCGACAGTAGAGGTGCCGGCCTTCTGACTCCAACTTGGCAGGTTCAATTCTGATTCAGTTCGGTGGTATTTGAAGGTGCTCAAATACGTCGGTCTCATGTCGGTGGATGTACTGGAATGTAAAAGAATTCTGCGGGACAAAATTCCGGCACCTCCGTGTCTCTGAAAACCGAACAAATTGTTGGTGGGACGTAAAGCCAATAGCATCATTAGTAAATCCTGTCTTCAGGCCACACAATGGAACTAAGCGTACTATCAATTGACACTTTCTTTTAACTAGCAGCAGGAAATATATCTACTTCAATTTTGTCATCTGGGTCCATTGATGAATGGGTAGCATGCTGGCCTTTGGACCAAGGAGTCCTGGTTTTGATTCCCGGTCGGGTCAGGAATTTTAATTTTCATTAGTTGATTTCTATGGCTCAGGGACTTGGTATTTGTGTTGTCTTCAGCCTTAGATTACAGTTTAGGTAGTGCCCCTTTTTCAAATATTTCTGAAGAAGTTTAAGAAGTAGTGCATTTCAATAGTTTTTGTAAGTTCCTATTAAATGTATGTGCTATTTTATTTACTTTTATTGTAAATATATGCCGTATTTATTGATTTTTATAACTATACGTGTTAATATTTCGATCAGAAACATACTGTAAGTTTCATTTCGCTGGAGATATTAAGTTTCCAGTGTGTGTATAGTTCTAAGTTCCCCATGAATGTTATTGTGAAGTTACATGCATGTGAAACTAACGTTCTGATACTGAACTTATTTGTACAGTGGTATTTATACTTAGTTCCTTTTTTCTGTTACGGAACAAAATTTATTAAAGACTCTGTTTCAATGAGTCTAAAAGCCTAGTTTCCAGCTTACAATCTTGTTACTACAAGCCACGAGTCATCGTATTTTATGTGGACTTCGAATAAATCCAATATGCAATGACCAGCAATCGGACCCAGTCCGTCTATGTGGGGAGGCAACAATTATATCACTGAGCTAACACACTCCCTCAGTCAGTCAATTAATTTATCAGTCATTCTCTTGACAACGGGACAAATCGTTAATTTGATTATTCGTAAGAAACTGTTCATTCAAATGTCTCATTCGATTGTTTCAGCAGAATCACTCATTCATTTCGGGCAAATGAATGTTAAAATAATATTTTCATTTGATTATTTCAAAAGCATTCACTATTCAGTTGCCTCATTCATTTGAATACAGTTTTGAATGAATAATCAAAACAATAACCGAATGGAAAAATTCACAATTCGATTGCCTTGTTGATTCAAATGGAGTTTCGGATGAATCAATGAAAAATAATTGAATGGAAAAAATATTAACTATTCTACTGCCTCATTCATTTGAATGGACTTTAAGATGAATAATCGAAAAATAAAAAATATTCACTATTCAGTTGCCTTATTCATTCGAACGAATTAGAAAATAATCAAATAGAAAAATAATAGAAGCAAATGAAATAATCGAATAAGTTATTATTTTATATTTTATTATCCCATCACGACATTGGCATTAAAGCCTCAGTTAGCTGCTTAACCTCTCGTTCATGGCCAGTTAACTTTTAACTGCAGTAGAACATCACAAATTTCAAAACTGGGCTTGATGCAACAGAAATTCAACTTAACCGTGGTAAGCTATCCATTTTACCACGGTTAAATCATAACTGAGGGTGACGCACCCAGGCATTAGACTGTATAATCGATTGGAATAAATGAACAGATCTCTTCCGAAAAATAGAAATAAACCTTTATTCCAAACGTATAAATGAGTGAACTGACTTAATAACATCTGTAAAATTAAGTTCTTTGTTTAAGTTTCTAATGCTCTTCCATACCATTTTTGTTTCAAATTTTCCTTTATTGTCATTTCTAATAGATTTATCTTCCATTAAGAAAAAAAATGCCTTCTCAGCATTATAATGTGAAGTATACCAAAGTTGCTATAACCACGAGACCTTTGCAAAATATTTATTGGACTATCTTTCCTCACTCAAATTACAGATCAGGTATCACCCATCCTTATTCAGGAAGCAATTGATGGTTAAAAGTGAGGTCCTCTCGATGAAAATGTATGCTCTCTTGTTCGGAAGCCAGAAAATTGAAAGAAGGCTGTGTATAAAAGCAGAGTAATAAGCGGTTGTTCATTGAAGAATTTAATAGAAACTTTCAATGGTATTTATTGTAAGGGAGAGAAAGATATTCTTGCATTATTTTCTGGTCAAGAGCTTTCACCTTATTATTGGAAACTTAATTGAATTGTCCCTTATGCCAAAGAATGAGAAGGATCTCACTCCAGTTCATTTTCTTTCTTTCATATGCTCCTTTTAATTACTTGTTTCTGTTTTGATATTATATGCAGGACTCGACAGAGGAGAGTGCACAGAACAAGATCTCATAAAAGCAAAATCAATGGTGCCAAAGTCGCTGGAAAGCTATGTTATTCGTAAGTTTTTGATTACTAAATATTTTTTTTTCAATTGTTAGTGATACTTAAGAAGTGAAGTGTTTAGAGCTATAAGGTTGGCAGATATATTTTGTAAAATAAATTAGAAGTGAAGTTACTAGTTTGTTTCACAGAGAACAACAGTCGTCAATATTTTTGTATTTTTCTCATTCTGGTTCATTCATATTCTGTTAAAATATGCTTTCTTAGATTTATTTTCTTGTCCAGTACTGACGCTATTTCGAATTTGATGCCACAATTTATTGTTACAAGTATTGGGACACACTTTGAACTACATAGCGTATTAGAGGGAATGACTTCAGGGAAGATATCTTTTCAACTCAACAACTGTTCTTAAGTTATGACAAATGATTTTTTTTTTTAATTCTTTGCAGTAATTCTGACGCATAACTCGACAATACGCACTTGCAGACACTACACTCACTAATACAGTACAGCATTGACTGACATTCAAACCTATGCCATTCATGTGATTATTACCTGCTGTCCTTTCTTCAAATCTGTGTGGCTAGGAGTAGGAGACAAAATAGAAGGATAGCATTGACTTTTCCCTGTTAACACGCGAGAGGTCGCACCCGCAGCAATTTGCCGCACTTTTAAATATTTGTTAATTTCGTTGCTAGCCGCTGTAGGGCTTAGGGCTCTCGTTTCATCCCTCCCCTCCCTCTCTTACGCCTGACTATTATCGTCAGTGAATTGCCTGCTGTGTTCCAGAGTAGTTTAAGTTTTCTTTCACTCTCGCATCTGCTGCGGCATATTGCCTTCATACGACCCCTTGCATAGTGCATTCTTACATGACTGCATTTCCAAGAAAGTTTCTTAAGTAAAGTTCATGAGGTTTATGGTGGCTTTCATTGAAGTGTGGTGCTGTAGTTTTATCTTGAATTGTGACCAAATCATTCATTGAAATGTACAAATGGAAACGTTGCGGCAATTTGCTCACACGCGGCCTCTCGCACTCTTTAAAAACTCTCGTAACTTTACCAGATTTTGCGACAAAATTAATTTTTTTACATTGAGAAAATATTGTTACTGGGTAATTATGTTAGACTAGTCGAAAGGCAGTTACACAGGGTACATATTAATATTTTTATCAGAGCATTCACTGCCAAAGGAAAATAGCAGCTCATTAAAATATGAAGCACCGGGCGAGTTGGCCGTGAGCGTAGAGGCGCGCGGCTGTGAGCTTGCATTCGGGAGATAGTAGGTTCGAATCCCACTATCAGCAGCCCTGAAGATGGTTTTCCGTGGTTTCCCATTTTCACACCAGGCTGTACCTTAATTAAGGCCACGGCCGCTTCCTTCCAACTCCTAGGCCTTTCCTATCCCATCGTCGCCATAAGACCTATCTGTGTCGGTGCGACGTAAAGCCCCTAGCAAAAAAAAAAAATATGAAGCGTTAGCAATTTGCCTTCACGCGACCTCCTGCATGTTAATTGAGGATTTACATAATTTTGTTGAGATAGTTTTATCCAGAGATGTACAATTATTAGAATTCAGAACTCTTCCTTTCTTCATCTAGATTCGCTGTTTTTTTTTAAATTGACTCTTTTTTTTTTCGTTGCTTTTTTTTTTTTTTACACGAGGTTGTAGGCAGGATAGCCTCTCTGTAAGGGTTTGGTTTAAGGCGTTCCGGTAATCGTATGGACCAAGGCTTTTGAAACCCTAACTTCCTGCACACACCATAGAGATTTATTTGGAGAGTATGCAAATGATGCACCGATTTAGTCCATTTTTCTCTTAGGGCTTAGGGATTTTAGCATTTAACAATCCCATTGTTTATGGTTTACTGGCAAGAAGCCTAACAGTTTCTCTACCTGAATTGGGGCATTAGGGAATTTCACCTGAAATTGTCTACAGACTTCACTACGTGAGTCGATTAATACATGCCGTACATAAAATCTTTTCAGTGTACATTGCAGTAGATTGATTTGATTATTCTCCACGCTGAATTTTAAGAACCTTAAGCTGTGCAATGAAAGGACCGAAAAGGATATGTGCAACCTTCGTGGACAAGCTTCAACATGCTTTCTTGCTGCAGGCAACTCCAGCAGCTACCGCTTTGCTTGTATGCGCTATTCTGGCCCAAAGCCATAAATTTATCGTGAGACTCTTATTAGTTATTATTACTGTACTGGGGCTTGAAACATGTTTCCATGTTATGTACGTTTTAATAATTTTGTAGTGGTAGCAGGTAGGGACCCTCTTTGGAGGCAGCCCTGCCCAGGGAGTAGCGTCCCTGCCTATGAGAGTCCCAGAGCACACTGCCCCGGTGTGTATCATCTGGTAAGGGTCCCAGCTGAGGGTTACGAGTGAAGACCTCAACGGCAGTGAAGGCAGAGATGAAGATCATTGGTACCGCGGAACTGGTGGAATAGGCATCATTGCTTTTTGGGATAGTAATAAAAGCATTTATGAAGTTAGTCAACAGCTTCAGCAGCGGATGAGGAATTTGGATCCCAGCGGTGAAGAAGGTGGAAGAACTATCTTTGAAATGTAAATCCACACGTCTGGTCCCGCAAGCGGGCAGTGTTGTGGTCAGCGTCTGTATCCAGGTCAGGGTCAGCTGTTTAAGCATGCTCCAGGTCTTGCCAATCTGGTTCTAATTTTTGTGGGAACTACGGGTTCCACCCTCATGTGAAATGATTCACACAATCTACCATGATGGTAAAACACACATCAGAAACTACCCCAGCCAGTAAAATCCGGGGCCAGTTAGTCTAGTTAAGCAGGGCATTGTATTCTGGGGCCCCTGCACCATCATGTTGGGATCAGTCGGAGGATCCCTCACCCTGCAAGATCAGGAACGAGAGGAAACACTTCTTTGATACAATGAATGTCAATACCCTCCTAAGAGCTGGTAAACAGATGGAACTTATCAAAGAACTGGAGAGAGATCAGATCAAGCTACTCGTTGTGCAGGAAACAAGATTCCCATCAAATGAAGTATCTATAATGGGCAAGTACAAGATAATGGAGGGCAACCAGCGATCAGGGAATATAAAATGGGTAATAAAATCACCTTCACTTCTAGGAACGGCATTTTTTTGTTCACAGTTCAGTTATAGATGCAAACATTGATTTTCATTCACCTTCCTCTAGGCTTTCCATCTTAACCTTGAAGAGTGGAAACAAATCATATGCAATCTTCAATGGGCATGCACCTATTAATGAGGACAACAAGAAAAATCCAGATAAAGTCTAAGAATTTTGGTCTGTATGTCTATGGCTAAAACTCTGTTCCTATGTTGAATTTTTTTTTAAATACTAGAGAGCATTTGCATTTGTCTAGGACACTGATTGAAATCTTCAAACTGGTCGTGGTCGTTATAAACTGCTGCCTTCTCGAAACTTTTGCAATCTTATGTACAAAGCATTGATGTTATATTGTCTCTGTGACTGCCCTGTGATTGTTTGTCTTGAAATATATGGTTGTTTAACAATCTAGAAAACGATATGTTGACATATTATTAAAGCACATATTATTCGTATCCGATGTTCTTCTTAAATTCCGTTATAAAAGTCAAGAATGGATTTTCAACAGAGCAAAACTGGTTGTTTCCTTTAATTGAAATTACGGTTGCTGCCTCTTGTTATGTTACTGATCGAAAGGGGACACTCAGCCTTGATATTAGGTGATGTGTGAGTGTTGATTCTAATTTGTAGGAAAGCGTGTTGATAATGTCTGCAACAAGAGGAAAAATGTAGAATTAAGTTTAGAAATGCTGAAGACTGCTAATTTGAGGAAGTCGCTTATATGCATATTACTTACCCCCTTCACTATTGTGAAGGTGACTAGTTGTTCTGGCAGTGATGGTTTGACTGACTGTCAATACGCTTGTACTTCTTGTACTTTGTACTACTTTCACACCGATACAGTTTCAAGAATAAGTCCCTGATGGACACAGGTATTAGTTTGAATAGTGATTGACTGATGGCTTACTATGAGCAATGTAGTTCATTTTCATTGGTTGTACTGTTTCTTGTAGTGGCTGTTCAGTTATATTACTGATAACCCACTTCTCAGATTGGCACTTCATGATAAGATGTAGGTTGTTTGACTTACGATGTATGCCAGTGTAAGTGATTGTGCAAAATACATTTCACGTTATGATTCCAGGGTACGATAAACATACTCAAACGTCACTCTTAAGTACCGTGTCCCACTGAATTTAATGGAGGGAGAAGGAGAATGTCCCAAGAAAATACAGTGAAAACAAATTTAGGTTACTAGCGGGCACTCAGTTAAATTAATTTTATCACGTACGAAATAATTTTCATATCAAAAATAAAATGGCCTATGGCTTTTAGTGCCAGATGCAGGTCATTTGATTTGATACCCGTAGGCGACCTGCATGTCGTTATGAGGATGAAATGATGATGAAGATGACACATACAACCAGCCCTCGTGCGAGCGAAATTAACCAATGATGGTTAAAATTACCGACCCTGGCAGGAATCGAACCCAGGACCCCTGTGACCAAAGGCCAGCACGCTAATCATTTAGCCATGGAGCTGGACATTTTCATATTGGTCCATATTGATGAACAATTACAATTTAAATTTTTTGTTAAAGGATGGTCCAACTATTCAGTACACTTTTATTGAAGTAATTATAGGAACATCACAACCTGTAGGACTAGTTTCAACCTAACAATAAAGTCATCTTCAGCCACTTAACCTTAAAACTGAGAAACACATTGACAAATTATATACAATAAAACAAACTGTTGACAGTCTTGAAGATGGTTTTCTGTGGTTTCCCCAGTTTCACATCAGGCAAATGCTGGGGCTGTACCGTAAAACCATGGCCACTACCTTCACATTCCTAGCCCTTTCACATCCCTGCATCGCCGAAAACCTTTGATGTGTTAGTGCGACATTAAACTACTAGGAAAAAAATTATAAGGTTGCATGTACATGAATTGTAATGTGTGTACCCAAAATACAGGAGTGTAAATTGACCCTTTGCACTCAGCCAATCTGCAGGGGTCTGTTTGAAGCACAAACAAACAAACAAACAAACCCCATGACACTACAGCGCTTGAAGGGCCTTGGCCCAAAGGCCTGCAGATTGCAAGGTGTCGTGTTGTCAGCACGACGAATCCTCTCGGCCGTTTATCTTGGCTTTCAAGACCAGTCTGTTTGAAGCAGCTCAGACTAATTTTTGTGATTTTTGCAATCAAAATATTTAAAATATAAACACAATAATTTTATATTAAAATGAAAGAAATGTCGTCATACTTTGAACATTATAGCTTATAAATTGATGTTTTGGCCGATTTAGGCTTTATCTTGTGGTTGTGCACAGAAACAGACATCCAGCCAATCCCAAGCCGCTGTTCATATAGATTTATATCGGTTGAGCGCGATCTCGAAACCTAGTTCCCAACTGCATTGTTTGCATTCACCACGTGGTTACCAGACGGTTGAGGCGCTGGCCTTCTGACCCAAACTTGGCAGGTTCGATCCTGATTCAGTCTGGTGGTATTTGAAGGTGCTCAAATAAGTCAGAGCCTCGTGTCTAGATTTACTGGCACACAAAATACTCCTGCGAGACTAAATTCTGGAATCTCAGCGTCTGCAGAAACCATGGAAGTAGTTATTGGGACATAAAGCCAATAACATTACCACACGATTAAGCTACCTCACTCGGCATGAATGGTATTCAGTACGGTTCACAATATTTTAAGTTTTCTTCAGTCTTTCGTGTTTTTCATATTGTTATATCTAAGTCTTTATTTCTCTAGTATAGTACAGTATAGCATAGTCACCATACCATATATCAGTAAAATCGCCTGTAGTTTTGTGTAGATTGAATAGTTCAGTGTAGCTGTAGTTTTATCTACATCCGTGTACATACGGTATTACATTTTACGAGGGCTGCATGCTGCGGTTGTATTGCATCAGCTGTTCTCGCAGCAGTAAAGTACTGGCAACATAGGTAAAGTGATCTCGTGTGTTTTGCGAACTGTCAGTTTAGAAGTAAAGCCGTGCAAAGTATAATACATTGAACTATGAGCAATTCTTCTTCTTATAATGCAGTCTCCCTCCGAAGGTTGGCGATCCAATTGATTATGATTATACGCGAAACGGCAGCACGGAAGATTTCTATTGACGTACGTCCATACCACCGCCGCAAGTCTTTCAGCCAGTAATTTCTCTGTCTTCCCGCAGATCTTTTCCCATCAATCTTTCCTTGAATGATCAGTCGGAGAAGTTCATATCGTTCACCTCTCATGCTGTGCCCGAGGTAGCTGAGCTTACGCTCCTTGATGGTTATGAGAAGTTCTTTCTTGTTGTTCAAGATATTGAGGACTTCTTCATTAGTCTTCTTTTCTACCCGAGATATTCGGAGTATTCTTCTGTATAAGTACATTACAAAAGATTCAATCCGCTTCTCCAATATAAGGCTAAGCGACCACCCTTCGAAACAATACAGAAGGACAGGAAAGACATAACAACGTAGCATTTGAACTCTGAACTGGAGGTTGAGTTCTCGGCTGGTGAATAAGATCGTCATGGTATTGAACTTTTTTTTTTTCAGAAGTACAGTATACATTGTACGTATTGCATGTTATAAGTAACACGTTAAAAAAATTACTACATTTTGAAAACTAGAAATTTGTTTTCAGTAACAGAAATATGCATTATTTGTCTGACTTCTTATTTGTTAAGCCTTAAAGAAAGAACATTTAATGTTCAATGCATTGATATCAGCTTGGTTTGTGTACTGCTGTTAGTTACAAGAAGTTAATTTCATTTTTGTCCCATATTGACTTGCAGTTTTATGACAAAAGAAAATTTATGGAAAGGAACTTTTATAACAGATCCTCTTATTCAATACAATTGTCAAACTATTTTGTTACAGTAAATAGTTTTTAGTGCTAGAACATGTTTCGATCCTCATGGGATAATCTTCAGCTAACAGTAAGAAATCACAAAGAATATAAGTTAAAATAAACTAGATAGAAAGACATACATATTAAAAAAACATCTTGCTGTGTTTTATTTCTAATTATGTTCATGAAATACGATGCCTGAGTCCACATTGATGAGATCATTGATGCAACGAAGAAATGTGAAAATTAAGGCTTGAATGTTCTCATTTGGTGCAGTGGACGTAACAGTCATCACAAAATTCTTCTTAGAATGGTTGTCAATATGGACCTTGATGTAAGAAGCTGTATCTGAATTGTCACACATTCAAAAATCCTGTGCAGATTTGTGTTAGAATATTGCAAATTTTAAAAAAAAATGAAAAACATTGCTGAAATGTTGCCAGTTTTAACGTGACACTTGTGCTGTAGAATTTATGTCCATTACTAAAATGTCAAGACATTAAATTTTGTACTTAATTCAGAGTTTTTTTTTTTTTTTTTCAAACTGTGATTTTCAAACTTTTATACCTAGTGTTGTCTGGATAATATATTATTTTTGTCTTACGGATTTTGCATGACTGCATAACTGTACAGTTAGCTGTGTGGTAATTGGCAGAAGATCAACTGTGCAATGACATGTCTTTATCGACCATTGCGGATGAAATTCAAATATTAAATTCTTTCAGTTTCCATTGTTTGTCTTGTTTATGTGACTCTTAATTTATTATTAATATGACGTATTTTCTTCTGCAGTGTATTAAAATATATATATATATTTTTTTACTTTTTTCAACCAGAACTGGGCAGTGGCCAGAGGGATCCACTCCTGCCTGAACTGGGAGCCGGTCCTAGTTCGTCTTCATCGCTTACTGTAGACGATGAACTGGAAGCTAACCTTGCTGCAAGTGAGCTGTCACGCCAGTCATCCCACACTTCATTATCTGACCCCCTATCCCCTTCACAAGACTTTTCAGACGAAGAATCTGATATATCTAGTGATCTTGAAGTAAATTAGCCGGCTCCTCGTTTCAAGTAACATGCCTGATCCGGCTAAGTGGACCATTGCACATCAGTTGGACTCGTGAAAAGTCTTTGTAGAATCTCCACACTCTGCCAGAACCTCTCGTCATCCTGTCCCCAAGTAAAAATAATTCCAGTGTACTGCGTTTTCGTTTACTGAGTGTGAAGTTTCTTTCATTTTTATGGTGCTGATTGCACAGTGGAAAGATTGGAAATAGAGGTAATTGTGTTATTTAGCCAGTCAAAACAAGTAATTCTCATTTTAACAAGAAGATTTAATCACAAAACTCCACCAATGAATTGGTCTACCTAATTTTCCTCCTGGATGAACCAGATACCAAGTTGAATCCACCGTCCAGTTCCCCCGACTTACCTGTTTGGATTGGAACACATGGATGTTGAGACATTATGTTTACTCAACCGAATTACTTTTGTTAAAAACTACAATGTAATATGTGTAAGTTAAGTGACCAATGTCGCCTATGTGTGCCGCTACACAGGGACCACTTCAAATCAGAGACAGTGGCAAGGCACCAGTAAGAACAATGTCGTCTCTGCCTTTCATTTTAATACCAGTTCACCAACATTTGGATACAAGTAATAATTATAAGAAGGATGATAGTTGAAAACAATGCCTGATAGGAGAGGCATGAACTGCTTTGTCTAAGACAGTACCTGTTACTGCCATTAATTAATTAGTTAATTAATGGATGTAAAATTGAGCGTGTGAGAGCTCACAGAAAAAACGGCAAGAGGGTAATTCTAATTCTGTTTGTATTATTTCTGAGGATGAAGCAAATAAGTTTTCCATCCCTTTTTCAGTTTACTACATATAATAAACATTTCCTTTTGCACTTGCAATTTTAAATAAGTTCAAAAAAATGTTATAAATGGAGTGTTTGTATCAATACAGGGATTGCTGTTTTGTTGTGATATGTTTAGGAAAGTTGAATGTAAATGTTGTAAGCACTCCATTCCTTTCATTGGTACCTAATTCACACACACACACACACACACACACACACACACACACAATATACGTAGTTGCCTTCTGGGTGATCAGCACCAGGAATAGTAGTGTCATTCACCATTAATTTTGTTAAACAACAGAAAACGGCTGCAAGAGTAGAACTGTTTCAAACTGGCTCAAAACCAAAGTTTTCATTTTAAACTGGTCTTGATGGCATTTTTCCCAACAAAACAAAATCTGTGTGAGTTTGACTGTATTTATTTATAATTATGTTTAAGGTGATGATAAAACACCATATATTTATGGAAATCATCTGCTTAAATTTATGTGGAAATTTTAAATTAAATTTCGCATTTTAATTTTGTAACTGTTATGTTGATAGCCAAGTCCGGCAAATTCACATTTCTCGCTAGTGATTCTCTTACACGAAAGTAACTTAATAAATGCACATATTTTATCATGTACAAAGCTTGGGATGAGAAAACTACAGATATATTGCTGATCCTGCTACAAGGTGGACTTCTTTTATTACCAGGCCAGAAGCGTTTCAATAGTGCAGTGTTTTGGCTGTACATATCCAAGCAATCATTGCTTTTGATATGAAAATCTGTAGTTTTATCCCCCTTAAAAAAATATAAAAATCGTATAGATGAAGTGGTGATGTTGAGTCTTGTTACGATAACATTTAGCGTACATATTGTAAATAAAGATTGTGACAGGATGTTGAATTTCTTCCTGCAATATCGTTCTGCCATGAATTTGAAATGCCTCGATTAGTTTCATTCCAGAAAAAGTGATTAAATATAAATGAGGCAGTAACTCAGGATATCATGTGCCCAATGATTTCAATAAGATTATTTTTAGGATGCACTCTTGTGTATAATGTGGGGAACTTGTCTCCGGTTGTTTATTGAGATGCAGTTTAATTTACTTGTAAAAGATTTGTTTGATAGTGAGAATGTACTTTGTTTGTAAATTTCTACTCTTATTTCTTAAGTACTGCATCTTGGGCAATGTGTGTGTATGTTTTAATTTTTGCGAGAATGAATGCTATAGAAAAGAATGCCTTTGTGAAAGGCAATCTTCAGTTCATGTTTAGACACGTGTTTGTTATGGATTAAGTTTTGAAGAAATGTTGGACAGTTGGCGTTGTGCTGTGTATTGTTTTGTCCTTTACAGTGTCTTTGTTCTGATTACTTTTCTGTATTTAAATTTACTCCTTTGTCCTGACAGCATTATTTATTTTCTTGTTATTTCTTTGATGAAGAATTGTATGAATTTAGTTTTCGAAAAAGAAATATTGAAAATAAACCTTTACAGTGAAAAGCATATATTGCCATGGGAGGCAGTTGACTTAATTTTCTGAAGTAGTCTCATAAAAGGCAGCAAAAATAACTTCTTATGGCAGATCAGTATTTCTGTATCTTTATTTTGACATTTCTTATATTTCTGGTTGAGTTTTCTAGAACTTGGACCTAAATGTTTGTTATTTTGTATAACTGGAAGAAAGACAAGTCAGCACAATAAAAGACTGCAGAACTCTTAAATAACCATTATCCTTTACTTACCAGTTTTGTAAAGGCTGTAAAATCTTGATATGTTGCTTTGGATGTCATTATCATATTAGAGATGAAAATTCTCCTTACTTCTTTATCATACATGCAGCAACAATACAGGAAAGAAGTATGGTAATAATGAAATACAGTAGAAGTCCGCTATAGCGAGTACGGCATATAACGAGAACTCCATTATAGCAACGACTTTTTTCTGTCCCTTCAAAATTCCTATATTAAACTGTGTATCGTCCTTTGGTTACAACGAGAACTCTATCTCTGGCACATCCGTTATTACTAGCGATTAAGCGCGCACGATTTTTTTCCGTTACCGATATTTATGCACCCCAGCGATGATATTGCATGCGATTGATCACCTTCGGCATCGTTTCCTCGCTATGTGCAGTAGCGATTTCTCTCATCGACATTCGAAGGCGATGTCGGAGTCGATTAGTAATATCCATCGACAGCTGTTCCGTAAAGAAAATTCGAAATTAAAGAGAACATATTTTCGTACTAAATGCATAAATGTGTCCGATAATGGTTGTTAACTCATTAAAAATTAAGGCTGACTAAACGGCTGCTTAATTTTGAGGCTAAATACTGCAATTAAGAAAGAATGGGATACACCTCGAGATATGGCAGAGTGCTTAACTGATTTCATAGGTTAGTTTGTATTTTGTCACGTCTGGTTAAATTACGGAAAGGCTATTATGAAAATTTATAGTGAGAAAGGTATAATTTCTCTACCGACGCTTGAAGTGTGTTTTCATCGTACGTATAGTACGGTTAAGTTAGGATATGTGACACTGTTTGAATAAGAAAACTGAAACGTTTGCAACAAAATACGATCGATCATCTTCGGTACGGTATAGTTTTCTCACTTTGTGCATTTGCGAGCGCTCTCGTTGACATTCAAAGGCAATGTTGGAGTTGATAAGTAATACCCATCGACTGCTGTTCTCTAAAGAAAATTTGAAATGAAAGAGTATAACACGTTTTCGTAATGCGTAAATAATGTGGCCGATAGCAGTTGTTAATTCGTAAAAATAAAGACTGAATAAACGATATCTTAATTTTAGTGTTATATACGGAAATTACATAAGAATGTCATACACCTCAAGATATGACAGAGTACGTCACTGATTTCAGAGGATATTTCATATCTTCTCGCGTCTGGTTACAGTTATTTACATGTAAATTTTTCGCGAGGAGGTTATTTCTCTACATGCGTTTCAAATATGTTTTAATGATAAGCTACATATACGGTTAGGTTAGGTGACGCTGTGTGAAGAAGAAAGCTTAGGTATTTGTCACAGAAATCTCTGGAGTGATACTGTATTTCTCCGAATCCAAGACTTTTTTTTTTTTTCTCTCAGAATCTCATGCGAAAACTCAAGGGTTGTTGCATTCGCGGCCTAACAGTAAGTTAAAGGAATACCACTGGCAACTACCGCGGTAACCACGCTGCTCTTTTCACACGTGCACAGAACTCATTGACAATAAACAACCGCCTCTTTACTACACATCGCTACCGGTTGTACAGTGTACAGTGCCTGTGTGTTTCTCAAATCTGCAGAATGGCATCAAAACATGCGACCCTTCAAATTCTTAGAAAAGCCATGGCTACTCAGCGGCAGAGTCATAACGCGTCTATTGTACTTGACGCTTAGTAAAATTAAGGTTTATAGACAGCAGGAATATTTTCGTGATGGATAGTCGTATTGTAAAGATACGTGGAAAAGGTATTGCCGGCAAATTTTCAACGGGTTCTAGTCGATATTATGATGCCAATTTTAAGTTGATGTTTATTAAACACTCGGAAATGTAGATTAATTGTGCAACCGCAAGAAAATACGGCATAGGCCTAACTAAAGCCAATATTTGGCATTAGCGTGAAGACAAAGAGCTAAAAAAATGCGTACTGTATAAAAAATGCATTCAGTGGTCTGCAACAAGGATGCTTTAAAGAAGTCGATGATGAAATTGTGAGGTATGTGCGTGAAAAACGCAAGGGCGGTTGACCATACCGTGGCGCAATAAACTCGTTTGTTGACTTTCAACGTTCGCGATTAGGCCTATACATCGCTAGCCGTTGTATTTGGCCGCACCCGACAAGCGAGACATGCGTGTAGCGGTAGCCGGTTATATCTGACGCTGTGTAAAAGTAACAGTTTTATAGACAGCAAGAATAATTTCCTGATGGATCGTTGTATTGTAGAGACGCATGGAATAGGTATTGCCGGAAAATTTTCAAGGAGTTCTCTTCGGTATTATGATGCCAATGTTAAGTTAATGGTCCTTTAACCCGCGGAAATAATCATTTTGCAGCCGCACAAAAAAAAATATATACGGCGTGACGAAAGTCAATGTTCGGTGTCTAAAAATAGTCTAAAAATGCGTAGGCCTGTATGATTTTACAAACTTCTTTTTTAGCCAGATTTTCATTTTTTGAAGGAAAAAGTTGGGTTCATCTTGGATTCGGAGAAATACGGAACTATATTTTTTTCAGAATGAAATTAAACATACACTTTCTTTTCTTTTTTCATGAATTATTAAGAAAAGAATATTTATTAGGACAATTTCTCTATGGAATATTGTACAAGTGTTTCCTTGACGACTGCTTTCTATTGTAGAAATAATTTATATATTTTCTCTTGAGTTATTTGTTTGTTTTAATCTTGTCAATCTTATGTTAATTTTAAGGACACTTCCTCTAAAGAATTACTTTGTCAATTTTATACATTTTTCATCTAAACAGTGTTATGTGGCTGAAGATGTTGATAATATACGAAACATGTACCACTTTTGACCATTAAAAATTGCCTTAAGCAATCATTGTATCGACTAGGTGGAAAATAAATACTTAATTGTGAATCTTTCATGTAGTATCGGATTACGAAAAATAACAAACAAGTAAGCCGTAGTGTGAATATCATCTGCGGAAACGCAAGTTTTGAACAAACTGATTGCCGTTTCATACCGATTTTAAAGTGCATGAGGGGTTTTCTGACTTTTATACAAAAATCGGATATAACGACAATCAGTTATAGCGAGTAAATTTTTCGCTGTTATGTATTCTCGCTATAACAGACTTCTACTGTAGTTGTTTCAGAAGCTATGGAGCTTATACTGAAAATGCTAAATACTCGGATGCTCAATAAATTTACGTTGACAGCGGTAAGGATGAAGTAGTTAACTGCTTATCATAGGAAAAAGAGAACAAACATACTAACATTTTGTAGTTTCAGTTTCCTCTTTTGACAGATGGGAATTTAATTGAACATTACATAATGATGAACAGTGGATTTTGAGAGTTTATTCTTAAACATGTTGGGCCCTACTGCAGACACTATTGCCTATTTTGAGTGTTTCTGATAGGCTACAGTGGACACATGTGTACACCGGCTCAAAATTGATTGCATACACACTTATTGACTTGTATACAGGATTTGGCAGTGTCTAGTAACCATGAAGTCCTTTCTGTTATAATCCATGCAACAGGCTCCAATATTATAAATCATACATCTATGATATATTATAGAGATTTTATTATACATTCATGGACTAGAATATTTATTGGGCATCGTACATTTAAATACGAGAACATTTATTTTACTTAGTTTCCAGCTTGCTTGTCAATTTCTCTCCTATGCAAATAGTGATAAAAATGAACAAATTGCAGTAAACAGTGAAATTAGGAAAGCACAAATTGTCACGAGGAAGTATTAATAACTTGAAGTTGCTTACAGTAGTCTATTACCATTCAGTTATATGCATCCTACTCCAGTTGTTGGGTGTTAACACTCAAACCCTGGTTACCCAAGTTTCTGAAGCATGTGTCAGTATTTGTACATCTGGTAGATCACTCTTTTGCTGTTTTGGGGGACATTCTACTCCATGCTAAGTTTCTAACATTTTTGAGGGCGAATTATTTATTTGCTCATTTCTTCCATGTTCCTGTATTAAGCTGCCAAGGTTCTTTCTGTGACTCGCTTATTACACTGCTTCCAGCCTCTTGTCGGGTCAGTCTAAATCATAAGCCTTTCGATCATCCTCTTTGTTCACACCATCTCTCTCTCTCTCTCTCTCCTTTGATCCAGTCCTCCCTTAATTTCTTTACCTGCTCCTCCACTCCTTTCAACTATCACTCCCTTTGTCTTTGCAATGGTTCCACTTGCTCTATTTCTCTAACCTTCTTTTTGGATTGATGCATAAGTTTGTGCAGTTCTTATATTTTATTTTACTGTCACTGTCATGTACTGTGTAACTCTCAATCACTCAGTCATGTATTCACCTCCACTCTCTGTGGCATTCTGCCAACGTTAAGATAGCAGTTGAATGCCTTGCCTGTAGAACTGTTTTGGTTTTGACCGGAAGAAATCTGTTAGCCATTCTGCAAGAGAAGCTTCGTCAGGAAACACTTGCCTCTGAATGTGGTTAGAAAGAGAGCGGAAAAGATGGAAATCTGAGGCGGCAAGGTGAGGCAGGGAATACGGAGGATGAGGAAGAGGTTCCCAACCAAGTTGAGCAATCACATCTTTGGTAGATTGCACTGTATGCAGATGAGCGTTATCATGCAGCAATAAGACTGGTTGTTGTCAATAGCAGCGGCAAGCCGTCTTAGCTGGTCATTATGCACAGCAGAAGTAATCGTTACATTTTTCAGAAGAAGTTCATCTTGGTTCCACCAAACACACAACATGATTTTCAGTGAATGGGCACTATCCTTGGCACAGGGAGTTGCTGTTTTTTTTTTTTTTTTTTTTTTTTGATGGGCTGAGCCGCTCTTTCCTCTTCATGTTGACATACAGGCACCATTTCTTATCACCGGTGACAATGTTTGAAAGGAATGCTTTGTGCCTATCACAAGCCAACTGGTGCCGGGCAAGCAATGACGAACAGATATTTACTCGTTGATTTTTGTTACTGTCACTTAGCGCATGTGGTACCCATATACCCAATTTCTGTACCTTACCCATAGAATACAAATGGCGTACAATAGTTGACTGATCACATTAAAAATCTTGCGCCATTTTCCACGTCGTTTGATGAGGATTCTCATGAGGCAACTCATTCAAGCAATTTTCGTCAAAATCTGAAGGTCTTCCAGAATGTGGGTCATCAGACAAGTCGAACCGTCCTGCTCGAAAACGGGAAAATCATTTTTGTGCTGTTACTTCAACAATTGCTTCGTTCCCATACTCTTCACAAATTGTTCTCGCAGTTCCTGCTGCACTGGATCCTCGGTTAAACTCAGAGTAAAATGTCTTAAATGCTCACTTTTCTCAACTTGACATTCCATATCCATTTGTCTGAAATATATACAAATAATACGTTCACAATCAAGAAAACCTGTGTTTTACAACACACAAACTCCAAACTCAGTTAAAACAATGGAATAACAATAAGCAATCCCTTCATGCTGCATTGTTGCAACCCAAAAGAATACCACATGACCTTACGCATTGACCCTGTATTTAATAAATTATCTATTTTTGTTGCTGCTATTCTCCTTTTCAAAAATTTCATCTCGCTGACCTGGTGCCTACTTATCTATGTTCTCCTGGTTACCCAAGTTTCTGAAGCACATGTCAATATTAGTATGGTAAAGTTAGATAATACTGTGATAAACGTTAATAAATCATCATTTATTCTGGAACAAAATGCAGGAATAATGCAAAATTAACACAAAAGATTATCTAAATGTATACACTAATGTAAACACAATGAGAACAGAACAGGAATAACATCAGTGAGCAAAAACAAATAAAAATGCAATCGCTTACACCTATAGATCAATATCGTGATATATTTCATGTGGTAATTCCATGATATGGTATCTGTAGTCCAGTGTTAAATTTAAACTTTGTAAAAATGTACGAACAACTCAATAATCAAAAGAAATAATTTTATAACATGGAAAATAGACAGTACGAAAAATAGTTTAATAACATGCATGACCTGCTTATAGATATTTAATCATCATCCAAAATCACAACATTGTCACATTTTCTACACAGTAAAGTAAAGCAAAGTCATCTCCGTACAGGCCATGAAGGCCCTTGAGGGGTGGAAGGTAAAGGCTTGCACTATCCGTGACCTCAGCACTTGATGGGATAGAGTGGTTAGCTCTACGTAGTGATGGGCAGTCTGAGACGAGGTCTTGAGATTTCTCGGGATTTCTCGAGACTAGCGCAGGCACTATTTCTCGCGAGAAATTTTGAGAGATCTCGAGAGCGTTGTCCCCACTTTGTGTGGCGAGCAGCGTGTCTCAGGCCTACATTTATGTATTGATTAGGTGGAATTTTTCTTCCCTTTTATTACGATTGGTAAATGTCAATACGGAAAATGAAATTCATAAATCAAGAGGCCTACAGCTAGACGGGGCTGAATGTTATTTTCGCCGAGTATGCGAATAGCAAACCACGCACCTTCTCCTTTCCGTAAATACGTGTCAACAAGCGACTAGGGCGTTCATTTCTCTCATTTCTAGCGAGGTCTATTTTGACGCAGTATAATTACAAAGGGTACGCATTCTGGCATTGTATGCAGTGGTATTGTAAGTACACGAATGAATAGGCTAAGTACGGAAACTGACGGCTACTGTAGGTACACCTACCTGGACACTAGAGGCGTGCATTATTCGAACTCGAGACGAGGCAAGATGCACCCTGCTGTATATGCAACCACCATTATGCATGAGTGGAATGTGTAGTCTAAAATGCTCGAGTTTGCTCCACTTCTTTCAACAGGTAGGTGTACATCGTTATCAGATCCCAAATTCAGTATCATATTATGACCACTGCTTGTATTTACCGATATTTTGGTGACGAAGGAAATAATTCCTTACAATGTTATAGAGTATTTGCGTCATATGTAAAGTTAGCATAATTACCCAGCAACAACAAGAGTAAAACAAGAAATTACATGGAGAGAAAATATTAGAAGAAATGCTACTAATTTAACATTCTAAATCCAGCAGATAACCACAAATTCAGTGTCTGTCGTTTACAGCTTTTACTTTTCACTTTACTCTACCACTTATCATCTTCTGAAACGACTTGATACCGGAAGAGAATCTATCAAAGACTGCTGCAGGTAATTTATTCCAATCCCTTATGGTCCTGTTTACGAAGGAAAACTTGCCCACATCAGTATGCTGGTTATTATTACACTACTGTAAGTGATCATTGCCACCGGGATATTTCCCATTTGCGATGCATTTGTTAATAATAATAAACAGGTGCTTCGGTATAAGGCAGCACAATGTGTTATTGTGTCTAGTTGTACGCGACAACTTGAAGACGATGTCCAAAATGCAACGTAAGTCGTGGATGTTGGTTATTTTGAAGAGATGCCACACAGCACAGCCCGCTGTGTTATTCAAAAGAAGTAAAATTCGTCAGCAGAAATACTTCTGGGATGATCTGACACTTAAAAACACACACAAATGCAGAGGAACAGTCACAGAACACATCCGGTCCGGCCTGTATCACAGAAAGCTACCCTGTCGACAATGATTGCGAGACATCCAGGTAGGTGTACATCCTACAGCTTGCAGCACACGGGAATTATTTTTATTTTTTATTCGAACCCGGGGCCCTTTGAACCAAATGCCAGCACGCTAACCATTGAGCCGGACTGAATCTGTCTCGAGAGCGGAAAAGAGAGAAGTGGAGCAAAGTCGGGCATTTTAGATTACACATTCCACTCATATGTAATGGGGGTTGCATACATAGCAAAGCACATCTTCCCCGTCGCAAGTTCGAATGATGCACACCTCGAGTTTCCAAGTAGGTGTACATCCTATCTACAGTTATTCAAAAATTATGCAGGATTATTCAGCTAAGATGTCCACGCCAGATAAGTCGTGAACAGTCTGTTTTCACTTTCGTTACTGGTATTAAGGGGTTCATAGTTGAACATGCAGTACTTTTCCAGGCTTTTGACAAAATGTATTGGCTCACACGTTTTCATATGAGACCGTTATTTCGCGCAATAACTGCCAATGATATACTATCAAGTTTACAGTCGTAGTTACTAGTACGTCGCACAGCTTACACTGTCTCGGTCTCGAGATCTGCGACGCCAGTCTCGAGCAAGAGCGTTAGCCATCACTAGCTCTACGCCCGGCCGCCTTTGCCCCCAGCAATTAACCTGGTACTCATTTTTGGTGTAGGCTGAGTGAATCTCAGGGCCATGTGCACCTCCGGAAGTGGAAATCTGGTTTCTTAAATTTTACGACTTCCTGACAGGGATTTGAACCCATGTCCTTCCAGGCGAACCAAGCACGCCTTTACAGCCTCGGCCAAGCAGCCCCTTTTCCTACACAGTATCTCAAAATATACACAAATAATACGTTCACAATCAAGAAAACCTGTGTTATACAAAACACAAACTCCAAACTCAGTTAAAACAACGGAATAACAATAAGCAATCCCTTCGCGCCGCATTGTTACCACGTTGTTTGACGAGGATTCTCATGAAACAACTCATTCAAGCAATTTTCGTCAAAATCTGTCCAGAACGTGGATCATCAGACAAGTCAAACCATCCTGGTCGAAAGCGGGAAAATAATTTTTATGCTGTTCTTTCAGCAATTGCTTCATTCCCGTACGCTTCACAAATTCGCCCACTTCAGTTCCCTTTTCGTGAAACCATTCACAACAAAATCCATTCTGCCCCATTTTTTTTAGAGCAACATCACTTGCATATGAACAAACACACATTCTCATTGCTGGAATATTTGCTAATCTGGCTAACTGAACTCGAACTAGCTGTAGTAGTTTCCTTTCGCCATTGAAGAGGTCCTGGTTCTAGTAGCAGGATGAGCACATGAGCCTTGGGGTCACTTTTTTGTCGCTGTTGGATTATGTGCCAAATTCTCACTAACAACCTTTCTAACAGCACTTAGAAGTCGATTACTAATATAGCTGCCACGGTGCGATTTTTGAATTCCTGCTCTCCCAGGCCCACCTACTCAAGATATGTAAGAAAGAACATAAGCTTCCAAGCGCTCTCCATTGTTCGTAACTAACATCAAAGCACACAGAAAAATAGAGCCTTCTTTCTACTATATATAATAAGATTATCATTTGCCTACCATGTATACAGAATATATAACTCAATTTACACTAACGTCAACATATTTAACATAGTACTTACCCATTTCCTTTTCCCAATTCACAGTTTGATTTCCTCTCCCATTGTGTCTGTGGCTTCTTGGTCGGTGCCATTACTCTCACTGCAGGACCACAGTACAAGGAAATTATTTTCCTTGAAAACGACCCTCTGCTCATCTTAGTATTACTGTGATACAAGTTCAAATAAAGTATCACGATTACACTGTATACGACAGTAATACCTAACTTCATCCTACATCTGGTATATCACTCTTTTGCTGTTTTGGGGGATATCTCTACTCCACGCTTTTGAATATTTTTTAGGAATGTTCCTGCTTGTCTCTCCAATTCATTTATTTCCTCATCATTTCTTCCATTTTCCTTTGTTAAGCTGCCTAGGTTCTTGAAGCTTTCCACCTTCATCAATTGTTGCCCACCTGTCATTACTCCAGTTGTTGATCTATCCTTCTTCCTGGTTGTAAATATGAAAAGAGAGCTAACAACCATCAAGGAACGAAAGCTCAAGTACATTGGATATATCATGAGAGGTGAAACAATATGAAGTTTCCCAACTCGTCATCGAGGGAAAAATTGAAGGAAAACTGTCTGTGGGGAGACGGAGAAATTCCTGGCTTAAAGACCTTTATAGGGGAATAGTGTCAGAAGTAGTTTATAAGCACAATCTCACTCTTATACAAAACTAGTAGCCTGTTGCAGCAATAGCTGTAAACTTATTTCTTGTCTCATTGCTTCGCGAACATTATGATATGATGTAGCTTATGGGTTATTTAGAAAAGTGTAGGAAAGTCTTTGGGGTCTCTGGATTAAGAGAGGGATTTGTAGAATTTTGACAACGAATTATGTTCGCAAGACTTGACTATTGCATAAAGCTGGCCCTATAATGTTCAGCAATTTTCACTAGACAGTAAATTTGAAATGTATTGATGAATCATCCCCTGAATCTTAAACAGTAGGGACCTAATCCTGAAATGTGGCTAAGGTTGGCAGAAAAGGATGCAAAGGACATTGTACTATTATACTGCCTTATATGGCCCATGAAGTCATTATCATGTACCTCGTTTACTTGAGATTGTGGCAATACAAATTAAAATGTCCATTTACCATTTCCGCAGTGAAATGTCGTGCTTCGCAGTGCATACAGATTTTGTTTAATAAATTTTCACTGAATAATTCGATGGACGTTTTATTGTGAATAGTGTTCTGAGACAACGGTCTTTGTTTCCTATTGCAAAAAGTATTAACTCGATACCTAGTTCGAGCTCTGACATGTCCAGTGCTTCGTAAAACAGCACACCTTCTTCGGCATCCTTTCTTAGGAACTGAACACCCTTCACAAAAGAAAATCAAAAAGAGAGTGTGTGTGTCAGGTTAGAATAATAATTGGCTTTCTGCTAGGTAGCAGTCAAAGAATAAGTAACCCTGAAAATAGAACTAAGATCAGAAAGAAAGAGTATCCAATTGTTAATAATACTTCCTTCACTGCACTCCAAATTTAATACAATGGTGCTTTTGCTATGAAAAAAAATCAAATGGTCCATAATGGTGCTGTTCAATGAAACAACTGACACTCAACGTGCTCTGCAGTCTTGTTTACCTGCTAACGGCAGTTCATTTGGTTTGAAGAAGAAAATATGCAACCATATAAGTGTGCTCCTGACCACTAAACATGACAAACAGAATAATTATGTTTCTATTAGGTGCAGACTGTGAGATAAGCAAGCATAGTTAGTTGTATGCACTGGAGAAACCACTGTGTGAGAGAATTCCCGTTTGCTGGTACAATGGTGCTATGTTTGCATGTAATGAAATGGTCAACATTGTACATGGACAGCACACTCCTGTGGCAGTCGATGAAACATTACATTGAAACTTCAGCGGATCATGCGAACACATATTCACAGACTCGCACAGCCATCTACTGGCAAATGCAGTTAAATGAAACACACAGCACCATATTTTGGGAATATATTACAGTTTGAGTAAAATAAAGAACTTTTTGAAATACAGAATATCTTGGGCTTTCTGTTTCTTGCTTATTAGAACCAGCATGGAACAACAACTTTCATTCTGGTGATAACACGATTTCACAGAGCCATCTATCGGACTGACAGAGAAAGATCTGTATAGACAACTTCCACAGAACCCTCCATCAGGCTGGCATTGAAAGTCTGCAGAGACAACTTTCATAGGGCAATATGCTGGTGCATATAGTTAACTGAAATGATGTGGGCATCATATTATTCGAATAAATGACTATTTTATGCAACTAAAGGACTTAAATAAATTTTTTTAGTAATCCTGAGATGGAGACCTTTCATTTGATGTTAACACATAGGCATTAGTATTGTGTTTTTCTCACAATATTGTGTTACACATTCAAATTTTATATGTGTGTGTATATATATATATATATATTTACTTATTTCATTCTCTTGAACTTCCTGTTTTCTATTTCCCCACACCATTGAATCTTATGTAAACACCATTGCTTTCATCTTTTCCTCCCCAATTTCCTCTGCCACTCTTGTTATATCATCCATTACTAGAATGAAAAGTAATGGTGAGAATGCACTACCTTAATTTAAACCATTCTGTTCTAGCTACCATTCACCATCATGTACCTTTTCAATATTCAGGAAGGCCATCAGTAAATTTTTCTTATTACTGCCATTCTTGTAGCTGTTTTACAGCAAAGATGAGATCAACAGCAGACCTTCCTCATCTGAATCCATATTGTTCTTCTCTCTAACATCCTACTTTAACCTAAATCCATCACCCCAAAATCATTTTAAAAATCTTAGCTCAGTTACAAATTAGTGAGATTCCCCAATAGTTTTTTACACCCCCTTCTATGTCTTTTCTTGAAGATACGTACAGTTATTCCCCTCTTCCATTGTTCTGGTGTCTTCTACTTTCATACAACCCTCATCATCCGATATAGCCTCTCCAGCTGCTCTCACCATTTCCACACTGGCCTCATCCAAACCAGTGCCTTTCCTCCTTTTATCTTCTGCAATACTATTTCCACTTCCTTCTGTCCATGTTAAGTCAGTTTGCCTGTGTAGTTCATCTGCATCCTTGTCTGAGTTTACATTCGCTTTTAACCACAGTACTTTTTTCACGTGGTTTAGAGTTCCTCCTTTTTCTCCTCCTCCTTGCCATCTTTATTTACCATTTTGACATACTGTACCCTACAGGGCACAACACTGCAGGATCACATTTACCTGCTCACCTGTTATTACATATGGGCACCAGCTCAACTGCAGTCGGCAGAAAGGTCGTTCACTGGGTTCTTGTGACGAGAGGATTATGGGAAACAATACAATTACAGTAAACTACTGAATGAGGAACACTTTCGCTACGATATGAATTTTGAGCATAAGTCAGTATATTAGAAAAATTAGGGTACTTACAATAATTGCACCTGTAGTGCCAAAATAAGTGCCTCAAGGGCTCACATCAACAATTTTAAAAGAAAACAAAGAAATACATTTTTGCATGATGATGTTGCGCTTAAGTTGTAGATCTGTGAACCAGGGAAAAAACGGATGTGTCCCCTACATGGAAACAGCACCACTATGCCTACGACATATAGGACATGATGGTAGAATTAGGGATATTCCGCAGAAACTGGAGCTATTATTAGAAAGTTCTCTCCCATTTTGGGAAATTTATATACACCTAAATAGCAGCACAAATAAGTATATTAAAAAAACGCCTCAGATAACCTACTCTACAGCCATGGTTTACATATATACCTGGACGTGAACCCACGTCCACCAGGAAAAACTTTGTGTCAACAGATGGACTATCGTTACCAATTATATAGTGTCAAGGTAACTTAAGTATAATACGCAACCATAAGAAATGCGAAACAAACAAAAAATAAAGAAAGGGAGGTAAAAAGTCAAAATAAATGAAGCAACTGTGTCCCCAAACCGCTTCTCTGCCAAAAGAAGAATGACCTTCCCCCGGGCGATTTAAAGATGGCGAAGCCTACCCCCCCCCCCCCCCAATGAGCAGGCCGTACATCGACCCTGCTGTCTCGCCAAGGGCCTGGCCGACATCACCAAAAAAAAAATTTGTAAACAAACTACCACCTGACTTCGTACCCTATATCTGGCGCTCTTCCGGCTCCCTTCACAAAGGGGTTTATACTTCTACACATAGCGAAGCAAAATGACCATAAAAATGAGTGAGGAAAAACACCTCGCACTCTACGTATCCGACCCCATTAACAGACCATCACGGGCCGCAATTATATCACATAAAGTGTTCTACCATACTATCTCGTAAAATCATTCCCGACCATAATACGGCGAGTTCCCGGTAACCTTGGGGGTTAGAGGTTCAAGCCCGTGTTTGGCAGAGTAGCACAGAGTCAAATAGCTGTAATGCCTGCGCCTACGTTACAGTTTACGTCCATCTAAGTCACGTAAATAGAGCCATGCTTATAATTAAATACCGTCAGCATGCACACCTTACATTACGCAGATATGTCTGCCCTCCCCCTGGAATGTAATGGTAATTACCCATAGTAATCCTAATCCTACAAGGAAAACGTATTCAACGACCGACCCAAAGGAAAATATCTGGTCTATCGCTCTCAAACAGCTCATACCAACTACGCACACTACATCTTGCCGTGTTATCAAGTTGCATCATCATTTTCTGCATTACATATAGGGAAAAAGAAAATCTATCTACCCTTACACTATAAATACATCAGAACAACCTTAATACGCAGCCTAATAGGCTACAATCAAATCCTATGTTAATATTTACAAGTTTAATCCTTCCATTTCTGCGTAACGCCCCAATCCTACTGCATGCCTAGGAAATTATGGTCCACTTATCTCATTATGATGACCTCCTCCTCTCCTCATCTGGGTAGGCTATAATGATCTAGCCTATCATCGTAGCGGTCTCGTCCAGGGTCGATCCTTGAAGTCCAGTTTCCACGTACCGCTGGTCCATGGTGCTGTTTTCTTGAGGGATGCCTCGTTCAAGGTAGTGTCTTCTCGAAGCCACGTTCTGAAGATCTTGCAGCTCACGTCTCTTGGAACACGTCTCGGCCTCTTACTACAATGAGATGCCTACTTTAATTACAACACATCATTCTGGACTTTTATTTAAGGTTGGAGCTAGCATACAGTTCTAACATTCTGCAACATTACAACTCCTTGTCCTCTATTCTCATATAACCATATACTCACTAACTTGTGCACTATGTCACTATCTGTTTTCAGCCCTCGAACTTATTTATTTATTTATTTATTTATTTATTTATTTATTTATTTATTTATTCACAAAGCACAAGATACAGCTACACTGAGCAAATTTCACTTGCACTGCCAACAGACTATTTAACCAACGTAAACTTTCATAATAAAATATAACAAACATAACAAAATATAACAAGATCAGGTACACAGCCTACTAATAACTGTCCAAATCGAAAACCATAAGAATGTCCATATTGATAGCCAAGTCGTCATGGGTCAAGATGGCGGTATAATCCCTTCACATCAACTTATCTTTAAGAGGCTATTTACACACCTCTCGAATACACTTTTATTTGATGCTATATCGAGTTCTTGTCTCCTGTTAATATTGTTAAAGAGTGTCGGGAGGCGGATTAGGAAAGATCGTTGAAGTATTGAGTGCTGAGTGTGGGGAATGTGGAGAAGGTCTTTGGTTCTGGTGGAGCGGGAAGGAACACGGAGAGAGAAGAGTGAGACAAGATGTTCCGAGCGGTAATGCCCATTTAAGATCCCGTGGAGGAAACTCAGGTCAGCTACCTGTCGCCTGATGTGCAGCGGTGACATATTAATTGCCATTAATACCTGCTGCGTAGACAGATTTCTGAGCTTGGGGTTTCTGTTCCTTACAACTGCAGCAAAGAAGGACACTGCTCTGTCTAACTGCTTAGTATTGGAGGGGGAGGCTGTTGTCCAAATAGGAGAGCAGTAGTTTAAGAGAGGTTGAATGATCGTGAGGAAGAAGTGACGAAGAGCAATGGGGTCAGAAATTTCTGTGAAGCGATAGAGAATGCCTAGTAATTTCATAGCCTTGGTTGTATATGTTTCTATGTGGGTCTTAAATTGTAATTTTGTATCAAATATTACACCTAGGTCACGCTGTTGCGTAACTACGGTGATGGGCTTGTCGAGTAGGTAATATGATTTACATACTATCCACTTCATATCCGTATCGACTATAAGATCCAATTAATTGAAGGAACAAGAATCCACCTGATCAATACTTTCACTTTTATTTAGCCTTAGGCTATTTCAATAGACATTAGATTAAAAGTTCAGAACATGTTTCGAATGCGTTGCATTCATCATCAGCTGCTTGCATTTGGCAAAAGTAAAAATTAGCTAAAAACAGTCTCACAATTTTCTTAAAACCTTAAAAACAAGTGTTAGTAGTGCGTGTGTGAATGGATGGGGGGGGGAAGAGGGGGGGGGGGGGGATGCATTGAAGGCGTTTGTTAGTTAAACTAAGACTTATTATTAAAAATCTTAATGTTAAAACACTGATGGACTAAAGTACAGTTCACTATGAGTCTTGTGAATTTTCCATGAGTTCGTTGAATTACTGAAGAACTTGTATGCACTATGTGAAGTATTTCTGTTGAGCTATTAGTAAAAAGTTTCCTTGAGAAGGCATCCGGTGTTTTCACGTCTCTTGTCTCCTGTTGAGTGGAGAGGTGTGGCTTGTTTCGAATATGAAGTTTGCTAATTTGTAGTTTGTATGAAAACAGTCGGATCGTCTGTATCACGATCTGTAACTGGCAGGAAAAATGCGGCTGTTAGTTGGAGTTTGAAAGACGTAACGGATAATAAGTCTTTAAATGTAGGAAAGTATAAAAGTATGAACTTATCCTTGTCTTGCGTGTTAGTTTAACTTCCCGTGCTGCGGGAGTGGGTTTAATCCGGCTGCCTTCAGCCTTGTATTGTAACTGTGTGCTGTAGTTCGTGAGTTAGCCTGGTTAGGAGGGAGGGGAAATGCGGACGCGTCGTCATTTGCTATATCGAGATACATTGAGTTATTACGAAGGAAGCAAACACGCCCAGCGCATACTTCAAGCAATCACAAGGCCGATACGTCACAAGCAGTAACCTCCTCCCCGCCCGATATAGCAAATGACGACGCGTCCGCATTTCCCCTCCCTCCTAACCAGGCTAACTCACGAACTACAGCACACAGTTACAATACAAGGCTGAAGGCAGCCGGATTAAACCCACTCCCGCAGCACGGGAAGTTAAACTAACACGCAAGACAAGGGTAAGTTCATACTTTTATACTTTCCTACATTTAAAGACTTATTATCCGTTACGTCTTTCAAACTCCAACTAACAGCCGCATTTTTCCTGCCAGTTACAGATCGTGATACAGACGATCCGACTGTTTTCATACAAACTACAAATTAGCAAACTTCATATTCGAAACAAGCCACACCTCTCCACTCAACAGGAGACAAGAGACGTGAAAACACCGGATGCCTTCTCAAGGAAACTTTTTACTAATAGCTCAACAGAAATACTTCACATAGTGCATAAAAGTTCTTCAGTAATTCAACGAACTCATGGAAAATTCACAAGACTCATAGTGAACTGTACTTTAGTCCATCAGTGTTTTAACATTAAGATTTTTAATAATAAGTCTTAGTTTAACTAACAAACGCCTTCAATGCATCCCCCCCCCCTCTTCCCCCCCCCCCCATCCATTCACACACGCACTACTAACACTTGTTTTTAAGGTTTTAAGAAAATTGTGAGACTGTTTTTAGCTAATTTTTACTTTTGCCAAATGCAAGCAGCTGATGATGAATGCAACGCATTCGAAACATGTTCTGAACTTTTAATCTAATGTCTATTGAAATAGCCTAAGGCTAAATAAAAGTGAAAGTATCGATCAGGTGGATTCTTGTTCCTTCAATTAATAGGTAATATGATGTCGGTAGAGGAGATTTACGTAGTGTTATGGTCATGTGGCTGCATTTTTGTGGATTGGGGATAAGTTTCCAAGTACGGCACCAGTTCGAGAGGGCATTAAGTGAGGACTGTAGCAGAGCTGCATCTCCTGGATTCCTGATCTCCCTAAATATCGTGTTTTCATGCCTGCCTAATTCGGATTCACAAGTCTATCAGAGAATGAATATAGACCTCCTTAGCCTATTGTCCGCACTTCCTCTGCACCTCGCGAGCTTCGCCCTTACCGCTTCATATTGACGTCTATAAGTACAGCGTTCTTTAGTTGCCAATGAATTAGCCACACGTGACCTCGCTGGTAAGTATCTAAATATTGTCACACCTACGAATCTACCACATGTAACTTTATAGATCACCGATCCACTGAATCAAAGTTAGCGCACTGCACTAATTACTCACTGTCTTTGTTCTGAACAAAAAGGTTTCTGGCGCAATCTAGGCAGACGCGACGCGCACGAGCAGCAATGTGATCGTTGAATGAATGCCCTCCTCCTCATCTCTCAGCTCTTATAGGAGACACCAAGCCAAACGATGCTAGGGAATGCCCCGAGAAACAACTTGAGTCTGGAATGTGGCCACTAAAGATCTTCCCACGGTGGTTCGGCTTGCTACGTATTTATTGATTTAATTATATGTTAATAGACTTTGACGTATCGTTGGCTTCGTAAAATTCTGGCGATAATTTCCATCCTTTTACTGTTCTGAAAAGCCTTCAAATCGAAGAATTATGGCTTAATTCCTGTGGTGTGGCGAACCTGTCTTCTCCCGCTTAAAATTTTGTTAGGGTGGCGCTGGGACTTCCCATAACAAAATCTTATCTCTCTTTCTCTCTTCCACATATATTCTTTCTCACTTGTACACAGCCACACCCTGCCTCAGGAATTACCTTCTGGATTCCCGTGCTCTGTATAGCATCACGCCCTCACAATCGGCATCCTATTGTGCAATATTTTTACTGCATTAAATACCCATTCTCACGATTAAATAGAATGGTACAATACTTCATCTTTTCTTTAATTTTTAAAGTTCCATATATCCTTTTTCTACTACCTTCACTATATTTTCTATTATCTTGGTCCACCTTTCCATCCACCACCTCCTCTCTTCTGCCACCACCCTTTCTTGCTCCTTTCTATCTTGACTAATACTCTTCTCGCTTTTACCATCCTATTTTGAACCATATCCTACAAGCACTATTCTTCATATGCATTATATCTTTCGTTCTGCCATTCCGTCATGGGGTTTCCTTCTATCTTTTCTTCATACTAATCCTTGCACACACTACTTCCATTGCCTCTGTATGTTGTTGAGTCATGTTGTTGTTGTTGTTATTATTATTATTATTATTATTATTATTATTATTATTATTATTATTATTATTATTATTGGTTCATCCATTGATATGTTTACCTTTACTGTTTTCAGATACTCCCGTAGTAGTATTCTCTTCTTTCAGCTCCTGACCCCTCCTTGTCCTTAGTCTTGCTCAGATTCAATACCAATAGTTGAGGGTCACTCTCCAAAGCCTCTGATGGCATTGCTTTATCTGTAATGACCCTCTTCATGTAATTGTCAAAGAGCATTTAGTCCACCACTGACTTCATCTCTACAGTACCAGCTTATTGCATGGCTCTCTTCCTTTTTGAACCAAGAGTTTCCAAACCAGAAATCAAGCAATTTCTCACCTTCCTCATTTTTACTCCCCCAACTGTCTGTTCTGTTTGCCAACATGTGCATTCAAATCCCCAATTACTATCATGTTCCTTCCTCTCATCTGCTTCTGTATTTCTTCTTCAACGCCTTGTAATGTGCAGCCTTCTTCTGGGCACTATCTCATAGGTTCTTTCCCTTCAGTACTATTTTAATTTTTATTATAATGTCGCTTATTCCCTTTACCTCCTCCTTCAAACAATATCTCGCCACTATTCTCACTCCATTCCCACTCATTTCCTATCCAGTATAATTTAATACCTTTTCTTCTTCTTACAGTAAACAATGTTGTAATGTTTTACTTCATAAGAACACTGAGATGTCATAGGTTGCTGATTTATTCTTACAAAATAATCATAATCTGCTACAACATCATCAAAACATCACCATGACTACTATACTATTACTTTCATGGAGTCCATATTAAGTAGATAGCAAGAATATATTAACGTCCATGGAGGCTCAAACGCCTTAGCTATGTAGCGAACAGGTACGGTCAATTAGATAATTCTCCACAAATGTTTTATTATAAACCACCTATTCAATACATTAAAATGTTATTACATTTAGAGTTTCACCATTAATATAAAGTTATAAGCGGAACATGTTTCGCTCCCTTATAGAGCATCATCAGCCAATCTAGAATCTCAAAGGTTGGTTTATGTTTACAACTAATGACTTAAAAACTATTTGTACATTTTACAAACTTAAACTTATTTTGATATCATAGAAGGCAGAATCATTGGTAGCGTGCCTTAGTCACTAGAACTTAATAGTGGAAAAGTTGATAAAATACATTCATTTAAGATTATGGTAGAATAAGTTTGCTCTCAAATATTTACACAGAGCTCGATAGCTGCAGTCGCTTAAATGCGTATCCAGTAATCGGGAGATAGTGGGTTCGAACCCCACTGTCGGCAGCCCTGAAGATGGTTTTCCGTGGTTTCCCATTTACACACCAGGCAAAAGCTGGGGCTGTACCTTAAGGCCATGGCTGCTTCCTTTCCATTCCTAGGCCTTTCCTATCCCATCATTGCCATAAGACCTATCTGTGTCGGTGCAATGTAAAGCAAATAACAAAAAAAAAAAAAATTAAGGCCTAGATATTTAAAGTTTAAAACATGAGATCAGGCTTAAAGTTTGTTATCCTTTGAGGATAAGAGTCTATAAAATTCTAAGATTTTGTCATCTTGTTGATTGTAACATGTGACAGGTTAAAGTTTAGTCTTTACGAAGTTTGAACTGTTATTGTCATTTGACAACGACATCGCCAGTCGTTGACAACAACACCACCGGTAGCAAAGGATCCTCAAAGGATAACAAACTTTTAGCCTGATCTTGTGTTTTAAACATTAAATACCTATGACCTAATCATAAGTTCTTAAAATTGAATCACAAGTCATTCTTCAAGATTTTAGTCATACCAAATGTTTGTAAATCTTTGAGAGCAAATTTATTTTACCATAATTTTAAATGAATGTATTTTTATCAACTTTTCCACTAATAAATTCTAGTTAATAATGATTCTGGCTTCTATGATATTAGAAAAATAAGTTTAAGGTTGTAAAATGTACAAATAGTTTTTAAGTCATTAGTTGTAAACATAAACCAACCTTTGAGATTCTAGATTGGCTGATGATGTTCTGTAAGGGAGTGAAATATGTCCCGCTTATAACTTTATATTGATGCTGAAACTCTAAATGTAATGACATTTTAATATATTGAATAGGTGGTTTATAATAAAACATTGTTTCTTCTTCTTCTTCTTTTATGACCACATAGGATCACTTTAGTCAGTCCGTCGTTCAGGTCTCTTTGAAGGGATTGTTCGGGCTTTGCGGTCCTCCCAGTACTTCTTCAGACGCTCCGATCTTCGTGCCCTTTCCTCAGTTGAAAGTGTGCGTGTTGTTGGTTTGTTTTGTGTAAGGGTAAAGCGGAGGTTTGTATTCTTGAGTTTTGTATTCAATTTTATCTTATTTTTGGTGTCTTCTGTTGTAAGGCCTATTTCCTTCAGATCCTCTCTTACTTCTCTGATCCATTTACATCCTGTTGTGGTATTTTTTGAGACGAGATTGTGTTGTACTAGTTGTTTCAGAAGTCTCGAGTCCTGCATCCTCATGATATGTCCAAAGAATCCCAGTCTCCTCTTACGCATAGTATCTGTAATGGGTTCTAGCTCTTTGTACACGACTTTGTTAGGTATTAACCGCCACTGTCCATCTTTCTGATATTTTTTGTTGATACAGGTTCTTCCAATCCTCCTTTCAATTTTCTGAAGTCTGTCAGTCTTTGATTGTTTATTCAGGTAAAAGAGTGTTTCTGCTGCATATGTAGCTTCCGGTTTTATAACTGTGTTGTAGTGTTTTATTTTTGTATTTATTGATAGACATTTCTTTTTGTAGATATCCCATGTTAATTTTTGTGCTTTAGCTAATCTATTTGTTCTTACTTGGATTGAGATTTTTTCATTTAAGTTATGTGTTATTACTTCTCCAAGATATTTAAACTGAGTTACTATTTTGATTTTATTACCATTTATGGTGACTTCTTTTAGCTGTGTTGGTTTTTGGGGCATAATTTCTGTTTTTTCAAATGATATTTTGAGGCCAATTTTATTTGCAATGTTTTGAAGTTCTGATATCTGGGTTTTTGCTTCTTTTATGTCCACTGCTAGTAATGCTAAATCGTCAGCAAAACCCAGGCAATTTGTTTTGATTTTTCGGCCAATCTTTATTTTGGGGGGACATTTTCTAAACCATTCCCTCATTACCATTTCTAGAGCACAGTTAAATAATAGTGGTGAGAGCCCATCTCCCTGCCGTAGTCCAGTTTTAATTTCAAATGTCTCTGATGTTTCCCCCCTAAACTTCACTTTTGACTTGGTATTGGTGAGAGTCAATTTTATCATGTTTATTAATTTGGGGTGTAGTCCAAGGTGCCTTAAAATTTTAAACAGAGATTCTCTATGGATGCAATCATAAGCTTTCTTGAAATCTACAAATGTTATCACCATATCTCTGTTTCTTCTCCTGTTATAGTCCATTATCAACTTAAGACTCATGATCTGATCAGGACAGCTCCTCCAGGGTCTGAAACCTCCTTGATATTCTCCTAGTTCTTTCTCAAGTTGTAAACTTATCCTATTAAGGATGATTATTGAAAATATTTTGTATGTTATGTCTAGGAGAGAGATTCCCCTGTAGTTATTAGGGTCGGTTTTGTCCCCTTTTTTGTGCAGAGGATGAATGAGGGCTGTTGTCCAGTGTTCTGGTAGTTCTTCTTTAATCCAGATAGAGACAAGTTGTTGATGGAGGGCAACTTTTGCTGAGGTTCCTGCATATTTCCAGATTTCCGCAAAGGTCTGATCTTCTCCTGGCGCTTTGTAGTTTTTTGTAATTAAACAGACTTTCAATACAGATTAAAACATGAGGTTAGTTACTCTTTTGTTCTCTCGTACCTTCCCCTTTCCAATATGTTTCTCCTAATCCAAGCAAATCCAATTTCCTTCTTTCCATTGCATCCGTTATTTCTTTTATCGTTCTGTGGATTAGCTTTGGGTTCCAAGAAGTCATCCGTTTCCAAGATGTGAGATTCGGTCTTTCTTCTATCTTACTGAGGCTCCATTTCCTTTTGAAAGTTATTTTTTACCTCTTGCACTGGCTCGCTAGGCCTGCCGCAGTCTAGGTTTCTTGATGCAGTGAACTCCCATAGCCTTTAATAGTACCCTATGTCATCTACAAGGCAGGAGATGCACTTTATACCTAATGCCAAGTGTTGACTACGACTATTTCTCTAGAGTTCAGACACCTCTCACGGCTGCTTTGTATGCCGTTGGTAGAGAAAGTCCTCTTCTACTGTCCAAACTGTTGACCATGTTCTATAGTAACACTGGAATGCCGCCCTCACAAGTTACTACCAGCTAAGCCAGCTGGACCATGGAGGGTGGTAGAATACATCCATGCCTGTTGTAAGAGCCAACTAAAGGGGAGACCAGGGGTCCTCAACTTGGGGGCATGGGTTGTTGACCATGGTTCCCCTAACTGTAGCATTGCTTCCACTTGTGCCAAGTTCCGCAGTTGCATCTTTCCTATCCGACCTCCCTTTGATAACTCTTGTTCTCTTCCAGTTCTGGCCTTAGTGGGTTTGTTAGGCCTCAGGAGTCTTTAATTTTTAAGCCCTTTGTGGCCGTTCCCTTCTTTTGCTAATATCCCCATTCTTTGAAGTGTCGGACCTCTTCCATTTTCCTTCTGATAAGTGTTAATAGATGATGATTGCCCAGTTGTACTTCCTCATAAAATAGTTATCCTCACCACTCCAGCTGGACCAAGTTTTTTAGAGAGGTTTACTCTGTCATTCGCCCTTTGTCGTGGCAATCTAAACATTGGGCCCAGGTAGGCAGGGTTAAGGTTAACTTGAATGAACTTCTAATTCAAAATTGTCACTTATCACATGCTTACTTTACATGTCTCACTTTATTTCTCTTTTCCTCATTCCTAAACATGTATATGACAAATACATGGTTAGTGTCTGCTTGCATGACCTCCATGGCCAGTGTCCACCTTTATTTTTGTTTTTTATGTAATTTTGTACTTTTCAGCTAAATTCATGTTGGAATATTGCTACAGACATTCCAGGGAGTAAAAATTAATTTATGATCCCCAGAGGAAAATTTCAAATGTTTGCTTGGCGTTCAGCTTGTTAATCTTCCTTTGCCTACAAAGCATACTCTAATAGTGAAGTCAAGCTTTATTTGCAAAAATTATAGTCCCACTCTCACTTGCATACATTGCATAGTATTATGAGAAACCTTAAGACTTCAAACCAAAGGTGAGTAAAATTATTCGTTCTGATTATCAAGGTATAGGATGCATATAATGATGAGCCATTACATTATGACAATGTTGACCTGGGAACATTTATTGCACCTGGAGCTCGGTGAGATACCTATGACGAGTTGGCAGCATAGTATACTGCATCCTCCCCTCCTCAGACTTCTTTTAGATGCACAACCGAACAGGTCACGAATTGGAGCCAGTCGATCTGACATGCAAGGGTAAGATGTACATTCTATTAGTTAATGTTTGGGAAAAAGTACTTTTCTTGAAATATTAATAAAAAGAATTTGTATCTTACCTTTAAATGTTGAGTTTGGTATGGTATATATTGAAACAGGGGTTGAAGCACAAGGATACCTTTCCGCAGGCAGTACACATTGTTCTTGCGTCTTTCCTAACACCTTTCTTCTGACGCAACACACATCGGGGGCTTTTGTACTTTTTCTTGTGTGTGGATGGAATCTTGGAAATGAAATGCCTCTTTTAGCTTAAAAGAGCAAAGGTTTATATATACTGTGTGTGTATGTGTGTATATATATATATATATATATATATATATATCTTCTATGTGGATGCAGCATGGCACCGGGCTGTCAGACTGCATGCTACTGCAAGATGGAAATTGAGCAATGTAATTCTCTTCCCCACATTTAGGACTTTCTTAGTGACCAGGCTGTTATAGTTTTTGCCCAACATATGAAGAAACAATTTCTTATACCACTTCAGTTTTCCTCACAGATGGATATGCATGCGTCATTTGATCTATTAATTCTACGTCTTCCATATAGTGAAACCTCATTAACACGTTTTCCCTCTTAGCACATTGTAAATTCAAAGTCCTGATTCAATTCACATTAAATCTATTCAAAATTACGTCACGAATTTTTGCTATTACCGCTTGGTACAATCACATTTTTCTTAGTCCTCAAAATGTTGTTCATCATCCCTTGTGAAAGAAATGTGATTTCTAATTTGGGTAAGAGCCGTTGCCACAGTTCCATGATTATGGGAAAAGACCTTGAATTCCTGAGCTTCACAGGGCAAGTTGCACCTTCGGGGAGCAAGCTGTTAGCCTCAGGAATGTTCAGTTTTACTTGCCGGTTAGCAGCAAGATTGCTGAATAACACAGGGAGTCTGTCTGTACTTGTATTTCACATTCCATTCAGAAGTTAGAAATTTAATTTGTGTTAGGTGGTACAGTGAAGTGTAGCTAGTATTTGTCACATGATAGACTATATCTGGATTAGGAGCATAATCGTGTGAAGTTGACTAGTGTGGTGCGTATGTGTCTTGTGATAGCCTAGTTATTGATGCAGAAAAACCATGAAATACCTTATGACAAAATTAAAATCTGTCAGAAAGTGGACTAGCATATGCATCTTCAGAGATAGCGCGAATGTTGAAATTCGCACTTTCGAGTTTCGACTCAATCATTCAAGTTGGTCAGAGTTTTGTTGGATTCAAAATGATGGCCAAAGTCATTCCTACCAGTTGCGCTCTCTTTGAGTTGCACATTGCAGAGTGTAACCCCCAATTCATTGTCTAAGAATGTGACTAGAAAATAATGTTTAATATCACACTAGTCCAAAATATAAGGCTTCTGCTGTCGTTTGTTTTGGAAAGTTTGAGATATGTAATAATACTTTGATATATTTATTGGTCCATGTGCCAATGTTTTCATATTTGTTGTGTGGTGTCTTTCACACCTTTCAGTCCACTGTTATTTTATAAGCCCCAGTGGAAAAGGTTTTTTTATATTTGTTCTCTCGTGTTTTTCACATCTTTTAATACTTTCCTCTCATGTTTAAAAATGGTAAATATAATTTACATGCCGTAAAATGTCCTTGCATCGGAAACAATCGTGTGTAGTGTTTCCATATCCCTCTTGGATAGTTTTTATTTGCATATTCAGTAGTACGTTTTCTCACTTAACATGTTCTTTTTTCCTTGTCCCCTGCAGAAATGTCTTAACAAGGTTTTTCTGTATTCTGATAATCATCCACTGTCAGGTTTGAAAATTGATAATTTGGTGATAGGATCTGTCTTCCCTTTATCCACCATTCCCACCCTAGAGTGACAGATAGAAATGACAGTTGTATTTCATAGAAGGGGTGGTTGCCTGACTTCCATTTCTCTCCTCTCCAGCTTTTTGGCATTACCAAATTTTGGGTCCCCAACCCTGTTAGTTCAATCAGTTCCAATTGCATTAGTTTCTTTATTATGGAGAGCTATAAGCAGTTTTGGAAGTGTTTGCATTTGTCTTAATATTCTTCATTTATATACAACATAGCACAAACTGTACTAATTATCCAGGTGTACTGTTCTACCCTGGTTTAGTAGTGCGTCCACTATATACAGTCCCTGGCCATATTATTAAACGCACCATGTTTTTTTAATATAACAAGAGTATAGCAGATATTTAAAAAACTACTACTACTGTCTAAATCTCAGTTTGTACGAAGGCATCCTGGTTAAAAGTACCACCCCGATCGTGTTGTGCAGACTCTGAAACATCCCACCAAAGTCATGATTCGGTCTGTCATCAGTCGAAAAGGTACTGGACGTTTGTACGTGATACAGACTGTCTAAATGAAGGGATTTAATTTCTTCAAACATCACAAATTATTAATAAATGACAAACCACACAGTTTTAATATTAATTCTTGTTTTTAAAGAATGTTCTAAAAGCAGAACGAGGCCAAACGTCTCGATTCTTGGTCAAGCTGCCTTTAGCAATGCTGCAATCCGGTTTAGCATATGGTACTGTTAATGCAAGCTTGTACAGTGTCCTGCATGTGTTGGTGTTGATACCAGACTTGAATAATCTTTTCTTCTTCTTCTTGTTTCCGAATTTGGCTGCCTATGGACCGCATTGAACTTAAGGCTTTCTCTTATTCTTCTTCCTCCTCCTTTGCCACTTCCCTTTTCACCAGCTCCCAAACATTTTCTGTCGGGTTCAAGTCCGGCAAATTGCCTGGGCAGGGTAACAAAGGGACATTTTCTTTCTGCAGAAAGGTTTTTATCATGCTGTGTGGCCTGGAACTCCATCTTGCATAAACACAAATGGTTATCCATTAGGGAACCCTTCTTTTATTTGAAGTAGGAGCCACCTCCTTGTACTGGTCTTGCCACATTGTTCCCTCAATCACATACAGACGTCCAGTGCCTTTTCCACCGATGACAGACCATAACTTTACCGAGCTCGATAGCTGCAGTCGATCAAGTGCAGCCAGTATTCAGGAGATAGTGGGTTTGAACCCCACTGTCGGCAGCCCTGAAGATGGTTTTCCGTGGTTTCCCATTTTCACACCAAGCAAATGCTGGGGCGGTACCTTAATTAAGGCCATGGCCGCTTCCTTTCCACTCCTAGCCCTTTCCTGACCCATGCTCGCCATAAGACCTATCTGTGTCAGTGCGACGTAAAGCAACTTTTTAAAAAAAAAATTTTAAAAAACCATTGGTGGGATGTTTCAGAATCTACACAACACAATTGGGGTGGTACTTTTCACCAGGATGCCTTTGTACAAACTGAGGTTCATTTGCCAAAATTTTGAATGTGGATTCATCACTAAAGCAAACCTGAAACAAAATTAAAAAGCCAGTAAGTATTGATTTAGGAATGGCCTTGAACTCAGAAAATACATTTATCACTGCTGTACATCGCGAGTCAGAAATACAGCTATATGTTTGATTGCTGATGTTTGATTATAACTCTTACACATGTAAGAATAGCACAGTCAGAGAGTCAGGCTCCTTACTATTAGCACACAACAATGCAACAACAAAACCAGTTCCATTTCTTAAAACCAAAATGGCACTGAATATGCATGGGTGATTGCTTTTCAGAATAATCGTGAGGCTGTGAGAGGTGCAAGACGTGATTTTAACTTAACATTGCTACCGTCGACTGTGGGGAAAGTGGAGACGACTGCTGACAATGGGAAACATTCAGAAGGGAAAACCTCCTGGAAGACCTTACAGCAGCACTGATGCAGCAACAACAGAAATGATCGCTTTGAAGCATTCAGGAAATCAACACGCCAAGGTGCATGTGAACTTGACATCAATCAATCCAGTGTGTCTCGTGTTTTGAGATGTGAGAAGTACAGAACTTTCAAGCCAATTCTTGTTCATGAACTAAGTGAAGATAACCCTGACAAGTGGTTGCAACTCTGTGAATTTGTGTTAAGAGATGTGAAATTGACAAATCTTGGTACAAAAAATTGCATTTTTGAGACGAAGCTATGTTCCAGGTGAATGGTAATGTTAATCGACACAACTGTCATTATTATGCAAGAGAAAATCCTAAAATTATTCAAGAGAAGCGTACGAAATGCACATCAGTGACTGTTTGGTGAAGGATTGCTAGGCATGTGAATTTTGGGAGAGACTGTTAACGGTGAACAGTACTGTGAAATCCTCAATGAAGTTGTGGTGCCAGTGATGCAAAGTGTTCAGCACCAACATACTGTATTCCAGCAGGATGGTGCGCCCCATTACTTCGCTACTGCGGTGAGGGAAATTTTGAATTGCAAATTACCGAATAGGTGGGTGAGAAGGCGAGGGCCAACAGAATGACCAGCTTGCTCTCCCGATTTCGCAGCCTGTGATTACTGATTGTGGACGCATTTGAAGAAGAAAGTTTATGCTCGCAAACCACTAGACATCGACATGCTGAAAAGTGTAATTGAGGAAGACATTTTTGCTATACCGTTGTTCATGTATCAGAAAGCAACAAGTGGTTTTCCAAAATGCTGTTTATTATGCTGTGATGTTAACAGCGAACAGTTTGAGGCAAGATATGATTCTGTATGTTCTTTGTTGCATTTTTCTGTGTTGATAGTGACAGGCTTTGACTTTCTGATGGGGTCATTCTTTTATCTGTAAGAGTTGTAATTAATCATAAACAATCGATCGAGCAAATAGCTGTATTTCTGACTTGCTCTATATATAGATAAATATTTTACAGTGTAATGATACTGATATCCAGAAGTCCAAATCCGATGCTTGTGCTCCTTTGTCCATGCAAGACTTTTGACATCATAGCAGCAGTTAATTTTGGCTTTCAGGCAGGCCTGCGAGTCTTGAAGTACATCTGTGAAAGTTTGCTCCTTACAGTTCTTTCAAACGCAGTGATGTCATTGTGTTTCATCTTCATTTTAATTTATTATGTAGAAGCAAACCGGTTCTCGTGGGATATCTTCTTTAAGGAGCGTTCAGACCTTGGTGAAAATATTAGTAATCTCCTCTCATAATGATACTGCACAACAAATGAGCTCATTTTATTCAATGATAACTGTTTTACAATATTCAACCCATTAAACAATGATAGATGAGCCAGTTTACAAAACCAAACCCCAGAAACAAATGAATTATAAGAAAATTCAGGTCCCTCTAATAATATGGCTAAGGATTGTACATTACAATTGAACCTGAAAGCCCTAAGTCCTGCTCTCCAGTGTCTGTACCTTTTTCCATGTAAATACTGCTTTTGTAAAGATATCCAGTCCAATCTCATATAAATCAGAACTTTTGATTCTAAACCTGGCCTCTTTTGTTTTAATGTGCTGCTTCCACCCCTTCCACAACATTAGACTCGTCTACAGTGACTTTTCTTTTACTAGGCCAATAACTGTATGTGGATTTTTTTTTTTTTTAATTTTTTTTTTTTTTTTTTATGAGGTATGTGTACATACAGGCCGGATCTTTGTCATCATTTAGTGTGACATCTCTGACAAAGTGGAGAAATCAAAGTATTTTCTGACATGTCTCAAAGAAAGATATTGAAAACATTTCATCAGTTGCCTAGTATATTCCATTGATGTTTTCTTTACAATGAAAATGAAAATCCACAGTCTGTTTCCAGTCATTCGACTGGGTCAGGAATGGAATGAATGAAGCCCCCATCTAACGGCGAGGATAGGAATTCAACAGTGCTAAGTGAGGAAGAAGGAAATGCTCAAGGAAGCCTGTTACCCGCCGGCCATGTTCCAACACAACCTGCTACTTCCCACCACCGCAAATAAAATGTTCTTTTTGGGAAGTCAGTTTTTAGCCGTGACTTCCGAGATGAAAGCAGTGTAGAAACAAGTGATGGTGCTGGCAGAAGCAGTGAAAATGAATGCGATGAAACACACAATGAAGGTAATGACGTTCTGGTGTTCCAAGAAGAGGCTTTCCTTGTTGCAGATTATAAATACAAGTTGGGGAACAAAGATCATACAGCTGGGCTGAGTGGCTCAGACGGTTAAGGTGCTGGCCTTCTGACCCCAACTTGGCAGGTTCGATCCTGGCTCAGTCCGGTGGTATTTGAAGGTGCTCAAATACGTCAGCCTCGTGTTGGTAGATTTACTGGCACGTAAAAGAAACTCCTGCAGGACTAAATTCCGGCACCTCAGCGTCTCCGAAAACCGCAAAAGTGTAGTTAGTGAGACGTAAAACAAATAACATTATTATTAAAGATCATACGAGGCAGTATTTTGGCCTGACCTGAAATATTCGTTCAAGGGATGTGGATGTCAAACGCTTGCGCCCACATAAAAACAGCAGAAAAGTGTTTGTGTTCCCTAACATCCCTGTTGAGGATACAATAGCTAAAGAATAAATTTCGAAAATACTTCCAGCCCAAGTTGAGAAGAGAGGAATGTTTATTTTCAGAGAAAATGTATTTTAGATTTATAGGACGTGGCAGCTACATGTTCATTGTATCAACCTATTATCTGCATTAAGATCGTTCGTAAGAAAAATTATTAAGATCTTTCAGTAGGATTTCTGTACAGTTTGCAACTATTATTTCAATTTAGACTGGAAAATTTTACATTTACCTTGTCAGAAAATATTGATCAGTAACACGTTAAATTTATCATTACAGTGATTTTAACCAGCTAGTCATATTTTGGACACCCTCGGAACACTTTAAACATCACAACACTAAAACAAAAAGAACGAAGAATTAAAATAAAGGACAATTTATGTCTGAAATCACCTAATACGCTTTGAAACTTCAGATCGGTTTAAAAAGCATGTGCGTCCAAAATCACCCCGATGTACGAGGTGAATTTGGACACTCCTCTTTGTTTTCTCAGGAAAACATGTTGGCATATATTTTTCATTTGGAGGGTACGGTATGGTATGGTGTGGTATTAATTGGATGTATTCCTCATTATTTGGATGATAAACAATACAATTTAAGATTCCCTTCATGAGTTATGATCAAAATAACCTCAGAACCACCCGAAATCACTCCGTTTGACGGTACATTTTCAACAAAGTCTGCCATGATTTCTTGTCACACTCGCTAAACGTTACGAGCCTCTCGACATGCCTCTACTTGCTGAAGGCGTAGTTAGGAGTGATAGTGATCCGACCTAAATATTCAAGGCATATTTCTATAATCTCGTGCTCTATTTGTAAGTCTGTATCTTTATTTATGTAATCTTGTGTGCTATTTATAGGTCTGTATCTTTATTACAAGGTAAGCAGATGCATCAGGCTGCAGCTGCCTCCGTTTTTAATTAGTAGTGAGATGCTAGCCAGCACATCTAATTAAGAATGAGGAAATTATATTGCTGACATTTAACTCTATATGGGTTTCTTTCATCACACCAGCAGAAATGTCTGGCCGCATAGACTGTACAGTCTAAACACAATTTTTTAACAAGCGTTGGTATTTCTTTTGAAAAAAAATACTCCCTCAGATATTGATGTATTAAGTCTGTAACTTTCTAAGTACATTGAGGGAAGATGTACAATCACCATAGTTTTAATTTCATAAAAATAACCAAAGATATGAATTGTTTTCCAGTTAAATGCGCAAAGTAAAATCACTTGGGCTATTGGGCAACGTGCTAGTGCCAGCAGGAATTTTTTTTTACAATTTTGTTTTACGTCGCACCGACACACATAGGTCTTATTACAAGTTGTCCATTTCATGACTGTATCGATGAGTATAATCAAGAAGTTAGTATAAATAACCACCTAATCGATTAGGTGGTTATTTATACTAACTTCGTGATTACACATAGGTCTTGCGACGACAATAGGATAGGAAAGGCCTGCAGTAGATTTAAGAGGCCAACAGTGAATACAGTAGGTTAATGTTGGTTCAGTTTCATAAAACTAAATAATAAGGGGCAAGCAGACTACCCAGTATAGAGGGCAGCTTACGATTGAATATTTATGGTTTGGCTTGGAGAAGCCAGTTTGTACTGCATCTTCACCACCCTGCAGTGTACCCCAACTAGAAGACATGTTGTGGTACTTGTTGTATAAGATATCTTGTCACCCCTTTGAATCGATGTCTCATCGACGAGTGGCTACAGTTTTGAGGGCTAAAGGTGACTGTATAGTATATTAGATAGGTGGTCATAATGTAATGGTTTATGCTTTTCATTTCTGTGAATTTGCAAGTAGTTGATACAGTAGCAAAGAATGGAGTGCCATGCTAGTTGTCTCTCCAGTGTCAGAATAGGTAAAGTGAGCGATCTCTCAGAGTTTTATAGAGGTCAAATTGTGATGGTATTGTGCCTTGGTACTAGCATCTCTTAAAATGCTGCAGCTTGTTGGCTGCTCTCATGCCACTGTTGTAAGCACGTATTGAAAGTGGTGGAACAGTGGGCATATGACACGTAGTCCAGCCATATGTTGATAACTGCTCATTGATGCTAGAGCCCAGTGGAGGCTGTCATGCATTGCTCATAGCGACCACAGAACCGCAGTTCGAGAAATCGCCCTGATCTTCTACAGTGATGCCCAGGGTAATGTTTCACAGCACACGATTCTCCAAACAATCCTGCGCATGGGACTGCTGAGTTAAAGACCTGATCATACTTACTGCACTCCACCGACAGTAAGTGCTGGGCACAAAATCAGCACTGGACTGTGGATCATTGGAAAAAGGTTGCCTGGTCTGATAAATCCAGATTCCTGATTCATCACATCATCGGTCGAATGTGTGTAAGCTGATTACCATTAGATGCCAATGACACCTAATTGCAGCGTAGGGGAAAACAGGCTGCGGGAAGAGGATTGATGGTCTGGGCGATGTTATCATGAGGCACACTGGGGCCAATTATTCTGGTACACCAATCCTTGACAGCTGAACATTGTTAGGAACAAAGTTCATCTGTTTATGTCAGCAGTGTTCCCTGCTAGTGATGGCCACACTTCCAAAATTAAGGTAATCTTTGAGGAAGATGATGGTGAATTTACTGTAATGCCATGGTCCCCAAATAGCCTGGATATGAACCCAATTGAATAGCCAGTTTGTACTGCATCTTCACTACCCTGCAGTGTACCCCAACTAGAAGACTTGTTGTGGCACTTGTGGTATAAGATACCTTGTCACCCCTTTGAATTGATGTCTCATCGACAAGTGGCTACAGTTTTGAGGACTAAAGGTGACCCTATAGTATGTTAGATAGGTGGTCATAATGTAATGGCGTATGCTTTTCATTTCTGTGAATTTGCAAATAGTTGAAACAGTAGCAAGGAATGGAATGTCAAGACCAGTAACCAAGCTCTCTTTCTTCAGCTTGTACCCCACATTTAATTTTGGACTCATTGATACCCTTCTCTTCTGTTCTATAACAATTCTGTAGACATATTTGTGATAAATCCTACTTTTTTTTTATTTTAGTAAAAATCAGATTTCTTCCTCTAAAGAAATTGGAAATTAATCTGCTGCTATAAATACATTTGTTTACAATCATAAATTATGGCTTGGTTGAACCTGAAAGAAAGTCCAATTTGACAGCAGGACCTATTAGTGTATTGTGTTTTTCTCATAATAAATATTGAAATTGTGCCTTCTTTAATTAGATCTCTCTCTCTCCATAAACTGCACAGTATAGGCATAAGGTTTTCTATTCTCATATTTAATGTATTTACTTATAAAGGGTTTTTTATATTAACATTTCCTTAAAAAAAAGATTATTTTTTTAAAATTAAGGTTTTGGCAAGAATGTCTAGAAATTTGAAGAATGCAAAGATTGATACGATAAATCTTGGGTGATTTTATTGTAAATTTATTAAATGAAGAGTTCCATACTAGTTTCCAAATTAGCCTTTAGCACATTTGCTGAACAACATAACCCACAGTTCAGCATTGCTTGCAATATTGGCCATGGGCAAATCTGTAGTCAGTGTATAATGCTTTGTGAAGGTACTGCTAGAATAAGTATCGCTTCTATTTGGCTGAAGTACTGTATGTTCATATTAATTTCTTTCAAATGCTGTTAGATAGTAAATTTCGGAACATGTGCATCCAAACAGCATATTTTTGGCTCTAATAGTTTCCATTTATTAATGTGCATCATCCTGTTAAGTCAGTTCATGGCACTGTTTTTATCAGGCAGGTTTCTGTTGCCTTCTTTGTTCCATCCTCAAAAGGAGTAAGTGAGTTGTTGCTGTTCTGTCATATAATTATCGCTCTCAAAAGAAATTGTGTAATCTTACCTGAACAACAGCAGTAACAGAGGCCACCCTCAGGACTCCCTGGTCTGCACTGCATCCTTAGTCCTAGGACTTCCGCCTTGGCATCCTGTAAGTCTTTTGCAATGTCCTCTACGCGGGTGCTCACTTTCTCCATCTTTTCCTCGCACGCGCTCACCCTGGTCAGGTCGATCCTATTTGCCACTCTAATATCCACTTGCCTCAGTTGCTGATGACGTCATCTAACTTCCCCTCTAGCGCCTCTTGCAGCATTGCCTCTAGTATCGCTTCGTTTTCGTCGCTACGTTCACGACCTAATTTCAAGTCCTCTACGAGCTCGTGCAACGAGGCCTTATTCTTAGCCGCCTGAGCTAGTGATGGGCAACGCTCTCGCTCGATACTCTCGAGACTCTCGCGAGAATCTCGAGACCGATTCTCCTGTGTTGCAATCTGTGCCACGTCCCAGTAACTACGACTGTAAACTTTATAGTATACCAAAAGCAGTTATTGCGTGAAATAACGTTTTCATATGGAAACGTGTGTGCCGATACATTTTGTCAAAAGCCTGGAAAAGTACTGCATGTTGAACTATGAGCCCCTTAATATCATTAACGAAAATAAAAACAGAATGTCAGTATATTAAACGGTTCAAGAGTTATTTCAGGTGGACATCTTAGCTGAATAATCCTTACATTATAATTTGTTAATAACTGTAGGTAGGACATACACCTGCCTGGATACCTCGCAGTTGTCAACAGGGTAGCTTCTTGTGGTGCAGACTAAGCCGGAGGTGTTGTGACAATTGGTGGTGGTGGTTATTTTGTAAAGAGGAAGTACTACCGTACTAAGCAACCATCCTCTATACAGCACTAATCATAGAGAAAAGATGAAAGGGATCCGACACTTCGAAAAATCAAGGTGTCAGCCAAAGGAAAACAAGGGCCACGAAGGGCGTGAAATTGAAAAACGCCCTAGGCCTCGAGTGCTGTAATACCGTTGGGGTTGGAAAAGAACAAGAGTTGACCCTGGGAGGTTGGATAGGATAAATGAAATCGAGGAGCCTGGCACAAGTAAGTGGAAGCAACATGACTCAGCTGAGGGCCCCGTGGTCGCCAACCCACGCTCCGAAGTTAAGAGCCACTTTTAGTCGCCTCTTACGACAGGCAGGGGATACCGTTGGTAGTACTATACCGCCCCCCAGCCACGGTTTTTTTTGTGAAGATTCCCCTTCATAGATATGCGTTTTAAGCAGTAGCGGTAATTGGGAATTAGAAGTGAGGGCGCAAAAACTGCACAGACAACAAGAAGTACGCGGGATTGTGGAATGATGCGAGGGGGGGGGGGATTTACATAAAAGTGAAAAAATCTACAAAATGGTAAGTTTTTGAAGCTCTCTGAGCGAATTTCGACAGAGAGGTAACAATTTACGAATTTAAGTGCGGTTAAAAAAGAGTTTTTTGAGATTTTGATTCAATACTATACAATATAACTTTCATCAAAGAAACAATTACACATGCATTACAATTTAATAGAAGTAAGGCGTGATAAAACAATTAAAATAATGTATTAATTGACTACATACTAAGAAACTAACAGACACCAGAGAGACTGACGAATGCGCACGGCAAGCGGATGAATCATACCCGTGTCCATAACTTTAGCAAATAAAAGACTGCTAACCTTTCTCACAGCAAATGCAAAGTTTTCACTACTTGCTGTGGCGCCATACAAATCGGTTCGCCGCGACAAACGACGTTTTTTTGTATATTTTCGCCAAAATGTTTGTAAAATTTAAGAAAATAGAGTAAGAGCTGAAAAGACAACAGGGTTTGAATAAATTGCTTTTAAAAATAATTACCAGTTTCAGCCGGCTAAAATGGAATACAAATGCAATGTTTTCTCTCCAATCGTCGCTGCTGTTTTTAAGTTCCGGATCATCCCAGAAGTATTTCTGCTGCCGTATTTACTCCTTTTGAATAAACACATTTGGCTGTGGTATGTGTCATCTCTTCAAAATAACGTACATCCATGACTTACGTTGCCTTTCGGACATCGTCTTAAATTTGTCGCGTACAATTAAACACAATTACGCATTGCACCGTTATATACCGAAGTACCGGTACGTAATTATGACGCGAATACTCTGATAGTGATGGGCAGTCTGAGACGAGGTCTCGAGACTAGCGCAGGCATTATTTCTCGCGAGAAATCTCGAGAGCGTTGTCCCCACAATGTGCGGCGAGCAGCGTGTCGTAGGCATGCAGGTAGTAGGAGATGAATGTTGTTTGTTCCGAATATGCGAATAGCCAACCACGGGCCTTCTCATTTTCTTAAATACGTGTCAACAAACGACTAGGGCGTTCATTTATACCGAGGTCTATTTTGACGAAGTATGACATAATTATAAAGGATACGCATTCGGGCATTGTATGCACTGGTAGGTACACGAATGAGTGGTTTAAGTCCAGAACCTGACGGCTACTGTAGGTACACGCAACTGGATACTAGAGGCGTGCATTATTCGAACTCGAGACGAGGCAAGATGCGCCTTGCTGCATATGCAACCACCATTACGTATAAGTGGAATGTGCAATCTAAATTGCTATAGAGTATTCGCGTCATAATTAGGTAGGTACTGTCCGACTCGTTGGCTGAACGGTCAGCGTACTGGCCGGGTTCGATTCCCGGCCGGGTCGGGGATTTTAACCTTAATTGGTTAATTCCAATGGCACGGGGGCTGTGTGTGTGTGTGCGCGCGCGCGCTGTCTTCATCATCATTTCATCCTCATCACGACGCGCAGGTCATCTACGGGTGTCAAATAGAAAGACTTGCACCTGGCGAGCCGAACCCGTCCTGGGATATCCCGGCACTAAAAGCCATACGACATTTCATTTTAGGTAGGTACTTCGATATATGACGGTGCAATGTGAACTGTGTCGAATTGTACGCGACAACTTGAAGACGATGTCCGAAACGCAACGTAAGTGTGGATGTCGGTTATTTTTAAGAGATGTCACATAGCACAGTCCACTGTGTTGCTTATTCAAAAGAAGTAAAATACATCGGCAGAAATACTTCTGGAATGATCCGGCACTTACAAACGCATAATATCAATGGAAGAAGAATCGTCACAGAACACCTCCGCCCCGGTCTGAATCAAAAGAAGCTACCCTGCCGACAACGATTGTGAGGCATCCAGGTAGAATTACATCCTAATAACAATTATTAACAAATTATACGTGTTATTCAGCTAAGAAGTCCACCTGACATAACTCGTGAACAGTTTAAGATACTGGCATTCTGTATTCACTTTCGTTAATGGTAAGGAGCTCATAGTTCAACATGCAGTGCTTTCATAGGATTTTGACATAATTTATCGTCACATACGTTTCCATGTGAGGACTGCTGATAACTATCAAGCTTGCACTCGTAGTTACTGGGACGTCACACAGCTCGCAGCACACGAGAATCGGTCTCGAGAGCGGTGCCCATCACGCCTGTTACACGTTCCACTCGTGTGTATTGGGGGTTGCGTATGTAGCAAAGCACATCTTCCCCGTCGCAAGTTCGAATAATGCACGTCTCTAGTATCCAAGTCGGTGTACATCCTACCTACAGTTATTCACAAATTATGCATTGTTATTCACCTAAGATGTTCACCGCAAATAAGTCGTGAACAGTTTAAGATACTGACATTCTGTTTCCACTTTAGTTAATGGTGTTAAGGGGTTTATAGTTGAACATGCAGTACTTTTCCAGGCTTTTGACAAAATGTATTGGCTCACACGTTTTCATAAGAGAACGTTATTTCACGCAATAACTGCCAATGATATACTATCAAGTTTACAGTCGCAATTACTGGTACGTCGCACAGCTTGCGCTACAGGAGGATCGGTCTCAGGTTTCTCGCGAGAATCTCGAGCGAGAGCGTTGCCCATCACTACTCTATGGCATTGTAAGGAATTATTTCCTTCGTCACCAAAATATCGGTAAACACAAACAGTGGTCATATCATATTGAATGTGGGGTCTGATAACGATGTACTGTACACCTACTTGTTGAAAGAACTGGAGGAAACGCAGGCATTTTAGATTACACGTTCTACTCATGCGTAATGGTGGTTGCATATGCAGCGAGGCGCATCTCGCCACACAATACGGGGACAACGCTCTTGAGACCCCTCGAAATTTCTCGCGAGAAATATTGTCTGCGCTAGTCTCGAGAAATTTCGAGACCTTGTCTCAGACTGCCCATCACTAGCCTGAGCCTGGCAAAGCTCTGCCTGCCTGTCTAGCTGTGCTTTAACGTCTAATGCCTGCTGATCGAATTTTTCCTTTAAAATTTCCCCTTGTTCCGCCATCAACTAGGCCATAATTTCCCTCATGGCCTGCACATCCATGTTAAATGTTATCTTGAAGAAAGCGGGTCTGCCGTGGGCAGAAATTTGACCACCGGTGATCAACAGAAAGCATAGATACGTTTTGATATAAAATTCCAACATATCAAACCAAAACTGAGCCTCCAAATGGCTCCTGTCACATTAAAGTCACAATTCATTGTATGGAAAAATCATCACATCAACCCGATAATAATAATTATTATGACTACGTTAGTCCCAAATCTGTAATAAATGTGCATGTCTCGTGCTCGACCTACCGTGGTCTTGATCGTATGTACGCCAGAAACATGGCATACTCAAGTCACAAATGGATGTCATCACCTTGAGATTGGCAAGATGGCGTTGGCAGAAAATTGCCCGTCTCAAACAGGCAACATCTCATCCGTCACTGCACAAAATTAGAGCATGGGTTGAGATACCCCTCTCTCGTCCGCGGTATCTAAAATCCTCTCGAAAGAGATATTTACTTATACCAAAGTTTGTTACCTCAACGCACAATCTTTAGCTGATACCTTCAACTGGCGAAAATGGAAGAATTAACCAGCCGTTTTAACCTCACATTGAGAGAATCATAACATTGTCTCCCAAAGATCTGACAGCTCCATAATCTGTCCCAGGCTTCCATTTAACTGATGAGCGATCCTCGCGTGGATTTCCACTTAAACTCGACACATGATTTTGTTCTTGTCAGTTTCCTATCACATTGATTATTCACGTCACTCCTTCTCGTGGCTCATCTCGTGTGAGCTGTCATCTCGAGTTGTGACTTCCGCACACCCGTACGATAACTTTGATAATCATGCTGAGTATCACACAATCTGACCAACTACTGCAGTGTCCCATCTATCTGTATACGTCTCAGCACTTCGGAGATGTGCTTAACGTCTCCATGCGTTCGGTTACGTCGCGGGTACTCCCATGCAAATAACTGCCAACCCGTTCTATACCAACTGTGCCGGGCTGAGTGGCTCAGACGGTTAAGGCGCTGGCCTTCTAACCCCAACTTGGCAGGTTCGATCCTGGCTCAGTCCGGTGGTATTTGAAGGTGCTCAAATACGACAGCCCCGTGTCGGTAGATTTACTGGCACGTAAAAGAACTCCTGAGGGACTAAATTCCGGCACCTCGGCGTCTCCGAAGACCTTAAAAAGTAGTTAGTGGGACGTAAAGCAAATAACATTATTATTATACCAACTGTAATCAGATAGTGACTCGAACATGGAGGCTTGACTCCATCATAACAACTGCCCTTCGCGTTGCTGGGTCAATATATTACCGCCCTCTTCCTACTTTCTGTGCTAGCCTCGGCATACTCGAGCACTTGGTCGGTGGTAATGTTCGAAAAAAAAAGTAAATAAGAAAAATACTTACGATGGAGTCTTATCTAATGTGAAAGTAAGATTTCTGGGTTCAACTATATACTGGATACTGCTTAGCACTGCTAGAAATTACAAGAATCATGTAATGGGGTCACAAATAAAAATTGATTTCTGAATTGTGACGTAAGGAGAAAAAACACCAACACAACAAAATCTCCACACACGGATGAAAGAAAAAAATCAGTACGCGAATTAAATTGACTCGCCTGAAGGGCGTTCACCGTCATAGTAGCGGCGATAGAGAAAAGATTACATTTTTATTCCATTTTAGCCGGGTTTATCTAGGAATGATTAAACAAAGCATTGCGTACTAGCCCTGTTGTCTGATCAGTTATTTTTCCTTATATTTTTAAATTATTAACATGATGATTAGCGGAAATACACACAAAAATGTCGTTCGTCCCGTTTGACCGATTAGTATAGCGCCACAGCAAGTAGTGGGGACTTCGCATGTGTTGTGAGGAAGGGTAGCAGGCGTATACTTTTTTGCCAAGGTTACGGACACTTGAGTTCTGATTCGCACGCTTACCGCGCGCATTCGTCAGTCTGGCAGTCTCTGTAGTGTCTGTTATTTTCCTAGTGTGTAGTCAAATACTAAAAGATTTTAATTGTATAATCAGGCCGTACTTCTTTTTTACTTGTAATAAATGTGTAATATTGCTCCTTTGTCGAAAGCTTTATTGTATAGTATTGAGTCAAAATCTCAAAAAACTTTTATTACCGCACTTAAATCGGTAAACTGTCAACATTTTCCTCTCTGGAGAAATTAGCTCAAAGAGCATTAAAAACTTACCATTTTGAAAAATTTTCTTCAGTTTTAAATAATAATAATAATAATAATAATAATAATAATAATAATAATAATAATAATAATAATAATAATAATGTTGGCTTTACGTCCCACTAACTACTTTTACCGTTTTCAGAGGCGTCGAAGTACCGGAATTTAGTCCTGCGGGAGTTCTTTTGCATGCCAGTAAATCTACCGACACGAGGCTAACGTATTTGAGCACCTTAAAATACCATCTGAATGAGCCAGGATCGAACTTGCCGAGTTGGGGTCAGAAGGCCAGCGCCTCAACCGTCTGAACCACTCATCCCGGCTTCAGTTTTGATGTATATACCCTCATCCCCTCCTTGTAATCTATATCGCACAAACCCGGGTACTGTTTGTTCTCTCTCTCTCTCTCTCTCTCTCTCTCTCTCTCTGCCCCCACACTTTTAATTCCCAATCGCCGCTACTGTTCACCGATCTTACTCAGAACAGGCTTCATTTTTGGCAATTAAGTATAATCGAAGTCTGGCAATTAAACATCATCTATCTTTCTATCCTTTCTTTACTTTTTTAGATCGAACACCGTCAGATAATTTGAGATGATGTCACCTACATAATACACACTATTCTTAGCACGTAATTAACCGGTCCCTATGCTTCATAATTAACACACGACGAAAATATTTTTATTAAAAAAACATACAACAATGAGCAAAACTCTCCGGACTCGCCGCATATCCTGCCACCAGGACAAAAACGATTATCATCGGTTCAGTTTGAACTCAAAGAAATAAAATAATGCACTGAACAAAATTATTTGTACATTTCATGTACACATGGGGCCATTCCTGTAAGAAAACCATGGATATCACTTTCTTCTGCTCCCGGCGACAGCTTGATGCAAACTTGCGCATCCCGGCTCATCCTGGTCATCATCTGGGTTCGAGCCGGGCTCCTTCTGACAGAGAGATAAACATCTGAAAATCCCTAGGTATCCGTTGCCTTGTACACCTGTACGTGGGGGCGGGGGATTTATATATAGTATACTAACTACCATCTATATTATCATTATGGTATCATTTAACACAAGTATTCTTAAACGGGACTATTGAAAGAAAACATAATGTGAAATTCAAGGGCCCATAGCTTTTAACTACAATACACAGCAAGTCTACGCAAAGGGGACCGGAGCAAAATAAAACGCTCATTTGTCACGCCGGGAGAATGGTCACCCGTTACACTCTATTCACGGGCCCAGATGGACAGTAACCTTCTAATTACAGCCGCTATTTCTCTTCCTAGGCTACACTTATTGCCCCAATTCATTGATTTGTTTCATATCAATGCAAAATTCCCAAGAAATACTATTCATTTGCTCTCATTCTTCACGTCGATTATCTTGGGGCATTATGACATTTGAATTCCTCATTTCATGTATCATCGTAGACTCTTTTGGGCGTTCGGCCTTCTCATTACTTCTCATACCGCGTATTCTAGTTCCTTGGGTGTAGGGCTACCATTATTCCTTTCTCAACCCTGAATATTTCTCTTCGCTCACTGTAAACATTCTGGCCACTCTTTCAAACACCCGGTACCACAGCACTTCACACTGGTTTCGTACAAAAAAAAAGAACACTCCAGACAGATTCTGGTAAAAATCAACAATCAAGGGAAATTTGCACATTGTCCCTATCATTATCTACCGTAACACAGTTTTGTATCTGTCTCAGTCAGAACTCTTCACTCTTGATGTCCATACCTTAATCGTACGTATCAGCTAGGCATGCATTGTCTAAATGACCCGTAAGCTCCCCGGCTATTTCTCAACGACAACCATATTGAACTTCTTGTACATGGTATCCCTCATTCATCACTCACTACTGCTTCCAACCCGTTTTAGGAGAACTCAAAATGCTATTCTATCCTTGTTTCCCATACCCACTAGCATATTACTACTAACTGACAACAACAACCCCTCACGAAATACTTTACGGAAAGAAAAGTGTAGTTCGTCCGGAAAGTTTAGCTCTCTTAAATTTACGTTAACATGACAAAGGAAAACTCAAATTCCATATTAGGACATGCATTATTTACAGCATTTATGTATTAAACGAAAGAAAATCCTACATTATTTCATCCCCGTTATACTTTATCGTGCTAAGAATAAAATGACATCAACTCATCTGTTTGGTGACCGTTTTTCCTTCCACGGGTAACCCATGGCAGAGTTCTACTCGTCCATCCTCTAGGCGCTGTAGACGAGAGTATCAGCCTTCGAACCTGGTCTGCGACAGTCCGTCATCCTGATCGGCTCGTTGAACTGTTACAAAGCTTGAAGTAATCCAATTGGTATCAGCTCCAGCACTCGTCACACGTTGCCTTTGTCTACAACGACACATACACAGAATTTACACAGGAGATTCCCGTATAGAGGCAGGTCACTCTAGTCAAGGGCGGCACGCATTACCACATCGAGTAGGGTGACTTATAAGGTTTGAGAAGCCCTTACGCCGAATACCGGATTGACTCTGTCGACGCTATTTTACCGCCGAGTTTTACTGCTCGGAATTGGATACCACTAATTGACTGATAGCGGGTATTAATAATTTATGCCGGCATTGTTCATAGCTAACTCCCGCTATTCATTGCGACGCCCCAAACAATAGAAGTAAATGACAAGGGTCATAGGGACGTGCACGTACAAGATAAATTTCAAAAGAGCAAATAATTCATGATAAATCAGAAAAACACATCAAGGATACGGACGAGAGGAAGCACGGAAGGGTGCTGAAGGCTACCAATTTAAAGAATAGAGGTGGGGATCCAGGAAACTGCGTAGCAGACACAACAAGAAAATACAACCAAGATTTTCAAAAATTTAAAATCAAATATAATTTTATGAATCATTCTAAGTAGTATAATAGGACAGTTAGGCGGCCTCCTCCTCCACCCGCGGGAAATTTGAATTTTGGCGGGAAATTTGAATTTTGGCGCGAGATTTGAATTTGTAAACAAAGCCACGTGCTTTTTGACAGCTGCCATCGACAACAACGCATCGCTAACCTCACTGCTGCCATCTTGACGGGCCTAAACCTCAGTGGTACCAACTTAACCTAACTAGCGCGAGATTTGAATAGGTAAACAAATCCACGTGCTTTTTGACAGCCACGTGCTTTTTGACAGACAACAACGTATCGCAAACCTCAGTGCAGCTATCTTGACGGACCTAAACCTTACTGGTACCAACTTAACCTCACTAGCGCGAGATTTGAATTTGTAAACAAATCCACGTGCTTTTTGACAGCTGTCATCTGTCATCTTTAAACTACAGAGCACCGTGCTGCCCTCTTTATCGCAGTAGCTGCAAATTCGTCACCTGTCATCCGCAGTGCTGCCATCTTAACGAGCCTAAACCTCAGTGCTACCAACTTAACCTCACTAGCGCGAGATTTGAATCGGTAAACAAATCAACGTGCTTTTTTGACAGCTGTCATCCGCCATCTTCAATCTATAGAGCACAGTGCTGCCCTCTTTAGCTACTTACCTTTGAAATGTGGTGGCGGATAATTTGAAAAATGCTTTTTGACAGCAGCCATCTTTGAGCACCGTGCTGCCCTCTTTAGCTAGATACCTTTGAAATGTGGTGGCAGACAATTCTACGTGACAGCAACCATCTTTGAGCACAGTGCTGCCCTCTTTGTGGCGGCGGGAAATTCCACGTGCTCTTGTTTGGAAACAAATTCACGTGCTTTTTTCTGACAGCTGTCATCCGCCATCTTGCATCACAAACCTCAGTGCTGCACTCTTTAGCTAGATACCTTTGAAATGTGGTGGCGGCAATTTGAAAAATTCTACATGCTCTTGTTTGGAAACAAACCTATGCGCTTTTTTGACAGCTATCATCCGCCATCTTTAATCCAGAGAGCACCGTGCTGCCCTCTTTAGCTACTTACCTTTGAAATGTGGTGGCGGCAAATTCTACGCGCTCTTGTTTGGAAACAAACCCATGTGCTTTTCTGACAGCTGTCATCCGCCATCTTTAATCCAGAGAGAACAGTGCTGCACTCTTTAGTAGAAATGTGGTGGCGGCAAATTCCACGTGCTCTTGTTTGGAAACAAATTCTACGTGCTCTTCAGCTGTCATCCACCATCTTGAATCAAGAGAGCACCGTACTGCCCTCTTTGTGGTGGCGGATAATTTGAAAAATTATTTTTGACAAGCAGCCATCTTTAATCCAGAGAGAACAGTGCTGCCCTCTTTAGCTACTTACCTTTGAGGCGGTTAATTTGGAAAATTCTATTTGACAAGCTGCCATCATTAATGAAAAGAGCATCGTGCTGCTATCTTGCGGGTAATTTTTACGTCACAGCTGTCATCCACCATCTTGCATTGCTAACATTAGTGCTGCCCTCTTTAGCTACTTACCTTTGAGGCGGACTATTTGAAAAAATCTATTTGACAACCTGTCACCCTCCATCTTGCATCGCAAACCTCAGTGCTGCACTCTTTAGTTGAAATGTGGTGGCGGATAATTTGAAAAAAAATCTTTTTGACAAGCAGCCATCTTTAATCAACAGAGCACCGTGCTGCCATCTTTAGCTACCGCCATCTTACATCGCTTACCTCGCTGCTGCACTCTTTAGTTGGAATGTGGTGGCGGTAAATTCGAACAAGTTTAATCATACATCGGGGGAGCTAGAGTAAGCACGTGCTGCAGTGATGACGTCATCATGCATGTTTAGACTTGTCCGTTTTCTTAAGAGTAAGTCGGTGTAAAGGAATGTCGTGGCGGTAAATTCGAACAAGTTTAAACATGCATCGGGAAAGCTAGAGTAAGCACGTGCTGCAGTGATGACCTCATTGTGCATGTTTAGACCTGATCGTTTTCTTAAGAATAAGTCGGTGTAAAGCAATGCAATAAGTACAACATTTTTGAATGCGATCAAATATTTGTTTACAAATGTACTACACCAGTGTTCGTTTTTGCTGCTGACAAGGTTAGTATGCTTCTAACAGCGTATGCTTCTGAAATGCCTCCTGCAACATTCAAATTAAACAAAACATTTAGAAATATATTATACTAAGTATGTTATGCTTTACAGAGAAGATCATATACTTCTTACCTTGTTGTTATTCCTTTTCGGAATCATCATCATCATCATGATGTACTAGAGAAAGTTCATTCATACACTGTGTACAGTGTTCAATCCTCGGATTTGGTCCATCCCAATCATCATCATCATTTTCTCCTCGATGCTTGTAATGTCGTTGACAAGTTCTGCATAAAGCTACTTCGATCGACATCTTACTGTGTAGAGGAAGGATGCCCCAAAAATTATGTACGTAAGAGGCAGCGTACGTAGATAAAAATCCTGGTGGTAAGTATTGAATAAGATGTTTCGACACCGACGATCTATGTTTATAGAACATCTTAATAGCCTCACTCACTCGTGTAAGTTAAATAAGATGTTGCGTATGAGCATGCAAACAGCATGCACATTTGCAATTTTGTTCCATAGCGTACGATGTTGAAGCACACACTAATGAAAATGATAAAGAGCTATTCTTATTTATAGTCTCATAACAATATTCGTTAGCGGATGGTAAGTAACGTCACTCATATGAATAATAAGACAATAGGCTGCTGTGTTAGCAGGAATGTTTTCAGATGTTTCAAATTCTAAACGAATATCAACTGGAGATTCTTTTATAGATTCTTCATGATAAGAGCAGTCTATAACTACAATCGGTGCTTTATTTTTAAAATCTTGAGGTGTAAATAGCGGACGATCTTCTTTCTGATAATACGATGATTGAAATTTACAAAACATGTCATAGAGACCGCATTGATGCGCTGCATTTGCCACTTAAGTGGGTTTCTTCTTGTGCTTTCACAATCCATCGTAATGATTGATGTCACCGAAGCGACAGTTTTGTGTGAGAACAAGTCTCAGGTAGAGCCCAAGGCACCGGACTCCCCGCATCCCAAACTTATTTTTCTCAAAGTTAATGTCTATGTTTTCGTAGGGATACGTAATTCCGCTGAGATATAGTCTAACGTGTCTTAATTTACAGTGATCAAACAGTGAGCTATCTTTTTCGTGATTGAATTTACGATTAGTTTGAAATCCAAAAATAATGTACAAGGGCTTCTCAGTAAAACGTAATGTTTTAACAGCCCAGCTATGCTTGTTTGTAGGCGGTAACACAGGATATTCATGCAGCTCCCAACTTCTAAAACGTATAGGTAATGGCAGTCGTCTGTGAGACAGTGAGCTGAGCGGATGTGCTGAGTGGAGCGCGGAGCAATGGGTATCACGTTGAAACAATATAGGATAGCGATCGGCAGATGGAACTGTAAAAAGGGAAGTAGAATGGAAACAAGAATGGAGTTAAAGGGTGAAAAAAGGAGGATGGTGGCTACGTTACTGGTGGCGGCGGTGGTGATGGTGTTGCTGATAAGAGGAGGAGTAGAGATTAATCCCGGCCCAGGTCCAGTAGGTTCCATTGGATGGGAAGAGTACGAGGCGATTAGAGAGATGATAAGAGAGGCTTGTCAGACGGAGCAAATAAAAGAAATGTTCCGAGAGTTATCCAGGGAATTTATGGACCTAAAATTGAGTGTTAAACAAGATGTAAAGAAGATATTGGAAGAGGAAGGGTGTAATAAAGATGAATTAGACCTATTGAAGCAGAAGGTAAAAAGTCTGGAGTGGGACCTAAGAGAAACGAAGAGAGCAGTCGAGAAGAGTTTACAAGATAACGTAAGAAAAAATATCTTCATATATGGTGTCCAAGAAGAAGAGAGTCTAAAGTTGAACTAGTGTACAAAGTGGTAGAAGTGATCCAGAACAGGATGAAGATCAACTTCAGTGAAGTTGATATTGACGATGTACAGCGTGTGGGGAGAGTGAAAGGAAAGAGGCCAATTAGAGTGAAATTACTATCGACACTGATGGCGGACATTGTAATAAGAAATTCGAGTAATCTAAAAGGAGAGAAAGTGTGGATAAAACGGGAGATGGACAGGGAAGCCAGAGAGAAGAACAGAATTCTGAATAGACATTTAAGAGAGGGAAGAAAACAAGGTCTTAAGGCATATATTAGAGGGCAGCAGCTGGTGGTTGGAAACGGAAGGTGGAATCGAGTGTGGGGGCGGGAAGGCTGAAAAAACTTGACGAACACCAACAGCAGCAGAACGTATCTTTGGCAACAGTGGAAGTAGCAAGGAAGGACAGTGACGTAGAAAGGAGTGATATTACGGAAGTGAGCGAAGTCCACATCACATCAGGTGCGGGAAGTAGGGATGTGCTGAACAGCAGTGCCAGCAACCAGGTGGGCGGAAATGCAGAGTCCTTGAAGAGTCACCACAACACAGAGATGGAGGAAGCAAGTAATGTGCCACAACTGGTGAGGAGTACAGTGAAAATTGTGAGTGAAGGTAACAGTAGGCAGGGTAAGAATGCATCCTCTCCGAGTAAAAGGAACACAGAAAATAAAATGGAAAAAAACAGGCGCTAAATAAGGAAAGATCATTAAGTTTGAAAGATTTGTGGGGAAAGAAAAAAGGCGCAGGTGTGGAGAACGGGAAGGATGACGGGAGAAAAGAGGATGAGGAGAGATCTGGAGAGGACTCACAGGGAAGAGTGACAAGGAGTAGAGGTGGAAATGGAGAAGCATAGGTGCAAAGAATGGGAGGGAATATAAAACTAGAGATGGCGATAGGGTTGTGGAATATTGAGGGGTTGATGGGGAAGATAGGGAATAAAGAATTGGAGAAAACAGTAAAGGAGTATGAGATTATTGCCCTAGTAGAGACGTGGTTAGGGAAAGGGATAGAAATTGAATGGGACGGGTATAGAGTAGTCAACGTGATAAAGGAAAAAAGGGGGAGAATGGGAAGAAACCCGGGTGGGATAACAGTTTTAATAAAAAATGAGATAGTAGAGAGAATACAGAATGAGGTAGAAGGGGTGGTATGGCTGAGAATTAAAATGGGAAATGATGCGAAGGAGGCAATTTGCCTGGCTCTATTATACAACCATCCTAAAGACTCAACTTATGCGAATAAAACATTTTTTGAAGAACTGATTGAAGAAATGAACAAAATGAAAGGATTATATGTGGAAGATGGAATTATATTGTTAGGGGATTGGAATGCAAGAGTGAGTAATAGGGTACCCGATTATGGGAGAGAGGATAATGAAGTGAGAGAGTACAGAAGAAATAGTAAAGACAAAGATATAAATAGCTATGGGGTAAGATTATTAGAGTTATGTGCTATAGAAAAATTATATATTTTAAATGGATGGATGAAGGGAGATAGTAATGGTGAACTGACATTCATCACATCGAAGGGCGGGAGTGTAGTAGATATAGGAGTAAGCACGGAAATAGCTCTAAAGAAGATAATAAGTTTTGAGGTGACAGAATGTGTGATAACAGAACATATGCTCATCAAGATAAAATTAAGAGGGGAGTATGATGGAGTGAAGAGAAGGGTAGGAAAAAGAGACAGGTATAAGGAGGGATGGAAGTACATTTGGAATGATACTACGATCGAGAGATTGAGAACAGAATTAAAAGAGAGTGAAGAAAGTATAAGTGTTGAAAGTGAAAGGATGTTGGAAGGAGGGGATGTGGATGAAGTTTTAAAACTAATAGAACGTCCAGTATGGAAGGTGGGTATGAAAGTGAGAATAAGGGAAGAGATAGACAGAAACAAAGGCACGGGGTGGTTTGATGAAGAGTGTAAGAGGAAACGAGTGGTTGTAATGACAGCTCTAGCGGACTTCAAGAAAGGAGGGGAACAAGGGAAAAGAGAGGAATATTGTAAATTAAGAAGAGATTACAAGAAGTTACTAAATGAGAAAAAAAGTGCTGGAAAGAGGCGGAAGCTGAGAGAGTGAACAGGTATTGTAAAGAGAAAAGATTTGATAGGGTTTGGGAAACTATAAATAAGATAAAGAGAACTAGATCGACAGGGGGAGGAACAATGATAACAGAAAATGAGTGGATAGGATATTTTTCAGAGCTTTTGGGTGGGAGGGGAGAAGGACAGGGGGTATGGAAAAGACGTATATTGTAAAGGAAGTACAAATAGGAGTACAGTTACTAGATGAGGAGATAACAAGTCAGGAAATAGTCAGGGTGTTAAGTAAAGTAAAAACCAAAACTGCGGGTGGGACAAATGGTATTACTAACAGGATATGGAAGGAAGTAGGAGCAAATGAAGTAATGCTGAAAGTGATGGTGAAATTTTTTAACAAGATATGGGAAACGAATAAATTCCCTAGCGAGTGGAGAAAAGGAGTACTTTGTCCTATATACAAGAACAACGGAAGTCGAAGTGATCCAAACAACTATAGAGGAATAACACTCCTGGACTCGCTGTCGAAGGTATATACAGGAATTCTAGCTAATAGGATTATAAATTGGGCAGAGAAATATGGAAGGATTTCGGACTATCAAAATGGATTTCGAAAAGAGAAAAATACTGTGGATAATGTATGGATTTTGGATACTTTAATTACGAAGTATGTGAAAATAGCAGGGAAGAGATTATATGTAGCAGCAATAGATTTAGAGAAAGCCTTCGATGCAGTGAATAGGGAGGCGTTATTTACTAGATTAAGAGAGGTTGGGTTATCGAAGAAAATGAGGCTGGCAATAGAAGGAATATATGAGAAAGTATTGGTGATGATTAAACTAAAAGGGAGTGGGTTGAGTAAGTGTATGGAATCGAAAAGGGGTGTGAGGCAGGGTTGTAAGCTATCACCGATATTATTTCTACTGTTTATAAATAATATATTGGATAGACATGGAGGCGAGAGATGGCAATGCCCTTGGATTGGGAAGAGGGAGATACCGGGGCTATTTTTTTGCTAGGGGCTTTACGTCGCACCGACACAGATAGGTCTTATGGCGACGAGGGGCTGCTATTTGCAGACGATTTATTGATCTTGGCATTAACAGCAAAGGGGTTGCAAGAAGGGCTAAATGAGCTAGTGGAATATACTAGAAGATGGACACTCAAGATAAATGTACGGAAGACGCAGATAATGATATGTGGGAAGAGGAAAGCAAAAAAAGAAAAGAAATTCTGGACAGTCGAGCAGCAAGAAATCAGACCAGAAAAAAAATGGAGTACTTAGGAGTTATAATTAGTAGTAACGGTATGTGGGAAAATCAGATCAGAAGAGCCAGATATAAAGGGAGGGGAGCACTGGCAGTAGTGGGGATATTAGAAAATAAATTTCCGGATATAAAGTACAAAATACAGAGATTGGTGTTCCAATCAATGGTCAAAGGAAAAATGTTATTTTGGGTAGAAATATGGGGATTAGAGGAAAATAGAAAAGAACTAAACCAGGTGGTGGCGAAATTTAGTAAGATTATTATGGGAGTCCCAAACTGTACTGCAAATGTGGGGGCTAGATTAGTATGTAAAGAATCGATAGACACTACTATAGCCAAGAGGGTGATGAAGTATTGGATGAGATTGGAAGAAGGGAAGGGAGGGGATTTACTACAAGAGACGTATAGGTTCCAGAAAAATATGGAGCACGAGAGGTATTGGGTAAATAAGTGCAAAAATAAATTACGAAAACTGGGGTTAGGAGATATAGGATATGAGAGGTGGAGAGAGAAGAAAGAATGGGTATGGAGAAGGGTTATAAGGAGAGTTGCCGATATAGAGAGACAGAGTTTAATAATGGAATGTAGAGAAAGAGCCTCACTATCAGTATTAAACAAATTGTTAGAAACCATGAACCCGAAAATCGAAGTTGAGGACAGGAAGGGCAAAAGAGGTCTATACTGGTGGATTTTTGGAATTCCTAGAAACAGAGGGTGGATAGGTACAGAAAATGCGGGTAGATGTATTCTGTGTGGAGAAAGATGGTCGGACCTACATATATTCATCGAATGTAGGGAGTTAGAAGAGTTGAAAAAGAAAGCGTTGAGTAAAAAGGAGATAGAAAAAGTAGAAAAATGAAAGGATGACGGTATGGCTGGCCAGAGAATGGGGAAGAGGAACAAATATTTCCAAATATTTAAATATGGTTAGAATGAGATTTATAAAGAAATTAAGAGAATAAGGGGTAAAAGAGGGTTACAGAGGGAGGAGAGGAAAGAGGTAGACGAAACTGCTAGGTTATATAAAAATTTATGACAATAAGAGGAGTTCGGAGTATAATCTGATAAGATTGTATGATGAAAAGAAGATTTGTATATATTTGGAGAGGATTGCATATGTGAGAGAACGGAGGTGGTAGCTAATGTTAAAAAAGGACAATAAAGTAACGAGGGCTGTGAGTAAGAGGAACTGTTGGACTGTTTAGAAACGGAAATAAGCGGAAGAGAGAGGAGGAATAAGGAAAAGACAGGTTTGATTGTTGGCAATTCGATGGTTTAAGATGTAAGTTCAAAAAAATTAGAGAGTAGTTTTTAGTTTTAGTCTAAGAGTCGTAAGAAGATGAAAGAAATGTAAGGAATAAGGAGCTAGAGAATTGTCAACAAATACATTTGTAAACAGTGTTTGAATATTAACTATAGGGTTAGTTGACAAGAAAAGGAGTTTGGATAACATAATAGAAGAAAACTTTAAACACTGGTTTAAAATTTTAATAAGTAATGAGTGGCCGTGAGGAAGAGGAACTGTTGGACTGTTTAGAGATGGAAAGGATTGATAAGTGATGTGAGGAACAAGGAAAAGACAGATCTGATTTGTGGCAATTCGGTGGTTTAATATGTAAGTTCAACTATAGGGAAAAAATGCAATTATTAAGTAGCTTTAGTCTAAGAGACGCAAGAATAAGAAAGAAAAGTGATGAATAAGGAACTGGAAAATTGTCAACAAGTAAGTTTTTATATAGTGTTTAAATATTAACTATACGGTATAGTGGATGATTATCTGTAAAAGTTAGCGAATAAGTATTATAAGAGAGATGGACAGAGGCAAGGAAGAAGTAAGAGGGGAAGAGTGGTGATGGAAGGGGGGAGGGGTATAAGAGACAGACGGGTGGGATGGTACAGTCCCATCCCTAGGTGAAAGATGAAACATGTCCGCTCACAGAATAACAAGTGAATCAAGATGGTGGCAGGAATGAAGACGACACGATTATAGGCGGAGCAGTAGATAAATGCGTGACGGATCATATGATGGACCGGCAACCGCCTCTACGATTCGCCACGTAAAATGAGGAGAGAAGTACGAGTTATAGGTGGGGGTAATATCTAAGCCGGGAGGAGTGGCTGATAGCGGTGCTGGGTGGGATGGGTCTCTCCTTACCAGGGAATGCCGCGTGCAGCCGAAGTTTCTTTTTCTTTATGTTTAGTTACCTGTAGAGAGTAGATATGGGTTAGTCATTAGAATTAAGGTAGGGGATGCCCTAACATGCGGAGGTGTTCCTCGCATACCAGAGGCACCTCAATAGCTTTAGGCAAGTTGGTGCAGTGCTAGGCTGGATTCCGCCGGCACGGGCACCACTAAATAAGTAGAGTAGATAGTAAATTGTTTTGTTTGGTTTATATTAAATTGTGTGGTTTTTTGGGTTCATAGTTAATAGTTTTAGTGTAGATAGTACGAGCTTTACATTATATATAATAGTATGTTAGTTTATATTGTTTTGTTTGGTTTTTTGGGTTCATGTGTATTTCATGTTCTTTATTGCCTGTAACCGATGGTGCAAACTAGGGTGGCAATAAAGAGTTATCTTATCGTATAGGTAATGGTGTATCATTTTCTACAATCTTGACCAATCGAAGTTTTTCACGATCAGATAAGGTTACATGTGGAATCCTCCACAGTATACGATGCAGTGTTATTTTCGATTCTACTGGTGTTTCTACTGCTTTAAGAGAATTGTAATCACTTCGATCACGGATTAGAATAAGCTCTTGTTTTGCGTTGATTATAATACGTGTAAAGTCTTCTGCGAATCCAAAAATATGTTTCAGTGATAACATACCCGTAAAAGTACCATCCTCATTAATCATCCAGTTGTTAGTAGCTTTTGGGCACCATCCAGCCATCCGCAAAAGATTACTTTCTTCATCACAGAAAGAAGGGTAGAATTTCATTGCACTTGTAATACCAACATTCTTCGTTCGATCTATTTCAACATTATTTACTTCATATCGCGCTTCAGAAAAGAGAAAAGCTAGAGCATGGTTGTTTAGTTGTGAAGTGCTTAGTCCACTTCCATCCGTCTTTTCTAGTCGTCCTTCAATATAGAGGTAGCTTTCGTGTGGTAAGGTGTATACATCTTGCTGATTAATAATAAAATGAATTTCATCATTGTTATTTAATCCAAACATAAAAGGTTGATAGGAATGAAGCTCACTTCGTACTACACCTTCACGACTTTCTACTGTGTTCGTAATGTCTAGCATTTCTTCCATTCTGTTGTAGTAGTGTATATCCTAAATTTTGGAGTATCTGCTTATGGGTATCTGTTAACTCGATGAGTCTCTGCACACATGTAGTATGTCTTCGGAATGTACACCGTGTTTTATAGATGGTTTTCATACTGGTTTAGGATGTAGTTTGTAAGCTACGTACGCGTGCTGATCTAAATGAATAAGCTGATTATGTTTATTTACAAGTCTAAGAGTAATGTTGCTAATGTGTTTTACAGACACAGGATGATAAAGAACTACTGCTGGTTTCTCAAAAATAGTATATCCACGTTCCTCTGTAACAATAAAGTCGTGCAGGAGGTGCGAAGGTTGTAGATTACTATTCAAGTCTGTAATAATATTACAAGTAATGTTCACATTATAATCATCGAAGAGTTTTATAGGTTGATCAGACTCGTGACGTACGTTCGATAGGAGCTCCCTCGATGAAAATCCAAGCAGTGGTCCAATCGAATCAGGTTGTGATTTGAAGTCAATCTTAAATGATTCAATAACACATTTATGTGTAATGTTGCTTATAGTGATTGAGAACTTGTAATTATGATTACTAAAACTATCTTCCCCAAACTGATCAATTAACGTACTTTCAATATAGTCGTGAACATCGTCTACTGTATAACTACCTGAGGGTAGTGTTAGCACATACTCATCGTAATAGAACTTGTTTACACCATCGCGCACATTATAGATTTTATTGTAGCTTTCAAACGATACTAGTCCAAGACTATGCGGCTGATAGTCAAGTTCGATTGGTGGATTCAAATAGACGGTTGTTTCAGGTCCTTCTCCACGTACAGCAAACGATCTTTCACTGTTCGTCATCACGTAGACACTAATGCACTTTCTCTACTGTCTGGGTTTGATATAAGAACATAAGACATAATCGTCCACACATGCGTGTATTAAAGTTTTGCACACGGTTTTTATTGTAAACAATGTCTGCACTGCTTCCGAAATAACGTATGAGCTCAAAAGGAGGAGGTAAGTCTCCATAGCTATCAGAATACCATACCTTAGATTTACGTTTTACATAACCAACGTAATGAGTTCCAGGTCCACGACTGTCGTCCAAGTTAATTACGGCACTTTCACGTTCACGTGGGCGCGCTGGTAGTTGATCGCGCATATACACTCCTCGAAAATAATGAATTCCTAGTTGTTTAGCAAACGTGAAAACTTCATCATGCGTTAGAGCTCGATGTGGCAGTGCATTCAGTAGACGTTTTTTGGAGAAATGTAGATAACAAGCCCTCTCTTGTATGGCGCTAGCTTCATGTTCACACCTTTGCCTCATAACGCAATTGCCTCCATCGTCTTGTTATGACGTTCACTCTCTTTCAACTGTTGTTTCGCTTCTTCTACAGCTTTGACAGTTCTCGCTACAGCACTAGCACCACGTAGCAATGACCCTAAAGCTGCTAAGCCAGCAAACAGCGCAGGAAGAAATCCTCCTCGTTTTGGTACAGGAATAATTCGTGCACGTTTACTAAATATTGCTCTGCACTTTGGAGAAATTCTCGCTCTTGCTGCGCGTAACGCCTTAGTAATAGCTACACGAGGATTGTATTCCCCTCGAATAGCTTTTTGCGCAGCCTTTATAACATCTTTCCATCCAACAGTTTTTACTTTCTTCTTCTTCTTCATGTCGTTTGGATATCGTTGTTTCACCATGCTGTACACGACTTTACTAGTCAAGAGCAAATCATAAACTAACCGTTGCCTCTTCTTTCGTTTAATATATACATATTACTATTACGTACTTTATGATTCAGTTATCATGAAGATTATAAAGCAGCAAGACACACTACCTGTTACCGACATTGTACCACATCTCTTACCTAGTTCTAGTACAACTACAAGAAAACGTCATGGAACGTTGTTTCCTTTTACTGTTCGATGTATTGTATCAGGTCCGTCGGGATGCGGTAAAACAAATCTTTTACTCACACTTATTACTTCTGTAAATGGTGTACGCTTCGAGAATATTTACGTTTTCGCAAAGTCACTCTATCAGCCGCTATATACTATTCTACAAACTGTAATGCACGATCTAGTTAAAGATGGAATAAGATATTTTAAATTGAATTCGCATGAGCTAGTACCATCACCAGACGATGTGCTTACTAATTCTCTTATGATCTTTGATGATGTCGCAACAGTACAGCAAGACGTTATTCGTGCATTCTTTAATATGGGTCGGCATAAATATGTTGATTGCATCTATTTGTGCCAAACCTATTCTCGTGTGCCTAAGCAGTTGATACGCGACAACGCAAATGTTATTGTGCTTTCTCGGCAAGATGAGCGCAACATGCGACATGTGTATAACGATCATGTTAACACTGATATGACATTCGATGACTTTAAACGTATGTGTGCTAAATGTTGGTCATTACACCGTTACAGCTTTTTAGTTATTGATAAAGAAAGTGATGTACAGCATGGACGATATCGCATGGGTTTCGATCATTTTATATGTATTAACACAGAATTACAGTAACTACTTGATTAAAAACCATCATCATGTTAACATCTAGCAAGGAGATCACAAAATATATCATCCAAGCTCGAAACAATATTCGACGGAAATTTAAAGAGCTTAAACGTATTCAAGCAGACACGGATTTATTTTTAAAAACACAACTAAGTACACCACTCAAAGAAATTTTTAATTCTACTTCATTACCGCAGTCTACTTCAAGTTTTGCTTCTATGCAAACATCATATCATAAAGAGAAGCATGAATAAGAAGAAGAAAAGCATGAACAAGATAAGTAAGAGAAGAAGCAGGATGTAGATCAAGAAGAGGAAGATAAGGAAAAAGAAGAAGAACTTAATGATACATCACCATCTAAGCGTGTTGAGTTTTTAACTACAGATGTTATTGCTGAAACACCTACTGCATCGACGCAAAATCTACCATCCTTGTCTGAGGTTATGATTACACCAGAGTATCGCAATCAGTTTAGAACTTTTATTCAAGATACCTATGGATCTCTCTTTGCGCCTTATATAGAAAAACTTTTTACAGGACAAACTGACACTACCTACGGTATTCGCTACGAAGATGACTGTTTCTGGATAGGAAATTCAAATGTTAAGATTAATAACAACAAACTCATTGTAAAAGGTGTTACCTATAAACCTACGAAAGGACTCTTAGAACTTCTTTTCTCACGAATACCTGACAAGGATATAATTTTACAAGATGATCTTAAAAAATATAAAGCAATACTTTTTGCTACTGACGCAACACGACGTAATTACAAGAGAACAGAAGCTGTAAATGCGAATAAGAGTTACAAGTATCGTCAGTTTATTTCTAAGCTGTTTCCGACTGCACGTAGTCTTGATGTTATCTACAAGCCTTTGTTGCCGTATGTGGATGCAAGATACTGGAATGACCCAAACTTACTCGTTGAACGATTACAACTTTTAAGAGCATCGCAAGAGGCTGGTCACACTGGTCACGGATCAGAAATTCTAGATATAGAAAGAGAACTACGTTATGCCGGTATTATTTTGTAATGGCTCGTCAAGAGAAGATCTCACCTGTAAAGGTAAACAACGCACATGAGTTACATAAACCAGCACGTCGCACCTACTGTCGCAGACGCGTTATTACACGAGGAAAAGATGATCTCTGGCAAGCAGACTTAGTAGAAATGATTCCATATGCCTCTAGTAATAAGGGGTATAAGTATCTACTTACTGTTATCGATGTGTACTCGAAGTTTGCTTTTGCACAACCCGTGCGTTCTAAAACAGCAGCTCAAGTTAAAGAAGCATTTAAACATATTGTTGAAGAATCGAAACGCTGCCCAAGGCTTCTTCAAACTTATCAAGGTAAAGAGTTTTACAACAAGGATTTTTCTTCTTACCTCAAGTTACTTGGCATTCAACACTACGTTCAGCAATCTCAAGACAAGTGTTGTAGAATGCTTTAATCGTACACTCAAAACAATGATGTGGCGAGAATTTACAGCACAAGGTTCATATAGTTGGATTGATCTGCTACCTAGACTTTTATCTACCTACAACGATACACCTCATCGCACTATCGGAACAAAGCCACGTCTTGTTACAAAGAATACACCTCGTATAAATGCTATTCATCTTGTAATTAAAACAGCTGATCCACGTCGCCATCGCTTTAAAGAAGGTGATTTTGTTCGCATCAGCAAACACAAGTCTATCTTTGCAAAAGGATACACACCTAACTGGAGCACTGAAATTTTTCAAATCAGAAGTGTTAAGCTTACTAATCCAGTTACGTATTTACTTCGCGATCTCAGAGGACAGCCTATTGAAGGAGGATTCTACATCGAAGAACTGCAGAAAACGAAATATCCTGATCACTATTTAGTTGAACGTGTTATTCGACGTCGTGGCAATAAACTGTATGTTAAATGCCTTGGTTTTAATAACAGCTTTAATTCATGGATTAATAAAGAGGATGTACTTTAAATCTTATGTGTGTTTTCTTTTAATCCTCTACGTTTCCTTTCTTCTAAGTCACTAGGACATGCTGTAGGATTAAACAACACCTGTAATATGTTTTGACAATTCATATTTATTTTAGAATATATATATCCTTTGTTTATTTTACGGTCTTTGTCACTCAGTTTTCGTTTTATTGCACCAACAACGACAAGTGCTGCTATCTTCTGAGAAGCTAAAGCACTAGGTAATAACACACACACACACACACACACAGCATAACTTTACGAAGCAGATTTTAACAGCTACACGACAGACTATGCAGGCAGCATGTAACTACGTGTCAGGCGAACGTGTTCTAGGGCCGCAGGGGAGATGAAGCGCGAAGAAAAGAAGATCAATCATTTTATTGATGAGTCCACGCCCAACATGCTTCCTCATCTTTTTCCCAGCACGTTTCTTCACCTTTTCCTTGTTTACTCTCCCCACAGCCATGATAAGTGTTTATAAGCGAAGACAACTCGTTAGTTTTAGGTCCGTGATACAGTTTAATCAGTTGACATGTACGGCACTGTCTAACAGAAGGTCTTCTACCTAAACTCACGTGTTCATGATGTAAACTACACGTTTAAAGCTCTGACAAAACAGGATCTTGAGTCCACTCACGAGCACCTTATACCAAATCTTCTTTACAGCATTCGCAGCTACATTAACCAAAAATGTCTTTGGTATTGCATTTAACTCTTCTTCAGTAAAACTGTTTAGTTTCTTTTTGCATGCATAAAACTTTACGATCGCCTTGTCAACTGCGTTACACTTAGTATCTGTTAGAAATGACATGATGTCTTTACTCTACAAATGTTTCTTTTACACTAAGGTTATTTCGACACTGCAGTTTACATATGTTATTCACTTCCCGGCATGCACTGCAACACAACCAATCAAAGAGCATGCATACATGTTGTAAAGACTGTTTACTTGTTTCTCTACTATGCTCTTTCGGAAGAGTTTTAAATGATGGGCACCCCAATTCATGCATGTCGATAATTTCACACGATGATGGTAGAAAATCACGCAACCATTCTTTCTTTTCACAACCCTTTAAAAGAACAAGATCTGATCTTGACAAATGTGCATTCATCATTAAAGGTAGAAAACGATAAGGTATTCCTTTTTCTTCCCACTTCAAACCTAAATTGTTTTCAATCCACTGAGTCTGCTTTTTATCTTCATCTGTTTGCAAACAGTAAGGGAACGGTGGGCTAAATACTAAACTAACAAGTTTTGGTGCCCACAACACACTGCAATCTAACACAGCCACCTCTTTAAACACAAATTTGTTTCCGTTTACTTTAAAGCCTTGCACATCAACTATTAATGTTTTCGTCATGTTTGCACTCCACTCTCTATCACTGTTTCTCGAAGACTAAAGTTTTTTAGTCAACGAACGGGTTTTAACATGCGCACCTACAATAACGTCATCGCTGCAGCACATGCAAACTCTTATTTTTATGATGCTTACTTATTGCATTCCTTTACACCGACTTACTCTTAAGAAAACGGACAAATCTAAACATGCATGCTGACGTCATCACTGCAGCACGTGCTTACTCTAGCTCCCCCCTCCCCGATGTATGGTTAAACTTGTTCGAATTTACCGCCACCACATTTCAACTAAAGAGTGCAGCACCGAGGTAAGCGATGTAAGATAGCGGTAACTGTGTTGAATAAAGATGGCTGTTTGTCAAAAAGAATTTTTCAAATTATCCGCCACCACATAGAGTGCGGCACTGCGCTCTCTTGATTAAAGATGGCGGATGACAGCTGTCAAAAAAGCACGTGGGTTTGTAAAGCACGTGGAATTTACTACCACTACAAAGAGGGCAGCACGGTGCTCTCTAGATTAAAGATGGCGGATGACAGCTGTTAGAAAAAAGCATCTAGATTTTAAATTGCTCGCTGCTACGATAAAGATAGCAGCACGGTGCTCTGTTGATTAAAGATGTCTGCTTGTCAAAAAGATTTTTCTAATTATCCGCCACCACATTTCAACTAAAGAGTGCAGCACTGAGGTTTGCGATGCAAGATGGCGGGTGACAGTTTGTCAAATAGATTTTTACAAATAGTCCGCCTCAAAGGTAAGTAGCTAAAGAGGGCAGCACTAAGGTTAGCAATGCAAGATGGTGGATGACAGCTGTGACGTAAAAATTACCCGCAAGGTAGCAGCACGATGCTCTTTTCATTAAAGATGGCAGCTTGTCAAATAGAATTTTCCAAATTAACCGCCTCAAAGGTAAGTAGCTAAAGAGGGCAGCACTGTTCTCTCTGGATTAAAGATGGCTGCTTGTCAAAAATAATATTTCAAATTATCCGCCACCACAAAGAGGGCAGCACGGTGCTCTCTTGATTCAAGATGGTGGATGACAGCTGAAGAGCACGTAGAATTTGTTTCCAAACAAGAGCACGTGGAATTTGCCGCCACCACATTTCTACTAAAGAGTGCAGCACTGTTCTCTCTGGATTAAAGATGGCGGATGACAGCTGTCAGAAAAGCACATGGGTTTGTTTCCAAACAAGAGCGCGTAGAATTTGCCGCCACCACATTTCAAAGGTAAGTAGCTAAAGAGGGCAGCACGGTGCTCTCTGGATTAAAGATGGCGGATGATAGCTGTCAAAAAAGCGCATAGGTTTGTTTCCAAACAAGAGCATGTAGAATTTTTCAAATTGCCGCCACCACATTTCAAAGGTATCTAGCTAAAGAGTGCAGCACTGAGGTTTGTGATGCAAGATGGCGTATGACAGCTGTCAGAAAAAAGCACGTGAATTTGTTTCCAAACAAGAGCACGTGGAATTTCCCGCCGCCACAAAGAGGGCAGCACTGTGCTCAAAGATGGTTGCTGTCACGTAGAATTGTCTGCCACCACATTTCAAAGGTATCTAGCTAAAGAGGGCAGCACGGTGCTCAAAGATGGCTGCTGTCAAAAAGCATTTTTCAAATTATCCACCACCACATTTCAAAGGTAAGTAGCTAAAGAGGGCAGCACTGTGCTCTATAGATTGAAGATGGCGGATGACATCTGTCAAAAAAGCACGTGGATTTGTTTACCGATTCAAATCTCGCGCTAGTGAGGTTAAGTTGGTAGCACTGAGGTTTAGGCTCGTTAAGATGGCAGCACTGCGGATGACAGGTGACGAATTTGCAGCTACTGCGATAAAGAGGGCAGCACGGTGCTCTGTAGTTTAAAGATGACAGATGACAGCTGTCAAAAAACACGTGGATTTGTTTACAAATTCAAATCTCGCGCTAGTGAGGTTAAGTTGGTACCAGTAAGGTTTAGGTCCGTCAAGATAGCTGCACTGAGGTTTGCGATACGTTGTTGTCTGTCAAAAAGCACGTGGCTGTCAAAAAGCACGTGGATTTTTTTTACCTATTCAAATCTCGCGCTAGTTACGTTAAGTTGGTACCACTGAGGTTTAGGCTCGTCAAGATGGGAGTACTGAGGTTAGCGATGCGTTGTTGTCTGTCAAAAAGCACGTGGCTGTCAAAAAGCACGTGGCTGTCAAAAAGCACGTGGCTTTGTTTACAAATTCAAATCTCGCGCTAGTTAGGTTACGTTGGTACCACTGAGGTTTAGGCCCGTCAAGATGGCAGCAGTGAGGTTAGCGATGCGTTGTTGTCGATGACAGCTGTCAAAAAGCACGTGGCTTTGTTTACAAATTCAAATCTCGCGCCAAAATTCAAATTTCCCGCCAAAATTCAAATTTCCCGCTGGAGGAGGACGAGGAGCCGCCGAACTGTCCTATTATACTACTATTCTATACGCAACAATACAAACCTTTCAAAATAAAAATTAAATAAACTCAGAAGAATTAACACAACATAAAGGGGAAAAATGGATATCCAGTAAATAAATGAATTAGATAAAATAGGAAAAAATTCATTCCTATATAAAGGTACCTTTCTTTTCCCAAAAATATATGGGAACTATACACTGATGCATCAGTCAGATTTCATAATTGCCATGGTAAGCACATGTTTGGAGTATATTAAAATTAAATCAAACTTTAAAAAGCTAGAAAAAGGAAGAGTTAAAATTGTAAATCGAGGACTCCGACAGCACCCAGTCGAAGTAAATGGGCCACCACAAACTCAGACACGAAGGACACACCACCGTACATGACAAATTAAATCAGCTCACAATTACGAACATAATGTCATCATCATCATCATCATCATCATCATCATCTGTTTATCCTCCAGGGTCAGCTTTTCCCTCGGACACAGCGAGGGATCCCACCTCTACCGCCTCACGGGCAGTGTCCTGGAGCTTCAGACTCTTGGTCGGGGATACAACTGGGGAGAATGACCAGAACCTCGCCCAGGTGACCTCACCTGCTATGCTGAACAGGGGCCTTGTGGAAGGATGGGAAGATTGGAAGGGATAGGCAAGGAAGAGGGAAGGAAGCGGCCGTGGCCTTATGTTAGGTACCATCCCGGCATTCGCCTGGAGGAGAAGTGGGAAACCACGGAAAACCAGTTCCAGGATGGCTGAGGTGGGAATCGAACCCACCTCTACTCAGTTGACCTCCCGAGGCACGAACATAATGTCACAACCCCAAACTCGCACCGCGTTTGAAAAGAAAAAGAAAATTGCCCAAGGTACAAATAATTTACAATCACAAAACCATGGTAAACAAGCGCGATAATTAAGCCACAGTAACATCTCTAAAATAGCACAAGCAGATCACTTCATATCACCAAGACAGAAGCCCAAACAAACGGTTTCAGAAGAAAATTAATTCATAATAATATTCACGGAACAATACACAAGATACCGTCATCGCGGCAGAGACAATTCACACTCTCACTCCAATAATAATATTACGTAACTGTCAAGCATGAATAGATAAAGACAACAATCCCCAACCCAAGATATGATAAGATACAGGCACCATATCCTTCGCTCTAGGGCTGCCCAAACCCTCGACATACAGAACGTTAAAAATTGTATTGTTGAAAGTGAGATAACATTAATGCGATATTACACCAACAATAGAGTAATATTATATTTAAAAGTCCCCCAAAGGGAAAGAAAATAACCTAACCAAACTCAAATAAAATATTCACTAGGAAATAAAAGCATATACCATCTTACGAAAATGTTACTACTACTACTACTACTACTACTAATAATAATAATAATAATAATAATAATAATAATAATAATAATAATAATAATAACAATAATAATAATAATAATAATAATAATAATAATAATAATAACGTTAATAGAATTTTAAAGAAAATAATAGAGACAAGTGTAGTGTAGTATTCGGTCAATTACGGGCACACGAAAGCCAAAACGCACGCCAAGAGGCACTAAACACGCATAAGAGAGAAACCATAAATGAACATGAGTAGTCCAAAAGTGCCTACCAAACACAGACGAAAGATGAGATAAAAATTTTATAAATGGAATTTCCACAGGGAACGGCCCACGCATGAAATAGTATCACCCAGAAACAAATCACTCGCAAATACACCAATATAAGGGCAGAAGAAAAGATGCATAAACTTCAAGAAACAAGGAAATGAAGAATTTCAAATATTATCTCGGCACAATAATGACCATCCTTTACGTACTACGCACACACTTGAAAAGCAGAACTCAGTGTCACCAAACTTAAATATCCATCACATCCACACCCCAGCACGAATATAGTATACCGGTATACACATTAAAATAATAGTAACAGAAATAACTAATTAAACATATTTACCAGTAGGTCGAGTGCCAAGATAACTTACCACGTAGTTGACTAAATACTACTACTTCACTAACACCAAATAAGCAACCTACTTAACTACAAATATACACTAAAGGAATAACATGTCTAATACTAAACAAAATAATACACATCCCATTTCTAGATGTGGTGATGTTTCAGGGCAATCACCCTATACCAGTTCGGCCACACATAGTCTTAGCAACGGTCGAACCCGCCATCAGTACAACGCCAAGGTCTTCTCTCTCTCGCCTTCACGCGCAGAATATCACCTTCAGTCTTCGCCGGTAGGAGCGACACTCGCTAGTCCAGTTACACGCCCTGTTGGCGCCGTCCAAAACCACACTGCAGTAGCTATGCGCACTACTAGATGGCGTACAAGTCCGCGTGGCAGACCACAATGCATATACCCTCAGCGGCAGTAATACACAGAACAACTATGTGAGGAAAAGTCACATTCGCCAGTAGGCTAACAGTTTCTGAGCTCCACCAGACACAGAGTTTAGCAATCGAATACTTCACATAGAGTAGAATTCTAGTCTCATATTATCGTGGTAATATCACAGTTCCGAACAGTCACTAGGCCGGGAACACGATGTCCATGGCAGAAAGCAATAATTCACCCAAAATTATGAGTGCGGGTAAAGGACACAATTTAAATAAAGGTTGCATAGACAGTAGATTGTCCAAGGTAGATCGCATAACAAGCGTACCTAGTAAAATAACGCTTCATCATTTATACAAATTTTTCTAGCAGCCTACTTAATTTATGCACAGGAAATACTTTCCCAGACTCGGTTGGCTATTGTTCAAGTTCCTATGCACAGTTCACAACATGCGTTCCCGGGTTGTAAAGTTTACGGTCGCGACGGGGACAATGACTTCGTCTTTTGTAAGTGGTCAACAGACTCTGCTCAGTGAGGACCAAGACCGGCCTTATATTGTCAAATCGCTGGTCTTTGGGGTGGGAGACTCCTTCACGCTGAATTAAGGAAATTGGATCCGTTAATAACTGGATTTCAAGACATTTAAAATTTGCGTTTTGTCGACCTCGATTCCCTCTTTCACTCGAGATAAGTGCGATCACGATTCGATCGGCAATTTTTAAGTAATGAAGCTCCCGCTTTTAACTAGGGGAGTAGCGTCCCTTCATGGGAAGAGTTAACATTGGGCTCAATTCTCGACTTGGGGGACGTGGTATATTCACACGTGTTAGCAATACATTACAGCTCGACATCGGGTGACCTCAATTCGCCCCGTAAATAAAGTATTCCATATTTCCAGTCTGGGAGACACAGAAAATTCAGCTCTATTTATTGATGTGCCCCAAATATATTTCCTATGTCGGGATCGGAATGTCACATAATTTTGCGCGCCAACATTCGACGTTTGTACACGTGAAACATACAGGAAAACAGGAAGCTTCTTCTGTTAGTGTGGAACCCTGTAACTAGGCTAAACCTCTGGGCTCATTAGACTGTTCGTTGCGTCGCGTCTTATCTCCTACTTTGTTTTATACTGGAGAGCGCTTTTCTCGCGGGGCTTGATTTCAACCACACCTTCCCATTGTTTGCCGGGCTATCTTTCGCGGGTCCGGTACTGACCATACGCCGATCGAGCCCCGGGATATTCCTTTTGCCCAACATGCTCCAAATAACGCGATTTCTGAAATGACTTTAATAGGATGGAAAGATGCAGATGCTGTCAATGATCTGAACATGGCACTGTACGGTTTCAATAGTGTAACGGGAAATGCCTGTACTTTGGGCCTGAAGTGCACAAGACTTCACGCAAGGCGCGTACGGTACATTAATGGAGTGACACATAGAGAGAGGGGTTTGTTCAAATAAAGTTCGTAGATTTTTTTTTAAAACTGAATTTATTGATGAAAGTTCAAATTTTATATCACCTCTGTACAGAAGATAAGTGGGGTATAACCTTTCCCCGTCTTGTGGCTGACGATGCTCCTCGTAGGTCGGCTGGTCCCTCATTCCTCTACAGATCAGCTCTCTGCACCATGGAACCGTTACATTGCATTCAATTCTTTATTACCAACCCTAGTATATACACCATCGGTATACATTAGTAAAGAAAAAAATGAGCACTACTTAATCCACTAAGACTGTAATTTCTAGTAATCTATTAAGCAGCAACTCACACGTGAGTGAATAGCCAGCTCCACGTGTAAGACACTACAACTAACTAAACTAACGAATTAAATACATACTAGTCTCTTCTGAACTGACTGATTGCGGCATCGCTCCTGATGAGGAACAGACCATCCTTCCCAAGACGCTCCAACTAGCCCTGCCAGATACCTCTACCGCTGTCAAAGCATATACTTCATCAAAACTTATGTAACGGGGCGCATGTGAGCGGAAACCAGCTCAGCACGCGTCCCGCCACACTCCCTTCTCCATCCAAGATGGCAAGCATCTCGGCTCATACACTATCGCATTGACAGTGTGTTTCCCCTCACCTACTCTCACTCCACGTGCAGACGTACTTAAGTCATCACTCCTTGGGATAAGACAGACCTATCCCCCCTTTTCACCACTTACGTCATACACTCCGTCAACTCACATGAAGCATTTTGGTTTTTGGTGGATAGCCAGTCCGCGTATAGCAAGAGTCTAACTCTACATTTAACAAAAAGAACTAACTATACACCGAACTCACATGAAGCATCTCGCCTTGGGCGAATCCCAGTCCCTAGAGCAAGATGCTAACTCTACATTTAACTAAAACTAACGACACATCCAGACTCCTGCTTTTTCCAACATACAGTCCATCCTTCAAATTTTATTCTCTATTTCTCTCTTCACTATAATCTGCATAAACTTCCACACATACAAACACAAGAGTCCATCATTTCAGTCTCTACTCTGTTCACTTTTTCTTTTCATAGTTCTTCCCACACTGCCCTCTCTCTTCATTATTACACTATACCTTTATCCAATATCTACTTATTTCCTAAATCTACATACACTTACACAGTTCATCATTCCAATCTCTACTCCACTCTTTCTTTTCGTCGTTCTTCCTACACTGTCTCTCTCCTCATTTTTTTACACTATTGCCTTTATCGTATTACTACTTATTACACGCTTTTATTCTTGCATTTCACATCAGTTCTGTATTTTTTTAACTCTCCTCTTAATACATATCCTTAACAATATATCCTACCTCACCCTCGTAACTACATTCCACTACTTATCTTCTCATCACTGATTCCACTAGACTTACACTGCACATACAAACAATCCATCATTTACATCTCATTCTCTTTTACTCACGTCACTATATTCTCCGTATTCTTCCCTACACACATACAAACAATTCATTCAATCAACTCTCGTCTTAATACATACACCTTAAAAATATAATACATCACCCTTGTCCTTCATATCTCATTCTCACTTACTCTCGTCGCTATATTCAATATCAACTTCCCTACACACACAAAGAATTCATCAATCAATCTCACACTCTTTTGACTTTTTTCATTTTCCTTTCCACACTGTCTCTCTCTTCATTTTACCCTCTTGCCTTATCCTATTACTGCTTATTAAATCTTTTGTTCTTACATTCCACCTCAGTTCTATAATCTTTCCTAACTCAGTCAATTACCAATACCTCTCACCTTTCAGATCGCTTATCTCCTTCTTTTAATCCCTCAATTTCTTTATAAATCTTGTTCTAACTACATTTAAATTTTTTGAAATATTTGTTCCTCGCTCCCACTCTCTACACACCCATGATATTCTCATCTTGTAATTTTGATCTAACTTCTTCTCTTCCTTCTTATTAAGCAATTTCCTTTTCGCCTCATCCAAAGCTTTGCAGTGGTTGAGTATATGTAAATCCGACCACCCCTCTCCACACAATACACATCTATCCTTATTATCCTTTCCTAACCACCCCCTATTTCTCGGTACACCTAACACACACCAATACAAGCCTCTCTTTGCTCTTCTCCCATCAAAATCTGTTTTTTGGGTTAATTACTTCAGTCAGTTTGTTTAACACTGATAGAGAGTCTCTATTTCTACATTCCATTATCAAACTCTGCCTCTCTGTATCTCATATTCCCACCTTGGCATTTTCCATGCCAATTCTTTCCTCTCTCCCCCACTTAACACTCCCATACTCCCCCAAACCTAGTTTTTTGCAACCTTTTCTTACACTACTTCACCCAATATGCTTCATTATCCACACTTTTCTGAAATCTATAAGCTTCCTGTCATAATCCCCCTGCCTCCCCTTCCTCCAATCTTATTCAGTACTTTACCACCCTCTTTACCATTTCAAAATCCATAGACTCCTTGCAAATTAATCTAGCTCCAGAATTTGCCGTGCAGTTTGGTAGACCCATCATGATCTTACTGAATTTCGCCACTACTTGGTTTAATTCTAGCCTGTTCTCTTCCAATCCCCATACTTCCCCTCAAATAACATTTTACTCTTAACCAGTGATTGAAGCACCCGTTTCTGGATTTTGAATTTTATACCTGGGAATTTATTTTCTAATACCTTCGTAGCTGCAAGCGCTCCTCTTCCCCTTAATTTGGCCCTCTTACACTGTTCTTTCTACGACCCCTTATTACTTATTATTACTCCTAAGTATTCTATTCTTTCTACTCGTACAATTTCCACATGATCTACCTTCCAAACTTTCTTATCCTTCCAACCTTTCCTTTTCCTAAATACCATTATCTGTGTCTTTCTCACGTTTACTCTTAAAAGACCATCTTCTGGTATAATCTACTACCTCATCTAATCATCTTTGCAAACCCCTTGCCGTAAATGCTAGAATGAATAAATCGTCTGCGAATAACAAACCCGGTACTTCCCTCTTCCCAATCCACGGACATTGCCATCTCTCTCCTCCATGGCTTTCTAATATATTATTTATAAATAATATCGGGGATAGCTTACATCCTTGTTTCACACCTATCTTCGACTCAATACAATTACTCAACCCTCCTCCCTGTAATTTGATCATCACAAATACCTTCTCATAAATTATTTCGATTGCTCCTCTCATTTTCTTCAATAACCCTATCTCCCTTAATCTCGTGAATAGCACCTCTCTGCTCACTGTATCAAAGGATTTTTTCTAAATCAACCGTCGCAAAGTATAATTTGAGCCCTGCAATCCTCACATATTTCGTAATCAATGTGTCTATTATCTACACATTATCGACCGTATTTCTTCCTTTCCTAAATCCGTTCTCAAACTCCGATATTCTCCCATACTGCTCCGCCCAGTTCTTTATCCTATTAGCCAAAAACCCTGTGTGCACCTTTGACAAGGCGTCTAGGAGTGTTATCCCTCTATAATTATTTGGATCGCTTCTAACCCCTCCATTCTGATACATTGGGAATAATACCCCCTTTCTCCATTCACTCGGATATTTAGCAGTTTCATGCAGTCTGTTAAAGAATGTTACCATCCCCCCAACATCGCTTCGTTGGCCCCTATTCCCTCCACACACTGTTAGTAAGGCCATTTACACCTCCCACCGCCTTGAGTCTTGCATTTTTAATACCCTAATTACTTCCAGCCCTCTTATCTCCTCATCTAATATTTGATTTCAAAGTTCTAATTCTCTCCGTATACTCTTTTTCCCAATCTCTCTATACCAGTTATCTTCCCCTCCTAAGAGCCTCTTAAAATATTCCGCCCAATCTTCCTCTCTTATGCTTAACCCCTTTTCCGTTGGTCTCGTTCTCCTTATTTTATTACAGACTCCCAGATCCTCTTTATTCTATTTTCCCTACAGTATCCATTTATTCTTTATACTGTATTCTTTTTGCTTCAGCCTCCTTCCTTCCTCTTTTGTTCATTTAATAGCCCCCTGTATGCTCCTCTTAATTTCCAATATTCCTCTCTCTTCCCTTGTTCCCCTACCTTCCTGTACTCCGTTAGGGCTCTCATTACAGCCTCTCTTTTCTTACTACAGTCCTCATCAAACCAGCCAGTCTCCTTCTTCCTTCCACCTTCCCTTCTCTTAACTTTCCTCCCCACACTCCGCACTGGGAGTTCTATTAACACTAATACCCCCTCTATGTCATTTCCTTCCAACGCCTTTTCGATTCCTACCCTTAATATTTCTCCCCTCTCCCTGACCTCCAACCTCAGTTTCTCTCTAGTGGTATCATTCCAAACATACTTCCACCCCTCAACCTTGTAGCCCCCTCTTCTTGTTTCATTTCTCCCTTCTCTTTCTCTACGTCGCTTCTTAATTTTTCTTTATGGGCATGTGTTCTGTCACCCGCACTCTAATACTTCAAAACTTATCACTCTCCTTAAAGCTCTCTCCGAACTTATTCCTATATCCACTACGCTCTCCCCATTCGTTATGTATGTAAATTCTCCATTACAATCTCCCTTCATCCACCCGTTTAAAATATATAAATCTTCTAGTGCACATAATTGCAGCAACCTTTCCCCATAACTAATTAAACCTGTATCTTTATTCCTCCTTCGGCACCCCCTAACTTCCGTATCATCTCTCCCATAATCCGGTACCGAGCTCGATAGCTGCAGTCGCTTAAGTGCGGCCATTATCCAGTAATCGGGGGATAGTCGGTTCGAGCCCCACTGTCGGCAGCCCTGAAGATGGTTTTCCGTGGTTTCCCATTTTCACACCAGGGAAATGCCGGGGCTATACCTTAATTAAGACCACGGCCGCTTCCGTCCACTTCCTAGACCTTTCCTATCCCATCGTCGCCATAAGACATATCTGTGTCGGTGCGACGTTAAACAAAATAGCAAAAAAAATAGCATAATCCGGTACTCTATTACTAACTCTAGCATTCCAGTCACCCATTAATATCATTCCGTCCTCTTCATACAACCCTTTAATCGTGTTTATTTCCTCAATCAATTCCTTAAAAAATATGTATTCGCATACACTGACTTTTTGGGATGGTTGTATAGGAGGGCCAAACAAATTGCCTCCTGAGCACCTCTTCCCATTTTTATTCTAAATCATACTAGCCCGTCAACCTCACTCTGTAGTCTCCACTCTCTCAGCTACCACGTTTCTTACTAAAACTAGTATTCCCCATGGTTCCTCCCCATCTTCGCAATTTTTTTCTTATCACATTTATACTCTATATCCGTCCCATTCAATTTCTACACCTTGCCCTAACAAAGACTCCACTAGGGGAATATCTCAAATTTTGTTACCTATTCCACAATTTCTCTGTTCCCCAACTTCCCCATTAACTCCTCATTGTTCAGCATCCCTATTGACATATATAGTTATTTATTCCCCCCCCCCCCCCCTCTCGGCTTATGTGTTTCTACACTGCCTGCTCTACGTCTCGTAATTATCGCTTGTGGGCCTTCCTCAGCCCTCTTATCTTCATTGTCTTTCTTCTCCCTTCCCTCCTTCCCCTTCTCCGAGCCGGAACTCTTTCTAGCCCCTACCCCATAAATCTTTCAGACTTATCGATCTTCCCTTATTCATCGCCTGTCTTCTCTCCACACTCCTATCTGTATTCCCCTTCATCGGGGAGGCTGGATCACTTCCCTGTCTAATTATGTCTTTTCCCTCTCCTTCACTTCCTGTTCTCTCCTCACTCTTATCCGCTCGTGTCTCTCTTCTCGTTTCATTTACACCTGTGCTGCTTTGATTCACCAAGGTGTCTGCATTCACCAACAGCTGAGTGCTGACACTGCCCTCTCTACTGTCTCCATTATCTCCTCTGATGACGTCCTGTGCTTGGTCACTACAACTCCCTTCATCTCCGCCATTTTCCAGTATCGGCAGTTTCTCAGGGGTCCAAGTTCGCGACCATTTCCTGTCTGCTGTAACCAAACACTTTCCTACTATCCTCGCTCGCAGGCCTTGTGCACTTGCTTTCCACATATGCCGCTTTAAAATTTCCATCTGCTTCCTCTCACCCTTATCGAACTCTGCCTTCAAATATATATTCCAGTGTTTCAGATTCCCTGCATTTCTTAACAACGTGTCCGTCATCAGGGTTGAAATCAATCTCATTTTCACCGGCCTATTCCCTTTGTTCCTTCCTACTCTATTCAAATCATCAATGCCCACTTCAGAGAAGTTCATTTTCATCTTATTTGCAATTATATCTACCACTTTCAGCACCAACTCCACTTTCGATTCTTTTTTATCCTCTGGTACTCCATACACAAAAGCATTCTGCCTTGTTGACTCCTGCATCGTTAGCCTTATTCCTTTCTTCATTTCTGCCAATTCCTCTTCCAATGCAAGCACCTTCTCTCTCAAACCTCCCACTTCCTCTTCTAAGTCCGCTATCTTATCGTTTACATCACCAATTTCTTCTTTGATAACATTTTTTAGGTCCTTCATCTCTCTTATTTGTGTATATCGGTGTTCCTGCAGCATTTCTTCAATCTCTTCTCCCTTACTTGCCGACCCCGTGGTGTAGGGGTAGCGTGCCTGTCTCTCGCCCGGAGGCCCCGGGTTCGATTCCCGACCGGGTCAGGGATTTTTCTCTCGACCTGAGGGCTGGTTCGAGGTCCACTCAGCCCACGTGATTAGAATTGAGGGGCTATTTGACAGTGAGATGGCGGCCCCGGTCTCGAAAGCCCAGAATAACGGCCGAGAGGATGCGTCGTGCTGACCGCATAACCCCTCGTAATCTGCAGGCCTTCGGGCTGAGCAGCGGTCGCTGGACAGGCCAGAGCCCTTTCAAGGGCGTTAAGTGCCGTGGGGGTCTCCCTTACTTGCTTCCTGTACCCTTTTTTATTTCTTCCAATTTCTTTCACCCAAATGGTCCCGAATTGGTCCTAGGTTCTTCTCTACTCCTCCCACCACCAACAGGGTTGCTATCACTACCGCACACAACATAATTTCAAGCAACCCCTTAGTGTTGGCTTTTATCCCTCTCCACTCCACTCCACTCCACCCTTTCTCCAGCACCACCTTGCTCCTTGCCAACATCCTATCCTTATTCTGTACTGCTGCGTCGTTATTCCCATCACTCACTCCTCGTTTCCACTGACACGTCTGCACTGTACGCTGTCTCGATCATGACTAGCACCATGGAACCACGACTCCTCCAGCGATGGAACCTCTAGAAGTTCTGGAAGGTCTGGACGGTCTTGAAGATCTAGCAGTTCGGGTACTGAGATGGGTCAGTTGAAATATAGACGTGAACACACGTACTTAAACTTGTAGACATACTAATTTGGAAAGCGGCTTCTGCGCAGATGAAAAAGGAGTAATAAATTCAAAAATGATTTATAACCCCAATAAACGTGCAGTCGAAAGAATAGAGTTAGTAACTTCACACGGTAGGATGTCAATGAAATCTAATTCGTGGTTTAAGTTTGGTCATTTTGAAAATAAACTTTTACGCGGTCGAATGTTTACTGGCATCGAACACGCGACCCAATAATATCACTTGTGATGAAAAAATACAGTCGAATGTTAATGAAATCGAACTCACAAAATAAATGAATTTGCTATTTAGAAAATTACTGTAATATCCTTTCGTACAGTCGAATATCAAAGGGGTCGATAAGTTCAAATTACATGACATTTAGCATAAAATAGAGTCCTACGCCTTGGAGAGAAATATTTACACAGTTCATTAATCACTTTCATTGTCAGAAAATAAAACGCTTTGCTTCGTGAAATTAGTCTCGTTAACACGCATAATGTGGTAAATAATAACGTTAGACAAATAAATGGAAATTGATTCTGTTCGCTAACAGTTCCTGTCTCATTCACACATAAAGTCAAATTTTACTTGAATAAACACAATTTCTAACACACAGTTATTATTCTATTATCTACAGAAATGTTTTAAATAATTGAAAAATGTTCTCCACTCGAGACAAATTATAAGTTCAATAACGCAGTTACGAAGTCTAAGTCAATTTGTCAGAGAAATATTTCAATCACTTGGAAATGTTCTTCACGTAAGAAAGGACAAGTCTTACGAAACAGTTCTACATGTATCGAAATATTTTAGTCACTTCACGAGGGTACAAATTCTATCACACTGGTCAAACCTTGTTAATAGGAAATATTCCTATCACCTTGAAACGTGAGTACTTGGAATAATTGCAAGCTCTAACGCACTTCTTTCAGATTTCAGATCGAAGAAATAGTTAATCACCTTGAAATGTTACTGTCGGAAAAACATAATTTCTATCACACCGTTCAGAATTTAAGTTCACCACAGAAATAATTCAATCACTCATAAATGGATAAACACTGAAGAAAATTAAAAGTTCAATTCTGTCACTGCAGAGTTTAAGTTCCTACACCGTAGAAATAAATCAATCACTTTGACACTTGGCGAAAATCGTAGACTGCTACATCGCGGCACGTACCTCCGCACGTCGAGCAAAATACCTTCTATCAGAAACTGTATGGGTGTCATAAAAGAAGTCTGTGGATTCTTTCATATGTCAGCCAAAAGAACCGAAATATTGAAATCAATGATTTCTAAATGTTGTCCAGAACAAAAGAAAAAGAAACTTATTTCACTGTGTGAAACCCGATGGGTAGAAAGGCATGACTCGGTAATTTTATTTAAATACATTTTGGAGCCTATCTTTCTCTCTCTTTGCAATATAGAAGAGGAATTAAGTGGTTCATCATCGAAGGCTCACACTCTAAGGAGTGCTATTAGTCAATTTGCATTTCTTGTTAATCTTTTTGTTTTGAGCTGGATGCTATCAGCCACGCATAACAAAAATATAGATCTTCCACAGGCCTTGACTAACGTCACGAGTGTCTTACACCTTCTATCGAAGGAAAGGGCAAATGCTGATGACTCATTTAAAGCCTTGTATAATCAAGTAAAGTCATTCGCTGCCAAACTTGATATTAAAGAAGAGATTCCAAGAATTTGCCGCTTTCAAACAGCACGTAGAAACGTCCCTTACACCACAGAAGAAGAATACTATCGAGTAGCTGTTTATGTGCCATACCTGGACGATTTTTGTAACTCACTAAAAGAACGCTTTGAATCTCACAAGGAAACAGTTGCATCCTTACAAAACATCCTTCCACAATTGTGCATCATAACAGATTTCGGTTCACTGGAGGCTGCTTTTAGTTTCTACGAAGAAGATCTGTCACATAAAGAGATTGTGCAAAGTGAGTTTATGTTGTGGAAAGAAAAGTGGAGTCAGGAAATTCCTTCAAATCTTCCAAAAACGGTTGTAATTTCTCTAGAAAAATGTGACAAGACTTTCTTCCCCAACATTTATACCCTTCGCAAATTACTCGCAGTTCTTCCTGTTTCTGTCGCAACCGTAGAAAGAACTTTCTCTAGCCTAAGGAGACTGAAGACTTACTTAAGGAACAGCACATCTGAAAGTAGGCTTAACGGGTTTGCTTTACTCTCTATCCACAGAGACATTATAGTTAGTGACGAAGAAGTTCTTGATAAGTTTGCAAGTGTACCAAGAAACTTGGACTTCGTTTTGTAACCATTGGTATACTGTATGTATGCATGTATGCAGTGGTTTAGTTGGACCGGAACGGGCCGGAACGCCGTTCCGGAAAATATTTTCCCTCTTTAGAATGACGAAACATTTTTACATTCAATAAGAAAAGCTTATAATTTATACATAGCTGAAACGTCATGGGTGTACTCTGGCGGACTAATATCGAACCTTACGGTTTTATGTTGATAAGATACGGTCGCTTTTACAGTCCTGAGTGGTTTTCTGGTTCTCTAAGGTTGGCTACACTGCTATTGGATTCGGAGAGCGGGAAGTGGGCACAACAACTTTCTTCCACTCGCTGTTTGTGTGAATCCAAGTTTTATTTTATGTTTTGCCCAATGTGTTGTTTTGAAGCAGATATTATGGAATCTCTCTGCAGTTAATGAACATCAGTAGCCCCGTAGTACCTTCCAGTTTTTCCAGTGGCTGTGAAAGTGAGTTGTAAGTGTGACCTTGAGTTTACTGAAGTTGCTGGGTTCAAAAAAAACGTGCTGGGGATGAAGATGAAGAATCAAAGAATACTAAAAGGTTGTGTGATGGCTCAAGTAAAAACGAAACTGGAGTTCCGAGAACATTAGTTTCATTAAAGACGTGAGTATGAAGGCAGAGCCTGGCTTAAATATTGCTGAAACGTGTGATGCAGATTCAAGGGAGAATGTAGGTTGTGGTTCTACACCTTCTACCATCGACTGTGGAATTCAAGGAGCCAGCTACCGAAAACAAGGTTTTCCAGACTGTTGGAACGGGTCTCAGTACCGTTATTTTCGTCAGAAAACAAGGGGTTATTTTCAGAAAATAAAAATTTAGGCTGCAATATATGTAAAGAGGAAACTACATTAGGATTTTGAGTTTCCAAAGGGGCAGGACTTAAGCTAATGAGAGTATGGGTAGAATGCTCATCCCAACGGAAATAATATTAATCAACAACAAACAAGCCTTCGGAAAAATACTTGAGCACAAAAATTCAGAATCCCACGAAAAAGTTATGTTACAAAAATCAGAATCTAATAAAAAGATATTTGAATGTTGCTTGGACACTATGAATGTCAAACACGTAGAAACCACCGTTCGAGTATTTACTCAATTGCGAAAGGAAATAGACACTACGTACACCTACAGAAAATCAGAGGAGAATCAGTATTATGATTGAAGAATCTACAACAGTTAGTGTAAAATCTGTTTTAGTATTATGTTTGAGATGTGCTCTTAAAGATAATTCTGAAGTTGCTTCTTCATATGGCATGAATGAAAACTATCTGGCGGAACATTTAGTTGGTCTAGCACGTGAAGACCAATGTTAGGTAGAAAAAATGGAGTTAAAGCACAGTTTGTAAAGTTATTTCCAGATGTAGTAATCTGGCACTGTTTAAACCATCGCTTGGAATTGGCCGTTTCTGATACAAGAAATGAAGTTACAGGTGTTAACCATTTCCATTCTTTCTTTGACAAATGTTATGCTTTATACAGCATGTCTCCCAAAAATCAAAGGGAACTCAACACTTGTGCTGCTTCACTGGAACAAAGAGTTAAGAAGATTGGGAAAATATTTACAATTATAGTGCACTAGGCCAAAAATTACCACCAGAGATTCCAAAGAAAGGGCAAAATTCCAAGGTCTAGAAAATATGTTAACATGTGTAGAAATTCTAGAAAATTTTGCAATTATGCTCTTGTTGAGTTAGCTGATTTGTCATTAGAGTTGCAGGAAAGAGAGACAAGTCTGACAGAGGCTCAAAATGCAACCAAGCGCACTATAAAAGTGTTTGAATCTGTGTGTAACTCAGCTTCTGGAGAATACTACAGAACAGTCTTAAAGCAGCAGGAAACAAAAATTTTAGAAACATAGGATTACATGATTCTAAAAAAGGTTGTATAAATTGACAGAAAGCAGTTTTTCAGAAGTCTTGTGAACAATTTAAGTAGCAGGCTTATGGAAAATATGTCCACATCATCTCATCTTGGTTCCAGCTATAGTCAGCTGAGACATGAGAGAATGACAAAAGTTATCAGTGATTCAAAGGTACTATACAAAAATAATTGGCCCTCCACTTCTACTTTGGATATCTGCTATGGTGATGGGAGTGTTGGCAACCTTTGTGACTTTTTCCGCATGTCAGACAAGAGGAGGTACATTAATGCTTTTAGAAAGTACGGTACCAGTATGTCGAGACCAAGGAAATTCCAGTGGAGCTGATGCCTTTAATCAAGACTGTACAGACCAATCCCAACTCTTTAGCAGAAGCTCAAAGAGCTTTCAGTACCATGAATGAGATCTACACGGAAAAGAGAAATAGGCTGCTGCTTGCAAGATAAAGCAGACTTATTTTCATAAGCAGCGTTGGACCTCCTGTGCATATATTCAACCCACAACCATATGCCAAGTCATGGCTACGAAAGGGGAGACGTTCATCTGATCAAACAACTTTCCGGAAACACGAGGCCGCTGATTTTGACACCGAATACGAGTCCATTTGGAAATTGCTGAATTAATAAGGTGAGTTCATGTAAATATTTTGCTCCAACTAATACAAAGCATGTATGTATGTATGTATGTATGTATGTATGTATGTATGTATGTACGTATGTACACTGACTGACAGAGCAAATGCAACACCAAGAAGGAGTGGTCAGAACTTTATGCCAATTGCAGGGTAGACTGACGTCACTGAGGTATGCTCATGATGTGAAATTCGCCGCTGTGCTGCGCACGTAGCGAACGATAAATGGGACACGGCGTTGGCGAATGGCCCACTTCGTACCGTGATTTCTCAGCCGACAGTCATTGTAGAACGTGTTGTCGTGTGCCACAGGACACGTGTGTAGCTAAGAATGCCAGGCCGCCGTCAACGGAGGCATTTCCAGCAGACAGACGACTTTACGAGGGGTATGGTGATCGGGCTGAGAAGGGCAGGTTGGTCGCTCCGTCAAATCGCAGCCGATACCCATAGGGATGTGTCCACGGTGCAGCGCCTGTGGCGAAGATGGTTGGCGCAGGGACATGTGGCACGTTTGAGGGGTCCAGGCGCAGCCCGAGTGACGTCAGCACGCGAGGATCGGCACATCCGTCGCCAAGCGGTGGCAGCCCCGCACGCCACGTCAACCGCCATTCTTCAGCATGTGCAAGACACCCTGGCTGTTCCAATATCGACCAGAACAATTTGCCGTCGATTGATTGAAGGAGGCCTGCACTCCCGGCGTCCGCTCAGAAGACTACCATTGACTCCACAGCATAGACGTGCACGCCTGGCATGGTGCCGGGCTAGAGCGACTTGGATGAGGGAATGGCGGAACGTCGTGTTCTCCGATGAGTCACGCTTCTGTTCTGTCAGTGATAGTCACCGCAGACGAGTGTGGCGTCGGCGTGGAGAAAGGTCAAATCCGGCAGTAACTGTGGAGCGCCCTACCGCTAGACAACGCGGCATCATGGTTTGGGGCGCTATTGCGTATGATTCCACGTCACCTCTAGTGCGTATTCAAGGCACGTTAAATGCCCACCGCTACGTGCAGCATGTGCTGCGGCCGGTGGCACTCCCGTACCTTCAGGGGCTGCCCAATGCTCTGTTTCAGCAGGATAATACCCGCCCACACACTGCTCGCATCTCCCAACAGGCTCTACGAGGTGTACAGATGCTTCCGTGGCCAGCGTACTCTCCGGATCTCTCACCAATCGAACACGTGTGGGATCTCATTGGACGCCGTTTGCAAACTCTGCCCCAGCCTCGTACGGACGACCAACTGTGGAAAATGGTTGACAGAGAATGGAGAACCATCCCTCAGGACACCATCCGCACTCTTATTGACTCTGTACCTCGACGTGTTTCTGCGTGCATCGCCGCTCGCGGTGGTCCTACATCCTACTGAGTCGATGCCGTGTGCATTGTGTAACCTGCATATCGGTTTGAAATAAACATCAATTATTCGTCCGTGCCGTCTCTGTTTTTTCCCCAACTTTCATCCCTTTCGAACCACTCCTTCTTGGTGTTGCATTTGCTCTGTCAGTCAGTGTATGTATGTATGTATGTATGTAATGTATGTAATGTATGTATGTAATGTATGTATGTATTGAACCATCCTGTTCATTGGGATAATTGTATTAATTTTAGTATTGGATATTAGTATCACACAAGGCCACCCACGAAGCCAGTGTCTTACAGTATATGTCATAAAGGAGTCCAGAAGAAGCGTTCTTGTGTGAAGTGAGCGCGAGCGTCATTATGAGAAATCTCCAGAGCGCATTAAAAGGAGTTATGTCCCAAGCCAAGCCTCTTGATGAAGATTGGGGACGCTTCCCAGATCCCGGCTAAACTTATTATAGGAGGGAAGAAAGAATTAAATTAATATCTTTGGTTACGGAAGAGTTGCATTGGATTTGAGACAAGAATTGCAACCTGTATTATTTCTGCTTTATTTTGATATGCATTAGGGCTGCATTCATTAATGCATTCGCTAATGAGAGCTCATGATATACTTAATGCGGGAAAACTTCGCGGGCGCGCGAAGATTGCACGCAGTCAAGCGGCTTGATGACGCTATCCGGGATTATAAAATAAGGCCGCCGGGCATATCTGAGTCATTCTTGGACAAGAAGACTGCTTGAACGAGTCGTCATACTGCGTGTTGGTACTGAGAACAACGCTTTGTCTTCGAGCTACACCTACTACCCGTACTGCTATTTCTGCAAGGAAGTAAATAATCAACTTGAATATTCAGATGAATTTAAGATTTTACCTGTGAGAATATGCTATGGGGAGATGAGGTACTGCTTATAAGAGACTAATGAACTAGTAGCTTCATATTTCTATGAGGTCAAGGTATTACTGACGAAAGGCTAGAATTAATATTGGCTCAGGTTAGGAATTCTGAAACTATATGTTGTCCGTGTGATAGGGTGAAAGAACAGTGACTGAGAGGAGTGAAGAAACTATTGTGTACCAGGTTAAAACTCTGAACGAGACTTGGTCAATGTGACGTGTGAGACACGCTAGTAGTGGAGACAGGCATCGAGTTTGGACAGTCTGTAATATATGAATTTATTTTCAGTTACCCCAGCATCAAGTCAGAACGAGTGTTTGACATCACCATTGCAAGGAAGCCACAACCAGGAGCTGAAGCCAACATGACAACGGGCATCGATCCAGGAACGTTGGGAGCACCTGATCAGCACAACGTCGAAGGGGACACCTTCCAACTACAGAGGGAGCTGTACGAAGACGCAACACAAGAAAGAATGTCTCCAAGTGGTCAACAGTATCTGATGCCAGCCCCGCAGTCTATCATGAGGTGGTAGATTCAGTGGTCCACAGGGATGGCCGCTCCGTAATGTCAGCGATAACATAAGGTCAGAGCTTTCCAATTCTGTTTCAAGCATTTAAATTTAGATAGGAATATGGGGGCCGTCAGTCGACAGATTAGGGATGGTGAAAATTTTCCTTGTAATTTAGAGCTAGGCCTCAAACTCGAATCCCGTACATTAAGGTAGATGTTATTTGTAGAGTCCTTGTTAGCGTGTTCATATTTCATTTTGATTGTGTTATTTTAACGTACATGTGTTTTTAAGGGTCTGATCGAACTCCTTTGGTTAGAGGAGGTTAGTCTAACAGATAGGTACTTTTATTAGATCGCATTTAGGCATTTGTTTCTGCAGACGTAGATGTGTATAGTTGTGACCAAGACGTGACCAGTAATCCACCCAGTTTCACTAATAGAGCGAGCGAGTCCGAATATGTAAGAGATATGAGCCCATGATAGGCAGAATTAAGATTTGCGATTGATATGAGAGAGCCCAGCACGATTGAGAGTTTATTGAATATTTTTGGAGATGCCTAGTATGGCCATGTGACTATCGCTTAATGAGTAGTGTTTTTGTAGCACCAAGATTTAGCCCATGAGAGGCATAAGTAAGATTTGCGATACTGCTGGAGATATTATGACGAGGGCAGATAGCCCAGATGTATTTGAAAGAGGGCTTTAGCAGCAGATTACGTGAGATGTTTCTTTGAAAGGCAAGACTTTAGCCTGCCGCCCATTTGAGCTCATAAATTAGGGGACTGCCGCGAGTGAAGTGGTGAGGGTGGAGGTCATTGAGCTTGACGTCACAGGCTTGTGAGTTGGTTATGGTCGTCTGCAGTGTGTCAAGTGTGCCAGGGGGGAAGAAACGACCTTCATGTTTTGAAAGCAGGGAGAGATCTTTTTTATGTCCTATTTGTTTTACGTAATATTTTAACACTGGCCCGTTTGATACTTACACGCGTGTATATGTTGATTGTGTCTTTTTTATTTTGTTTGCATAGGTATCTGTGACGCCTTACTCGTCATGGGACTAGGGTTCGTGACCGAGTCAGGTCATTGTACATTTTGTCGTGTTATTTGTTAGCACCGGGGTTCGACGGCGCGAGGCATTGTAAATTTTATGGGAATAACTGTTTATGAGTAGTTAAGCGGATATCCATCTTTCTAAACTTCGTTACTTACACTATTGTAACATGCTTGTTGTAGCACAACTGTTTTCGTGAAGGCAGTGAACTGGTTGTCATCGGCTCAGCGTTATTTTACCCTGTCATAATGAAAAGCTCTATCCTTTGTAAATAATTCAATTTTATGTAATAAATCCCTATTTGTTAAACTTTGAATGCAGCGATGTTTTCTGTTAGATATTCTATTTTATTTTTAATTTAGCCGAATCTTACCTGATTTGTCACATATCCTCTTGTTTATCTTTTGTTGCCCCGTTATACCCATGTTATCCCTGAGAAGATTGCTTATCTGGCTGAGTGAAGAGGATTGTGTTCAGGTAAGACTATGTGCACCAGCTCACGTTTGTGAGAGTTCTTTCACTACTGTACTCTGGGTTCGAGACCGGCTTTCGCCTGGCCGGAACTTCAGAGTCCAGTAGGGCACAGTATGTATGTATGTATGTATGTATGTATGTATGTATGTATGTATGTATGTATGAATCAATGTTTCCTTTTTCCTTTCTAAGGTGTTTGAAATCGTCTGACCTCTTAAATTTACTTAACCTAACCTTACATTAATCTTGCCCCCCCCCCAAATATATTCTATATTCGCCCCTGCCTCACACATACAACAAATAATACACCGTGTAATGGAGCGTTATCGTGTAAATAAAGACATAAATAATACGCTCGATGCTATGTGAAATCATCAGGTCCAGCAACGTCTCGGGTATCAACCTAAGAAACCCAACCCGGACTAGTGTCGAATCACTGCTTCCTTCACCCGAAATATGCCTGAAATTTTCTTTCTAACGGCTCTCATTAGGTGACAATGATTGTAGGGAATACATCATACAACTTGCTCGTTAAGGAAAGAACCTTCGGTGGTGAAAGACAGGTCAAATCTTAAATGAAGTTCTGTGCAGTTTGGATGGTGGAGGGAACAGCCTGCAGGGACGCATTATTTCCACTCGTAAGAAACCAGCTAGGAAACCTTTCCCTCATCTAGTTGCTACTTTTCAGACCATAAATCTCACCTGCTCGAGAAGGGCTAAACAAACACGTCACGTCAAACAGCCGGACTTTGTGCACAGCTTATTGCCTCCGAAGGAACACTTTAATTAATGCATATCTATCACGTTCTACTTCGGGCAATTTTCATCAATGGATATCATTCACATAATCTCATTACCTGAGTTACTTCACCTGCCTCATGCAATTAGCTGCATACGGTATTTCACATTCACTGTGGAATTCAATCTGTTCAATCTACAGATGTTTTCCATTGTATGCAGATATGTAATGTTAATGGTTTTACGTCTCACTAACTACTTTTAAGGTTTTCGGAGACGCCGAGGTGCCGAAATTTAGTCCCACAGGAGTTCTTTTACGTGCCAGTAAATTTACCGACACGAGGCTGACGTATTTGAGCACCTTCAAATACCACCGGACTGAGCCGGGGTCGAACCTGCTAAGTTGAGGTCAGAAAGCCAGCGCCTCAACCGTCTGAGCCACTCAGCCCGGCGTGTATGCAGATATGATCATAGGAAGGGCGTATCTTTATAGTCCCTAAAAGCTGAATACGTAGTGAACTAAACAAAAATGAAATGGCGTATGGCTTTTAGTGCCGGGAGTGTCCGAGGACATGTTCGACTGGCCAGGCGCAGGTCTTTTGATTTGATACCCGTAGGCGACCTGCGAGCCATTATGAGGATGAAATGATGATGAAGACGACACATACCACCCAGTCCCCGTGCCAGTGAAATTAACCAATGCTGGTTAAAATTCCAGACCCTGCCGGAAATCGAACCCAGGACCCCTGTGATCAAAGGCCAGCACGCTAATCATTTAGTCATGGAGCCGGACATTATAGTTAGCAATTCTATGTTACGTAGATAACATGGGAAGCTTTTAAAACATTGATGATGATGATTGTTGTTATTTAAAGGGGCCTAACATCTAGGACATCGGCCTCTAATGGTACGACAATTTAAAATTCCGAAATTCATTCACTGACCAGAATTCACTATTCAGAACTAGACAATGAAGAGTGAATAGATGAATACATACATACATACATACATACATACATACATACATACATACATACATACATACATACATACATACATACATACATACATACATTATCATTATAGACTGTTATGCCTTTCAGCGTTCAGTCTGCAAGCCTCTGTGACTTTACTAAACGTGGCCACAATCCTCGATTTGCAACAAGTGTTGTGGCCTCATTTAGTTCTATACCTCTTATCTTTAAATCGTTAGAAACCGAGTCTAACCATCGTCGTCTTGGTCTACCTCTACTTCCCTTACCCTCCATAGCAGAGTCCATTATTCTCCTAGGTAACCTATCATCCTCTATTCGCCTCACATGACCCCACCACCGAAGCCGGTTTATGCGTACAGCTTCATCCATCGAGTTCATTCCTAAATTAGCCTTTATTTCTTCATTCCGAGTGCCCTCCTGCCATTGTTCCCACCTGTTTGTACCAGCAATCATTCTTGATACTTTCATGTCTGTTACTTCTAACTTATGAATAAGATATCCTGAGTCCACCCAGCTTTCGCTCCCGTAAAACAAAGTTGGTCTGAAAACAGACCGATGTAAAGATAGTTTCGTCTGGGAGCTGACTTCCTTCTTACAGAATACAGTCGATCGCAGCAGCGAGCTCACTGCATTAGCTTTACGGCACCTTGATTCAATCTCACTTACTATATTACCATCCTGGGAGAACACACAACCTAAATACTTGAAATTATCGACCTGTTCTAGCTTTGTATCACCAATCTGACATTCAATTCTGTTGAATTTCTTACCTACTGACATCAATTTAGTCTTCGAGAGGGTAATTTTCATACCATACTCATTGCACCTATTTTCAAGTTCCACGATATTAGACTGTAGGTTTTCGGCACAATCTGCCATTAAGACCAAGTCGTCAGCATAGGCCAGACTGCTTACTACATTTCCACCTAATTGAATCCCTCCCTGCCATTTTATACCTTTCAGCAGATGATCTATGTAAACTACAAACAGGAAAGGTGAAAGATTACAGCCTTGTCTAACCCCTGTAAGTACCCTGAACCAAGAACTCATTCTGCCATCAATTCTCACTGAAGCCCAATTGTCAACATAAATGCCTTTGATTGCTTTTAATAATCTGCCTTTAATTCCATAGTCCCCCAGTATGGCGAACATCTTTTCCCTCGGTACTCTGTCATATGCTTTCTCTAGATCTACGAAACATAAACACAACTGCCTATTCCTCTCGTAGCATATTTCAATTACCTGGCGCATACTGAAAATCTGATCCTGACAGCCTCTCTGTGGTCTGAAACCACACTGGTTTTCATCCAACTTCCTTTCAACGACTGATCGCACCTTCCCTTCCAAGATGCCAGTGAATACTTTGCCTGGTATACTAATCAGTGAGATACCTCGATAGTTGTTGCAATCCTTCCTGTTCCCTTGCTTATAGATAGGGGCAATTACTGCTTTTGCCCAATCTGAAGGTACCTTACCAACACTCCACGCTAATTTTACTACTCTATGAAGCCATTTCATCCCTGCCTTCCCACTATACTTCACCATTTCAGGTCTAATTTCATCTATTCCTGCTGCTTTATGAAAATGGAGTTTATTTACATCCTTTCCACTTCCTCAAGCATAATTTCACCAACATCATTTTCCTCCTCCCCTTGAGCTTCGCTGTTCACAACACCACCAGGATGATTTCCTTTTACATTGAGAAGATGTTCAAAATATTCCCTCCACCTCTCCAGTGATTCCCTGGGATCTATTATGAGTTCACCTGAATTGCTCAAAACACTGTTCATTTCCTTTTTCCCTCCCTTCCTAAGATTCTTTATTACTGTCCAGAAAGGTTTCCCTGCTGCTTGACCTAGCCTTTCCAGGTTATTACCAAAATCTTCCCATGACTTCTTTTTGGATTCAACAGTTATTTGTTTCGCTCTGTTTCTTTCATCTACATACAACTCCCTATCTGCCTCGACCCTTGTTTGGAGCCATTTCTTATAAGCGTTCTTTTTACGTTTACAAGCTGCTCTCACTTCATCATTCCACCAAGATGTTCGCCTTTTCCCGTCTTTACACACAGTTGTTCCAAATCATTCCCTGGCTGTTTCTACTACAGCATCCCTATATGCCACCCATTCACTTTCTATATCCTGAACCTGCTTAATGTCTACTGTTCGAAACTTCTCACTAATCATATCCATGTACTTCCGTCTAATTTCCTCGTCCTGGAGATTTTCTACCCTTATTCGTTTGCAGACAGATTTCACTTTCTCTACCTTAGGCCTAGAGATACTTAGTTCACTACAGATCAGATAGTGGTCTGTATCATCGAAAAATCCCCGGAAAACTCGTACATTCCTAACAGATTTCCTGAATTAGAAGTCGGTTAAGATATAGTCTATTATGGATCTGGTACCCCTAGCCTCCCACGTGTAGCGGTGAATAGCCTTATGCTTGAAGAATGTATTTGTAACAGCTAAACCCATACTAGCACAGAAGTCCAGCAAACGCTTCCCATTCCCATTAGCTTCCATATCTTACCAATCACCCTTTCGTATCCTTCAGTTCTATTCCCAACTCTCGCATTGAAATCGCCCATTAGCACTATTCTATCCTTGCTGTTTACCCTGACTACGATGTCACTCAATGCTTCATAAAACTTGTCAACTTCATCCTCATCTGCACCCTCACATGGTGAATACACGGACACAATTCTAGTCCTAATTCCTCCAACTGACAAATCTACCCACATCATTCGCTCATTTACGTGCCTAACAGAAACTATGTTCCGTGCAATGGTATTCTTGATAAAGAGCCCTACCCCAGACTCTGCCCTTCCCTTTCTAACACCCGTCAAGTACACTTTATAATCTCCTATCTCTTCCTCGTTATCTCCCCTTACCCGAATATCACTTACTCCTAGCACATCCAGATGCATCCTCTTTGCTGACTCAGCCAGTTCTACTTTCTTTCTTCCATAAGCCCCATTAATATTGATAGCTCCCCATCGAATTCCATTTCGTTCGCCAAGTTGTTTCCAAGGAGTCCCTCGCCTGTCAAATGGGAGTGGGACTCCATTACTCCCATAGGTCCGAGGCTTGCTTAAAGTGTTCTGAGCTCGGTTAATTCATGAAGCAGGATGCTGCCCTACTTGCACATAGTCCAAGTGAGGATCTCTCCTCTAACGTGTTATGGACCACCGGTGGATTGTATAGTCCTAGCCGCCTGAGCACAAGGAGGACTACGGCTCAGAATATGTCCGAGATGCCCACTCCCATTCCATAGCAACTGGTATCCCGACTCTCAGGACCACTTACTAGGCCACTCAGCCGTTGCCCATGGTTCACGAACTAGGACGTGACTACAGTAACCCACAAACATGAACCATGAATAGATGAATATAGATGAATATGAATTTAAAATAATCAGCAGATCCAACTCACAATATTGAAAGTTTAAAATAATTCAAAAATCAGTCCACTGACTAGGATTCGAAAAAGACGATGATGAACAATGATTAAAACAATCAGTTGATCCGACCCGCAATGCACCACCTTCCCAGAAACTAACTTAAAACAATGATATATACTGAACAAGGGAGTGCTTCCAAAGCACAATCCTGAATCGATGATGCTTGATGTCTAAAGGGGTCCAAAACCCCGGTCAAAGACCCCTCATATTAGTACGAATCGCTAGTAAAGTAGAACCATGGTATTTTTCATACTAATCACAAATAACGTAGACTCACGTGTTCCTCACATTGTGGTACTGCCCACAGGTAATGCAGACCTTTGCTGTTTCTCACATAGTGATACCAATCACAGGGACCTGTACTATCCCATGGTGTTCCTTGCATAGTGGATACTAATCAGAGGCAACGTCCAGACCTGTGGTGTTCCTCAGAACGCAGACCCATGATGTCCACAACTAGATGCTGAAACACCACAGCAAGGCTAGCCTCTTTTCATCTCCTTGGAGTGTGCAACTGAATCTGGAGAGAGTGTGAACTTCCATCATAGTGGTGGATACTATACACTAGTGATGGGCAGTCTGAGACTAGGTCTCGAGATTTCTAGGGATTTCTTGAGACTAGCGCAGGCACAATTCCTCGCGAGAAATTTCGAGAGATCTCGAGAGCGTTGTCCCTGTATTGTGCGGCGAGCAGCGTGTCGTTAGGCCTACAGGTGTCGGAGTTAAACGTTGTTTGTGCTGAGTATGCGAATAGCCAACCACGGCCCTTCTCCATTTCGTAAATACGTATTAACAAGCGACCAAGGCGTTCATTTCTACCGAGGTCTATTTTAACGCAGTATAACATAATTATAAAGGATACGCATTCTGGCATTGTATGCACTGGTAGGTACACGAATGAGTGGTTTAAGTACAGAACCTAACGGCTACTGTAGGTACACGTACCTCTGGATACTAGAGGCGTGCAGTATTCGAACTCGAGACGAGGCAAGATGCGCCTTGCTGCATATGTAACCACCATTACGCATGAGTGGAATGTGTAATCTAAAATGCTTGAGTTTGCTCCAATTCTTTTGACAGGTAGGTGTACATTGTTATCAGTAGTGATGGGCAGTCTGAGACGGGGTCTCGAGATTTCTCGAGATTTCTCAAGACTAGCGCAGGCACCATTTCTCGCGAGAAATTTCGAGAGATCTCGAGAGCGTTGTCCCCGTATTGTGTGGCGTGCAGCGTGTCGTAGGCCTACAGGTAGTCGGAGCTGAATGTTTGTTCCGAGTATGCGAATAGCAGATCACGGGCCTACTCAATGTCGTAAATACGTGTCAACAAGCGACTAGGGCGTTCATTTTACCGAGGTCTATTTTGACGCAGTGTAACATACTTATAAAGGATACGCATTCTGGCATTGTATGTACTGGTAGGTACACGAATGAGTGGTTTAAGGACAGAACCCGGCGGCTACTGTAGGTACACGTACCTGGATACTAGAGGCGTGCATTATTCGAACTCGAGACGAGGCAAGATGCGCCTTGCTGCATGTGCAACCACCATTACGCGTGAGTGGAATGTGTAATCTAAAATGCTTGAGTTTGCTCCAATTTTTTAGACAGGTAGGTGTACATCGTTATCAGACCCCACATATGAGAACATATGACCACTGCTTGTGTTTACCGATATTTTGGAGGCGAAGGAAATAATTCCTTACAATGTTGTAAAGTATTCGCTTCATAATTAGGTACTTCGATATATGACTGTATAATTGTGTCTAGTTGTACGCGACAACTTGAAGACGATGTCCGAAACGCAACGTAAGTCGTGGATGTCGGTTATTTTGAAGAGATATCACATAGCACAGCCCGCTTTGTTGCTTATTCAAAGGACGTCGGCAGAAATACTTCTGGGATGATCCGACACTTAAAAACACGGCAATATAAATGAGGAGGGATAGTCAGAGAACGTCTCCGGCCCGGTCTAAATCACAAGGAGCTGCCCTGCCGACAATGATTGTGGGGCATCCAGGTGGGTTTACATCCTAATAATAGTTATTAACAAATTATATGGGTTATTCAACTAAGAAGTCCACCTGACATAACTCGTGAACAGTTTAAGATACTGGCATTCTGTCTTCACTTTCGTTAATGGTATTAAGGAGCTCATAGTTCAACATGCAGTGCTTTCCGAGGCTTTTGACAAAATTTATCGTCACACACGTTTCCATACGAGAACTGCTGATGATAACTATCAAGCTTACACTCGTAGTTACTAGGACGTCGCACACAGCTCGCAGCACACGAGAATCGGTCTCGAGAGCGGTGCCCATCAGCCCTGCTGAAAGATTTGGAACAAAGTTGGGCATATTAGATTACACGTTCCACTCATGTGTAATAGAGGTTGCATATGTAGCAAAACACATCTTCCCCGTCTCAGGTTCGAATAATGCACGCCTCCAGTATCCAAGTAGGTGTACATCCTATCTACAGTTACTCACAAATTATGCATTGTTATTCAGCTGAGACGTCCACTCCAAATAAGTCGTAAACAGTTTAAGATACTGACATTCTGTTTTCACTTTCATTAATGGTATTAAGGTGTGCATAGTTGAACATGCAGTACTTTTCAAGGCTTTTGACAAAATGTATTGGCTCACACGTTTTCATATGAGAACGTTATTTCACGCAATTACTGCCAGTGATATACTATTAAGTTTACAATCGTAGTTACTGGTACGTCGCACAGCTTGCACTACAGGAGGGTCGATCTCGAGATTCTCGTGAGAGTCTCGAGATCTGCGACGTCAGTCTCGAGAGTCTCGAGCGAGAGCGTTGCCCATCACTAGTTATCAGACCCCACATTCAATATCATATTATGACCACTGCTTGTATTTACCGATATTTTGGTGACGAAGGAAATAATTCCTTACAATGTTATAGAGTATTCGAGTCATATGTAAAGTTAGCATAATTACCCAACAACAACAACAACAACAACAACAAGAATACAACAAGCAATTCCATGGAAAGAAAATATTACAAGAAGTACTACTAATTTAACATTCTAAATCCACCATCGTCATACACAAATTCAGTATTTCCAGTGCTTAACATTACCGCTTACAATACTACAGGTTGAACTTTCTACTAGCTTAACATTATAAGTGATAATAAAGTGAAGTTAAACCATCAACCATCATTACCCTACAACTATAACAACAACAATGAAAGAAAATATGACAAGAAATACCACGAGTTTAACTTTATAAATCCAGCATCAGCTTAAGTATTTCCATTACTTAACACTATGGCTTACAATAGTATAGGTTGAATGTACTACTAGCTTAACACTATGAGTGATAAAAGGTTAAAACAAAACTACCCAACAACTACAACAACAAGAGTATAACAAGCATTTCCATGAAGAGAAAATATTAGAAGAAATACTACTGGTTTAACATTCTAAATCCAGAAGAAAATTACAAATTCAGTGTCCGTCATTTACAGCTTTTAATTTTTTCACTTTACACTAGCATTAATCATCATCTTAAAGGATTTGATACCGGAAGAGAATCTATCAAAGACTGCTGCAGTTTAAGTTATTCCAATCCCTTACGGTCCTGTTTACGAAGGAAAACTTGCCCACATCGGTATGCTGGTTATTTTTACACTACTCTTAATGACAATTGCCTGCGGGATATGACCCATTTGCGATGCATTTGTTAATAATAATAATAATAATAATAATAATAATAATAATAATAATAATAATAATAATAATAATAATTATTATTATTATTATTATTATTATAATTAAGTACTTCGGTATATGACAGTGCAATGTGTAATTGTGTCTAGTTGTACGCGACAACTTGAAGACGATGTCCCAAATTCAACGTAAGTCGTGGATGTCGGTTATTTTGAAGAGATGCCACATAGCACAGCCCGCTGTATTTTTTATTCAAAAGTAGTAAAATACGTCTGCAGAAAAACTTCTGGGATGGTCCGACACTTAAAAACACGTGAGGAGGAATAGTCACAGAATACCTCTGGCCCGGCCTGAATCACAAGAAGGTACCCTGCCGACGATTGTGAGGCATCCAGGTAGGTTTACATCCTAATAACAGTTATTAACACATTATACCAGTTATTCAGATAAGAAGTTCATTTGAAACAGTTTAAGATACTGGCATTCTGTCTTCACTTTCGTTAATGGTATTAAGGAGCTCATAGTTCAACATGCAGTGCTTTCCTAGGCTTTTGACAAAATTTATCGTCACACACGTTTCCATATGAGAATTGCTAATGATAACTATCAAGCTTACACTCGTAGTTACTGGGACGTCGCACACCTCGCAGCACACGAGAATAGGTCTCGAGAGCATTGCCCATCACCCCTGCTGAAAGAATTGGAGCAAAATCGGGCATTTTAGATTACACGTTCCACTCATATGTAATCGGGCTTGCATATGTAGCAAATCACATCTTCCCCCATATCAAGTTCGAACATTGCACGCCTCTAGTATCCTATCTACAGTTATTCACAAATTATGCTGGGTTATTCAGCTAAGATGTCCACCTCAAATAAGTTGTGAACAATTTAAGATACAGTACTGACATTCAATTTTCACTTTCGTTAATGGTATTAAGGGGCTCACAGTTCAAAACGCAGTACTCTCCCAGGCTTTTAGTAACATTTATTGGCACACATATTTCCATATGAGAACTGCTGATATACTATCAAGCTTACACCCGTAGTTACTGCGACGACGCACAGCTCGCAATACAGGAGAATCGGTCTCGAGATTCTCGTGAGAGTCTCGAGATCTGTGACGTCAGTCTCGAGCGAGAGCGTTGCCCATCACTACTATACACTGTTATTGTAAACCCATAGTGATCTATCCACAGACCCATGGTATTCCTCACACAGTGATACTAATCGCAAGAAGTCGACTCATGGTGTTCCTCATGTGATGGTACTAATCACTGGTAATCTCATGGTTCAAAATTCAGCATCCCTTGGTTGCCCCTTTTAGTCGCCTCTAACGACAGGCAGGGGATACCATGGGTGTATTCTTCGCTTGCATCCTGCACCCACAGGGGGTTGTGTGTTTGGTCCGCAAGAACTATTTTATTTTGTTCAAGTTACAGGCAAGCCAGTTAGGACCCCTCTATCCGTCACCTGGCATGCACCACGTGGGAGTATCACCTCTCCCCCTCCTAAGACAGCGTAGTAGACTCATGGTTTTAAAACACTAGTCATTTTAAGAAACATTAAGAAGATAAGAGTTATTATCTTATTAATTTATAATACACACCTCAAAATAAGTTTTAAACAATCTGTATTTTTTGTGTTCATGAAGAATGTTAGCTCTAAGAGTTGTTGCATGACAAATCGACATCCGAATAACGTGAAAGGTTACCGGTACCTGTTAGTGGAAGTGGAGGTAATACAGGCAGTCTCAGAACAGTCCAGAAGAGTGCATTGTTTACTGTCACCTGTGGACACAACATGACAAAAGCACATTTGTGTCCAGTGCAGTGCGTGCCCACACCCTGTTCCAATCTTTTGAATCTCTTTCTCAGGGAGGTCCACATCCATTAGATGGACTGACCACCAGTGTGCCTGGGCATGAATCCCACTGAACATGCCTGGGAAATGCTGAAACAGGCAGAGCAACGGCAAACGAATCCACTTCCCACCTGGCCGGAGGGATGCTGTTAAAGTGGGACAGGATCGACCAAGGACATCCTTAACTGCCTTGTGGACAGCATGCCACGACAGATCCAATTATGCTTCACTGCACAGGGTGGAGTAACACCATAATGAGAGACAGAATCAGATTCCCATGTTCAATACATGAATGCACGTTGTTGAAGAATAGTGTTTGCATTGTGCCTGTGGTTGCTTTTTCTTTACATCAATCGTGTTAATGTATTATTATAATTTAAGTTTCGGTTTAATGAGAACAAAGCAATTACAAGTTACTATCTACGAACATTTAATTTTACTATCAAAGTAATGACCTGAAATTACGTTATCATTAACAGTTAACTGTAAACTACACCATACTCAAATTAACGCAATACTAGACACGTTGCACGCCTCGTGTACTGCTACCTTTGAGCGGTTAGTGCAAGAATGGCAATCTGTTTTATTCACTCTCCTTCACTACCATGTACACACTATCTGTCTCCATTTTTCTCTCAAAATAATACTCTCTGCATATGACTTGTAGCGTCTACATATCAGTCTCGTTCAATCACTCTGTCCGGGTTCAGTTTTAGATCGGAAGCTTAATTTTGATGTGACAAGTCATTTCCTATGTTTTCCCTGTATATTTTCTGCATTTTTATTTCCCTGTTTTTCCATAAAATGGGTAGCATGTACTAATGAAAATGAGGGCAATTGGACTAGACAAAATACCCTAGTGGTTGTATAGATGGCTAAATTTCTAGAAAATAGAACTCTGAGAATTACAATAGGTAATGTTGTAATGAGTAGGGGGGGGGGGATTCCGTAGGGCAGAATTATTGGACCTTTATGTTTTCTTCTATATATAAAGGATATGAATAAAGAATTGGAATAACAAATAAGGCTATTTGCTAATGATGTTATACTGTATAGAGTAGTGATGGGCAACGCTCTCGCTCGAGACTCTCGAGACTGACGTCGCAGATCTCGAGAACGATCCTCCTGTAGTGCCAAGCTGTGCGATGTACCAGTAACAACGACTGTAAACTTGATAGTATAACATTGGAAGTTATGGCGTGAAATAACGTTCCCATATGAAAACGTGTGTGCTAATACATTTTGTCAAAAGCCTGGAAAAGTACTACATGTTCAACTATGGAACCCTTAATACCATTAACGAAAGTGAAAAAAGAATGTCAGTATCTTAAACTGTTCACGACTTACAGTAGAAGTCCGATAGTCCGGCACGTTCGGGACCGGCCCGGTGCCGGATTACCGAAAATGCCGCACTATCGGGCGGAACCTCTTACTACGATATAGCTTAAGGCGTACAGCGGAAACAGCTATAACACGGCGTTTTGCAGTAAAATCTTTTGTTTTTTTATGTCGTACATTTTTGACGAGCCAATATTAAATTCAATCAACAAAATATTTATATTCTCACTGAGCCATTCCCTGAATGCCTCAATATACGTAATACGGTAATCTTAGCAACGCATCAATTATTCGCATGCAAGAAGAAGGGTACGAACTCTGAAGTTCCGTTATAAGCAAGCTGGGCGCGATATGGAATGGAATTTTCCAGAGGGTAACTCTCCAGTTTGAATTCGAAGCGAGTCGTTGCCATGGTTACTATGCACGCTACCCATGTTCAAACTTTCAAACTTTACTGAATTTTGTGTGGGAGTGGCTAGATTCAAACGAAGAGAGCTCTACAACAAGATGCCAGGATGACCAACTTCGAACTCGCAGTAATGCATCTCGAGATCGTCAGCGGTCATTTCCCCATTAAGCTAGGATTCCACAGTTCCAAACTAGATCACCTGCAGTCATAACTATCATTCACTCTTGGATCCTAATAATGTCATTTCGAGTCTCTATTTAATAATTTCATTTGAACGAGAAGTCGTTGACAAGGAGAAAGCCGGTCAAGCGTCACCCAGCTACCGTTAGCCGTGGGTGCACCTCGTGACACAAAGGGGTAGGTGGTTACTTAAGGAGCCCTAGCGGGATAAGCGTCCTCATTCTTCTGAACTTGGTGGTGCGAGTAACACGCTGTCCGCGAACGGGAGACTTTCTTTGTATTAACAAAGGACCGTTATACACTTGTGCGCGCGTATAGTTTACTTTATTTTCATCTCGAGCAAGACAGTTGCAGGACAGTTTAATGTCCTAAGTTATAATTCGCCGTGTCCATAGACCACGAGTTGGTCCCGCGAAGATTTTACTTAGAAATTCAAATTAATTAAAGCTCGAGCGCTGCACGTGAGATTGATGAACACCCGAACTGTGACCGGTATCTCACAGTGGTTTTTGAGCGGGTTACATGTGTCGTGTGCGTCTCGTACATTTAGCCGCTACATAAACTTATGTCGGTTGGGTTTGAACCCTTAAACTGATGACACATACTTCGGACTAATATTTATGTGTAGGCTGAGCCAATTACAGCCTAACATCAGGATCGGCATCGTGTAAAGTGTACACGTTAAGCGGTGAAGAAGTTGGTATTAATCTACTTGTATTCTGCAGAAACCCAGGAGGGAATCATGGAGGAACGTGGTATCAACGTCCGGACCTGCCAACCATTGTGTAGCACCGGAATTATGAGCAGCTAAACAGCCTAGACATGTGGCTGTGGAATCCGGGGTGAATGACGACTGACTACGAAAGATAAGTACCAGAATCCAATGTTAAATGGCATGATATACTAGTAGGGAAAGTACATTCAGGTTAGGGAAATTAGCTACTAGTTAGTCTTGTTAAATAACAGCTATTACAGCTGTAGTCTGGTTTGTTTCATGTAACGGTAAATATTTGGCAAAGGGGGTGTGCATGCTCTTCACCTATGCCACTTGTACATATTTATTTTAGTTAAAAGGGTAGAGGGTCACGCATTAGGAATTACTTCGTCTGTTCGTGTTCATTTCTTTTGCTTGTGTGTTTTATGTTATTCCACGTTTGCTGTAGTTATTTGGGGAAGAGCGTCATTGATATGAACAAAGGCCATCCGCCAACACCGTTGGGTAATTTACGTAATTAGCAGCATAAAGTTAGTCAGGTAATTCTCTGCATGCTATATTAATATTATTTCAGCTGTCTCGGGAATTGTTGTGCGAGCCTGTCCTTCTTTTAAAATTGCGGGAAGGCAAGTCAGGGGTAACACTTGGGGACGAACCCAAGATAATTGAGAGGAGAGGCTTGACATGCTTGAGGCTTGAAATGAGGCCTAATATATGTGTTAAGGCGAGATATGCCTTTGAAAATTGAGGGAGCCTTAATACGTGAGTGCTAAGTTAGCCAGCAGAGAGATGTAAAGAATGCATCGGCTAAGAAGTAGAGAAGGCTTTTCTTCACTTGTTTTGCCTCGAGAATATTTGTGTAGCAGGCCAAGACCTGACCACTTGCAGTACCGTTAGTCAAGTGAACCACTGGCAGAGAATATGTCTCCCCTACTGTGTGAAAGTGAAAGTCGCCCTGAGGGTGCCTTCCCTCGACAGCTCAGTATTTGTTTTTCCTCAACAGCTGATTGTTACAGAGCCGAGAATATTGACAACTTTGTGTCTGTAAAGACGCAAAATCTGACGCCGTCTGCATACGAGTTCGACTCCCCAGATATCATCATTAGTGTGTATATATATATATTTATTTGTATGTAGTTCTTTCCACAGGTGTGATCTTCTGCATTGTTTATGTGATTTATGTCTTGTTGCGTAAATTTTGGTGCATGTCAGCTCGTCAGCTGATTTCATTGATTTCCAGTTCTGCCTGGACTGATTTGGTGAGCCCGCGAGCCCACGGTCGAAGCTGTGTAGTACATAAGTTAATTAGGGAACCCCCTTATGCCATAGTGTCTTTATGTTTGTATCCGCAATTTAGACGGACTGTAAATATTTGTATTAGCTATTTCACGAATGTATTAGCCCTACCGGTTCATCACAGAGACGTTGTGTTACAACACGGCCTACGGGCAATCATATTGGATTTATGGTTCTTATCCGGAGTAGTCAACCATTAAAATACGATGGGTCAAATAATTTAGTCGTCAGATAATTTAGTCGTCAAATAATTTAATCGTCAATTAATTTTGTCGTTAGAGGCTTATTCGTCATTTTTTTAGGTCGTTGACCGTTTGTATGTCAGCTGTTATAACGTCAGCTCATAATTAATTAACCTGTAATTGCTAAAATTTTAACCAATCAGCTTAATTATATTGACGACTAATTCCCCTGTATAGTCACGAGGATTCACTGTAATTCGTCGGGCCTGAACCCGATCTTGTTTGCTTGTTTAAATTGTAATATTTCTTGTAAGCGCTTTACGCAGTGTAATTAATTATATTTACGACTGGTTCGAGGTCGATTTCGGTTATGATTATAATATTCCATTTAGCATGGACCATTTATATGTTTTTCTCGGGATTAATAAATCCATTTTACCCCATTAGCGTTTCTCATTTCAATATATATGTCCACCCTTCCTGTCAATATACTCATTAGTATAAGTATAGATTAATTTTTTTGAGTCGCCCAAAATTCATCGAACAGGACCACCGCTTTACCGAACCCTGAGTCTAGTCGGCAATCAAGACAGGAAATGGTACATAATGAGGGCAATTGGACTAGACAAAATACCCTAGTGGTTGTATAGATGGCTAAATTTCTAGAAAATAGAACTCTGAGAATTACAATAGGTGATGTTGTAATGAGTAGGGGGGGGGGGATTCCATAGGGCAGAATTATTGGACCTTTATGTTTTCTTCTATATATAAAGGATATGAATAAAGAATTGGAATAACAAATAAGGCTATTTGCTAATGATGTTATACTGTATAGAGTAGTGATGGGCAACGCTCTCGCTCGAGACTCTCGAGACTGACGTCGCAGATCTCGAGAACGATCCTCCTGTAGTGCCAAGCTGTGCGATGTACCAGTAACAACGACTGTAAACTTGATAGTATAACATTGGAAGTTATGGCGTGAAATAACGTTCCCATATGAAAACGTGTGTGCTAATACATTTTGTCAAAAGCCTGGAAAAGTACTACATGTTCAACTATGGAACCCTTAATACCATTAACGAAAGTGAAAAAAGAATGTCAGTATCTTAAACTGTTCACGACTTACAGTAGAAGTCCGATAGTCCGGCACGTTCGGGACCGGCCCGGTGCCGGATTACCGAAAATGCCGCACTATCGGGCGGAACCTCTTACTACGATATAGCTTAAGGAGTACAGCGGAACCAGCTATAACACGGCGTTTTGCAGTAAAATCTTTTGTTTTTTTATGTCGTACATTTTTGACGAGCCAATATTAAATTCAATCAACAAAATATTTATATTCTCACCTTTCTCCAGGCGTTTGATGATTTCCAGTTTCTGATTGATAGTCAGAGTTACGTGCTTACGTTTCTCTCCTGATTTAAAACTTGAAGAAGGTTTCGGTTTCGAGAACATTATCACTGCTTAAATACCAAGAAAACTACCACAGGGCACTTTGATATGTATGTTCACTACACTACTGTAATCCGGATCCTAAATCGCAAGAAAAAAGTACTGTAGCGAAAAGTGCTCGCAGTCAAAACAATGAACTGAATCTGTGTGTGGTGACAGTCAACAATGCTGACTGTGTCTAACAATAGCAGACGCCTGGTGGACACTTCCGGGTGGTTTCGAACCACGCCGTGCGCTTTAACTGTCACAAACGTAAAATAAAATAAAAATATAAAAAATCCTGGATTGGTGCCGGACGATTGGGTGCCGGACTAATGGAATTCTACTGTATTTTGGGGTGGATATCTTGGCTGAATAACCATGCATAATTTGTGAATAGGCCTAACTGTAGATAGAATGTACACCTACTTAAATACTAGAGGACCGGGCGAGTTGGCCGTGCGCGTAGAGGCGCGCGGCTGTGAGCTTGCATCCGGGAGATAGTAGGTTCGAGCCCCACTATCGGCAGCCCTGAAGATGGTTTTCCGTGGTTTCCCATTTTCACACCAGGCAAATGCTGGGGCTGTACCTTAATTAAGGCCACGGCCGCTTCCTTCCAACTCCTAGGCCTTTCCTATCCCATCGTCGCCATAAGACCTGTCTGTGTCGGTGCGACGTAAAGCCCCTAGCAAAAAAAAAAATACTAGAGGCGTGCATTATTCGAACCTGAGACCGGGAAGATGTGCTTTGCTACATATGCAACCCCCATTACACGTGAGTGGAACGTGTAATCTAAAATGCCCGACTTTGCTCCAATTCTTTCAGCAAGGGTGATGGGCAACGCTCTCGAAACCGATTCTCGTGTGCTGCGACCTGTGCGACGTCTCAGTAACTACAAGTGTAAGCTTGATAGTTGTCATCAGCAGTTCTCATAAATATGGAAACGTGTGTGTCGATATATTTTGTTATAAGCCTAGGAAAGCACTGCATTTTGAACTATGATCTCCTTACCATTAACGAAAGTTAAGACAGAATGCCAGTATCTTAAACTGAATAACACGTATAATTTGTTAATAACCATTATTAGGATGTAAACTTACCTGGATGCCTCACAATCGTTGTCGGCAGGGTAGCTTCTTGTGATTCAGACCGGGCCGGAGATGTTATGTGACTATTCCTCTTCATTTATATTATGTGTTTTTAAGTATCGGATCATCCCAGAAGTATTTCTACCGACGTATTTCACTTCTTTTGAATAAGCAACACAGCGGGTTGTGCTATGTGACATTTCAAAATAACCGACATCCACGAATTACGTTGCGTTTCGGACATCGTCTTCAAGTTGTCGCGTACATCTAGACACAATATCACATTGCACCGACATATATCGAAGTGCCTAATTATGACGCGAATACTCTATAACATTGTAAGGAATTATTTCCTTCGTCACCAAAATATCGGTAAACGCAAGCATTGGTCATATGTTATTGAATGTGAGGTCTGATAACGATGTACAGTCCCTGGCCAAATTAATATGACCACCTCATATTTTCTCTCTTTATGGATTCATTTAACCATTTTCGTCACTGAAAAGTGTTTGTAGGAAGACTATAAGTGCATTTATATATCAAGGAAACATTTAAGTCGAAGAATTATGAAAAATATTGTATGTTGGTCACACTGTTTACATGTTGGCGCCAATTTATACTTATGGAGGGAAATGCGTGTCGCTCTTGTATTCATTTTCTCTGCACACAATTTGCTTTTTAAAGGTAAAATTCTAATGGTAAGTTAAACCTAATCAATTATTTTCATTTCAGCTTGCATGTACCTATATTTCATGTCCGTTCACGATAAGTTTATGCTCCTTTGGGGGAAAATTAACAACATTTTCCAATTCTAACCTCAAATCATTATGTTTTCAGAAATGGTCTTAGAAAAGGACCTGTCACCAAACAAAAGGGGAATGATTCAAGGTCTTTTGACTGAAACTAATCTTTCACAGCGAGAAATAGCAAAAAAAGTTGGAGTTTCAAAAACTTCAGTGGCTAATATCAGTCGTAGGTTACGTGACAAGAACACTCTGGCATCGAATCGTAAGGGCAAGTGTGGCAGAAAAAAGGTGCTGTCACCTCACGGTGAACGAATGTTGAGAAAAATAGTAATAGAAGATAGAGCAGCAACGAACAGCATCATAAGAAGGAAATTAAACGATGCTGGAATTCCAGTGTCTACCAGAACAGTTCGGCGGAGACTGGCAGACTTGGGCTACAAAAGCTGCAGACCTGCTCGCAAGCACAGACTTAATCCAAAGAAGATGAAGCAACGGTTGGAATGGGCTAAGGCGCACAAACACTTCACTGTAGAAGACTGGAGATCAGTATGTTTTCCAACTCTTCATTTGATTTGAAAATTATCCATAGTTTTAAAAAATTTACAAAGTGCTTTTGTGTTTCAGGTATGCTTTAGTGACGAAAGCACCTTCCAGATTTTAATGAACAAGGCTCAGTTTATTAAGAGAAGGCCATTGGAAAAATTCAGTGAAGATTGTGTGATAAAGACTATCAAACATCCAACTTCAGTGATGATATGGTCAGTGATTAGTGGCAGAGGTCTGGGTAGGCTGTACATCGTTGAAGGTACGATGAAACAACAACAGTACATCAATGTTCTGCAAACTCGACTTCTTCCACAACTCCGGGACTGGTTCAAAGGAGATGAAAAGAAAATATTTATGCAAGATGGTGCCCCCTGCCATACGGCAAAGACTGTCAAAAGATTCTTGAAGGAAAAGGAAGTTCCTCTGTTGGACTGGCCAGGTAATTCTCCCGACCTCAACCCAATTGAGAATGTATGGGAACTGTTAAAGAGGGAAGTGGAAAAAGACAATGTCACTATGAGGATACATTTACTTGAACGGATCATATTCCACTGGAACCACAACCAGCAATTGAAGGATATGAGCTTACGATGCATAGATAGCATGCCTCGCAGAGTGCAGGCCGTTATTGCAGCAAAAGGAGGACTGACAAAATACTAGTTCAAATCTGAATTTTGTGATTAGTTGTGTTATTCTGTGTGTATATGTATAAGTCTAGTCACATTTCACACAATTAAGATAAATAAAACATGAATGAAATTCATAAAGGCAATTTAAAGTTTATTTTCCTAGGTTTCCTTAGGTGGTCATATTAATTTGGCCAGGGACTGTACACCTACTAGTGTCGTGCAAAACACGCTCTATGCTCGGTTCATATTTGGCGAGTATGGTTATGACCGAGTCTCGCTTCTCACAGGCGAGGCGAGCTATGTTCGTTCGAACTGCCCCTTCATACTCGCTCCTTCACGCGCTGTCTCAGGCACAGGTGGGCGTGCTCCCTTCCCCTCGTTCTTGTTTAGCCGTACTCTGTTGTTTGTCTCGCGCACCTTTATCTATGGAAACATTCGCTTTTGCCTCAATGGTGGACTTACGACTGAGCATGTAACTATCAATAATTAAACTCGTATATATATATTTTTTGTTAGGGGCTTTACGTCACACCGACACACATAGGTCTTATGGCGACGATGGGACAGGGAAGGCCTAGGAGTTGAAAGGAAGCGGCCGTGGCCTTAATTAAGGTACAGCCCCAGCATTTGCCTGGTGTGAAAATGGGAAACCACGGAAAACCGTCTTCAGGGCTGCCGATAGTGGGATTCGAACCTACTATCTCCCGGATGCAAGCTCACAGCCGAGCGCCTCTAACTCGTATTTTTAGACTGTGATTCTGCAATATACTGAACTCGGGCGGCCTCGTATATATACACATATATATAAGCAATACTGGAAAATAATGTAGTAAATGTTCCTCCTGTCGGAGAATTGGTTAATGAATTTCACGTGCTGCCACGTGTATTCCTCCTGCTTAAAAAACAGACTGCAACATCGTATAGAGACTATTCCGCATCGTCATTACTTCTTGCTGTATCGTTGTTCAGCAAGACCGCTTTTTTCAGGTACCTCACTACTGCCTTTGTGGCGTTTATTGTGTTTGCAAATACTGGAGCATCTTTCATAAGAAATCTCGTTTCATCGAATACGTGCGCAAGTGCTGTATTTATGCAGTGAGCAGCACAAGGCACACGTCTATGTTCTTCGAAAGCTGTATTTATGTTTGAACCCTAGATCTGTTACAAAAAACATGTCTTCATAATCACACTGAGGAACGTTTAACTCGGACATTCTTTCGTGAACTTCCTCAATTATACTTGCACTTGTTTTCTTCGTATTTGGAAATTTTGTAGTAAAAACCACATTTCTGATCAGATTCCACTCTCTGTCTATATATTTCGTAGTCAGCGTCAGATAATGGGTTTGGTGTATTGGTCAGTCCACATATCAACAGTAGCCGAGCAATATTTGTCGTGCATAGCAGAAATAATCAGGGGCATTATTTCGCTTCGTATTTCATCTGCCTTTGCTTGGACGTTTCTACTGATGGTGGAAGGATGCGGTAACACATCAACAATATCTACTTTTCCAAAATTAGCACCGATATTAATCAGTTCTTCCCCTAATTCTTTAGCCTTCTCCGGCTACAGTGTTAAACGGTCGGAAATATTTGGCACACATGAAATCAAACACGCTAGTTACGGTTTGCTTTGTAATGCCGGGCAATATTTGGCGTGAAAAGCCAGCATACAATTTGCAAACGTGTTTCCTTTTAAATGAGTTGTACTGGGTTTATATGTTAACAGTGCATTGCACGTTTCGCCGGAAACATACCCTGGCTGTTGACTATCTGCAGTAACCACAAGCAGGAACTTCTTCCAAACATCAGAACTGAACCCATCTCTCTTGATTAGTTTATATTCACTGCTTTGAATTTTAGTCGTAACGCTGTCCGTCGATTCACGTGCCATGATGTGACTTCAGCTCAAAATAAAAGGATAACTCAACTATTCCTTCGCCCTTTTATAGCTCCGAATTCCCGGGCTTTGCTGTATGTAAACAAGGGATTCCCTGTATCTGGAAAAACCGCATTTCTTGCAACGTCAGTAAAGCAAGCAAGGCCATCCTCCCTAGTCAGCAAGCTTCGCTCCGAACATGATCTCTCGAACGAATTGGAGCAAACTCGGGCATTTTAGCTTACACGCTCCCCTAATGCGTGAAACTGGTTGCATATGCAGCTAGGCACACGATGTTCTGTCTTGATTACCCGTCTCAAGTTCGAACAATGTACGACACTAACACCTACCAGTCGAAAGAATTGGAGCAAACTGAAGCATTTTAGATTACACATTCCACTCATGCGTAATGGTGGTTGCATATGCAGCAAGGCGCATCATAGCTCGTCTCGAGTTTGAATAATGCACGCTTCTAGTATCCAGGTACGTGTACCTACAGTAGCCGTCAGGTTCTGTACTAAAGCCACTCATTCGTGTACCTACCAGCGCATACAATGCCAGAATTCGTATACTTTATAATTACGTTATACTGCGTCAAAATAGACCTCGGTAGAAATGGACGCCTTAGTCGCTTGTTGACGCGTATTTACGAAACTGAGAAGGCCCGTGGTTGGCTAGCATACTCGGCTCAAACAACATTCAGCTCCGACTACCTGTAGGCCTACGACATGCTGCTCGCCGCACAATTCGAGGACACCACTCTCGAGATCTCTCGCGAGAAATAGTACCTGCGTTAGTCTCGAGAAATCCCGAGACCTCGTCTTAGACTGCCCATCACTAGTATAGAGTAGTAAACGAGTTGCAGGATTGTGAACGACTGCACAGGGACCTAGACAATATTGCGAGATGGACAGCAGATAATGGTATGATGGTAAATCGGATGAAAAGTTCTAAATTTCACCACGAGGAAAAGTCCTCTGTTTTAATTAATGTCTTGATAGGGTGATAGCACCTCATGCGAAACAGTAACCGTCTTACTAATAAACGGTGTATAACTTTTATACAAGGTTTATACACCGTTTACGCGAAATTCGTTACTAATAAACCGTGTATAAGCCTCCTGTGTATACATCTGTTATAGTTATTCACTGAATTGCTTATACAGTCCAGGACCCTTGTATAAGCGTTGTATAGCAGCGTGTAGCGGAAAAAAAGAAACGAGTGAGCAGTTTATTTTCGTGGTATTTATTGTCAACAGTAATATAATCATTGTAAAATATTCGACTTATCCGTTTAACATTGAACACACGTTGAAAGAATGACGATAACGTTGATGATCTTCACGATATTTTAAACATAGAAGACATACGGTACACCATTCAGAGGTTATGGAAGCTAGACATCTTCGTAAAGTAAAACACTTTAAAGAGACGGAATGACAATGAATAACTATAAAATAAATGATGGTTGGGCGTATTTTGTTGTAAAAATGTGTTACAGCTTAATAGACCTTTGATATTGCGAGTTTATTATACACTATCTGCCCCTACAAAGATCTTTCTTAATTGAGTACCTACCGTATACAAGGGGACATATTCCTCGAGATAAAACGTGGCATAACTTGAAAACCATACGTAATATGATTTCCATACTTTGTAGCTGAATACGTAGAAATGTGATGTATAAATGCCTAATAGAAACTTTTTTGATCTAACCTTTCGTTTAGCTACAAAACAGGTTTTCCTTTCTCCTGAAAAGTAAGGATTTTGGAATGTGTACCCTTTTCAACTCGCCGATTCAATTACAATTGCTTACGTTTTCCGTACTACCCCAGTTAGGAGCTTTTGATATTTTCTTAAGCTTTTCCATTTCTTTTTTAGCGTCCATTGCACAAGCAAGCCGAAGAAATGTTGATATCAATATAAGTCAATTTCCAGCTGTCTCACGGAATGACAATGAATAACTATAAAAGAAATGATGGTTGGGCGTATGTTTGTGTAATAAGGTGTTACTGCTTAATAGGCTTTAAATTGCGAGTTTATTATACATTATCTGCCTCTAAAAAGATCTTAGATCTTTCTCAAATTTGAGTATAAAAAAGGACATATTCCTTGACATAAAAAATGGTATAACTTGAAAACCGTACGTAATATGATTTCCATACTTTGTAGTTGAATACGTAGAAATATGATGTATAAGTGCCTAATAAAAACTTTTTTGATATAACCTTTCGTTTAGCTACAAAACAGGTTTTCCTTTCTCCTGAAAAGTAAGGATTTTGGAATGTGTACCCTTTTCAACTCGCCGATTCAATTACAATTGCTTACGTTTTCCGTACTATCCCAGTTAGAAGCTATTGATCTTTTCTTAAGCCATTCCATTTTTTTTTTTTGGCGTTCATTACACAAGCAAGCTGAAGGAATGTTGATATCAGTATAAGCGAATTTCCAGCTGTCTCGCTTGCCACTGCCTTTTCGATATGCCGTGCTACTGTGCGACTTTCCGGAAAGTTTTGCTCGTAGATAACCAGCAGAAGCGATCATAAAGGCGGTGAACGTGCGAAATACGCCAGTGAGCTACAGGAAGAGATTCCTACTCCTTGGAACGAGTGTATACGTGCTGTGTAGTAATACAATGCGTATACCTCGTTTATTAGTAAGAAAACTGTAAAACGCTTATACAGGGTTTATTCACTGTATAACTAAACAAGAGTTAAACAACGGTATAAGGACTTTTTATTAGTAAGACCCTAAGTACCTAGGTGTTAACATAAGAAATAATCTTCATTAGGATTATCGTATTAATGAGATTAAGAAAGGTTACAAATCTCTTCAAATGGTTATGAGAGTATTTAGGGGTTGTTGTAAGGATGTAAAGGAGAGGGCAAATAAGTCTCTGGCAAGACCTCAATTAGAGTATGACTTACTTGACTTAATTCCTGTAGCATCTTCATCTGATCCTGTTGTCAGCCAACCTCTTCACCTCTCTCCAGGTCTTGCCTTCTTCCATTGCCTCCATGTGTACAGATCTTCGCCACGTTTGTTTGGGCCTTCCTCTCTTCCTTTTACCCTGCGGGTTCCAATCCAGTGCCTCTCTCTCAATGGCTTCATTTCCTTTCCACAACGTATGCCCTATCCATTTCCATTTCCGCCGCTTTATCTGTATGGCCATCTCGGTTTCACCCGTCCTTCTCCATAGTTCATGATTGGAGATTACTTCTGGCCAGTAGATGTTTAAAATCTTCCTTAAACAGCGGTTGACAAAGGTCTGCAACTTGGAGGTAATCACTTTAGTCACCTTCCAGGTCTCGGACCCATACAGTAGAACAGCCTTGACATTACTTCGGAAAATGCGAAGTTTGGTCCTGATAGATATTTTGTTGTTCCAATTAGAGTATGGTTCTAGTGTATGTGACCCACACCATGACTACCTGATACGAGAACTGGAAAAGATCCAACGGAAAGCAGCACGATTTGTTCTGGGTGATTTCTGACAAAGTAGTAGTGTTAAGAAAATGTTGAAAACTTTGGCCTGGGAAGACTTGGGAATATGGAGACAAGATGCTCAAATATGTGGTATGTTTCAAGCTGTCAGTGGAGAGATGGCGTAGAATGGCATTAGTAGACAAATACGCTTGAGGGAAGTTTTTAACAGAAGGAAAAATCATAATATGAAGATGAAGTTGGAATTCAAGAGAATAAATTGGGGCAAATATTCATTATAGGATGAGGAGTAAGGGATTGGGGTACATCATCAAGGGAAATATTTGATAAATTTCCAAGTTCTTAGAAAACATTTAAGAAAAAGCTAGGTATACGAATGATAGGTTGTCTCCCGCCTGGGTGATAGCCCTAAATGCAGATGAATGATGATTGACTGATTCAATCCCAGCTGAAGATAGTGGCATTCAAAGATGTTTAAATTAACAACTGCAAATTGCTGACCTGTGGTATGCAAGAAATCCTGTAGGACAAAAGTGAGGCACCCTGGCATCTCTTAAAATACATAAAAATTGAAAGGATATTATACAATTAACATTGTTATTATTATTAATCAACTTGGAAAGAAAAACAATTAATTTGTTGAGAAAGAATATTAAATTACATAGTGGAAGGATGTCGTGACCTACCTGTCCTGAGAGACGTTCTCGTAGGTTGGTCACCAGGCCGTTGGATGTTGAAGTATTACCTGACCTGCCGAGCGGAATGTAGGGGAGGTAATTGTAGGTATGACTCGTCCCGCAACTCCCGAAATAAAAGATGAAATTATTTCTCTGTCCTTTATTACTAAGGACAACTAAAACTACTATGTACAGTATATTTACAAGTCTGAATGTAATGATCTGTAGAGAGAGCGAGCTTGTTCCACGCGCCTACTGTTCTACTACGCGTCTATCTGAATCTTGCCCTACGGCACTTGGGCTATGCCCGAACAGAATCTCGTCCTGACAAGTACGAACTACTGGCTGGAAGAAGGCCCCGCGCCATCTTGGCCAGGGGTTATATCTCCGCTCCTAAACTCAAAGTTCTATCCCTACCTCCTACCAAGGGGTTGGGTCTTACGGGCATTGCCAAACTGATCATCCAGTCACTAGCGCCCTCAAGTGGCTATTCTCAATAGTTGTCACAGTAAGTGCTGCTACCTAGGTACTACTGTCTTCTGTCTTACTTTGTCCCTTTGTCGGTCGTCCAGCGGGCCGCCTGGTTCGCTGGCATATTAGCTCTGTTTGTTGATACACAGTAAATATCTTGTTGTGATCAACAAGTCTTTCGTAAGCTAGCGCGTTTCACAAACCGCTCTCCAATACTTAACTGAAAGCTTCCTTCTGCTTTCCAATTATTAAATCTAACTATAATTATTACACTTATTATACAATTAGTCAAGTACTACAAGGTGTCTCCTGTTGTTGATCATTATTCTAACACTAATTAATTTCCTCTGACACCTTGAGCTCAAGACTCGGCTGCGAACCCCGGCTGCCTTCCACCTGACAGTCCGCCGGTTCGAGTCCGTGGGAGGTCGGTACACGACAAGGATAGTGAATAAAACCCCATTTCCTAAAAGAAGAAAGTGGAACACTGACATTTTCTGGATATTTTTGGACCAGTCATCAAGTAACTTTTTCTAATTTATTAGGGTCAACACTTCATGTAGATTTATCTCAGTTTTGCAGTTGGATGCCCTTCTTGACACAACCATATGTGGAGGGAAGTATTGGCTACTGAGTGTTTCCATCATGTGACAAAGAGACATGTATTAAGACAAACACGACAACCCAGTCCCCGAGCTATAGAAATTTAAAATGCACAGTTAAAAATCTCTGGCCTGACCGAGACTTGAACCCTGAGAATCTAACTACTTTGAATCCATCAGTTTATTTGAGTTGTTTATTAATATAACACCACCCTACAAAAGGGGCATAAATGAAGAATTTATATCGTGTCAGAAGCAGAGTTACATATAAAGATGTACAAAAAATGTCTATAGAAAAGAAATAAAAATAAACTGTGCACCAAAGGTTCACACTGTGGTGCACCAGAAATTTGCAGCGTGAAGTGCATTCCTTCACAATTAAGTATTTATTATTTTCCACCTATTCGATACAATGATTGCTTAAGGCAATTTAATAGTTACAAGTGGTACATGTTTCGTATTTTATCAACGTCTTCAGTCACATAACACTGTTTAGATGAAAAATATACAAACTGACAAAGTGTTATGTGGCTGAAGATGTTGATAAAATATGAAACATGTACCACTTTTAACCATTAAATTGTCTTAAGCAATCATTGTATCGACTAGGTGGAAAATAATAAATACTTAATTGTGAATCTATTGAAGTGCGATACGGACCCTGAAACTGATTTTATGTAAGTGCATTCCTTGTCGTTCAAGCAGCTCTTTCGCGGTATATGTGGCAGATCAAAGATGACAATCAAGCAGATGAGCCGTAGTCTGCACTTCACCACAGAAGTGAAGAAGAATCATTTAGTATGATCACACATTCTAACATCATGCTTTGTGTTTTCCTTTTCCTTCTCAACCTGTGGCAGCAACTGTGGCCAGATTCATTACTACACCACATATTTTTAAAAATGTGTTATACTACACAATATTAAGCAATGATTCTAGTTTCACATCAGTGTGTCTCCATATTCAGACAATAAAAATGATTTAAGATTTTTACCTTCGTACATTAAGATCCCAACATTTTTGGTAAATAAAATAATCAGTTGTAGCTGTTAATATGACAGTTTTAATCTTCACAAGTCATTAATGCAACAAATAATACAAGGTAGCAAACAGGCCTGAAACAGTTCTGGATGCTGTTGTTTTCTTTTTCCATTTAAGATGAAATGTTACATGAAATATTTCAACACTGAGAAATGAATCTGTGACTCCTATTAATGTGACTGCATTATACAGTAGTAGAATAGAGATAGATGGTATAAAATTTCACTTGACTTATTTCACACTAATCATAACATTAAATAATTTATAACAGAGTCTTTATTGTAATCTTTTAAAATCACTCCTAATTTAAGTATCCATTTGGTCGCTATTGTAGATCATCGTCATCATACAGGTCATCAAAATCTGTAATTAGAAAAACAACATTAGCATGAATATAATAATATAACAGAGGAAATATGCAGCAGAGAACAGACTGACTCCTATTATTATTAATATTACTACTACTGTATTATTATTATTATTATGAGGGCATTATTACAGATCACAAAGACAATTCCAGAGCACTGGACCACAGGAATAATCCATCCATTATCCAGAATTCAGGACAGGTGTCTGTGAAAAATCAGTACGAGTCACTGCAGGTAGAACAACAGAGGGAAGATGAAGAACAGGGAACTGTTACTGAAATGTGTGGCAATAGGAGGAAGGGAAAAGGTAGGAAAGGTAAATGTAGAGTAGAGGATAGGAAAAGACAGGTGAAACAGGGTCATGGGAGGAAGATAAGGGAGGACGAAGTAGCTTCTGCAGCTTTCAGGAAAGATAGGGCTGACTGGGAGGGGAGGGGATCAAATGAGGTGGGTAGGGTTGAGGCTCTGGTCATGGGGGATTCCAATGTTAGACATGTGGGGAAAGTGTGTGGAGGAAAGAGAAACAGGGTAGAGTGTTATCCAGGAATTAGGTTGAGGCAGATGTTGAGGAAAGTAGAAGAGAAAGAAGAGGGGAAGGAGAAGGTGGTGGTGTTTCATGTTGGTACCAACAACGTAAGACAAGCTGGTATAAGTACCAACATAGTTGGGGATGTGTGGGATCTGGTAAATGCAGCACGGGTGAAGATTAAGGAAGCAGAGATTGTTATCAGTAGGATACTGACTGGAGGATGATTGGGAATTTAAATGAGACTATGGAGTGGGTACGTGGGAAACTGGGAGTGAGATTTCTAGATCCTAATGGGTGGGTAGAAGATAGGGATCTGTGCTCAGATGGCCTTCACTAAAACCGCAGTGGTACATATAAATTAGGAAATTTGTTTGGAAGGGTAACAGCGAGGTACATTCAGGGAAACGGGTTGGTCTAGGGAGTGGTGATAAGGTTACAGGGATCTGGAAGTCAAGTAGGGATGACATAAAAATGTTAGTGTTGAACTGTAGAAGTTTTGAAAAGAAAGGAATAGAATTAAGTAATTGAATAGATATATACCTATCAGACATTGTAATAGGAGTTGAATCACGGCTGAGAAATGATATAATGGATGCAGAAATTTTCTCACGGAACTGGAGTGTGTATTGTGGAGATAGGATAGGAATGGTGGGAGGGAGAGTATTCATACTGGTGAAAGAAGAATTTGTAAGCTACGAAAAAGTTAAATATGACAAACATGAAATTCTAGGTGCAAGGCTCATTTCTAAAGATAATAGACAATTTGATGTCTTTGGAGTGTACAGACCGGGAAAGGGCAGCGCTAATGCTGATTCAGAATTATTTTGATAATTTAATCAGGTATGTGGGAAACGACATGGAAAGGAATACAACTGTAGCGGGAGAACTGAATTTTGAATTATGTTACAATTCTTGTTTTATTTTCCACCTAATTCAATACATACATTTACCAAATGTCAATTGGGAAGGTAATGCGAATGAAAGGAAACATGACCAACAAATGGCAAATAAGCTAGTATGGGAAGGATAGCCGATTCAGAAAGTGATGGAACCAACTAGAAGGAAAAATATCCTGGACGTGTGCTGATAAAACCAGATGATCTCTATAGAGAAACCAAAGTAATATATGGTATTAGTGATCATGAAGTTGTTTTTGTCGTAGTTAAAAATAAATGTGACAGAAGGGAAGGCCTTAAAAGTAGGACTATTACACAGAACCATATGACTGATAAAGCGGACATGAGGGAGTTTTTAAAAAGGAACTATGATCGGTGGAAAACGGTAAATAAAAATGTAAACTCTCTCTAGGATGGGTTTAAAGCAATTGTTGAGGAATGTGAAAATACGTTTGTACCTTTAAAGGTGGTAAGGAATAGTAAAGACCCACCTTATTATAATAGAGAATAACGAGACTAAGAAGGAGGTGCAGATTGAGAGTTAGAATTGGCTGTGGAAGTAAGGAGAAATTTAAGGAACTTACTAGGAAATTGAATCTAGCAAAGAAGTCAGCTAAGGATAACATGATGGCAAGCATAATTGGGGGCCACACTAATTTTAGTGAAAAATGGAAGAGTATGTGTAGGTACTTTAAGGCAGAAACAGGTTCCAAGAAGGACATTCCAGGAATCATTAATCAACAAGGGGGAGTGTGTATGTGAGGATCTTCAAAAGGCAGAAGTATTCAGTCAGCAGTATGTAAAGATACTTGGTTACAATGATAATGTCCAGATAGAGGAGGTGACTAATGCTAAAGAAGTATTAAAATTTACATATGATAACAATGACATTTACAATAAGATACAAAAGTTGAAAACTAGAAAATTGGCTGGAATTGATAAGATTTCTGGGGATGTACTAAAGAGAATGGGTTGGGATATAGTACCATATCTGAAGTACTTATGTGATTATTATTTGCATGAAGGAGCTATACCAAAATAATGGAGAGTTGCTATAGTAGCCCCTGTGTATAAAGGAAAGCGTGATGGACATAAAGCTGAATTTTTTTTGCTATCTGCTTTACGTTGCACCGACACAGATAGGTCTTATGGCGACGATGGGACAGGAAAGGCCTAGGAATGGGAAGGAAGCGGCCGTGGCCTTAATTAAGGTACAGCCCCAGCATTTGCCTGGTGTGAATATGGGAAACCATGGAAAACCATCTTCAGGGATGCCGACAGTGGGATTCGAACCCACTATCTCCCGGATGCGAGCTCACAGCTGCGCGGCCCTAACCATTTGAGTGCTGCCTTTTGGCGGAGGCTAAGTGAATTAATAAACAGCCAATCATAGGCAGCCGATTGGTTCGATAGAGAGCATAAGGATCTACTTCCGTTTAAGAGGGTTGTCGATCTGTTGTTTACTGAAACCACATTCTATCAGCTGTGTGTTGTATTGTGCTCTGTTCTTTTAGCGGTCTTTGTCAGTTCACTTGGTCATTCTTGACAAAGAACCAACAATGGCGGCTAGAAATAATGAGTTGATTGAGAGGTTGAAGGAGCACAATATTTCGGTTCGCATTGTCATGAGAAAGGAGGGATCTCATGCATCTTATAAAGCAAAGCAAACCCTAGTACCTAGTTTACGTGGTGGATGAAATAGCCAGAAGGCATGGGCATAGATTTGTTAGACTTCCACCATCCATTCTCTTGCATTTACTTGTTCGAGCATTGCTATATTTTTATCTTATAGCTTTATCCTAAATATGTGGTGTGTTATTGTTAATTTTATGTGAGTTATGCAAGATGCTACAAAGAATTGACCCTGGATTTATATTCAAATATATACATTTCCGTTTGTGTTGTGTGTTGTGGATCAGCTGTCTGTACTCATAACAATTTGGCACCAATGCCCGAATTCCAGTTAACTGTCGAAACTCATAAAAACAGAACTATAAAGCATTTGACAGGGAGACTACTGTCAAAAATGAGTGCAATTGGACCAGACAAAAGAGTGACTGAATGGGTTGCTATATTTCTAGAAAACAGATTTCACAAAATTAGAGTAGGCGAGGCTTTATCTGACCCTATAATAATAAAGACGGGAATTTCTCAAGGCAGTATTATTGGACCTTTATTTTTTCTTAGATATATAAATGATATGAGTAAAGAAGTGGAACCAGAGATAAGGCTTTTTGTGGATAATGTTATTCTGTATAGAATAATAAATAAGTTACAAGATTGTGCGCAACTGAAAAATTACCTTGATAATGTTGTAAGGTGGACAGCAAACAATGGTATGATGATAAACGGCATTAAACAGGGTGTGAGTTTTACAAATAAGAAAAGTCCTCTCTGTTTTAATTACTGCATTGATTGGGTGAAAGATCCTTTTGGGGATCATCGTAAGTATCTAGGTGTTAATAGAAGGAAAGCTCTTCATTGAGGTAATCACATAAATGGGATTGTAAATAAAGGGTACAGATCTCTCTCTTTTTTTTTTTGCTACTTGCTTTACTTCGCACCGACACAGATAGGTCTTTTGGCGACGATGGGACAGGGAAGGGCTAGGAGTGGGAAGGAAGCGGGCGTGGCCTTAATTAAGGTACAGCCCCAGCATTTGCCTGGTGTGAAAATGGGAAACCACGGAAAACCTTTTTCAGGGCTGCCGACAGTGGGGTTCGAACCTACTATCTCCCGAATACTGGCCGCACTTAAGCGACTGTAGCTATCGAGCTCGGTAAAGATCTCTGCATAGGGTTATGAGTGTGTTTAGGGGCTGTAGTAAGGATGTAAAGGAGAGGGCATATAAGTCTCTGGTAAGACCCAAACTGGAGTATGGCTCCAGTTTATGGGACCCTCACCAGGATTACTTAATTCAAGAACTGGAAAAAATCCAAAGAAAGGCAGCTCGATTTGTTCTGGGTGATTTCCGAAAAAAAGAGTAGCGTTAAAAAAATGTTTCAAAGTGTGGGCTGGGAAGACTTGGTAGAAAGTAGACAAACTGCTTAACTAAGTGGAGCGTTCCGAGCTGTCAGCGGAGAGAAGGCGTTAGTAGACGAATAAGTTTGAGTGGTGTCTTTAAAAGTAGGAAAGATCACAATATGAAGATAAAGTTGAAATTCTAGAGGACAAATTTGGGCAAATATTCATTTATAGGAAGGGGCGTTAGGGATTGGAATAACTTAGCAAGGGAGATGTTCAATAAATTTCTAATTTCTTTTAAATCATTTAAGAAAAGGCTAGGAAACAACAGATAGGGAATCTGCCACCTTGGCAACTGCCCTAAATGCAGATCATCATTGATTGAGTGATTGAAAAAAGATAAAACCAACCCAGAAAATTACAGGAGAATAACCCTTCTAGACTCCATGTACAAAATTTTCTCTTGCATAATTTACAGATTAAAAACAAGGAAGATTTTGCCTACACACAAGCACAGAAATAAACAGCTCTTTATTTCATTGCCAGGCTGAGTGGTTCAGATGGTTGCGATGCTGGCCTTCTGACCTCAACTTGGCAGGTTCGATCCTGGCTCAGTCTGGTGATATTTGAAGGTGCTCAAATACGTCACCTCCGTGTTGGCAGATTTATTGGCACATAAAAGACCTCCAATGGAACTAAAGTCTGACACCTCGGAGTCTCCGAAAACCGTAACTGTAGTTAGTGGGTCATAAAGCAAAATAACATCATTTTTATTATTATTATTATTATTATTATTATTATTATTCCTACCGGTATCTCATTCACAGATTTCAAAAAAGCATATGATAATATCCATAGACGCACGCTTTTAAGAATCCTCAGATGATGTGGTCTTCATCCCAAATTAATAAAAATCATCAAACGAACTTTAACCGACACAAATTCAAACAAATATGTAGGTGGATGGTCCGCCTAGTCAATACTAAATATTAATTATTTATATTTATTTACATAAGTTTAGTACATGTTTCGGGATTCTATATACATTCCCTTCATGCTAGTCAGATTAAAATTAAAATTCCTGTACACAAAAAGACCTAATAAAAAGGGGGACCCCCATTAGGAAATCACAAACTATTGCCAATACAATTTCACATTTTAAAAATCAAGGATTGGATGCATGGAATTAAAATATTGAGCACTATGTTCTTGTTGTGGCGTTAGATCACTGTGTCCTTGATGATCCGATGATTTCTTGTAAAATTCAATTGGAGTTAAGAATAAAAGATTAGTGCAAAAACTTGTTGTCATGCCGAAACCATCCGTTAATGGGGGTGTTATGCAGCCAGGTGATGTGATCTTAAAATGATTTGTTTTCTTTTTTGACATGTGGGGCCAGTTCGTCAACTGTATCTTGCTCTATGGATATTTCCTCCTTAATGTCTTCACAAGGCTGAATTTCATATCCCTTCATTACTGTGCTTGCTTCAGCCTCATAAAAATTTTCATCAACACACATATTACAGAGTTCAACCTTTATTTCAACTAACATATCATCAGCATGTGGAAGCAGTGGATTTGGCGCAAAATTAGTAACCTCTTCTTCATCTGCTGGCAATTCTGACTCACACTTGATAAGATGTGGCTCTTCCATGTTGTTTAAAAAACCTGGCCTATATACTTGCACGGTTTACACAATATATGCGAGATATCTCGTAGGCAACGGTTAAGCCCAACAACAGACAGGAAGGGTAAGAAGAAGAACCTTATCGGTCGGTGATATTGAAGAGAGAAAAACCCGAGCATGCTTTATCTGTGATGTGACTGTTTATTCCATTAGATTTTCCTGATGTTTAATCCCCTGGACATGTTGACTAAGATGCGATCACCTTTCACTGGACACCTGGAAACAACAACAACTATAAATAGTCGCATATATTGTGTAAACTGTGCAAGTATATAGGCCAGGTTTTTGAAACAACATGGAAGAGCCACATCTTATCAAGTGTGAGTCAGAATTGCCAGCAAATGAAGAAGAGGCTACTAATTTTGCGCCAAATCCACTGCTTCCACATGCTGATCATATGTTAGTTGAAATAAAGGTTGAACCCTGTAATGTGTGTGTTGATGAAAATGTTTATGAGACTGAAGCAAGCACAGTAATGAAGGGATATGAAATCCAGCCTTGTGAAGACATTAAGGAGGAATATCCATAGAGCAAGATACAGTTGACGAACTGGTCCCACGTGTCAAAAAAGAAAAATCATGTCACCTGGCTGCATAACACCCCCATTAATGGATGGTTTCGGCATGACAAGTTTTTCCACTAATCTTTTATTCTTAACTCCAATTGAATTTTACAAGAAATCATCGGATCATGAAGTACACAGTGATCTAACGTCACAACAAGAACATAGTGCTCAATATTTTAATGCATACAGACTCTATTCTATTGTGTTTTATCGTATTCGACTAGATGGAATTTAATTCCATGCATCCAATCTTTGATGTTTAAAATGTTAAATTGTATTGGCAATAGTTTTGGATTTCTTAATGGGGCCCCCCTTTTTATTAGGTCTTTTTGTGTACAGGAATTTTAATTTTAATCTGACTAGCTGATGAAGGGAATGTATATAGATTCCCGAAACATGTACTAGACTTATGTAAATAAATATAAATAATTAATATTTAGTATTGACTAGGCAGACCATCCACCTACATATCTGTTGTGATCAAGTCAATACGGATCAAATACCGACCACTATGGTCAAGATTATTAACAAATTCAAAGGTAAATTTCAGGGAAGAAGTGTCAAAATATTTTACAATAAAAACTGGCGTTGGCCAAGCTGATGAATTATCTCCACTGCTCTTCAATATGGCTCTCGATTACATGATGAAACTTTGGCAAAAGGAAAACCCACCTACAATCAAAACTGGAGTAAAACCCTTGATAAGAACAAACTGCCTGGGATTTGCAGACAATTTAGTTCTCTTAGCCCTTGACTTGGAAGAAATTCGTGTCCAGACAACCAGTCTCCAAAAATTGCCCTAAAATCAAGATTACAAATATGAAAACTGAGATCATGCAAATTAAACCCCTGAGCATAAATAAAGTCCTTATAAATGATCACAAATTAACTTAGTTCTACAATTCAAATATCTTGGAGAAATCATCAAGTACTTAAACAAGGATAAATAGAACTACCAAAATTTAGAAAGTCCCATTTCTAATCCGGTCAACGTATAATAATAAATGCCTGTCAATAGACACTAATATCCAATACTATAAAACCGTAACTCTCCCAGAAGCCACTTACACTTCTGAATCATTGCTCAAAATTAAAAAAGAATGAGGAACTAATCAGCCAGTCAAAAGTAAAAAGAAGAATCATCAGAACTTGCATAAATAAAAAATACCAGGTCGAAGTAGTCTGGAGAATCCTTCTTAAAGAAACTATCTACTGCAAGATCGACCCAATCACCAGCACAATGAAGAAGAAAAGAATATCTTATTTCTTTCACATCTTGCGATGCCAAGAAATTGGCTTTTACGACGACTAGTGATGAGAATCTTGGAAAGAAGACGGGAGGACATGGATCCACAAAATTCAGCAAGATCTCAAAGCAGTTGGACTCAGATAGGAGAAGCAGAAAACAAAAATAAAATTAACATTCTTAAGACTCAACAAATTTTCAGCAGAAATGGCACATAGAAGGACTATAGCCATTTCAAACTAATTAAGAAAAGGATAAGCAAGTTATCTGTGAACTTAGGAGGGAAAAAGTACAATGTGATGCAAATCTATGCTTCACAGGTAGGATGCTCAAAAGAGGAAAAGCCCAACTTCCTTAATAACGTGGAAGAACACGCTGAGTATGACAATTAATTGTAATGGGTGATTTTAATTCACAAGTTGGCTCATAACGAACAGGATATGAATCCATACTGGGCACTCATGGAATGGGAAACAGAAATGAAGAGGGAGAATATATGTTAGATCTATGCATGAGAAACAACCTGATAGTGAGTAACACTTGGTTCAAGAAAAGGGACTCCCATGAAATCACAAGATATAGCTGGGATGATAAAATAGACATAGTAATAGATTATATTCTGACAGATCAAAATGTATGGAAAAATGTCGATGTTAAGGTCATTCCAAGTGAAGGCCTTGGTGGAGACCACAGACTGTTGGTTGCAGTTATTGCAGAGGAAAGACATACCAAAGTCTGCAACAAAAGAGTCCCAAAAATAAAAACTTGGCGACTAACAGTGCCAAGTGTAAAGGAAGAATTCAGGGAAGGTCGCGGGTTGATGCCGAGAGAACTGAAATTGGTAGATGAAGAATGGGATACTCTAAAGAAGGTTGTGGTTGGTACAGCATATAAAGTATGTGGACGACAAAGTCAAATAAGAAAACCTAAAGAAACTGCCTGGTGGAATGATGATATTAAAAAGGCTATCAATGACAGAAACCATGCAAGAAGATCCTTATATCAAGCAAGAACACGGGGAGGTCAACATGAAATAGAGGAGAAGCTGTCATTTTACAGGAAGAAAAAATTACAGGTCAAACAGTTGGTTGTAGCTGAAAAAGCAGAAATGCAAAGAAAATCTGGCTACCAAAATAATGCAGGATGGAAATAAAAAACTGTTATACAGTACTGTTAAGAATAAAAGAACTCTAAATGAATCTATCCAATCCGTAGAACTTCCTAATGGTGAGGTGACTAGGGATAAGACCAAAGTATTACAGAAGTTCCAAAGGCATTTTGAAAGTTTGCTGAACTGTTATGAAACTGTCACTCCATTAGACGATGAACCTTATGATTTTGGCAACACAAATACCACTAGTCTGACATGGTTGGAAGTAGAGACAACAATATCTAAGCTGAAAAACAACACATCAATTGGATCAGATGAATTAAGCATTGAGATTATCAAAGCACTAGGAGAGGTAGGACAACAGTGGATGTACAGGGTACTAAATAGAATCTGGAAAGAGAATGTAGGTCCAGAGGAGTGCGACAGGCTTCGGCAGCCAGCACATTTCCTATCCTCGCCACTAGATGGGGGCTTCATTCATTCCATTCCTGACCCGGTCGAATGACTGGAAACAGGCTGTGGATTTTCATTTTCAAAGAGAATGTAATACCCAATGAATGGAAGCAAGGAGGCATCATCCCATTGTTGAAAAAAGGTGATAGGAAGAAATGTACCAACTACAGAGGTATAACTATGCTGTCACATGGCCTCAAAATCTACGAATCCATCCTTGAGAGCAGGATTAGAAAATATGTTGAACCTACACTTGAGGAGGAACAACATGGATTTCGACCTCACAGATCAACTATACACCTCATTTTTGACATCACAATGCTCTATGAGAAGTATTGGGAGAAAGGTAAAACACTTATAACTGTTTTTCTGGACACCGAGAAAACATATGACCATGTACCACGCAGGCATATATGGGAATGTTTGAGGCATAAGAAAGTGCCCGATGACATAATAGCACGAGTACAATGATTATGATGAAACCAAGTGTTGTGTCCAGGTCTGGGATGGAAGGTCAGGTTAGTTCGAAACGAAGAGTGGAGTCCAGCAAGGAAGTTGTTTTTCACCACTTCTCTTCATAATCATAATGGATGAAGTTTTAAAAGCGGTTAAAAGAAAGGAGCCAACAACTAATGCCCTGGTTTTTGCTGATGACGAAATGGTCTGGGGTGAGACAGAAGCAGAAGTACAAACTAGACTAGATCTCTGCCATGAAGCTTTTACAAGCTTAGGTCTCAAAATCAGTAAAACAAAGACAGTTGGCTTGGTGATGAGTAGAAACTCTCCAACTGTTCATCTAAGAATTGGAGATAAGGAGATGGATATTGTAGACAACTTCCAGTATTTATGTAGTGTTCTGTCATCAGAGAATACCAAACGTCAAGAGATTAGTAACAGAATACAGAAAGCTTCCAAATTCTATCATGCTGTACGTCAAATACTTTGGGATGAAACATTTCCGTTAGTTTCCAAGATCAGCTTGTACAAAATATATCTAGTACCTATACTGACGTATGGCCTGGAAGCAGCAACACTTACTGGACCAACAAAGAGTCGTCTTCAGGCAACAGAAATGAAGTTCGTCCGTTCTTGTCTAAAAAAAAAAAAAAATTGGATAAAATAAGGAATGTGGATATTCAACAACAGCTTGGATTGGAAAGAAGCTTGCTGGAGACTCTAGAAGTGAAGAGATTGCAATGGTATGGTCACATGAAAAGAATGAACCCTCGCAGGAATCCTCGAACATACTGTACTTTGACCACAAGGTTCCTGGGAAGAGACCAAGAGGAAGACCTCATAATGTTTTTGGGAAAAACAGATATTGAAGGACCTTGAAATTAGAGATGTGAAATGGCATTGCATATATGAGCAGCATCTGTAGATGGATAGGACAAACTGGAGGCGGCTCGTACACAACCGCACCCGGCTTGCTGGAGCAAAGAAATGATGATGATGATGATTACGATCTGAACAACTGAAAAAGTACTGGGCAGATCACAAGAACCAAACAGTACAATCTTCAAAGAGAAAGTGAATGTGGAATGACTCAAGTGGTCCAATGTGGCCAATAAAGATGATGATAATAATAATACTAATACTAATGAGGGCAAGTCAAAAAGTAAGATTCCCCACTTTATCGCTTCAAAAACAAAGGAAATGAGCTTGCTGCAATTTATATCTGTTGGTTTGTAGTTACAATGATAAGAGTGTGCACAGGTGCACAACTTGGAACAACAGAGCCTTGTCATAGCAACAGTTGCAAAACATCAAAGTTACTCAATGAATGATTACTGGAGGTGGTCTGTACAGTGATCAACCAACCAACCAACCAACCAACCAACCAACCAACCAACCAACCAATCAATACTGATCTGCATTTAGGGCAGTCGCCCAGGTGGAAGATTCCCTATCTGTTGCTTTCCTAGCCTTTTCCTAAATGATTTCAAAGAAATTGGAAATTTATTGAACATCTCCCTTGGTAAGTTATTCCAATCCCTAACTCCCATTCCTATAAATGAATATTTGCCCCAGTTTGTCCTCTTGAATTCCAACTTTATCTTCATATTGTGATCTTTCCTACTTTTATAAACGCCATTCAAACTTATTCGTCTACTAATGTCATTCCATGCCATCTCTCCGCTGACAGCTCGGAACATACCACTTATAATACCAATATAATGGTCCGTTATTGGACATTATAAATTTTCCAGCTAACTCATTCTTGGTTGCCTGCGTTTCGCCCTTGTGTGCTAAGTTAGGCTCGTCAGTTGGGACTTAGCACACCACCCAAGGTGCAAGGCTAGTGCATACCGTGGAGGCCACTGCATAGGCTATTTGAAGCCACCAGCAGTGCCAAAGCACTATGAGAGCTATGTCCCATTTCCAAAAATAGATGCCTGCCTGGCCATCAAATGATGGAAAATTTATAATGTCCAATAACGGACCATTATATTGGTATTATAAATTTACTCATTCAGAACAAATATTTTAGGTTCCCTATGGGAATCAACATCTACATCATTTGATGGCCAGGCAGGCATCTATTTTTGGATATGAGACATAGCTCTCATAGTGCATTGGCACTGCTGGTGGCTTCAAATAGCCTATGCAGTGGCCTCCACGGTATGCACTAGACTTGTGTCTTGGGTGGTGTGCTAAGTCCCAACTGACGAGCCTAACTTAGCACACGAGGGCGAAATGCAGGCAACCAAGAATGAGTTAGCTGGAAAATTTATAATGTCCAATAACGGACCATTATATTGGTATTATAAATTTACTCATTCAGGACAAATATTTTAGGTTCCCTATGGGAATCAACATCTACATCACATACCACTTAGTCGAGCAGCTCTTCTTCTTTCTCTCAATTCTTCCCAACCCAAACATTGCAACATTTTTGTAACGCTACTCTTTTGTCGGAAATCACCCAGAACAAATCGAGCTGCTTTTCTTTGGATTTTTTCCAGTTCTTGAATCAGGTAATCCTGGTGAGGGTCCCATACACTGGAACCACACTCTAGTTGGGGTCTTACCAGAGACTTATATGCACTCTCATTTACATCCTTACTACAACCCCTAAACACCCTCATAACCATGTGCAGAGATCTGTACCCTTTATTTACAATCCTATTTATGTGATTACCCCAATGAAGATCTTTCCTTATATTAACACCTAGATACTTACAATGATCCCCAAAAGGAACTTTCACCCCATCAACGCAGTAGTTAAAACTGCGAGGACTTCTCCTATTAGTGAAACTCACAACCTAACTTTTAACCCCGTTTATCAACATACCATTGCCTGCTGTCCATCTCACAACATTTTCGAGGTCACGTTGCAGTTGCTCACAATCTTGTAACTTATTTATCACTCTATACAGAATAACATCATCCGCAAAAAGCCTTACCTTCGATTCCACTCCTTTATTCATATCATTTATATATATAAGAAAACATAAAGGTCCGATAATACTGCCTTGAGGAATTCCCCTCTTAATTATTACAGGGGCAGAGAAAGCTTCATCTACTCTAATTCTCTGAGATCTATTTTCTAGATATATAGCAACCCATTCAGTCACTCTTTTGTCTAGTCCAATTGCACTCATTTTTGCCAGTAGTCTCCCATGATCCACCCTATCAAATGCTCTAGACAGGTCAATCGCGATACAGTCCATTTGACCTCCAGAATCCAAGATATCTGCTATATCTTGCTGGAATCCTACAAGTTGAGCTTCAGTGGAATAACCTTTCCTAAAACCGCATTGCCTTCTATCGAACCAGTTATTAATTTCACAAACATGTCTAATATAATCAGAAAGAATGCCTTCCCAAAGCTTACATACAATGCATGTCAAACTTACTGGCCTGTAATTTTCAGCTTTATGTCTATCACCCTTTCCTTTATACCCAGGGGCTACTATAGCAACTCTCCATTCATCTGGTATAGCTCCTCCGACCAAACAATAATCAAATAAGTACTTCAGATATGGTACTATATCCCAACCCATTGTCTTTAGTAGGCTATATCCCCAGAAATCTGATCAATTCCACCTGCTTTTCTAGTTTTCAACTTTTGTATCTTATTGTAAATGTCATTGTTATCATATGTAAATTTTATTACTTCTTTGGCCTTAGTCTCCTCCTCTATCTTGACATTATCCTTGTAACCAACAATCTTTACATACTGCTGACTGAATACTTCTGCCTTTTGAAGATCCTCACATACACACTCCCCTTGTTCATTAATTATTCCTGGAATGTCCGTCTTAGTACCTGTTTCTGCCTTAAAATACCTATACATACCCTTCCATTTTTCACTAAAATTTGTATGACTGCCAATTATGCTTGCCATCATGTTATCCTTAGCTGCCTTCTTTGCTAGATTAAATTTTCTAGTAAGTTCCTTCAATTTCTCCTTACTTCCACAGCCATTTCTAACTCTTATTTCTTTCCAGTCTGCACCTCCTTCTTAGTCTCTTTATTTCTCTATTATAATAAGGTGGGTCTTTACCATTCCTTACCACCGTTAAAGGTACAAACCTGTTTTTGCATTCCTCAATAATTTCTTTAAACCCATCCCAGAGGCTGTTTACATTTTTATTTACCGTTTTCCACCGATCATAGTTACTTTTTAGAAACTGCCTCACGCCTGCTTTATCAGCCATATGGTACTGCCTAACAGTCCTACTTTTAAGACCTTCCTTTCTATCACATTTATTTTAATCTGATTTCTTTGGGATAAAAAAACACTGAACCTATCAACATTCACAGGAGGACTGTGTAAATGGAAAGGAAGTGATGTCTGTTCAACAGGTGCAGAACTGGTGGTGTGAATTTTGTCGAGGATTGAACGACTGTGAAAGAAAGAGCAGAGTGGCCGTCGATCATCACATGCATTTTAAAATCCCACAGAATAGACACGTATTGCTGAATCAATTGAAGGTATTCTACCATCAGGGAAAGGATGCATTCATCTTATGCAATGACAAATGCTTGAATAACTTTGATGATGTCAAAAAATGAAGCAATTATGTCAAAATGAATAAGAGTTCTTTTCCTTGGCCTGTCTTTATCCGTTCACATCCAAAACATCAGAGAAATTTACTTTTGGACATAGAAAATAATTGCAATATTCATGGCAAGAAGATGCACTATACAATTCATACAGTAAGGTTCATATGTTCAGGAAATATTCCTCCCCTGTTTTACCTATTTGCTGAAATTAAACATGACTTGTATGATCCTGTGTATATTTAGCCTTATTTTATATGGCATATAAGTGCATGTTTTATAATTTTTTATTGTTTTGGTCATATTGTAGTCATTTTAATTGTTTAATGTCATATTTTGCAAGGAAAATGTACTGTACTTTGAATGTGACGTCTGATGTTGCTTGCGTTACCATGTTTGTGGCACTTTGATGAAACTTGCAGCTCAGGCCTGAAGGCTGAATAGTTAATGATTATTGTATCTTGTTTGAGTTTACATAACTAGATTTAGAATAACATCCTTTACAGTAAGACTTGCAGTGCAGGCATTGATGTCCAGTAGAATTTCATCCTTATTAAGACAGAATGAAATACCAGAAGGCCTTTTATCTGTCTTAGCACTTGTGGCTCTTGATCAATTCAGTTAGCACCTAAAATACCATTCTCCCTTCACCTTTCTTAAACAATTCAACAAAGACAATTTTCAAGGCTTCATTGGTACATTAATAGTGAGAGAACTGACATGATACCTAGAGAAAGTGTTAAATTAAGGAACTGCATAAAAGAGTTTACGAAGGAATGCTTCTCTATCAACTGAGAAATCCTCTTCTGCAAAGTGTGTAAAGTTAAAGTAAGTGATATAAAGTGTTTAATGTCCTGTAGCATAGTGATACGCTAGACACAAAAATGCTGAGATGAATGGAGAGTAAATAGGTATGTTTTTTCTCTAATTTTACTTCAATGAAATATTCTGTGGTCACAGCAACTGTCTGTGCATTCTTAATTCGGATAACTAATAAGATTTTCATTGGTTTGCAGTAGCAGCGGTGTGGTCTCTGTCACCATTCTGTAAGATTGCAATATTAACTAAAAATATATTTGGTACTGACCACAGTTTAATGATCGATAATGAATTTATGACAGACTAGTGGAATTAAGTTAAAAGAACTAGTAAGGAAATTAACCGAAGTAGTACAATAAGATGGTATAATAAATTGTATCTTTAATATAAAACAACTAGTGGCCAAAATCATTTGTTGGAAGTACACATGTTTTCTATCTTTTGGATCATATTTTGCTATTTTCAAGAGCATATTTGCCTGCATATTTGGGTGACTTAGGTCCTAAATATCCAAATCCTAGTTATTAGGGTTCTCCTTAATAATCACCTCATAATTATAAAACCAGAGATAAATTAGAGGATGGAATGGAAATCTTCATTAATGCAGCATTCACATAAATGTAAAGTAGGTCTGATATGCTACTGAACTGGAGATACCTGGACAATTGTACGTAGCACCAACTTTTGCAATGATGACTGTTGCTGTGATGCAACACGCCACAGATTCCTAAACACACTGGAAGCATTGGGGAAGCATATTGATCCATGATCAATGCACAGCTTCCTATAAAGCATGGAGACTGCTTGAAGAGGGTCCAGGATGTGTAAATTCCTTTCAACAATATCCCAGCTGTAGCAAGTCGGGTGACCTTGGAGACCACAGACGCATCCTCATGACTGTCGAGTGCTCATCGAACCAATTGGCCATAGTTCTGAAGTGATGGGCTGGTGCAATGTTTTGCTGTAGGTGCAGGTCTCCTGCAGGGTGCTGAAGGCGAACAAATGGGTAGGCATGATCTGACAGCAGGTTGCTCTATACTGTTTACTGGCGAGGAATATTGATAGATGTATCAGGGGTCCCATCACATTCCAAATAATCAGTCCGCATGAAGATTTAAAAGATGGGCACCTGACTTTTATCTTGCCAGTATCAATCAATCAATCAATCAATCAATCAATCAATCAATCAATCAATCAATCAATCAATCAATCAATCAATCACCACAGGCCTGAACTGTACCATGCTGGCAAACGAGCCTTATGTGCTTGGCAATGCATTCCTACCCTGCCATCGGCGTGTACCACCTGGTACCTTAATTCTCGTGTCCAGGCGATCTTTTACCATGCTTTGAGAGTCCAATGGCGGTATTCTTTTACCCATGTCAATCTTTGTACTTCGTAACATGCGGTGAGCAGAAGTACACTAGCGGGACGACATCATCTTAACACATTGCTGACCGGATGCTTGAGCTTGTCACATACACTGTGGACTGGACATTTTTCTACTAAGCATACTAGGGTGCACTTGATTATAAAATGTACATAAATATTAAACCAGTCAAGATTTTATCTTTAAAGTTGGTATGAGTACTCATCAATGCCCCTAGTAGTACTTCAACATATCTAAGATAAGCAAGCAAATGCGTGTTAATTCAACAACACATCATTAATGTTTACATCATTGTCGTCGTCAGAGTCATCGTAATAAATAAGAACTCTAGGTAAATTACGGCGTGTACAGGCTTGAATATCACTTCCACTATCACTCTCACATTCAGTTTTCACTAATTCATTATCACTATATCCATTTGAACGATCATCGGCATATAATTCTTATCGTCGTCAGCAAACACCGTATTTCGCGGGCGCTCCATCTTGTCATTGACTGAACCGGCAGAAAGAAAGTCGACGTTTCAAAACGAAATCAAAGAATAAAAGAGGCCGTGAATAAAATAAAAGTGGCAGATATATATCTACGATTTATTATACTCAATGTGCAAGTTCGAAGTAGTTCAATATATGGTCAAGAGATGTCACAGACCGAAAACAATGTCGTGAATAAAACAGAGATTTCTCGGGGCCCGTCACCTACTGCTGGCGAGCGTACTACGAGATTTCTCGGGGCCCGTCACCCATGTGTTAATAATAATAATAATAATATTGGCTTTACGTCCCATTAATTACTTGTATGGTTTTAGGAGACACAGAGGAACCAGAATTTAGTCCCACAGGAGTTCTTTTACATGCCAATAAATCTACCAAAATGAGGATGATGTATTTGAGCACCTTTGAATACCACCAGACTGAGCCAGAATTGAACTTGCCAACTTGGGCTCAGAAGGTCCATGCCCTACTGCCTGAGCCACTCAGCCCAGATTTTAGAAAATAGTGTGCAATTAATGGTGGAGAGGTGGAGCGAGTTAAGGTGGATGAAAACCAAAGTGGTTTCAAATCGCAGAGCGACTGCCATGACAAAATATTCAGTATCCGTAAAACAAATGCTACGAGAGGAATAAATGACTATGCTTATGTTTCATAGATCTGGAGAAGGCTTATGATACAGTACCCAGGAAAATTATGTTAGCCGTATTGAGGGATTAAGGGTAGGTTATTACGTTGACAATCGGGCCGTACTTAGAACTGATGGTAGAGTGAATTCTTGGTCCTTATGTAGCTACAGGTGTTATAAAATGCTGTAAACCTCTGTCCATATTGTTCATAGTTTATTGAAAACTATAAAATGGCAGGAAGGGATTCAGTTGGGTGGAAATTTAGTAAGAAGTGTAGCCCATGCCAATGACTTCATCCTAATAGCAGATTGTGCTGAAAGCCTGAAATCTAATATCTTAGGAGCCTCAAGAAAGATACATTGAGAATGGTATTAAAATTAGCATTTGCAAGACTGAAGTGTTGTCACTAGGGAAGAAACCTAGAAGTACTGGAATGTCAGAAAGGAGATACAAAACTAGAACAAGTGGAACATATGTATTCTCCTAGGACGGAAGTATATTAAGTGAAACTGAGCCAAAGTGTAGCAAATATAATGCTGTGAACAAACAGTTACGATCAACAGTATTCTGTAAAAAAAAAAAAAAAAAAAACCCCCAACAACTTCCCGATGAAATTATCCTTACACTGATCTGCACAAATGTGAAAGCTGGGTGGATTTGGTATATCTTAACCTGAAAATGTTTGAAGGTACTAGGAGCTGGGAACAGTGACTGGAGGGCACTTGTAATAAGGAGATAAAAGCTAACTTACGAAGGAACTCAATGGGCACAGCTATGTGTATGACCTCTGAGTCTCATGATGTGTTATGTGAGGCAAAATGAAAATGATAGTTTACAATACTTGGGTCATTCCATGCTAAATCATCACAATGAAATGGGGTTTTCGACCTAAAAACCTTCAATTTTAATTAACTTTGGTAGAATATTGATAATATACCGAAATGTGTATATGTAAAATATTAGTCCTTAGTGATATACATTTTTTGTATGGCAGGACTGCAAACGTGATTAAAAATTCATACCTGAAAGTCAAACGAGAAAAACATGCAACTTTGCCTGTAATTATGCTACAATTTTCATCTTTGGTTCATTTTCAAGCTAAAATTTAAGTTTTAAATAATTTTAAAAAGTTCCATTCTAAAATATGTAGTTGGTGGGATATAAAATCAATAACATTATTATCCTCCTCTGCGAACCATGTGACCTTGCCGCGGTGGGGAGGCTTGCGTGTCCCAATGACGCAGATAGCCGAGCCGCAGGTGCAACCATATCGGATGGGTATCTGTTGAGAGACCAGACTAACGAATGGTTCATCCAAAGGGGGGTAGCAGCCTTTCGGTAGTTGCAAGGGCGGCAGTCTAGATGATTGACTGATACGGCCTTGTAATAATACTCAACATGGCTTAGCTGTGTTGATACTGCTACACGGCTGAAAGCAACGGGGAAACTACAGCCGTAACTAACTCCTGAGGACATGCAGCTCCCTCTGTATGAATGATGTACTGATGATGGCTTCCTCCCGGGTAAAATATTCCGGAGGTAAACTAGTCCCCCATTCGGATCTCCGGGTGGGGACTACACGAGAGGGGGCGATCATCAGGAAGATGGATACTGACATTCTGCGAGTCGGAGCGTGGAATGTTAGAAGTTTGAATCGTTGTGGTAGGTTAGAGAATCTGAAAAGGGAGATGAATAGGCTAAAGTTAGATGTAGTTGGTATAAGTGAAGTACGTTGGCAGGAAGAACAAGATTTTTGGTCAGGCGACTACCGAATTATCAACACGAAATCAAAGAAGGGAAATGCAGGAGTTGGTTTAATAATGAATAAGAAAATAGGGCAGCGGGTAAGCTACTACGACCAGCATAGTGAAAGAATTATTGTCGTGAAGATAGACACCAAACCAATGCCCACCACAATAGTGCAGGTCTATATGCCTACTAGTTCAGCGGATGATGAAGAAATCGAAAGAATATATGAGGAGATAGAAGATTTAGTACAATATGTAAAAGGTGACGAGAATCTAATTGTGATGGGAGACTGGAATGCAGTGGTAGGCCAAGGAAGAGAAGGTAGTACAGTAGGAGAATTTGGATTGGGACAAAGGAACGAAAGAGGAAGTCGGCTGGTTGAATTCTGCACTGATCATAATTTAGTCCTTGCCAATACTTGGTTCAAACACCACAAACGACAGCTGTATACATGGACGGGACCTGGAGACACTGGAAGGTATCAAATAGACTTCATTACGATTAGGCAGAGATTCAGAAACCAGGTGTTGGATTGCAAAACTTTCCCAGGAGCAGACGTGGACTCTGACCACAACTTGTTGGTCATGAAATGCCATCTGAAGTTGAAGAAATTGAAGAAAGGAAAGAAAGCAAAAAGATGGGATCTAGACAAGTTGAAAGAAAAGAGTGTGAGGGATTGTTTCAAGGAACATGTTGCACAAGGACTAAATGAAAAGGCTGAAGGAAACACTATAGAGGAAGAGTGGAGAGTCATGAAAAATGAAGTCAGTAGGGCTGCTGAAGAAATGTTAGGAAGGAAGAAAAGATCAACTAAGAATCAGTGGATAACTCAGGAGATACTAGTCTTGATAGATGAATGACGAAAATACAAGAATGCTAGAAATGAAGAGGGCAGAAAAGAATACAGGCGATTAAAGAATCAAGTGGATAGAAAGTGTAAGGTAGCTAAGGAAGAATGGCTGAAGGAGAAGTGCAAGGATTATTATTTATAAGCTTCATGTCCGTATTGATTGGTATCACTATATAGAAATAATATGAATCACCACCTTATCAATACACTATTTTATTTACTACCAAACTGGTAAATAGGGTCAATATCGGTTTCGACCCCTAAGGGGTCATCCTCAGTTGACACATATAAATATCTATAAAAACATCACATATAATAGTTAAAGTTTAAAATTGATGGGTCATTAGTATAATGGTAAGTACATATGCATGTATTATGGAATTTATAAGTTTGTTCTATTACAGCTATTATGTAGATTTTCTGTTTCTTTGTAAACAGTATCAAAAGTATCCATTTGACAAAATGTTAGTGGATTGAATATGTACATTTGCTGAGAGGTACATGCTATTCTATTTTACAATTTTACAATTTTACAGAGCACACGATCCCAACAGCCAACATATATTAATTTACAACACGTCTCCACGATACAACCAACGTACAACCTAATTTAGATATACGACATCCAATATGCACTTCATCTCTTAATGGTGACCTACTCAACCTGTATTCGACACGCGACAAGATGAGAACATTTTCTCAATGATATTCAAGATTTCCAACTACAACACCAGTATCCTACAAAATTACCAGTTATTACTATAATATATTATGCAATTTCACTCGTAACGCGTACAGCATGTGATCGATCCTATTCAAGTAAACATATATATTTTTAATGACCAGCTATTAACTACAATACAACAACGTACTGTCACCAATTTATATTTATATTTCATTTAGATTTTTTGAATATGCACATAGCACCACATATCAATACCATTATTTAATGTATTTTAAATAAGTATTTCATACCGGTTTTAGCCCCAAAGTTTTATTTTAGCAAGACTTTTATATGTCTAACAAAATAAAGTGTCAAGACACAATTCTATTTTAAGACTGAAAACGGGAATAAGAGGTGCTACAAACTTATATATTAATATTAAGGATTCATGTTAACTAGGTATTACATACCAATATTTTAATCTTAAGAATTCAAACCAACAAGGTCATTATGCATTTAACTGAACTAAACAAGTGAATCAGTAAACTTCACAACCACTACATGAAATGTAATCAGGATACTGAAAATTCAAATAGTACATCTTTAACACCCTACATTGTACCTAATATCACCATATATGTGCAAATGTAATAATTTTACCCCATATTATGTAAAACAAAAATTGTAAAATAGAATAGCATGTACCTCTCAGCAAATGTACATATTCAATCCACTAGCATTTTTTCAAATGGATGAACCACATCCAATACAATACTTTTGATACTGTTTACAAAGAAACAGAAAATCTACATAATAGCTCTAATAGAACAAACTTAATCAGGATACTGAAAATTCAAATAGTACATCTTTAACACCCTACATTGTACGTAATATCACCATATATATGCAAATGTAATAATTTTACCCCATATTATGTAAAACAAAAATTGTAAAATAGAATAGCATGTACCTCTCAGCAAATGTACATATTCAATCCACTAGCATTTTGTCAAATGGATACTTTTGATACTGTTTACAAAGAAACAGAAAATCTACATAATAGCTCTAATAGAACAAACTTATAAATTCCATAATACATGCATATGTACTTACCAGTATACTAATGACCCATCAATTTTAAACTTTAACTATTATATGTGATGTTTTTATAGATATTTATATGTGTCAACTGAGGATGACCCCTTAGGGGTCGAAACCGATATTGACCCTATTTACCAGTTTGGTAGTAAATAAAATAGTGTATTGATAAGGTGGTGATTCATATTATTTCTATAAAGTGCAAGGATGTCGAAGGCTGTATGGTCCTGGGAAAGGTAGATGCTGCATACAGGAAAATCAAGGAAACCTTTGGAGAAAGGAAATCTAGGTGTATGAATATTAAGAGCTCAGATGAAAAGCCACTTCTAGGGAAAGAAGACAAAGCAGAAAGATGGCAGGAGCATATCCAACAGTTGTATGAAGGTAAAGATGTAGATAATTTGGTTCTGGAACATGAAGAGGCTGTTGATGCTGATGAAATGGGAGACCCAATTTTGAGGTCAGAGTTTGACAGAGCTATGAGTGACCTCAATAGGAACAAGGCACCTGGAATTGATGACATTTCCTCTGAATTACTGACTGCCTTAGGAGAAACCAGCATGGCAAGGTTATTTCATTTAGTGTGCAAGATGTATGAGACAGGAGAAGTCCCATCCGATTTTCAGAAGAATGTTGTTATACCTATTCCCAAGAAAGCCGGTGCTGACAGGTGTGAAAACTACCGCACCATTAGTTTAGTATCTCATGCCTGCAAAATTTTAACACGTATTATTTACAGAAGAATGGAAAAACAAGTTGAAGCTGAGTTGGGAGAAGATCAATTTGGTTTCAGAAGAAATGTAGGAACACATGAAGCAATCCTGACTTTACGTCTGACCTTAGAGGATCGAATCCAGAAGGACAAGCCCATGTACATGGCATTCGTAGACCTAGAAAAGGCATTCGATAATGTTGATTGGACCAAGCTATTTATGATTCTGAAGATGATAGGGATCAGATACCGAGAACGAAGAATTATCTACACTCTGTATAAAAATCAGTCTGCAGTGATAAGAATCGAGGGCTTTGAAAAAGAAGCAGCAATCCAGAAAGGAGTGAGGCAAGGCTGCAGTTTGTCCCCTCTCCTTTTCAATGTTTACATAGAACAGGCAGTAAAGGAAATCAAAGAGAAATTTGGAAAAGGAATCACAGTCCAAGGAGAGGAAATCAAAACCTTGAGATTTGCCGAAGATATTGTTATTTTATCTGAGACTGCAGAAGATCTCGAGAAGTTGCTGAATGGTATGGATGAAGTCTTGGGTAAGGAGTACAAGATGAAAATAAATAAGTCCAAAACAAAAGTAATAGAGTGCAGTCGAACGAAGGCAGGTGATGCAGGAAATATTAGATTAGGAAATGAAGTCTTAAAGGAAGTAGATGAATATTGTTACTTGGGTAGTAAAATAATTAACGATGGCAGAAGTAAGGAGGACATAAAATGCAGACTAGCACAAGCAAGGAAGAGCTTTCTTAAGAAAAGAAATTTTCTCACTTCAAATATTGATATCGGAATTAGAAAGATGTTTTTGAAGACTTTCGTGTGGAGCGTGGCATTGTATGGAAGTGAAACATGGACGATAACTAGCTCAGAAAGAAAGAGAATAGAAGCTTTTGAAATGTGGTGTTACAGAAGAATGCTGAAGGTGAGATGGATAGATCGAATCACGAATGATGAGATACTGAATCGAATTGGTGAGGGGAGATCGATTTGGCAAAAATTTGACGAGAAGAAGAAATAGAATGATAGGACACATCTTAAGACACCCAGGACTTGTTCAGTTGGTTTTTGAAGGAAGTGTAGGTGGTAAGAACGGTACGGGTAGACTAAGGTATGAATATGACAAGCAGATTAGAGCAGATGTAGGATGCAATAGTTACGTAGAAATGAAAAGTTTAGCACAGGATAGGTTGGCATGGAGAGCTGCATCAAACCAGTCTATGGACTGATGACTCAAACAACAACAATATTATCTGAAGGTGTATGTAAATATCTCTATCTAGTATAAATTTACACTAATCAATTTGCAAAGTATATAGTGGCAAAATTACATTAAAGATAAAATAAAAACAACAATATATTACCATTAAAAAAGTCTGCATGGACTGCTTTCTCATTTGCTGCTAGATCCATCAGCAAGCCACTGGAACCCCCAGCCTAGGTAGAAAAACATGAGACAGAAGATGATACAGAACGTTTGAAATTACAGACTTCTCCTTTTGTTCTTCAAAAACTACTAAAATAGGTATAATAGGTCTACACGACAATGTTTGCATCACAGACCGATCAGAGTTTGGTAAAACTTCAGCAATGTCCCCCGGGTTGAAAGGACGTTGAATCCTAGAAATATCAACTCTCTTACATGTAGGAATGAATACTTTACCGAAGCAAGATAAATCACGAGTTAAACTACCGTGTAAGTGTGACACGAATTATTTAAGAATTTATCTAACCTTAGAACTCCACAACACGTGAAAAAGTAAAACAAGTTTAATAATTTAATTCTACGATTCTGAAAAACTAGCGCAAAATAACAAGATATACGGGGTTAAAAAAGTTACACACAGAAATGAGCTACAGCAAGCTACTTCAAAAGCAATTTACATAATCAAATCGTACGCCTAATAGCGGATACCTTGGTTTGCAAAGAAAATGAAAATAACTGTGATTATATGTTATTGCATTTCCGTGTAATGTACTACCTCTTCCAAATCCATGTATGGACCTGCACCCTCCGGAAACATCTCATCGGCAACCACCGTAGGTTTCATGGTTCACTCAGGTGGTTTTATTAGTACTAGACAATAATAAACGAGAAACACTAAAGTAAGGTTATGAAACTTCACGCAATGCTGTCACACCACCAGACCAGTCCTTTCCACTGCCTGCTCGATCTGCATCCGTTTGCCTTTCATTTTGCCTTTCAATTGTCAAAGACCCTCAACAGTGTTGCCAGAGAGCACGAAATAAATTACCCTTACGTAACGTTTATCCTAGATTTTAAAAATAAATAAATACTAATATATAAAGAGGTAAAGTTTGTTTGTATGTAATGGCTAATCTCAGGAATTACTGGACCGATTCTAAAATTTATTTTACTAATGTAAATATTCATTATCGCTGAGGGGCATGGGCTGTATTTTATTTTCAAAATAATTCGAGGGGGCACGGGGAGATATGAAAATACTAGGCTACTGTACGCGAAATATCGAATTTGTCGTACAAGGACGAGACAAAGCTCAATTTAAGCCCCTTGACACAAAGAACAAAACTCGGTAGGCCCGCACAGGCCCTAAAACTAACCGTTATGGAGATATTGGCACCACACTACTCCTGCTCTAGGAATCGGATAAAGAAATGAACTGCCGTAACCATGGCAACGTCAGCTCCAAGATTCTACAGCAGCGAGATTATCTACAAAACCCTAACATGTTACAGACATGAAAACTGGTACCGGTATTTAGAATCTCCTTTAAAAATAAAAGAACACAAATTTTGTTTTCAGAAAATCCACTTAAGGGGTGAAGGGGGGGGGAGGAAGGATTTGAATTATTTATATGAGGATACATATATTTCAGAAACTGAAGATGTTATAGACATTAAAATTGCTACTTGGAATCTCCTTTAAAAATAAATGAAAACACTTTTTTGGAAAACCCACTTAAGGGGGTGAAATAATTAAAAAAGTGGGTGAATTTTTAAATTAATATCTTCTTCTACTGCTTTTCCCACCCTTATGGGGTCGCCGGTGCGAATTGTGTCGCATATGTGGATTTGACCCTCTTTTATGACTAGATGCCCTTCCTGATGCCAACCCTATTTGTAGGGATGTAATTACTATTGTGTGTTCCTGTTGTGGTTGGTAAAGTGGTGTGTTGAGTGAATATGAAAAGGAGAGTGTTGGGACAAACACAAACAACCTGTCCCCGAGTCAGAAGAATTAATCACACGCGATTTAATTCCCTGACTCAGTCCGGAATCGAACCTGGAACCCTGTAAACCGAAGGCCTCAACGCTGAGCACTCAGCCAAGGAATGGGGCTGTTTTTAAAATGAGTACCGGAATATATACAGTATATCTCCTAAACTTAACATGTTACAGACGTGAAAATTTGTATCTGTAATCTCCTTTAAAAATAAAGAAACATGTACCGGTACTTTTTGTTTTCAGAAAATTAACTTAAGCTGGAGATCAAAAGTACGTGAAGAAGGGGTTGAATTCTCTTTATGAGGATACTTAGGCCTATATCTCAAAAACAAAGGTATTACAAATGTGAAAATTGGTATTTGGAATCTCCTTTAGAAATAAAGACCCCCCCCCCACTTTTTTTTTGACTTAAAAGAGGACTGTTTCTCACATGTAGAGTTCCACGTTGCATATTCCAGATTTAGCTCTGCCAGTAGCCTGGTCATCTTAGCCCCAAAAGGCAATGCCACAAACGTGGTTTACAAAGAGGTTCTGGGGTAAATGAAATACAAATTTTTGGCAAGGTTTTATACTTCAGGGATTTTTGGGATAATGTCTCAGTGCAGGACCGTGGAACAATTAATTTTTACCAACTTACAAAATCCTTGCAAGCGAAGCCATGGGTAACAGCTAGTAAATAAATAAATATATTTAAATTATAACTTAATTTCGCACTTATTACAGTCGTTAGTGAATTAATCTCATAAAGACCGGGCGAGTTGGCCGTGCGCGTAGAGACGCGCGGCTGTGAGCTTGCATCCAGGAGATAGTAGGTTCAAATCCCACTATCGGCAGCCCTGAAAATGGTTTTCCGTGGTTTCCCATTTTCACACCAAGCAAATGCTGGGGCTGTACCTTAATTAAGGCCATGGCTGCTTCCTTCCAACTCCTAGGCCTTTCCTATCCCATCGTCGCCATAAGACCTATCTGTGTCGGCGCGACGTAAAGCCCCTAGCAAAAAAAAAAAAAAAAAAAAAAAAAAAAAAATCTCATAAAGATATTGATGAATACATGAAAGTATCATTTTGTGTAAGCTAGCCGAATTTACATTGAAGGTCTATAAGAAAGAACTAATTTCAGTAAATTTGCAGTCGAGAATGATAGAACACATCAAAGTGTTCCAGAAGATTGGAGTAAAGGAGTCATCATCCCGCTGTTCAAAAAGGGCAACCGACGGAAATGTGAAAATTACAGAGGCATCACGCTGTTGTCACACTCACTGAAGCTGCTGGAAAAGATCATAGAAACAAGACTTAGGAAGATAGTGGAACCTTTGCTTGAGGAAGAACAACATGGGTTCAGGAAAGGTCGAAGTACTGTGGATCTTATCTTTGCAGAAAAGATGCTGACAGAAAAGTAAAGGGAATACAGAAGAAATCTTGTGATTGTATTTTTGGACATTGAAAAAGTATGTGATAATGTTCCTCAAAACAAGATATGGGAATGTCTGGAAGACCTTAAGGTGCCAAAGTACTTAATTGACAAAGTCAAGATGCTATACCAGAAGTGCTAGAGATATGTCCAGATAGGCAACGGACGATCAAAATGGTTTGAAACAAAGAGAGGTGTCCAACAAGGAAGTGCTCTGTCACCACTCCTGTTCGTAATAGTAATGGACAAGGTCATCAAATCTATCAAGAAAATGGACAGTGAACCAAACGCCCTGGTATTTGCTGATGATGTGCTTTTATGGGGAGAGACAGAACTGAAGTTCAGAAGAAACTTAATGAATGGAACAACACATTCAAAAATTTTGGACTGAAATGAGCAAAACAAAGACAGTAGAAATGACCATCAACAGGGAAGGAACAAGCTCAAATATATTTCTGGAAGGAGCAAAAATCGAATCAGCTTCCCACTTCAAGTACCTCGGAAGCACAATATCGAAAGACAACACTGTTAGGCAGGAAATACTCAGCAGGACACAGAAAGCATCGAACTTCTACAGTCAAGTCAGGAATCTCCTCTGGGACAGCAAAATACCACAGAAAGCGAAAACAATCATGTACCACACTTACTTCGTACCAATCCTCACGTAAAGTTTAGAGACATGTACCCTACTAAACAAAGACTTCAGTAGAATCCAAGCAACTGAAATGAGATTCATTAGAACCATGAACCAAACAACCAGAAAGGACAAGATCAGAAATGAAGTGAATAGGAAAGTAGCTGGTATTGAGGTTCCTATTATCAGTGTCATAAAGAAACGCAGACTTCAGTGGTATGGGCACGTAATGAGAATGAACAGGGGAAAGACCTGCCAGAAAATATTTCGACCTTAATCTCGTAGGAAGAAGACCACAGGGAGGACCAAGAAAACGTTGGGTAGAGAATGTAAGATCAGATGTGGAGGAGAGAGGATACAAATGGGAGGATGTACTGGATCAGAATATGTATGAAAACAGAAGGAGATGGCGAGCGCTTGTACACCACACCCGGGAAACTGGAGTTGGGAAATTATGATGATGATGAATGATAGAACAAAAGTTGTCTTTGTAAAATAAATTGACTGATGCATGACTGAAATTTTATATAGTTATTTGGGTAATATTAGGCTTTATCCTTCTTATAGTCCTTTTTATATTCACCCTTAGAACTAAAGAGTACCTAGTAGATCTGTTTTAGAAGATGTTGGGGAATAATATACCTAAGTTTCTTTAAAATTCCTGCAGTAGATGTGATCTTTATAGTTATTCATATTCAACATGTTCTATCCAGTTCAAGTTTCTGTCATGTTATCAACCCAAGGTATTCGAGAGTGCTGACTAATTTTACTCCAGTATTTGCTGGGCTGAATAGCTTAGACAGTAGAGCGTTGACCTTCTGAGTCCAACTTGACAGGTTTAATAGCTCAGGTGCTCAAATACATCAGCCTCGTGTCGGTCGATTTACCGGCATGCAAAATAACTCCAACTGCGGACTCTTCAGGGTTAGGGCGCCATCTAAATAACTTTATTTGATGTGAAACCTTGGCATATTACATTAGGTACTTTCCTCTGAACCATGGAAAATTTAAAGTAACTTAAATGTGAGCACATAGGCCAGGCAAATCCCTATCAACTGTCTATTTAGATATTAAATTCAGAAATTGGATAGTGCCCTCAGAAATAACAGTACCCTCATTATGTAAAATCTCTAATGTCACAATAATGTTACAATAAATGCTCATAATTAGAGCAACTTTCTGCCTCTTGATGGCTGTGGAATACAAGGATTTCCTGGTCAAATTTATTGTAAGCTTTAATAATATCCTTAAGATCCTATTCTATCAAAGATATACATGATGAGACAGAGTCATGACAGATTGACTGATAGGATCCTGGATATGTGTAAGAAATTGTAGTAGACAAAATCACCAGCTCTGGCGAATACTTTACCATAATTCCGATATCATTCCAAAGCAAATGTTATTTTCCTAGATCGTACTATATCCATATCACTATTAGGAATCAAGGTATCCTCTAAAATATTCACTAGGATATACTGTAAATCCTATTGGAGGCAGAAAGATCTTCATAATTGTAAATCGAAATATGACTCACAAAATTGTACAGTTTATCCCAACTATTGCACAGAAGGTCTCGGTGCGCACATACAATTTCTTCATAAAACACATTCAAGGCACTCGACACTTCAAAACAAGCATTCATTGATGGATCTCATCAAATCTAGCACCATCATGTGTGGTACCTTAACAAAAAGAACATTATCATCCTTCATTAGAATGTTAAGTGGAACCAGATGTTTGTTCTGAGGTCATCAAAAGTAGATCAAATCTAGTTCACAGCATTTAACAAAATTCAACTCATCTCTCTAGAATACTTTCTGCTGGAAAAAGATATTTCCTAATCACCAAACTTGGTTTGATATGTTTAATGGTTTGGTCTGTCTGGCTCCATGACTAAATGGTTAGCGTGCTGGTCATTGGTCACAGGGGTCCCAGGTTAATTCCACTGGCTTGGCTGGGTGTATGTGTCGTCTTCAGCTTCACTTCATCCTCCTCCTTATGCGCAGGTCACTTACGGGCGTCAAATCAAAAGACCTGCAACTGGTGTGCCGAACATGTCCTCGGACACTCCTGGCACTAAAAGCCATACACCATTTCGTTTCATGGTTTGGCCTTTGATTTTAAAATATTCCCAGTGTATATTCGTCATCTATTTCTCTCTTACAACTTTATTTTCAGGAAATTTAAAAATTGAAGTATTTGAAATAGTATAATTTAATCTACAGCCTAGTATGTCAGCATGAACAATCCATTTTGGGAAATATTTCAGCTGTTACAGCACAACCACGGACACTATTATACACAATATTATATTGCCGTGCCAATTGAAGGAGAATTAATTTACCTTCAATGCAAGACCACAATATCTGCATTTGTTGCAGTTTTGAATGGGGATTGTTTAGAATCTGGCATGCATTCTTGTATTCTGTATTGACAGGAGTAAATATTTTCTTCTTTTCCTGCTCATTTACTTCACTGTTGTTCTAAGTCTCATTCAGTGTGTTAGTGAGTGTATTATAGTAAAGTGATTGCCACTGAAATATATAAATATGAAGAAGATATACCGTAGTCTTGGTGAAATATTGTTAGATTTGGCAAAAAAAAAAGTACCGGTACATTTTAAAAATTAATATGTGATATATTTCCTCTAATTTTCTGAAAAATATAATATAAGTTCTGCCATGTTTGTTCTTAATTTTTAAATATGAACATAATTCTAATTGTTATTCAGTAATGAATTATGATTATCGAAAGAGTGGCCGGAGTTACCGGTACCCCATGCTTTGTGGTAACTTCGGCCGCCATAAAAATAACTCAAGAAATGAAGTTTTTTTTTGCTAGTTTTTTTACGTCGCATCGACACAGATAGGTCTTACAGCGATGATGGGACAGGAAAGGGCTAGGAGTGGGAAGGAAGCGGCCGTGGCCTTAATTAAGGTACAGCCCCAGCATTTGCCTGGTGTGAAAATGGGAAACCACGGAAAAAGAAATGAAGTTTTCTTCGATGTAGTGTTACTTCAGCCACCATGAATGTTTTTAAAAACCTGCAGAATGCCCAGTATCAACAATCACAAACAAATTTAAACAATTTGTAGTGAAACAGATGTATAGTGGTCAAATTCACATTTTCCCCAAAGAAGAAACTACAGTATTTTATTTAGCCTAAGCGTACAAGCATTTTATGACATTACAAATTATATGTTGCATTGCATAAATATTTGTAATGGTACAAAAGATAATAAATAAAAGGTATGAAAATCATAAATCCCAATTGTATGGAGAGAAAAGGAGGTCGGAAAAGAAACAGTCTTGTAGACTGTCCTCATAATACACTGTCTTCCAAATTAGAAAATTTCTGGGCCGTCAATCAACTTCTTAAATGTGTATTGTCCATGTCAACTGATATCCGTCTATTTATCATTGAAAATGGGAACCGTCTGTCCCGTCCCTTTCGGGATAAACTTCCCCGTTTACTGTTATTGTGCCCTTATTAATCTTTTCTAAAGCATTCTTGAAGTAAACAGGATTGTAATTACAATACTCACGGCCGCGTAATGTTTTCCTGAATGTTCTTAGAATGGCCAAAGTTACCCCGGAAGAGGACAACCTTTTCCACAAAACTATTCCCTGAAAAACCGATTAGAATAAAATGCATCGAATTTTGTTGATCAGTTACGAGACGTACTTACATTTTGACTCCATAAACCACTGGAATGGAGAATCGAATGCTGGGGCTAGAAAACAGTTTGTTTTCTGCTTTTACCAGACAAGACAATAGTCAAGGCTGCGGAAAAAATCGTTTCACTTAACAATGAGCCTGCCAATGTTCTTTGGACTACCGAGTGTTGATAGAGCATTATATTGTATGTGCATTTTAGTTGTTGCAAGTGGTTCATCATTTTCAGTATAGGAGGCAGGAGAAAATAAGTCTTGCTATTTGTCAGTAGCCGAAGTTACCCTATATGGCCGAAGTTACCCCACTTTATGGTATGTGTTCCTTAGTTTCTGCTAATGCGACTTTTAAAAATTGATTTGCACTTCCTACAATGATAGGCTGCCTAAATCTGACAAAGTACACCATAACATTTTATTACTGAATGCATGTTTAACTGTGAAGAGTTTTCTGGAGTTAGTCCTTGTCATATGCAGTACTGCAGAGGTGATTTCTAACCATTTGGGTGGAGCCTTTAATGGCTAAGACAGCTAACTCACAGTATAGATTCTTGGGAATGTCCACACTTTTGAAAAACTCAACTAAGAATTTTGATATGATTTCCCTTGCTCCGATGAAGAGTCCTACAACCTTTATACAGGAGATGATGTATGATTCTTTGAAGTAGCCAATGTTTGGTTCAGAGATGGCTCACTTCTCCGCGTCTACCTATGCTGGCTGACTTGAGTCGACCTCGCATCTAATGATGCGGTCCAGAATATATTGCGAAGTCCTTTTCTCGGTCAATTGCGATTATATCTATTCTCTGGTTGCTTCCACCATCAGCAACACATGGCACCTCTTCATGTACCTCATAACCTTTCTGGGAGATTGTTTTCAAATGTGAATGCCATTACTAGTGGTTACAATTATTATTTTCTTTTCGTTGTTTAGTGCTAGGATTATATTTAGCCTATGTAGTGTTTTATTAAATATAAATTAAAATAAATGAGCAGTATGTAATGTTCATAATGAGGAATTATATTTGTTTTCATTAGGCCAGACTTTCAGAAACCACACCCATTATGTGAAGGATCAGAATTAAGAATAACAACATCATCTCCATCACCTTAGAAACACAGACGCCTGAAGAAACATCTTTGTCAAGAACATAAATGGGCTTGAAACATAAGAAAAATTAATGTAAATAGAGGACAATTAATAAAAAACAAAAATGATGCCTAAAGGCTGAAGATAACACTAAAGAAAGAATGTCAAGGAAACTGCAAATTTAAATTTTCACTTTCAGACAAGGATAGGGTTTCAATTTTGAAGAGCTTCTGGGATCTTGGAGATCTAAACAAGCAGACACAATTTATTAGTCATAACTTGATGCAAGTAAAGCCGAAGTATTGAAGAGTCACTCCTGGAAGTGAAAGATCGTGCTACATGAACTACAGTTAAACTATAAGAGTAGATAAAATAAAGGTTTGTAAGCAGATGTTCTTGGATACACTCTGCATGGGGAACACCATGATTTTTAGTTATTTCCAAAAATACTGATGGTTTTCTTGAAGAAGAAAGAAGAGGGAAATGTGGAAAGCTACCCCTAATGATAAGGGAAGGAGTGAGGCAACACATCAATTTACTCCAAGAATAGAGTCCCATTTACCTCCAAATGGATACAATCAGTAGCGGCAATTGGGAGTTAACAGTGCAGGGGCAAAAAAATGTACAGACAACAAACAGTAGCCGGGTTTGTGAGATATAGCGGATGGGGGAGGGGAAGGGTGTATATATATTTAAAAAAAAAATACAAAATGTTTTATGCTCTTTCAGCGAATTTCGACAGAGAAAACGGTTGACAGTTTACCAACTTAAGTGTGGTAATAATAGTTTTTTCTTTGAGATTTTGATTCAATACTATAAAACTTTACCAAAGGAACAATATTATACAGTACATGTGTTACAATTAAAAAACAAATACAACATGACTATACAATTAAAATAATTTAGTATTTGATTACACACTAAGAAACAAAGAGACACTGAAGAGAATAGGCCGGGCTGAGTGGCTCAGACGGCTGAGGCGCTGGCCTTCTGACCCCAACTTGGCAGGTTTGATCCTGGCTCAGTCCGGTGGTATTTGAAGGTGCTCAAATACGTCAGCCTCGTGTCAGTAGATTTACTGGCACATAACAGAATCCCTGTGGGACAAAATTCCAGCCCCTCGGTGTCTCTGAAAAGAGTAAAAGTAGTTAGTGGGATGTAAAGCAAATAACATTATTATTAGACACTGAAGGGTCTACCACACTGATGAATGCACACGGCAAGCGGGTGAATCATACCTTAGTGTCCATGACCTTAGCAAAAAAAAAAAGCCCTGCTACCCTTCCTCACAGCACTTGCAAACTCTCCACTACTTGCTGTGCCTCTATACAAATTGGTTAGTCGGGATGAACGACATTTTTCGCGTATATCCGCTAATAATTTTATTAATAATTAAAGAAAGTAAAGGAAACAATTAGCTGATAAGACAAGAGAGCTTCTACACATTGCTTTTTTTTTGAAATAATTTCTATAATTCCTAGTTTTAGCCTGCTAAAATGCATAATAAAAATGTAATACTGACCAGGAAAACTAGTAGAAAGAGCCAGCTGTACTTCAAGCTGGCTCAGTCAACTAGAAGAAGAAACTCAGGATAGTAAGGAATTTCAAGTTACCCAATTGCAACAGTCAAGTTTTAGGGAGGAAGGGGGTCTCAGATTGCTCTTGGTAAACTGTCAAAGTGTAGTAAATAAACAATTAAAATTCGGTACATTGATGGAATGGTGATAGGAGTGGAATCGTGGTTGAAAGAAGGGGTGGGTAATAGAGAAGTATTTCCAGAAGGGTACACAGTCTATCGTAGAGACCGAGGAGATAAAAAGGGAGGGGGGGTGTTTATTCTGGTTTACCGATGAAAGGGATGAAATATTAGGGATAAAATTAGTTTGTGATAATATGAAGGAGGTGGGAATTATAGGAACATACAGGCCTGGAAGAGAGGAAAGAGACATGGAAATATTTGAGAAAATAATAGTTTATACTCATAAAAACAATAATAATGATATGGTAATAATTGGGAGAGATCTAAATTTGCCTGAAGTTGAATGGAATGGAGCTGCAAGTGAAGCCCATGAACAGAAACTGGCAAATAAGTTAATTTGGGAGGGAGGATTTACACAAGTAGTACAAGAACCGACTCGTCTCAATAACTTACTAGATGTATTCTTGGTTAAACCATGGGAAACTGTTGATAAAACTGAGGTAATTGAAGGAATAGGAGACCATAAGGCTGTAATAATGGATGTAGGACTTGTACCAAAAAGGCTTAATAAGAGGGTTACACAAGACAAGAAATTATACAGAAAAACTAAAGTTGATGAATTTGGGACTTACCTTAAATCACAATTCAGTTGTTGGATAAGTGAAGGGAGTAACGTGGATACACTTTGGGCTAAATTTAAAGGAATCATTTGGGAAGGAGAGAAGAGATCTGTACCTGTTAAGAAGGGTAAAATGACCACAGACCCTGTTTATTATACAAGGGAAATAAGAAAATTAAAAAGAAAATGTAGAATACCGTAGTAAACAGGAAAATCAAAGAAGGTAGGGAGAGTAGAGAAACTAGAAAACAGCTAATGAGGGAACTGAATAGAGTGAAAAAGGAAGCAAAAGAGAATTATATGAATGGCATACTTCAAGAGGGTAATGACCACAAAGGGAAATGGAAAAAGCTGTATTCATATATCAGGAATCAAAAAGGAAAAGGAATCCAAATTCCTACAATGGTGGGAGAAGGGGGTGAACACTATTTAACAGATACTGAGAAAGCAAACCTATTTAGTAGGGAATTCAGAGATTCAGTAGATGATTGTCAAGAGTTGGAAACCGAAACAGAAGATAGAGAGGGAGAGACACAGAGGGAAACAAGAAGCTTCTCATTCACAAATGAAGATATTTTCAGAGAAATCCGACTGCTTCAGCAAGGAAAAGCAGCAGGAAGTGATCAAATTACTGGGGAGGTATTAAAGACAAGGGGGTGGTACATAGTGCCTTATTTAAAATTTCTCTTTGACTATGTCATAAATAACAATGTAATACCAAAGGAATGGAAGGAATCTATAATAATACCAATTTATAAAGGAAAGGGTGATAAAAGGAAACCAGAGAACTACAGACCAATGTGATGATAAAAATTGGTTCATGAGGAGCCTGTATGGATTTAGAAAGAAATTTTCTTGTGAGGCACAACTAGTGGGATTTCAGCAGGACATCAGATCAATTGGATTCAGGAGGTCAGTTAGATTGCATAGCCATAGATCTTTCCAAAGCCTTTGATAGAGTGGAACGTGGAATATTATTAAAGAAATTGGAGGGAATAGGATTGGACGTAAGGGTTACATGTTGGATAAAGACATTTCTAAATTCAAGGGTTCAGAAAGTCAAAGTAGGAAATAATGTATCTCAGGAAGAGAAAGTTTGGAAGGGAATTGCACAGGGTAGTATATTATTAATAATCTTGACCATGATGGTCGGGATTGGATCCGTATTGACTTAGTAACAGTAAATATGTTGGAAAATGGTCCGCCTAGTCAATACTATTTATTAATTTACCTTTCACCTTAACATCTAGTACATGTTTCGAGAATATTATGCATTCTCTTCCTCAGTTAGTAGATTAAAATTCAGTATACAATAAGACCTGACTAAAATAGGGGGGGGGGGGGGGCATTAAAAATTCAAAACAATGAGTATTACAATGTAACACTACTAGCTGAGGAAGAGAATGCATAATATTCTCGAAACATGTACTAGATGTTAAGGTGAAAGGTAAATTAATAAATAGTATTGACTAGGCGGACCATCTTCCAACATATTTACAGGGTAGTATAATCAGTCCGTTACTTTTCTTAATATACACAAATGATTTAGGGAACAATATAACATCAAAAATAAGATTGTATGAAGATGACATAATTGTTTATACGGAAATAAACGACATTGAGGATTGTTCAGAATTACAAAGGGACCTTGAGAGTATCCAACAAAGGGTTGAAGAAAATAATATGAAGGTTAATGGAGGCAAATCAACTGTTACAACTTTTACAAACAGGAGCTTTAAAACTGAATTTGAATATACTTTGGATGAGGTAGTTATCCCAAAAGATGGCAAGTGCAAATACTTAGGTGTGAGATTTGAAAGTAATTTGCACTGGAAGGGTCATGTTGATGACATTGTTAGAAAAGCATACAGATCGTTACATGTCATAATGAGGCTACTTAAAGGATGCAACAAAGAATTAAAAGAAAAAAGTTACTTGAGTATGGTTCGTCCATTACTGGAATATGCAAACAGTGTTTGGGATCCTCACCAAGAATACCTAATAAAAAAAATAGATAGTGTGCAGAGGAAAGCAGCAAGATTTGTAACAGGGGATTTCAGGAGAAAGAGTAGTGTATCAGAAATGTTAAAGGAACTTGGGTGGGAAACTTTAAGTAAGAGAAGGGAGAAAACTAAAATTATAGGATTATATAGAGCCTATACAAGAGAAGAAGCATGGGGAGATATCTGTGAGAGGCTTCAGTTGGAAAATAATTATATCGGCAGGACTGACCACAAATATAAAATTAGAAGGAATTTTAGCAGAAGCGATTGGGGTAAATTTTCATTCATTGGGAAGGGTGTGAAGGAGTGGAACTGTTTGATCCTTTTCCAAAATCTGAACAGATATTCAAGAAGAGAATAAACAGCAACAGAGAAAATAAATGAAGTGTTGGAGGGCATTCGACCAGTGCAGGTTATTGTAAATTAAAAAAAAAATGTGTGTGAATAATTAATTCCATCCCCTGGTCTAAGGAGTTTGGACAGCCAAAGTAGGGGACTGCCTGTAGGGGTGAAGTACAGTGGGGACTTTGAGGGCCCTGGGACCGCTACGGTAGCTGTGAAGGCCCTTCAGGAACTCTGAAAAGTGGTGGCAAAAGGGGCTCTGGTTAAGACGCAGCAGGTCGTTATGCTACTTAGGTTCCAAAACGGGTAAAAAAAAAAAAAAAAGTAAATAAATGCAATGTAAATATTAATCTTATACCAGTTGTACAGTATCATTTGAAGTAATTCCACATACTGTATATCAGTTGACTATATTTGTAAGTAGTACAGGAGTTATTATAAGTAGAATTTTGTAAACAATATAAATTTATTAAGGATGAGCTGTGTTTAATGGAAAACATTGTTAGCGTAAATTGTATAATATTGTATTATAGGAAAATTTTCTTCTCTTGTTAATTTAATATTTAGTGCTTGACAATAATGTATTTTAGTGTACCATTTGCCACCGAGGTAGACACCTCATTTGCAAGTAATGAGATTTTGATTTTGATTTTGATAATATTTTCTCCACAAAGTGGTGGGGGGGAGGGGGGCACGACTGCCCCCCCCTCGCCCCCCCAATCGCCACTACTCGATACAATACTAGAGTATTTTGAAAGTTTGCTCGATATACCCATATTATACTGGATGTATATTGAGAAATGTTGGACAACAAACCAATTGCAAAGAAGCATGTATATGAAACAATATTTAATACAGAATTCAACATCGGGTTTCATAAACCTAAGAAGGATCAGTGTATGATCTGTATAAGAATTCTGTGGAAGAAAAAAAAAAAGTGAAAACTTAAAGGTAAATATGAAAGACATCATGCAGAGAAAGAAACAATGAGATGGGAGAAAAAAAAAATTATATTCAACAGGCCACTGAGGGAAACTCTGGAGTTGTGGCTGTGTTTGATTTTCAAGCTGTTGCACTTCTGCCAAGAGGTGAAATATCAAGCTTTTACAAAAAAAAGAAAACTTATTTTATTTAATTGAATTTACAAAGCTGTCTCTAAATTGGAAGATACCACATGTGGCACGAAGGTCAAGCTAAAAGAGGTGTAAATGAACTTGGTAGTTGCATAATGGAGTTTCTGAAAGCATACCCAAATCAAAAGTGGTTTTCTGCTCAGACAATTGTGTTGGACAAAATAAGAACAAATTTGTGTTATCTGCATATCTTTACATTGTTCTATAGTTAGAAATACATCTGTTCAACGTAAATTAATAAGTTAATATGGGAAGGACAGCTGATTCAGAAAGTGATGGAACCAACCAGAGTGAAAAATATCCTGGATGTGGTGCTGATAAAACCAGATGAGCTCTATAGGGAAACTGAAGTAATAGATGGTATTAGTGATCATGAAGCTGTTTTTGTGGTAGTTAAAAATAAATGTGATAGAAAGGAAGGTCTTAAAAGTAAGACTATTAGGCAGTACCATATGGCTGATAAAGCAGGCATGAGGCAGTTTCTAAATAGTAACTGTGATCGGTGGAAAACGGTAAATAAAAATGTAAACAGACTCTGGGATGGGTTTAAAGAAATTGTTGAGGAATGCGAAAACAGGTTTGTACCTTTAAGGGTGGTAAGGAATGGTAAAGACCCACCTTATTATAATAGAGGAATAAAGAGACTAAGAAGGAGGTGCATACTGGAAAGAAATAGAGTTAGAAATGGCTGTGGAAGTAAGGAGAAATTGAAGGAAGTTACTAGAAAATTGAATGTAGCAAAGAAGGCAGCTAAGGATAACATGATAGCAAGCATAATTGGCAGTCATACAAATTTTAGTGAAAAATGGAAAGGTATGCATAGGTATTTTAAGGCAGAAACAGGTTCCAAGAAGGACATTCCAGGAATAATTAATGAACAAGGGGAGTGTGTTTATGAGGATCTTCAAAAGGCAGAAGTATTCAGTCAGCAGTATGTAAAGATTGTTGGTTACAAGGATAATGTTGAGATAGAGGAGGAGACTAAGGCCAAAGAAGTAATATTATTTACATATGATAAAAATCACATTTACAATAAGATACAAAAGTTGAAGTATAAAGGAAAGGGTGATAGACATAAAGCTGAAAATTACAGGCCAGTAAGTTTGACATGCATTGTATGTAAGCTTTGGGAAGGCATTCTTTCTGATTATATTAGATATGTTTGTGAAATTAATAACTGGTTCGATAGAAGGCAATTCGGTTTTAGGAAAGGTTATTCCACTGAAGCTCAACTTGTAGGATTTCAGCAAGATATAGCAGATATCTTGGATTCTGGAGGTCAAATGGACTGTATCGCGATTGACCTGTCTAAAGCATTTGATAGGGTGGATCATGGGAGACTACTGGCAAAAATGAGTGCAATTGGACTAGACAAAAGAGTGACTGAATGGGTTGCTATATTTCTAGAAGATAGATCTCAGAAAATTACAGTAGGTGAAGCTTTCTCTGCCCCTGTAATAATTAAGAGGGGAATTCCTCAAGGCAGTATTATCGGACCTTTATGTTTTCTTATATATATAAATGATATGAGTAAAGGGGTGGAATCGGAGGTAAGGCTTTTTGCGGATGATGTTATTCTCTATAGAGTGATAAATAAGTTACAAGATTGTGAGCAACTGCAACGTGACCTCGAAAATGTTGTGAAATGGACAGCAGGCAATGGTATGTTGATAAACGGGGTTAAAAGTCAGGTTGTGAGTTTCACAAATAGGAAAAGTCCTCTCAGTTTTAATTACTGCGTTGATGGGGTGAAAGTTCCTTTTGGGGATCATTGTAAGTATCTAGGTGTTAATATCAGGAAAGATCTTCATTGGGGTAATCACATAAATAGGATTGTAAATAAAGGGTACAGATCTCTGCACATGGTTATGAGGGTGTTTAGGGGTTGTAGTAAGGATGTAAAGGAGAGTGCATAAAAGTCTCTGGTAAGACCCCAACTAGAGTATGGTTCCAGTGTATGGGACCCTCACCAGGATTACCTGATTCAAGAACTGGAAAAAATCCAAAGAAAAGCAGCTCAATTTGTTCTGGGTGATTTCCGACAAAAGAGTAGCGTTACAAAAATGTTGCAAAGTTTGGGTTGGGAAGAATTGAGAGAAAGAAGAAAAGCTGCTCAACTAAGTGGTATGTTTAGAGCTGTCAGCGGAGAGATGGTGTGGAATGACATTAGTAGACGAATAAGTTTGAGTGGCGTTTATAAAAGTAGGAAAGATCACAATATGAAGATAAAGTTGGAATTCAAGAGGACAAACTGGGGCAAATATTAATTTATAGGAAGGGGAGTTAGGGATTGGAATAACTTACCAAGGGAGACGTTCAATAAATTTCCAATTTCTTTGAAATCATTTAGGAAAAGGCTAGGAAAGCAACAGATAGGGAATCTGCCACCTGGGCGACTGTCGTAAATGCAGATCGATATTGATTGATTGATTGATTGATTGATTGATTGATTGATTGATTGATTGATTGATTGATTGATTGATTGATTGATTGATTGATTGAAGTTTTGGTGGTAGGACACACACAAAATGAGGGTGACATTATGTACTTTCGCATAGAATATGAGAAGAAACGAGCTCAGAAATCGGGTCCTATATACGTTCTATCTCAATTTGCTACTATCGCAAGTCTTGCAAAAAGGATTGGGAAACCTTATCTTGTAAGACAAATGGAAACAACTGACTTTATAAATTGCAAGTCATTATGCAATGACATCGGCAACAATTTTTCCATCAATGACGATGGGGAGAAAGTTCCATGGAATGCTGTCACTGAGATAATGGTGAAGAAGAATTCCGCTGGGGTGTTCTTTTATAAAACTTCCTACCATAAAAATCAATAGGCGTATAAACGTGCATATTAACAGAAAGACAAAGAGGAGCAATCCACATCACTATTCCGAAACTCTCAAACTCAAACCAACTTTTAGAAAGGCTCCGAAGGTGTCAGGGAACAAGAAGAAAGACCTTGTTTCACTATGTTTCATCTCTAAAGATAATAGGCAACTTGATGTCTTTGGAGTGTACAGACTGGGAAAGGGTAGTGCTGATGCTGATTCAGAATTATTTGGTAAGATAATCAGCTATGTGTGGAAGGATATGGAAAGGAACGTGATAGTAGCGGGTGATCTCAATTTACCAAATGTCAATTGGGAAGGTAATGTGAACGACAGGAAGCATGACGAACAAATGCCAAAGAAGTTAATATGGGAAGAGCAGCTGATTCAGAAAGTGATGGAACCAACTAGAAAGAAGAATATTCTGGATATGGTGCTGATAAAACCAGATGGTAACGTTTAATGAACTAATAAGTACAATTGCATTAAATTCCTTCAGTATAGTCACCTGCAAAGTCTGGAAGCCATTGGGGACCGTTGGCAGGGCATTCTCTATTGATGACAGCAATGGAGCCCCCTACTGCACAGAGTACAGATGCCACGTCAGGAAATTGGCGGCCTCGGAGGGGTTCCTTCAACTTTGGAAACAGGTCAAAATCACAAGGACTCATGTCTGGCGAGTATGGAAGGTGTTCCAAGACCTCCCAATGCCACCTTTGCAATAAGAACTTGATGTTGTTTGCGACATAACAATGTACATTGTCATGCAACATGATAGGGTAATCATCTTGCAATGAATATGGACATTTGCACTGCATAACTGGATGCAAATGTTGCTCCAGAATAGGCAGTAGTATTACTCTTGATGGTTTGTTCTTCAGGCACAGCCTCGTAGTCATATGATACAATCAGCATAAGCTTCACCCGACTGGATACTTATTGATATTTCTGTGGATGTGGAGAAACTGGGTGACGCCATTCATTCGATTGATACTTTAATTCAGTCTCGTAGGCTCGTGCCCATGTCTCATCAATGGCGACACTACATTGCAGAAATGCATCTCCTTCGTTGCAGTATCTGTCCAGATGGATGTCAGCCAGTGTAAACCAGTGCCATTTCTGTATGTCGGTGAGTTGATGTGGAACCCAACGGGATGCAATTTTCCTCATATTAAGACATTTCGTCAGTATGTACCATACCGTTTGATGACTGAGACTACCCTCTATGGATAATTCCTGGACAGTCCATCAATGGTCTACGGAAACAAGACCAATCATGATGTCAATCTGATCTTGAGGAATGGACAGCCGACCTGTACGGTGCAAATCTACAGTCTCATTCCTACCCGTACAAATTGCCTTGACCCATCATGCAACTGTCCTATACAGTAATGCATTCTTACCACAGGCTTCACATAATTCTCAATAACATTCTGATGCATTTTTGCCATGGGCAACCTCGATTTTAATCCACAAATGCTGATCACCTTTTGAATACATGCTTTAGAGCAGTGAAATCGACACTCTTCACTTCAACACCATACAGCAACAACACACCCAACTGGATGCCCGTCAAATATACACTACACATCGACAACAGCACCATCTGACCACTCCTATTTGCGCATGCCTGATCTCTTGCAAATGTCTGAACTACATTGTCACTACTTTATTTACAGCCCTTGTGTATATATCTATATATATATATATATATATATATAAGCAAAAGAAAACTCAAATAGACGCTACTAGAGTCCTTCACAATATAATGGACTTTGGAAGATCGGAACGACACTTCAAAACTTCTTGTTTAATTTTAGTAATGAGACCACTTTTGCTTTCATATTTCAAGCTCCATCAGTAGTACCAGTAACACTTATTAATTTCACCCAGTCCAGTTTCAGGTACCTAAACTTATTAGTACTTTCCGTCAGCATACATTTCAGTTCCTCACATATATCCTCTATTCTTCAAGTCACTGTTCTGGCAGACAAACTGTTTTCACTGTTGCTAAAAGTATTTCGATGTCCATTGTTCATTAAAGACCCTTCCTCATCTTCAACATATCTCTTTTTAAAAGACTTTGACAGAGACTTTGTTATTAAGGAAAATGAAGAGGCCAGCTGAAACTTGCATGAAATAAATGAGCAACTTTTCACAACCTGAAATAAATGATTGCAACAACCACAGAGAACTTTATCAAAAGATGGTTAGTACAAGTCACTCAAAGAACTACAGAGACAGTGCTGCACGTCTATCACGGAGCAAGATCAACAGCTACATGACAGCGAATGACTCGGGTCGGGCAGACTTCTTAAGACAGCACTACTTGATAAGTGTTGCCAAACAATGCTCTTTTGTACGCAACTCTCAACCATCGGTCGCTTCGCCGTTCCCATATCTGACGCAGTTCAGTGTTCCTCATCGAGCGAGTTGGCTGTTCGGTTAAGGTCATGCAGCTGTGAGCTTGCATTCGGGAGATAGTGGGTTCGAACCCCAGTGTCGACAGTCCTGAACACGGTTTTCCATGGTCTCCCATTTTCACACCAGGCAAACGCTGGGGCTGTACCTTAATTAAGGCCACAGTTGCTTCCTTCCCACTCCCTCTTCTAGTCCATTCCTATTCCATCGTTGCCATAAGACCTATCTGTGTTGGTGTGACATAAAGCAAGAAAATTAATACATTAAGAAACAGTTTTTGGTGGCCATGATCATCATCTTCTATCCATATGAACTCTGTAGAGTGGTTTGGAATTGAATCCTGGCTTTAGGCACGCAATCTACCTATCCTATCCTACTCTGCCAGCCAACATTCTGATGGTGAATTTTTTCAACCAATGGGACTTGAACCGGCTAACCAAGGTGTCGGACCATATTAACTTGATCATGGACACCAGGCAGGCTAATAATATTATTAATAATAATAATAATAATAATAATAATAATAATAGACTGTATCAAACATGAAGTACAAAAACAATAATGATAAATCCCCAGGTGGTAACCAATTCACCCCCGTTCATGACGAGGCATATAGGTCGTCGGATTCTGGGGGACCTATGCCTTCATGTGACCCAGTCAGAACTAAAAGAAAAAGGAACATCACATACCTAGCTACGATCAATATTAACTTGCTGATCAAGACCGGGAAACTTAAACATACCCTTGAAATCCTGAAAGACAAGAACATCAGCATTGCAGCCTTACAAGAGACCAGGTTCCCAGATGAAGATGCCATGGAGTCTCAAGAATATAGAATATATAAGGGAAAGCCTGGTAAGAATGATGAATGTACCCTTCCTGGGGACAGGGTTTGCAGTACACCACAAACTAGTTGCTAGCATACTTGGCTTCTCTTCGCTCAATGATAGAACTTCAGTAATATCCTTCAGGTCTAGCAATAGGGCATACTAGCATGGCTCAAATGGAACCATCATAAAAACGAAACCAACCTACAAGCCTTTATTACACAAAGAAAGAACACCTTCAGCATCATAAGAGGGGCGAAAAGAAAATACAACAAAGAACTGATTAAGCAAGCCGAGGAGGATTTTGGAAGAAACAACTCCAGAGACTTATACAAAGGTCTAAAACAACAGACAACCCAGTTCACACCCCAAACTTTACACTTCCAGAGAACAAATGGATCACTGTGCCTCAATGATAATGACTGCATCAAGACCCTAGCTGATTATTTCCAAGGACTTTTGAATGCTGAAGAACCTGCACAGCGCCTCCCAGTTAGAGAACCAGCTAACCCAGACACCAAAGACATCCCTCCTCCCACCTATGAAGAAGTAAGATAGACCATTCAACTTCTCAAGAACAACAAAGCTCCTGGAGAAGACGGAATAGTGGCAGAAATGTTGAAACAAGCTGGTGAGCAAACATTCAGGCACATACACAAAGTAATCCTGGACATATGGGCTAAGGAAAGGCTCCCAGATGATTGGACATCAGTGGGGCCTATTCCACAAAAGTATGGTCTTGTACATTACAAGTTACTAGTGTGGGTTCTTGTAATGTATGGAGTTGTACATTTCTGTTCCACAAAAGATTGATAGTCTCTTGTATATTACCAGTGAATTGTTACAAGTTTTACAAGTGACGACATATCAATAAACATACTACGTCATAGCATGAATCAGCTGTTTATCTTCGTATTCCATTCGTTGAATTAGGTTATGCTTGCCTCATTTATCGTAATATCGTATTTTACTGTAACTTATGCAGCAAAGATTGAAAGAACTAATATTCCTGTGAATTTTTTAATGCTACGATGTTATTTTTCAGTTTATTTCTTTGATGATAGGAAATTACTCCGTTATTATCACCCATTCTGTTCTTCCGCGATCCTCGCGTATGTTCTACGAGAGTCTAACATACCTACCTTGGTCTGTCATTAGAAATCAGATGCCGCTAATAACGATATTCGGCCGCCAAACTTAATTGTTACGAAATTGCAAACTCTGCATGAATTGTTAAAATGATGTCAAGAGAAACAAAGTTATTCATTTTGAAGGAAATAGAAGGTAGAAAAGATATTCGTTTCGCTGGATTCAGCGAGAGTCTGAAAAAACAAGACAAAATAAATGGTTGGATGGAAATATTTGACTTGGGAAAAGCTCATGGAGGTTTTGAGGGGAAAAGTTGGACGTATGTAAGAGATATTCTGCTCATTAATGATTCCAGGAATGTCCTTCTTGGAATATGTTTTTTTTATTTTTTTCAGTATTTTCAGGCCAACAAACAATTTGAGGAAATTTTATATCATTTATTGCAGCTACCACAGACCGAAGATTTTGCCATCCCAAGCATATCTGCAGTACCATGGTACTGACCACCATTTCCTAGCCAATGTAATGTTGTTAGTAAATGTTGTTTAGCAGAGAGAGATTTATTTCTGTTCGTAGGATATTTTAAGCTATGGCCAATATCTATCAAAAGTTCTTCCACTTGTATTGTGCTTAACCTAAAACGTTCATTGTATTCAAATACAGTGTTAAACTGGAAGTTTATTCTTTCCCTGTACAGACGATAGTTTTCATTTTCATCACCATCACTATCACTACTGCTAGACCACATATTTATCAAAATGTATCCAAAATAAGCGTATTTAAATAGCACTAGTACATTTATATATTATTGTCCTTTCACTGGTAGAGAATTCTTCTCATTTCGCTAGTAAGTTACAAGTACTAGTACTTTTGTGGAACACGCCTATAAAAATTCACTAGTAATTTGTAAGTATGGAGTAGTAAAGTACAACTGTAGAAAATTCTTTTGTGGAACAGAAACTCTGGTATTTGTACAAGTTACTAGAGAATTTACTTGTAATGTACAAGACCATACTTTTGTGGAACAGGCCCCTGCTGTTATCCATCCAATCCACAAGAAGGGAAGCAAAACAGATCCCAGCAACTATAGAGGAATATCACTCCTTTCAGTATCGTATAAAGTCTTTTCCAAGATTCTGGAGCAGCACATAACAAGACAACTGGATAAATAATTAGGAGAATATCAAGCAGGGTTCAGAACTGTAAGGTCTTGTGCTGAACAGATACAAAATCTGAAGACCATCCTTCAATATAGCAAGAAAAGATGCCGACAGTGGGTAGCTGTCTTTGTCGACTTCCAGAAGGCATATGACTCCGTGGATAGGATCACACTCTTCAACACCTTAAGAGAACTGGGACTAAACGAAAAAAATAATAGGTTGGTGCAAGCTACCCTGCACAACACCACTTCCAAAGTTAAATTTAGAGGCCAATTATCAGAGAGCTTCACAATCAAAACAGGAGTGAGGCAAGGAGATGGTATCTCATGCATATTATTTAACTGTGTCCTGGAAAAGATCATAAGAGAATGGACCAGGTCATTACCTAAGAATGGGGTTTAAATCATACAACCTGAGGATTCCATGCCTGGCCTTTGCTGATGACCTTATTTTATTAGCAAACGACATGCATGAGGTCACTATGCAGCTTCAAACACTGCACTCTATAGCAGCTAAAGTGGGCCTCATGATCAACATTGGAAAGACCGAATTTATGACCAACATCAAAGATGCCCCTACAACAATGGGAGTCAGTGATACAAAACACATCAAGAGAGCTAAAAATGTGAAGTACCTCGGAGAGTGGATATCGGAGGACCTAAGTGAAACAATGGCTCTTGAACAAAGGAGAATCAAATTAGACAAGGCCTACCATGCCTGCAGAAAACTGTATGCCTCAAAGCATTTATCAAAGAATGTAAAACTGAGACACTATAATGCAGTAGTCAGACCATCAGTCCTTTACGCAGCAGAATGCCTATCCCTAACTAAAAAATCCCCACTGAGAGTCCTGGAAGTGCAAGAACGGAAATTCCTGAGAAGAATAATAGGGCCAAGGATCCTACCAGATGGAAGGCAATGGTACAAACCCAACAATGAGCTCTACCAGCATCAAGAAAACCTCATAGATGCCATCAGGAGAAAACGCCTAACTTTCTATGGACACCTATACAGAAATGATCCTAATAGATTATCCCATAAGATCTTCAAGGTTGCTAACAAAGGCAAAGCTACTGGATTCCCCTCGACCCAACAAGTGGACAAAGATCTTGCAGAGCTTAATATTAATCAAGCCGCCATTACTGACAGAAATGCATACCGTTTAATGGTCAAAACTAAACCTTTCCTAACATCCCTTACACCAGCTAGCCACAAAGGAGCCGGGAATTGGTCAGAGGAGCGCAGGAAAGAATTCAGCGAGAAAATGAAGGAATACTGGGCCAACAGGAAGGCTTAAGAGGCCACTAAGAACACAATCCAGTACGCTAAAAGGGGCAGACGATGACAAAAACACAGCTAGAACACAAGCACCGTGGTCCACAGATGGCCTAAACGCAAAGAAAAAAAAAATAATAATAACAACAACAACAACACCAACAACTTACCTGCTGCTTTCTCACAATCTGCAACCGCTGTCTGTACATGTCAAGCCTTACTACAGGAAGTGGATGGAAAATCATATGCTGCTGCCAAATCACTGTGACTTTAGCAACCAGCCCACAAATTTGAGAACTTTCATGCATGCTCTTAGAAAAAAACAGTCCGTCTCCGTAGCATAATGGTTAATGTTATTAGCTGCTGTTCTCGGGGGCCCGGATTCGATTACCGGTATTGCCAGAAATTTAAGAATGGCAGGAGGGCTGATATGTGGCTGAAATGGTACATGCAGCTCACTTCCACTGGGGGTGTTCCTGCTGCACCACCTCGGGATGAGGACACGAGTTTACTTACTTAGGAAAAAAAAGAGTAGTCAAGAGTTTTTCTTTCTCATTGCTAATCTATAACTTTTTTACCATGATAAATAATGAAATTGGAAATAAAAAATTCTAGTCAAATTGTGAGTTGCTGTACAGTCGTAGATATGCTGCCCCACAGTGTTGACACATGTACTAACCAACTTATTTAGCTAACTCTGTTGGAGATTGAGATCTGTGCTATGATTCTCTAATGTCGCAGGACATCAGTGTAAAGTTTAAAAAACTCCATATTAGTTTTATTCAGTATATTAAGACAAAAAATATTTAAAAAATATAAAACCCCTGTTCTAATACCATACCTTTAAAAATATAAACCTGTTTGTATCTAATGTCAATATTTTACGATAACATTCATGAAAAGTATAAGTGAAATACGATATACAGTATGCATTATATAGGTAATTCATTGGGGCTAATACTGATATCTATGTGGTCCATCAGGAAAGCAGAACAGAGTTGTTAAATAAGAAAATCAAAATGATTAAACTTTGCTCAACAATATAGTTTTTATTTTTACTCAGGTACATGGTTCTCATTTGAGAAAACATTTTAGTTCTCAGATTAAACTCATACATAGGCTACATAAAATTTCTCTAATCTTATTTTGCATATCTTAGGCCAAAGATTTTACATGGATGAAGTAAAACCTTGCAAGATAAAGCAACATATGCCTAAAATCATAATTAAATCATATAAATAAAATACTGATATTTTATGTTAGATGCACTATTTATTAATTTTTATTCCCAGTAGCACAACAATTGCTATGTATTAGTCTGGAAGTGATTTTCATACTTATACTAATTATAATTTGTACAAGAGTACCATTATTTTAATACCTATATTGTCAGTAAAGGATCATGAACTCTAGACACATGAATGAGTTTTGCATGAATTCTAAACTTGCTGAAACGTTATAATAAAGACCCAAAATTACAATGAAGTAATTCTAGTATATGCCAGTTATTCATTGGTCTTTGAAATATAAGCATCAAAAGAATTTTACCTCAAAAAAATATTAAACTAAAAAATAAGGTTGATGATCAAGGAATTCTGTTACTTAGCTTATTTAAGAGAAGAGTCAAATACAGTATGTAAATTTATATTTAATTATTTTCTTCAAAATATGGGTTTGAATATGGATTTAAAATTTATCTTTTTAATTATAAATACCGGTACTGAAACAAGTACAGTATTAACACATTACTGTAGGCCTACAGTTAATAATGTCAGAATTTTCCCTTACTCAAAAGTATGTTTCATAGATTGTCTCTTACGCCAACCTTTTCTCCGATTTTTACATTCCTAAGTTTATCTTTCCTGGTTTTCTAAACTGTGATCCATAGGAACTTAATTTCTTCTGCTTGGAGTTGTCTTATCTCATTAATGTGGTATTTCTCAGGCTATATACAGTAGGATTCATACATCATCATCTTGGTTTTTTGTGGTACTCGCTTATCCCACAGCAGATGTCTTAGTTATTAGTAAAATACTGTTGTCTTCATGATTTGGTTGTTGTTTGTTGTTATTTCTTCACACTATACTACCCAAATATGTAAATTATATCCAGCTTTGTGCTATTTAACATGATATATATAATTTTTTTTTTTGTCATTTCCTCTCTGTACCTACTTCACCACTGTCTTAGCCATGCTGATGTTTAAAGCATTCTTTCAAACTCTCTGTAGCATCTCTTCCATGTCCTTTTCAGATTCACCCCAAATCACAATGTCACCTGCAAAGATGAATGCTTGTAAGTCCTGTTGCCCATTCCTTCTTAGTGTCTTTATTATGGTACCTATCACATTGACAAATAAGAGAGGTGACAAAGTCCTGTCTTGCTGTACTTCTCTATTTGTTTCAAACCATTTGGTCAGATTGCAGCCCACTTGCACACAGCTTCTGTTTTTTCCATACAATGTTTTCACTTCTGCAAATAAGCTGTTGCAAATCATCAGCTCTTTCAGGGCTGCCTTGGTACACTATCATAGGCCTTTTGGATGTCTATGAATATAAATATACTTGTTTAGATATAAATCTACTCTCTGCTTACACCAAATTTCATAATCATAAATGCATAGTCGGTTTACAGTTTCTTTAGGAGGTACATATGATGATAATCCTAGGAAGCAACACACCCTTACTGAACCCATTATTTGAGGTAAAGTATTCTGACCCTCATGAAGTTCAATTTAAATTTGGATTTCTATCAACAAATTTTTTGGTAGCAGCAAATTCCAAGAAGAGAAAATATCTCTACAAAAAGAGTACAACCTCCCTTATGTCTGGAAATAAAAAGGTGAAAGAAAACATTTTAAAAAAAGGAGAAATTCTCACTGGGGCAATTGATGTTTGTTGAACTGTTCTGTAAAACACAGCAAATACTAGAATCACTGAACAGCACAAATGGTAAAATAAAATTTTGTTTCTCCCATGGCTACGACACTGATAACAGCTGCTTATATGGAAGTCTGGAATGGAGACTGAAATAATACTCAAGAGAGAAACATAACAACAAAAGTTTGTGTAAAAATGTTCTATAATGAGCAACTGCCCTGTTGTCAAATGAAGCATATCCTGAACATAATAATACCTACATCACATATAAACCAAAGATTAAATTTGTAATATGTACTGTGGCTACACTAGCTTTGGCAGTGATCCTTTCACTTTCAATTTGGGTTCTTTGGGTGGTGGTACAATGCATTTTGTTTGAACAACACATGATGGAAATAGCTGTACCTATCCAGAACACCACCAAATATGTGATATGCTCCATCATACTTTAAAAACATTTGTAAACATTGAGTGCCCAACAGAAATTAATTGGCAAATTGTTGTTGATTATGTGAACGTTATGAATAGACAAAAATAGAGTCAAGATTTTTCTGGAAGCAGGACCAATATTCTTGCTGAACACATGAGCAGTAGGCATTTGTGATCTTGTACCCAGCGATATTAATGTCTTTCTATATTTGAAGAAACACCTTGGCTGACAACAATTTTATGATGAATTAAAAGAATAAGTTGGGGCATGATTGAAGTGAGGGGGCATGTGTTAGACTTCTATGACTCTGGGATACAGAAGAAATTATGTAGACTAAATAAGTGTTTGGATAATGGCAACAACAAATCTGGAAAGTCAATTATATACCAGTAATTCATTTACAGCAGAAGTTTTGTCAATTAAACATTATTTGAATGCTTATTGGCCTTTATATCTTCACTTTCCAGATGCACCTCATTGTTAATAACTAATACAATACTGGCTATTCTATAATGATACCACCTATTAATTCAACAAGTGTCTTTGCTGTATACTATGGATGTCCAGTTGTATACACAGAGCAATAAAGGAAGCAGAAGAGCAAATAAGACTACACATAAAAGGTTTCAACACATGTGCTCCAGCAGTATAGGCCTACTACTGAAAAGAAATGATAATCACTAACAAAAGAAAATGTTTCAACACTATCAAGTTTGAGCTCTAAGGTACATTAATGATAAGAAATAGAGGTATTTTATAGAGACTATTAAGAACAATTTTGAATTAAATACATTCCAACCAATATGTTAAATTTAGGATAATACATACTCTAACAAGGAATTTGAGATGGTTATAATTGTTTGTTAAATTTAAGAAAATACATACCGGTACCGGTACTCTAACAAGAAATTTTCAAAATATTTGGGACTAATGGTTTGATATAAAATGTATATTTTTAAATTTCAAATATGATCATAATTTGTTAGGCAAACATTCAAACAAATCTATATATATATAAAATAACTTGTCCTGACTGACTGACTGACTGACTGATTCATCAACGCAGAGCCAAAACTACTGGACGTAAAGAAATGAAATTTTGGGGATATATTCATATTAAGATGTAGGTGCTCGCTAAGAGAGGATTTTTGAATATTCCTTCGCTAAGGGGGTGAAAAGGGGGGTGAAATTTTAAAATGAGTGTATCTATATCTCAAAACTTTAAAAGTTTACAGATGTAAAAATTGGTATTTAGAATCTTCTTTAAAAATAAGGAAACACGTGTTTTTTTGTTTTCAGAAAATCCCAATAGGAGGGGTGAAAAAGGGTGAAAATGGGGGAAAATGGGTTGAATGCCTTTAATCAGGATACCAGTACTTATATCTCAGAAACTGAAGATATTACAGACCTGAAAATTGGTATTTTTGATCTCTTTTAAAAATAAAGAAACACCTATTTTTTGTTTTTGGAAAATCCAATTAATACGAGGGTGAAAAGGGGGTGAATTTTTAAAATGAGTGAATCTATATCTCCAAACTTTTAAAGTTTGCATATGTAAAAATGGGTATTTAGAATCTTCATTAAAAATAAAGAAACATGTATTTTTTTTGTTTTCGGAAAATCGCAATAGGAGGGGTGAGAAGGGGTGAAGAAAGGGTTGAATGCCTTTAATGAGGCTACTTATATTTCAGAAACTGAAGATATTACAGACCTGAAAATTGGTGTTTGGGATCTCCTTTAAAAATAAACACGTATTTTTTTGTTTCTGGAAAATCCAATTAAGGGGGGGGGGGGGTGAAAAGGGGGTAATATTTTAAAATAAGTGTGTCTATATCTCAAAACTTTTAAAGGTTATAGATGTGAAAATTGGTATTTAGAATCTCCTTTAAAAATAAAGAAACGCGTATATTTTGTTTTTGGAAAATCCCAATAGGAAGGGTGGAAAACGAAAAATGGGTCGAATGCCTTTACTGAGTCTACTTATATTTCAGAACCTGAAGTTATTACAGACCTGAAAATTGGTAGTTGGGATCTCCTTTAAAAATAAAGAAAGACTTATTTTTTTGTTATTGGAAACTCCAATTAATGGGGGGGGGGGGGTGAAAAGGGGGTGATTTTTTAAAATGAGTATATCTATATCTCAAAACTGTTAAAGTTTATAGATATAAAAATTGGAATTTAGAATCTCCTTTAAAAATAAAGGAACACGTATTCTTTTGTTTTCGGAAAATCCCAATAGGAAGGGTGTAAAAGGGTGAAAAATGGGCTGAATGCCTTTAATGAGGATACATATATCTCAAAAACGGAAGATATTACAGAACTGAAAATTTGTGTGTGGGTTCTTCTTTAAAAATAAAGAAACACGTATTTTTTAGTTTTTGGAAAATCCAATTAATGGCGGTTAAACAGAAGTGACAAATTGGGGTGAATTTTTTGAAAGACTAAATCTCCAGAATATCTTGGAAACGTAAAATGTTACAGACGTAAAAAGTGGGTGTTTGAAATCTCCTGTAAATGTAAAGAAACATAGATGATTTGTTTTTGGAAACTCCATTTAAGGGGAACTCAAAAGGGGTGAAATTTTAAAATGAGAATTTTTAATGTATGTCTAAAAAAACTTAACATGTTACAGAAGTGAAAAATGGTATTTTTTATCTCTATTAAACATAAAGAAACGTGCATTTTTAGTTTTCGGAAATACCACTTGGGTGGAGGGGGGGTGTAAAGGTTTCTAAAAATGGTGTTGAATTCTTTTAATTAGCCTACTGATATCTCAAAAATGAAGATGTTACAGACGTGAAATTTGATATTTGCAATCTGCTTTAAAAGTAAAGAAACACGTATTCTTGGAAAATCCTATGAAAGGGGGGGGGGGGTGGAAGAATTGAAAAATTAATTGACTTAATTGTATGAGAATACATACATCTAATAAAAACTAAAGTTGTTACAAATGTGAAAATTCGTATTTGGATCTCCTTTAAAAACAAAGAAAAACTCGTTTTGGGGGGGAAACCATCTTGGGGGGCGGGAGTGTAAAGGAGTTGAAATCCTTTCATGAGGACACATAATTCAAAAACTGAAGAAGTTAGAGTCGTGATAATTGGTATTTAGAAGATCCTTTACTATTAAAGAAACAAGTATTTTTTTCGGGAAAATTCACTTAGGGGTGGGGGGAAGTAGTGTGAAATGAAGTGAAAAAAGTACATTATTTTTATAGGGATACTTATATCTCAAAACTGAAGGTAATAGACGTGAACATTGGTGTTTGGATTCTCCTTTAAACATACAGAAACACGCCTTCTTTTAATTTTTTGCGGGGGGGGGGGGGGGCGGTAAATAAACTTAACGGCGGTGGGGTGTAAAAGAAGGTGAGACCAATTGATTTTAATGCTCTTAATGTACTTATAAGGATCCTCCGTTGCTCAGGCGGCAACGCGCCGGCCTCTCACAGCTGGGTTCCGTGGTTCAAATCCCGGTCACTCCATGTGACATTCGTGCTGCACAAAACGGAGGCGGGACAGGTTTTTCTCCGGATACTCCGGTTTTCTCTGTCATCATTCATCCCAGCAACATATAATAATAATAATAATAATAATAATAATAATGTTCCGGACCGTCGTCAAATGTGCGGACCGCGCTGGAAACGGCTCTTGGACCGGTAATGACTAAGAATGCAGTCCGGCCGCGGGTTCAGTGCCGCCAAGGCACCTAATATGACACCACGCCGGATCTCCTGAAGGATTTTATCCATATTAAAAATGATCATAGGAAAAGATGGCAAAGATTTACGGACCCAGCTGACCGGGAGGAATACCTGAGCCTAGCCCGGGAAGTACGAAATCGATTGTTGGAAAGGAAGATTGAAAAATGGGAGGAAACGTGCCGTATTCTAATAGAAAACGAGTCAGATCGGGAATTTTGGTGGATTCTCGCTGAAAACGAGTCAGATCGCGAATTTCGGCGGATTATATATCTAAAACAATAAGCATTCAATTATAAATTTCAGTAAAATACCGTAGCGAAGCACGGGTATCTTGCTAGTATATGAATAAAATTGTAACGACTGTGTGTGCCTGTACATTGACTATTTTGGTGAAATTTTCGTACAGCTACCCGTTCGAGAGGTAATTATTTTCACCTGCATATTTCGGTGTAGTTTACTGAAAGTCCTAACTTTTACCCGCCTCACCCAAAAGCCAGTTTGCGGCATAATCTGCAAGACGAGCAAGAACATTGAAATTTGGCAAAATTGTACGTTTTATCATGTAACGGACGGAAAACTTCCAAATCTTTAAATTTTTCACTTTTATCCCCGAAGAATATCGAAATATAGAGGCAATTCTAATGATGGTGCAGACCTTCGTTTCGAGGTATTTCGTGGGATAAACGTGAAGTCCTATCACATAACGAATGGCACAATCTCCGATCAATTTGGAGTGATCTTCAGCCTGGGTCTTACGTCTTTTTGTTGTATCTGTATCCCTTATTCGTTAGATTCGTCTCTATTTCTCGATTTTAAGTAAATTTGGAGATTTACATGCATAATTCATACTTTCAATCACTACAGGGAAGATAGAATCATGAAACTCTATACGAACATTGGCCCACCCAGTACCCATATGTGAGCCAAATGCTATGTCACATAATTATCCAAAAAGTAATGCAATGTAATCTTACACAAATTTCAACCTATTCAACGTTTCTAACTCAATCTGACCTATGAATAGCTGAGATGCGAGAAAATATCATAGGACCAGCCATTTAGGCCACTAAATACTTCTTCTTATGGTACAATCCTTTGTCGATATGACGTACCGTTTAGCAGCAGTAAATCTGTAAATGAATGTCTGCAATATTATAAACATGCATATACTTTCGTATGTCGATCTATATATATTCACTGATGTCGATTTGTAGCGATCGAGAAAGGTTGTGTCTGCTATTGTAATCAGTACTCCCCACACCGATTTTGACTGGCAGTAAGATTGGGGTCCTTCTCCAACTCCTGCGTAACTGGCATTAGTAAGGAGGACCTACCATTGCAATAAATAATTCACTTTTGGATTTGACTTACAGAAGGCAAGGGAGCATGCAGTTTTGTTCAAAACTCCCCTACCCGATTGTGTTTGGCTGTAGACTAGGTTGCCCGCCATTATAAACAAATGTACCCATCACCCATCTAAAATGTGACTAGCATTAGGCATAGTGGCCTGCTATTTTATGGAAACTCACCATCTCTGTGTGACTGGCAGTAAGTTGGCTGACAGAAGGAAAAATGGCCTGTCATTATAATGATAACTGCAGAACTCAATTTTGACTGGTAGTAGGGAAGTTGCCTGCCATTATAATAAAATCTCCTCAACTTAAATCTGTCTGGAAGCAGGAAAGGGGACCTGCCATTGTAAAGAAAACTCCCCAAATCGATTGTGACTGCGCAGTAGGCAATGGGGCCTGCAATTATACATGTAAACTTCCCAACTCGATTGTGAATGGCAGTAGGCAAATGAGCCTGCAGTTGTCATCACACCTCCGCAACCCATACTTTACATTTGAAACAACGTTAGGGGATCTCCCCATGCTATTTCTCGCCATGCTGTTTCTCGGATAACGCTAAGAGACATGCAAATTTAAAACAATCTTATATACTGCACGTACAGTATTTACTTCGATATCCGTAGCCTATACAATGTAGAATACCGTAGCGAAGCACGGGTACATTTGCTAGTTCATCTATATATATAAATGAACGTGTCCTGACTGACTGACTGACTGACTGACTGACTGACTGACTGATTCATCATCGCTGAGCCAAAACTACTGGACATAATGAAATGAAATTTTGAGGATTCATTTATATTACAATGTAGGTGCTCGCTAAGGGAGAATTTTTGGATATTCCTTTGCTAAGGGGGTTAAAAGGGGGGTGAATTTTTAAAATGAGTGTATCTATATCTCAAAACATTAAAAGTTTACAGATGTTAAAATTGGTATTTATAATCTCCTTTAAAAATAAAGAAACACATATTTTTTTGTTTTTGGAAAATCCCAATAGGAGGGGTGAAAAAGGGTGAAAAATGGGTTGAATACCCTTAATGAGGCTACTTATATTTCAGAAACTGAAGATATTACAGACCTGAAAATTGGTATTTATGATCTCCTTTAAAAATAAAGAAACGCGTATTTTTTTGTTTTTGGGAAATCCCAATAATGGGGGCTGAAAAGTGGGGTGAATTTTAAAAATGAGTGTATCTATATATCAAAACTTTAAAGGTTTTCAGATGTAAAAATTGGTATTTTGAATCTCCTTTAAAAATAAGGAAACACGTATTGTTTTGTTTTAGACAAATCCCAATTGGAGGGGTGAATGCATTTAATGAGGAAACTTATATTTCAGAAACTGAAGATATTACGGACCTGAAAATTGGTATTTAGGATCTCCTTTAAAAATAATGAAACGCATTTTTTGTTTTCGGAAAATCCGAATAATGGGGGAGGGGGGTAGTTAAAAGGGGGGTGAATTTTTAAAATGAGTGTATCTATTTCTCAAAACTTTAAACGTTTACAGATGTAAAAATTGGTATTTAGAATCTCCTTTTAAAATAAAGAAACGCATATTCTTTTGTTTTTGGAAAATCCCAAAGGGCTGGAAAAGGGGTTATATGCCTTTAACGAGGATACTTCTATCTCAGAAACTGAAGATATTACAGACCTGAAAATTGGTATTTGGGATCTCTTTTAAAAATAAAGAAACATGTATTTTTTTTGAAAATCCAAATAGTGTGTGGGGGGGGGGGGGGTGAAAGCGAGGGGGGTGGATCTTTAAAATGAGTGTGTCTATATCTCAAAACTTTAAAAGTTGGCAGATGTAAGAATTGATATTTAGAATCTCCTTTAAAAATAAAGGTATTTTTTGTTTCCTCTAAATTCCAGTAGGAGGGGTGAAAAAGTGTGAATAAGGGGTTGAATGCCTTTAATGAGGATACTTATATCCCAGAAACTGAAGGCATTACAGACCTGAACATTGGTGTATTGGATCACCTTTAAAATTAAAGAAATACGTATTCATTTGTTTTTGGAAAATCCAATTAATGGGGGTTAAACAGGGGTGACAAATTAGGGTGAGTTTTTAGAAAGATTATATCTACAGTACATCTCAGAAATGTAAAATATTACAGACGTAAAAACTGGTATTTGGAATCTTCTGTTAAAGTAAAGAAACATAGGTGATTTGTTTTTGGAAACTCGACTTAAGGGGAACTAAAAAGGGGGTGAAATTTTAAAATGAGAATTTCTAGAGTATATATCTAAGAACTCAACATGTTACATAAGTGAAAAATGGCCTTTTATCTCTATTAAAAGTAAAGTGACGTTTTCGGAGAAACAACTTGGGTGGGGGGTGCAAAAGTGACTGCAAATGGGGTTGAATTCTTCAAAAACTGAAGATGTTACAGACGTGAAATTTGGTATTTGGAATCCGCTTTAAAATTAAAGAAACACATATTCTCGGAAAATCCAATGAAGGGAGGGGGCGGGGGGGGGGGAAGTGAAAGAATTGAAAAATTTATTGAATTAATTGTATGAGAATACTTACATCTAATAAATCTAAAGTTGTTACAGACGTGAAAATTGGTATTTGGATCTCCTTTATAAACAAAGAAAAACGCGTTTGGGGTTGGGGGGGGGTCATCTTGGGGAGCGGGAGTGAAAAGGAGTTGAATTCCTAACATGAGGACACATATCTCAAAAACTGAAGATGTTAGAGTCGTGATAATTGGTATTTAAAAGATCCTTTACTATTAAAGAAACAAGTACTTTTGCCGGAAATTTCACTTAAGGGGATGGGGGATAGTGTGAAAGGAAGTGAGCAGGTGAGACCAATTGATTTTACTGTTCATAATATACGGTACTTAAAAGGAGCCTCAGTGGCTCAGGCGGTAGCACGCCAGCCTTTCACCGCAGGGTTCTGTGGTTCAATCCAGGTTACTCCATGTGAGATTTGTGCTGGACAGAGCGGAGGGGGGACAGGATTTTCTCCGGGTACTCCGGTTTTCCCTGTCATCATTCATTCCAGCAACACTCTCAAATATCATTTCATTTGTCACTCATTAATAATTCACCAGAGGAGTACGACAGGCTTCGGCAGCTGGCACAATTCCTATCATCACCGCTAGATGGGGGCTTTATTCATTCCATTCCTGACCCGGTCAAATGACTGGAAACAGGCGGTGGATTTTCAATGTACTTATTCTGATCATAAACCGATCACTTTTAATCTTTCCTGGGTTCGTTTTCAAGAAACATCCTTTCCTTTGGAGAACGTTTTTAGATTACAGTAGATTCTCCTGGTATATAAATAAAAATTTAAACACCTTTGAAATAAACGATAGGAATGAGATTGACCATGCAATTGTTCACTTCCATAATAAGGTCAATAATGCACGGAAGTATGTCATTCGTATCACCAGAAGTCCCGCGTACTTGCCTACGCGCGACAATGATGCTGGTCACATTTTCAGCAATGACAATGGCAGCAGATGTAATTTACCGCCAAGTAGCGGTCTTGCATCTTGCTGTGGGGGGCAGAACATCAATAATAATAATAATAATAATAATAATAATAATAATAATAATAATAATAATAATAATAATAATAATAATAATGTTCTGGACAGTCGTCAAAATGTGCGGACCACGATGGAAACGGGTCCTGGACAGATAATGACTAAGAATGCAGTCCGGCCGTGGGTTCAGTACCGCCAAGGCACCCAAGAAGACACCACGCCGGATCTCCTCAAGAATTTGATCCATATTAAAAATGCTTATAGGAAAAGATGGCTCCGATTTAGGGACCAAACTGACCGGGTGAAATACCTGGACCTAGCCCGGGAAGTACGATTGATGGCTGGAAAGAAAGATTGAAAAATGGGAGGAACTTTGCCGTAATCTCTCAGAAAACAAGTCAGATCGCGAATTTTGGCGGATTCTCTCAGAAAACAAGTCAGATCGCGAAATTTGGTGGATTATATATAAAATGTTAAGGATTCAATTATAAAATTCAGTATAATACCGTAGCGAAGCACAGGTATCTTGCTAGTAAACAAATGTATAACAATATTATACTCCCTTTTAACAATAAAATTGTAAATATTTCAATCAATCAATCAATCAATCAATCAATCAATCAATCAATCAATCAATCAATCAATCAATCAATCAATCAATCAATCAATCAATCAATCAATCAATCAATCAATCAATCAATCAATCAATCAATCAATCAATCAATCAATCAATCAATCAATCAATCAATCAATCAATCAATCAATCAATCAATCAATCAATCAATCAATCAATCAATCAATCAATCAATCAATCAATCAATCAATCAATCAATCAATCAATCAATCAATCAATCAATCAATCAATCAATCAATCAATCAATCAATCAATCAATCAATCAATCAATCAATCAATCAATCAATCAATCAATCAATCAATCAATCAATCAATCAATCAATCAATCAATCAATCAATCAATCATATACATTTAGGATTGTCACCAAGGTGGTAGATTCCCAGTCAATTGTTTACCTAGATGTTTCTTAAATGTTTTCAAAGAACTTGGAAATTTATCAAACATATTCCTTTGATTATTCCAGTCCCTTACCTACTCCTTGTCCTATACTTAAATGAATATTTGCGCCAATTCATGCTCTTGAATTCTAACTTTATCTTCATATTTTGATATTTCTTACTGGCTATAATTAAGATACCATCAACTGTGGTGACTGCAGTCCAAAACTAGTTCAAAGTGACAAGAGGCCTATTTATGAAATACATGATTGAAACCTACATTTTTTTGTTTTTTCTCATTTCCAGACAAATTGCTCCCTTTTTTTGTGATAATCTTGTGAACTTATTTGTAAATATATTGTTAGTACATGAGTAATAACTACCCTTGTTGACAGATAAACATATTCTCATTAAAGTAAACAGCAAAGTTAATTTCTTACAGTAAACTGACCTCTGCATCCCTAGTCAAAAGAGATGGGAATATCTTGGTAGCAATGCTTTAATACATTTCCTTTTGCCATTTCCTGATGGATGCAGTAGATCCTAATAGGTGGGTAGGAGATAGGGATCTACGCTCAGATGGCCTTCACATGAACCACAGTGGTAAGTATAAGTTAGGAAGTTTGAATAGAAGGGTTATAGGGAGGTACATTTCAGGGAAATAGGGTGGACTAGGGAGTGGTGATAAGGGTACAGGGATCTGGACATCAAGTAGGGATGACATAGAAATGTTAGTGTTGAACTGTAGAAGTACTGTAAAGAAAGGAATAGATATTGTAATAGGAGGTGGATCATGGCTGAGAAATAATATAATGGATCCAGAAATTTTCTCACGGAACTGGAGTGTTATTCATAGAGGCAGGATAGGAATGGTAGCAGGGGAAGCATTCATTCAGATGAAAGAAGAATTTGTAAGCTAAGAAAAATTTAAAGATGGCAGACTTGAAATTCTAGGTGTAAAGCTCATCTCTAAATATAATAGGCTATTTGACATTTTAGGAGTGTATAGCCCTAGAAAGGGTGATGCAGTCACTGATTCAGAATTAGTTGATAAGACAATAAGTTATGTAGGAAATGATATAGAAAGGAACGTGATTGTAGTAGGTTGTCTCAATTTACCAAAGGTCAGTTGGGAAGGTAATGCGAAAGACAGGAAGCATGACCAACAAATGACAAATAGGTTAATCTAGGAAGGACAGCTCAATCAGAAAGTGATGGACCCAGCTAGAGGAAAGAATATTCTGGACATGGTGTTGGTAAAACCAGATGAGCTTTATAGAGAAACTGAAGTAATAAATGGTATTAGTGATCACAAAGCTGTCTATGTCATAGTTAAAAAATAAACGTGATATAAAGGAAGGTCATAAAAGTAGGACTATTAATCAGTACCATATGGCTGATAAGACAGGCATGAGGGAGTTTTAAAAAAGTTATTATGATCAGTGGAAAACAGTAAATAAAAATGTAAACAGACTGTGGGATGGGTTTGAAGCAGTTGTTGAAGAATGTGAAAATAGGTATGTACCTTTAAAGGTGGTAAGGAATGGCAAGGACCTGCTATATTATAACAGAGAATAAAGAGACTAAAAAGGAAGTGCAGGTTGGAAAGAAATAAAGTTCGAAATTTTTGTGGAAGTTAGGAGAAATTGAAGGAACTTACTAGGAAATAAAATCTAGCAAAGAAGTCAGCTAAGGATAACATGATGGCAAGCATAATTGGCAGTTATACAAATTTTAGTAAAAAATGGAAGGGTATGTATAGGTATTTAAGGCAGAAACAGGTTCCAAGAAAGACACTGACTGCGCTAAATGCAGATCAGTGATGATTAATGAACAAGGGGAGTGTGTATGCGAGGATCTTCAGAAGGCAGAAGTATTCAGTCAGCAGTATGTAAAGATTGTTGGTTATAAGGAAAATGTCCAGATAGAAGAAGTGACTAATACCAACAGGTAAGGTAAGGGTGTATTCTGCCTGAAGGCAGGTTTGAACCTCCGCAGAGGCGTGTCTGAGCCAGAGTTTACGTACGGTAGGGTGGCCAGTTCCTTTCCGCTCCACCATCCCCTTACCCCCTTCACCAACAGTGCGTGGCAACCCATCCAAATCTTGACCACGCCCAATGTTGCTTAACTTCGGAGATCTCACAGGATCCGGTGTCTCAACACGGCTACGGTCATTGGTACAATAAGATACAAAAGTTGAAAACTAGAAAATCAACTAGAATTGATAAGATTTCAGGGGATATACTAAAGACAATGAGTTGGGATATAGTACCATTATCTGAAGTACTTATTTGATTATTGTTTGCATGAAGGAACTATCTCAAATGAATGGAGAGTTGCTATAGTAGCCCCAGTGTATAAAGGAAAGGGTGATATACATAAAGCTGAAAGGTTACAGGCCAGTCAGTTTGACATATGTTACATGTTACCAGTAAGCTTTGGGAAAGCATTATTTCTGATAATATTAGACATGTTTGCAAAATTAACTACAGGTTCAATAGAAGGCAGTTTGGGTTTAGGAAAGGTCATTCCACTGAAGCTCAACTTGTAGGATTGCAGCTAGATATGGTTCATATCCTAGATTCAGGAGGTCAAATGGACTGTGTCTTGATTAACGTGTACAAGGCATTTGACAGGGTAGACCATAGGAGACTATTGGCAAATATGAGTGCAGTTGGACTAGACAAAAGAGTGACTGAATGGGTGGATATATTTCTGGACAATAGAACTCAGAGAATTAGACTAGGTGATGCCTTACCTGATCCTCTAACCATAAAGTGGGAAATTCCTCAAGGCAGTATTATAGTACCCTTATGTTTTCTTATATATGTGTATAAATGATATGAGTAAAGAACTGGAATCAGAGATAAAACTAATTGCGGATGATTTTATACTGTATAGACTAATAAATGATTTACAAGAATTGGAGCAACTGCAAAAAGACCTGGACAATGTTGTGAAATGGACAGCAAGCAATGGTATAATGACAAATGGGGTTAAAAGTCAGATTGTGAGTTTCACTAATAGAAAAAGTTCTCTCAGTTTTAATTATTGCATTGATGGTGTGAAAGTTCCTTATGGGGACCTAGGTGTTAATGTAAGGAAAGATCTTCATTGGGGTAATCACATAAACAGTATTGTAAATAAAGGGTACATATCTCTGCACAGGGTTATGAGTGTATTTAAGGGTTGTAGTATGGATATAAAGAAGAGGGCATATAAGTCTCTGGTAAGACCCCAGCTAGAGTATATTTCCAGTGTATTGGATCCTCATCAGGATTACTTGATTTGAGAACTGGAAAATATCCAAATAAAAGCAGATAGATTTGTTCTGGGTGATTTTCGACAAAAATGTTGCAAAGTTTGGGCAGGGAAGATCTGTGAGAAAGGAGATGAACTGCTTGGCTATGTGGCATATTCTGAAATGTCAATGGAGAGATGGCATAGAATGATATTAGTAGACGAATAAGTTTGAGTGGTGTTTTTAAAAGTAGGAAAGATCACAACATGAAGATAAAATTGGAATTCAAGAGGAGAAATTAGCGCAAATATTTGTTTATAGGAAGAGGAGTTGGGGATTGGAGTAATTTACCAAAGGCGATGTTCAATAAATTTCCAAATTCTTTGCAATTATTTAAGAAAAGACTAGGTAAAAAACAGATAGGGAATCTGCCACTTGGGTGACTGCCCTAAATGCAGATCAGTAATAATTGATGATTGACTGTTTTTATATCTGTCTCTTGGCACAGTCCAGAGCAAAACGCAGTTTCCACCGAGGTCCCAGTCTCATTCATGGCTGTGACAATATGGAAGCTAATGGGGTATGGGTGGTGCTGATTAGTGATATTCAGAGCATGACCAGTTGGTCTGGGTGTTATGAAAGGTACTACTCATGGGGCTAGTTGTGTTGCAATAGCACTTTCTAGCCCAGTAAGGATAGCAATGGCAAACTACCTCACTCCTCATCTTGCATAGTATGTCTCATTTTGATATCACTATTGGTTTTTGCAAAGGTAGCAGGTAGGGACCCTCTTCGGAGGCAGCCCTACCCAGGGAGTGGCGCCCCTGCCTATGTGAGTCCCAGAGCACACTGACCCGGTGTGTAACATCTGGTATGGGTCCCAGCTCAGGGTTACGAGTGAAGACCTCAACGGCATCTACGGCGGAGAAGGTGGACTTCGGTACGGCGGAGATGGCGAATTGGGCAAACCCGTAGCGTCTGTACTCCAGAGGAGCGGCTACGAAAGGCGTCTGTCTCCATGTTAGGGGCGGCCTAATTTTGAACCTGGCAGTAGGTATAAAATGCCTTTGGGTGTGGCGAGCCCATCGTAACAATAGCCTATATGGACAAAGCAGATGTGGTCCCTCGGAAAAGGTTAGGGCGTCCCCTGCTAAAAGCGATGCGCAGCTCTTCAGGTGCTGGAGGAACTGTGAAAAATGGGCAACCAGCACCAAACTACATCAAAATTGCAACAATTAATGTACTGACACTGACGGGAAAGACAGAAGAACTGGTTGACTTCATGATAGAAAAAGATATAGCCATACTTGGACTGTGCGAGACCAAGAAGTGGGGTACAGGGGAGATCCCTCTGAGAGAAGGATACAGGCTGTATTACAGCGGAGGACCTGAAGCAAAAAATGGAGTGGCCATCATACTTAGAAGAGAAATCCAAGAATATCTGGAATATACAAAGTACGTCAGCGATAGGATGATGATGATGAGATTCCAGTTTGAAAATGGCGTGAAAGATCTATTTCAGTTGTATGCCCCACAAACTGGTTGCATAGATGAACATCTAGAGGACTTCTTAGAGGAAGTGGAGAGACAGATAGAAGATAAGGAAGTACTATTGATGGGAGATCTAAATGCACAAGTTGGAATGGAAAGACAAGGAAAGGAAGATGTTGTAGAGCCCTTTGGATATGGAAATGTAAATCCAGAAGGCGAGTTGTTGGTGGATTTTTGCATGAGGAATCAAATGATTGTTGGAAACACCTGGTTTAGGAAGAAGAACAGTCAGAAGATTACAAGGTATGGCTGGGGAGACAGACGGACAAAGACCATGATTGAGTATATAATCATAGAGAAAGAACACCGGAAGAACCTTGTAGATGTAACAGCCATGCCTGAAGAAGCCTTTGGTGGAGATCATAGAGTTGTGATAGGAAAATTGAAAGTTGGAAAGATTGAAAAACCCCAATTAAGAAGAGAGAAAAGAATTAAAGTATGGAAGTTGAAGGAGAAAAGCATACAAGAAGAATTTCAAAGGGAAATAATACCCTTGGTACCCAGGACAGAGGTGGGGAATGTTGAAGAGGAATGGAAAAGATTTAAGGAAGCACTGGTTGGATGTGCAGAAAAGGTGTGTGGTAGAACATCAGGAAATGTGAAAGACAAAGAAACACACTGGTGGAATGATAGGGTAAAGATTAAAGTGAAGGAAAAGAAAATGGCATGGAAAGCATGGAAAACATCTAAGACTGAAGAAAATAGAAGAAAATATGTGGAGGCAAAGAATTTGGCCAAGAAAGTAGTGGAGGAAGAAAAGAGGAAAAGCTGGGCCTTATTCACACAGACAATGAGAGATGATACGCAGGGCAGCAAGAAATTATTGTATGGTATCTTAAGAAACAAAAAGAGAGATCAAGTAAACACCAGATTTGTGAAGGATGAAGGTGGCATAATTTTAACAAAGCCAGAGGAAATAAGAAATAGATGGAGAGAATATTTTCAGAAGCTGCTGAACATAAGAACGGATGACAGTCATTCAATGGACGACCAGGAAAGGCAATTAGTTGACGAAGAAATGGATAAAGAAATTACAATGAATGAAATTGAAATGGCAGTAAGAAAGATGAAGAATGGAAAAACTGCTGGAATAGATGAAATTTCAGTGGAGATGATAAAGGCAGCTGGAGCTGTAGGCCTGCAGTGGACATGTCGGGTTCTCAGGAATGTCTGGGAGAATAAGGAGGTCCCTGAGGATTGGCAAAAAGGAATAATCATCCCAATTTTCAAGAAAGGTGATAAGAAAGTTTTGAAGAACTACAGGGGAATTACTCTAATATCCCATGTTGCTAAGATAATGGAAAGGATACTGGAAAGTAGAATAAGGTTGAGGGTTGAGAAGCAGATACAGGAAAATCAGTTTGGTTTCAGAAGTGGAAGGTCAACAATAGAGCCCATTTTCATTATGAGACAACTAATGGAAAAGCATTGGGAGTACGGGAATGATATGGTGATGACATTCATTGATACTGAAAAGGCATATGACAGTGTCCCTAGGACGAAAGTTTGGGACAGTCTGGTGCAAAAAGGAATTGGACAGGGATTAATAAAAATGATCATGGCATTGTATAAGGAATGTTGTAGTTGCATGCAAACACAAGTTGGCAGGACAAGTTGGTTCAAAATCACTAGTGGGCTGAGACAGGGAAGTGTTCTATCACCAATCCTGTTTACAATAGTAATGGATGACATCATGAGAACGGCAAAAGCAGCATATGGAGGAAGAGAAATGAACATGATGTTATTTGCAGATGATTTGGGGAGAAGACGACAGGAAGGTTCAAGAACAGTTGAATGTGGTGAATGGGAAGATTGAAGAACGTGGATTGAAAATAAGTGTAGAAAAGAGTAAAACTCTTGTTATGACTAGAGGGGAGAAAGAAGGGAAAGGTCAGATTAGACTTGCAGACAAGCCCTTGGAAGTAGTGGAAACGTTTAAATACCTGGGGAGTGAATTAATGGAGAATGCTCGACTGGATGCTGAGATTAGTAAAAGGATTCAAGCTGGAAGTTGTTTCTATCATAGTGTAAGAAATATGTTATGGGACAAAGATGTGCCAATGGAAGCAAAGGATACTATGTACAAGATGTATTACGTACCCATAACAACTTACGGAGCAGAAACTTGGACAATGACAAAGAAGGATGAGAGTCGAATACAGGCAGCTGAAATGAAATTCTTGAGGAGTATGATACAGAAGAGTAGAAGAGACAAACTAAGGAATGAGAAAATCCGGGAAGAAATTGGAGTGGAAAAAATGAATGATAGAATAGAGAAGAGCCGACTAAGATGGTTTGGGCACATAAAGCGAATGAGCGACGAAAGAATGCCAAAAAAGGTGATGGAAATGAAAATCCAAGGAAGGAGAGGCCGTGGACGACCACGATTGAGATGGAAGGATACCATCCAACGCAGCATTATAGAAAGAAACCTGGACTGGGATACAGTGTTGGAGGAGGAGTGGTGGAAAGACCGAAGAAAGTGGAGAGGAACCATATTTGCCCCTACCCGGCTACAGCTGGATAAAGGGAAATGATGATGATGATGATATTGGTTTTTGCAGTTTCCCTATAAGCTCTTATTTGAGGATGCAGCAGCCTCCAGAATGATGATCCAACAGACAGCAATAATCCAAATGAGGTAGTGATAAATTCCTCTCTAATTCCTCATCTTTGTTTCCTGTCTAAAAATGATGATGATGATGATGATGATGATGATGATGATGATGATGATGATGATGATGATGATGATGATGATGATGATGATGATGATGATTGTTGCTCTCAGGGGCCAAATGTCAAAGTAGTCAGCCCCTGTATCTTATCTAAGATTCTGTTTTTGATCTTTATTGGTGTAGGGGTTTGTCTGTATAGTGTTGAACAGATCAATTCCATGTTAAGTAAACTTTCAATTGTAACCCTGAGTGTGTATTTTGCTAGGATTTTTTACACTCACTTCTGAAACATTACAGGGAAGAGATCTTGTTTGAAGTCCCAGGACACTCAACCCAATTCCTACATATTGTTCATCTAAATGTATATCCCTAACAAGAGATATTTTACTGTTTCATTACTCATAAAACATTCTTGATGCAGAATGAGCAATACTTAGCTGAGGAATAAGTTAATAATACCAGTATGAGAAGATTCTTTGAGATTATAACCCTCCTAAAATAAAAGTATTATCATACATTTGGTCAACTCATGCTAATCTTGGTCTTCTCAGTGAACTACACCTAGACTTGATTCATTCAAGTACCAGTAGATAAATCTGAATTTAACAAATCTAAAACAAATGAAGAATGTGATATAAAAGGCAAACAAGTTAGGAATTAGATAAAGTTATAATATATATGGTACCATATGATACCATATAATAAAGAACTAAAATTAGAAATGTACCAATAGGTCTTACTTAATTTCTAGGAGCATATGTGTGTTGAATCTCTTCCAAAATAAAACTGTCTATATGTTATCCATCACCTAACATTTTAAAAATGCTACTCCATAAATATGGCTCAAACCTTCATTTTAAGGGTTTTCAAGACCGTACTGATTATTGCCATAATTTTGAAAATCCACTCACTTACCAGAAGCAAGTGAGGATTTGTGGCAACATAAGTTTTAGTGGAAATAACAAGACCTCAACACAAATCTAAGTTTTTGTTTCAGTTTTCAGCAAAAGTAATGCAAAATCTTGCATGGATGACCAACTAAGGTGACATGCATAAGTTGTTAATACTGAGTGAGAAATGTATGTTTAATGAGGTTTGATCATATATACCTGTTTTTAATGTTTTCCTTTTTAATATAAAAATATACAGTTATTTAAAGAAATATTTAAAAGGAGCTAATTTCTATATACCTTAGACAATATTTACAATAACATCACAAAATAATCTAACAACTACCAATATGCTGCATTATTTTTTATCACTGTGCTAAGTTCTTAAATGGAATGTTCAGCTATTAGATCATGTATCTGAAATGCTTTCAATATGTGAAATAGTCATTTAGGACAAAATGGATCTCTGTTTTCATCATACTCAGAAAATATGTACCAGATATGCAGTCAACTTATTTATAATGATTTGATTTTGTTTTCACCAGGTAGACCTGCGTTATTCTACAGGTCTAAACCAAGTTAAGAGCAAATGTTTGTTCTTCAGACTTTGTATTACAATGTGCTGATTTACAAGCTAAATCTAAGAACAGAAGCAGAACAAGATTTTTTTAGAAATATAAATGTAAAGAGATACATGGGGTTTGTTGATGATAGTACAGTATAAACCTGTTCATAAATTTCCTCTCTAATTTAAATGCTGGGTGTCTGTTTGAAATATTAGCATAAGCCATTTTGCATCAACAAAAAATCAACACCATAACCAGGCAACCAGTCTGCGCCATACAAATGGATGAACGACACCATTTTGGTGGACGGAAAGGCATGTTTTTGGAAGATGTTGGTATCGGATCTGTTAGACCTATAAAAAGAAGCTGTAAACAAAGCAATGGACAATAATTTTAACAGAAAAACATAAATTAAAATTCTGAACACTGTAGAAGGAATAGAAAATTATTTATTAAACATAAAATCAGGCACCTTGGACCAATAGGAAAGGTAAGGGTGTATTCTGCCCGAAGGCAGGTCCGAACCTCCATAGAGGTGTGCCTGAGCTGGAGTTTACGTACGGTAGGGTGGCCAGTTCCTTTCCGCTCCTCCATTCCCTTACCCCCCACCAACAGTGCGTGGCAACCCATCCAAATTTTGACCACACCCAATGTTGCTTAACTTCGGAGATCTCACGGGATCCGGTGTTTCAGCATGGCTACGGCCGTTACCTTACCTTACCTAGTTATTTCTTCTTCAGCGGGAAATAAAATGCAGAAATGCACAAGAGTCCTTCATGAATAAAAGAAAGAAAACTGGTAACATTCAATAGTGTTAGTCTTGCAGTACGGAAACTAATTTTATAAAACATTTGTTTGTAGTGTTGCTTTTTATGACTTGACAGTAAGGAAATCAGAGAGAAAGAAACTTGAATCTTCTGAAGCATTGTCTTGGAGAAGGTTCCTACAGATCTTATGAGCAGACAGAGACACAAATAAGCATATCTTTAACAGGATTAGAGAGAAAGAGAGAGACAGACCATTCCAAGAACTCTCATAGAAGAGAGATATAAATGGACTGGGCAACTTTATGGACTATTTCCATTCATAGTAAATTTTGTTGAACGGCAAACGTTGGGAAAGAACCTAAGTAGGTGCCCAAGACTGCATTATATTCAGAAGATAATCCGTGACAAAAGACTGAATACCAATTCCGATTTGAAGAGATACTTGTGGGACAGGGACAGAGAGGAGGCTCCTGTCAATCAATCTTCTGGCTGAGGAATAAAGGAGATTTGAGATAGCTAAAATACAGTTATCCATAATTCATTTTCCATCTTGTCCTGTCATTCTGACTTGCACATCAGATATTGATTGCCTTTCTCAAACATGGTCTAGATGGCAGTACTTTTTTTTTCCAAATTTTTAAAAAGAATGTTAATGACAGAAATTACAGATAAGTCCAATGTACTACATATGACTGTTACTACACATTGAGCACATTTTGTAAGTTTGAAACATCAGTTTGACTAAATATATACAGCTTTTTTAAAAAATGGACAAGCAAAGTTTCCTTCCATTTATTCAATACATTAAATTGACAATTCTGTTAACTAAACATTATTACAGTATTATTAATCTTATTGCTTATAGAATAGGGATGAGATATTTTGTCTTAAAAATTAGCCAAATATGCATCTAAAGTGTTGTGTCAAATGGGAAGCTTTCCGTTGCAGACATTTTAAGAAAAGAAACAATTTTGGGCTGACATAAGTGATTTTTTTTTTTCTAGGGGCTTTACGTCGCACCGACACAGATAGGTCTTATGGCGACGATGGGATAGGAAAGGCCTAGGAGTTGGAAGGAAACGGCCGTGGCCTTAATTAAGGTACAGCCCCAGCATTTGCCTGGTGTGAAAATGGGAAACCACGGAAAACCATCTTCAGGGCTGCCGATAGTGGGATTCGAACCTACTATCTCCCGGATGCAAGCTCACAGCCGCGCGCCTCTACGCACACGGCCAACTCGCCCGGTTAAGTGATATTTAATGCAGTAAATAAAATTATCTGTGGAATGTAGCGCACTGGGTGGGTAGGATAAAATGTAGCGCACTGGGTGGGTAGGATAATGAGACAACATAGCAGCTGCTTGGATGGACAATTTTGAGTAACCTCTTGAACTGAAAATGCTTCCAATTTGACACAGGCTCATGCAGCCTAATGTCTATCTGCATATGTTATATGTATGAATGTATGTATGTATGTATGTATGTATGTATGTATGTATGTATGTATGTATGTATGTATGTATGTATGCTTGTTTTTTGAAATCATCAACTCAAAGGCTGGTTAGATCCTTAAGAATTTTATCATCAGCTATCATAGGTACCCTAGGCATCATTGAAGAGGTATCCTAGGGAAATGAGGAGTGAGGTAGTTTCCCATTGCTTTTCTCACTGTTTCAGAAGATATTAGTCTGCCAAACCCATGTAAATGCATATACCAACTGGTCCTATGTGTAACACCTTCACACCATCCATCTCATGGTCTGGCTGTAAAAGGAATGGCATTACTAGTTTTGCTCATACCTCTGCAATATTTTTCAAAAAGCCAGGGATGAGATTGAGATTAATGAATATACCAAAATTATTTTGTTAAAAACAATAGGTATGTATTTTTACATTCCTTAGAAATATGAATATTTGTTATTAATATTTTCCATATTAATATATCTTTGTTATGTAATATTGGGTATCATTGAGGTAAACCAGAAAGTTTCTTTTCTTTCTGTAACATCCTCTTCAGTATTCGCTCTAATTTGCTTAGTAAATATTAAATGGGCCAACTCAAAAGCTGGGGAAGATCTTGCTTGGTTGGACAATTTTGAGTAACCTCTTGAAGTGAAAATGCTTCCAGTTTGACACAGACTCATGCAGCCTAATGTCTATCTGCATATATTGTATGTATGTATGTATGTATGTATGTATGTATGTATGTATGTATGTATGTATGTATGCATGTATGTATGTATGTATGTATGTATGTATGTATGTATGTATGTATGTATGTATGAAATAGCCGCATGAAATTATTATTAATGATGGCATGTAACAAAAAATCTCTGTTAACATATTTGGTGTTTACCCAAAAAAATTACAATGCCTGCCCATGGTAACTGAAGTCATGCAATATTATTACCTACCGTACTATTACATATTATTTAGTAGATAGGAAGGATCTTTTATCTGGACAAAGACATGAAAGACATTGAAAAAGTGTAGTATAGAAACTAGATTTGCAAATATCTCATCCCTCGTTCATATAATCAAAGAGAAGTTCTACCAAGAAATGACAAATAGTTTAAGAATTTTTGTGGCCCTTCGAGTTATCTAATGACACAACTATAGTATTAGCTGTTTTGAAATTGAGATCCAGCAGTAATGTAACATTACCCACCTCAATATCTTTTCAAAAGGACATCACAGAGCAATAATGTTGTTACCATTTATCTTCAACAAACTAGACATGTTATTTGATTGTTAATCAGGAGGCAATGAGCACTGCCCAATGATAGTAAGTTTGCAAGACCTAAGGATTCTTATACTTTTTACGGGCTGCATGACCCTTTTCATTCTTTTGTTGATACTTTTCTTATTTGATATCTGATAAGTGTTAATAAGGGATGATCATCTACCGGTACTTGAACTTTCTCTTAAAAACAATAATAATCACCAGGGCTTGGATGTTTAAGGCCTAAAAATCATCCAAATATGCAATTAAATATGCCCATAAAAATGAAAAGAAAAAAGACTCAAAAATAACTAAATAGTCCCAAAATTTGACTCTTTATAGCCCTTTTCAAATTAAAAATCACATCTGTAAAATTTGATTCTTGCCTCATTCTTATTTATTATTGTTATTTTATTATCAGGTTTATGAATAAACATATTTAAATACAGTCTAAATACAGTCTGTTTTCATTGACTTGACTAACAAACAGATAATTATCTGTGACTGCCTAAGGTAGGCCTACTTTTAAAGTACTGTAAGATGTACATACATCAAGGTACAGTTTCTGTGAATACATTCATTCTGGTGAGCTGTGGGTACCATATAATCTTCCAGATGCTAAGCATGAGTGTTATTCACTAAGCTACAAAATACAGTTTCTCTGTAGATATCAAATACATCTTTACCTGATATCATCTCTTTATACTCCTAAATCTCTTCTTAGAAATACATTACATTGATAAACATGTCATGAATAAAGGAATTTTTTGGGCAAGTACGTATAAAATAATATTAAATCAAAACACTGAAGTGACAGGCGTTTTCTCTTTTTCTACTTAATACTGTAAATGCTCTGCTAGAGCTGCCACCAAACTACCCAAATATAAAATATGATGCTTTTATTAAAAATGCTCAAAATATGACCTAATGTCAAAATGAGACTGAAATATATATTATATGACAAATAAAAACCATTTATTTGAGACAGGAATCACTGGCTTTGCATTAAAAACAAGTTTGACCTGCAAATAAAAGCAGGGAACAAAATATTACTTTTCATAAACATCCGAGCTCTAATCATTTCCTGATCAACACAAAGGAATGGAACCTTCTGAAGAACACCAGTGTACTGCTACTAGGTGCTCTGTCAATGAGTGTTCAAGACAATGGATAACTTTGCTGCATATTATTATATGTCATTTCTATTCATTTGTTTTGTTTAGGGTAGCTTTTTCTTGTAGAAAGTTCATACAATAAATAAATGTATAATTAAGGAAAAGAACATAACACATTGAAGTACTGTACCATTAAGATATGAAAGCCAATGCCTTGATTTCTTAAGAAAATGGGAGAGGAAATGTAGATAAACTAAGTATATTTATAATGTTCCAGAATCGTAAGTAACTGGTGCATGATGAAATTTTAATGTGAAATTGTTTAGACTGATTAATTAATTCAAGTATTATCTTCTTCTTCTTCTTCTTCTTCTTCTTCTTCTTCTTCTTCTTCTTCTTCTTCTTCTTCTTCTTCTTCTTCTTTTGTGACCACATAGGATCACTTTAGTCAGTCCGTCGTTCAGGTCTCTTTGAAGGGATTGTTCGGGCTTTGCGGTCCTCCCAGTACTTCTTCAGATGCTCCGATCTTCGTGCCCTTTCCTCAGTTGAAAATGTGCGTGTTGTTGGTTTGTTTTGTGTAAGGGTAAAGCGGAGGTTTGTATTCTTGAGTTTTGTATTCAATTTTATCTTATTTTTGGTGTCTTCTGTTGTAAGGCCTATTTCCTTCAGATCCTCTCTTACTTCTCTGATCCATTTACATCCTGTTGTGGTATTTTTTGAGACGAGATTGTGTTGTACTAGTGGTTTCAGAAGTCTCGAGTCCTGCATCCTCATGATATGTCCAAAGAATCCCAGTCTCCTCTTACGCATAGTATCTGTAATGGGTTCTAGCTCTTTGTACACGACTTTGTTAGGTATTAACCGCCACTGTCCATCTTTCTGATATTTTTTGTTGATACAGGTTCTTCCAATCCTCCTTTCAATTTTCTGAAGTCTGTCAGTCTTTGATTGTTTATTCAGGTAAAAGAGTGTTTCTGCTGCATATGTAGCTTCCGGTTTTATAACTGTGTTGTAGTGTTTTATTTTTGTATTTATTGATAGACATTTCTTTTTGTAGATATCCCATGTTAATTTTTGTGCTTTAGCTAATCTATTTGTTCTTACTTGGATTGAGATTTTTTCATTTAAGTTATGTGTTATTACTTCTCCAAGATATTTAAACTGAGTTACTATTTTGATTTTATTACCATTTATGGTGACTTCTTTTAGCTGTGTTGGTTTTTGGGGCATAATTTCTGTTTTTTCAAATGATATTTTGAGGCCAATTTTATTTGCAATGTTTTGAAGTTCTGATATCTGGGTTTTTGCTTCTTTTATGTCCACTGCTAGTAATGCTAAATCGTCAGCAAAACCCAGGCAATTTGTTTTGATTTTTCGGCCAATCTTTATTTTGGGGGGACATTTTCTAAACCATTCCCTCATTACCATTTCTAGAGCACAGTTAAATAATAGTGGTGAGAGCCCATCTCCCTGCCGTAGTCCAGTTTTAATTTCAAATGTCTCTGATGTTTCACCCCTAAACTTCACTTTTGACTTGGTATTGGTGAGAGTCAATTTTATCATGTTTATTAATTTGGGGTGTAGTCCAAGGTGTCTTAAAATTTTAAACAGAGTATTATCATAATAACAATATTATTAGTAAAGAGAATAGTATTCTTCTTCCCCTTGTTTGCCACATTTCCCACACCGGTGGGATCGCAGGTATGGCAAACTGTGTCTCACTTATAAACTTGTCCTTGTTTTATGTCTGGATGCCCTTCCTAACCCCAGCCTTATGTGGCAGGATATATTTACAATGATGTGTTTCAGAATAATAAAGCAGACACGGTTAAAATCCCTGACCTGGTTGGGAATCGACTGTGGGACTCTCTAAACTGAAGGCCTGGATGCTGACCATTCAGCCAAAGAGTTGGACTAATAATCAAAATCTCTATCTTATTTAATTTTAGTACTTAACATTCTATTGCTAGGTTTTGGACTGAGTTTGCACTGCGAGGAAGTGTAAGTAATATTATGTTATGAATTCAAAACAATCTGGATGGAAGGTGTGTCAGATGACAATAATGTGTTCCTTGCTGAAGTCCAGACTAAAGCTGTCATAGTGATACATCTGTACCTTTGCTGACATTAAGCAACTTCAAAAATATAAAGAAAATGCCTCAAAAGTAAGGCAGATAATGACTGAATTGTCTTTTAGCAGACCTTTCTTTCCATGTACAGTATATCAATCTTCTTTTCTAGTGTAGATCTTTGGAAAAATAAAAGTATCATTGTGAAGACCGGTGAAGCTTAATCATTTTCTGTTGTGCTTAATTTGGATCATTACTGCAAGTACCATAATTTCAAAACAGGAAATACAATGCAAAAGTTACACGAACTTCATCTGTAACAAACAAATAGTTTTGATGTGTTATTTAAAGGAGTATTTTGTAACAACATTCTCACATAATGTATTTGCAAATCATAATATGTGAGGAATTTCAGGAAAAGAAAATTAAACCAGATATTTCAATAAAATTCTGCCCTTCTGATACAGATATGCTAACAAGCATTTACTGGACTTTTGATAAAACAAGTAGTCCAGTAAGAAAAGTTTATAGTACTTTATAAATTCATACAATTTATAAAGCACTTAAACTCTACTACTGTATTTCAGTCAAGTTCATATTTGTTTGCTCTGCTGGGAAAAATGCTATTCTAACTGTATATTTCCTTTCCTGTAAAGGCTCACATACATATGTTCATTGGGAAGATTACATTGCTGGTGTTGTATATCGATCTTCTGATTTGTTGAGTGCTGTCCTCACTGCATCGTTAGCCGAGTGTACTCCACGTCTCTTCTCTCTTTCTTTCTGGAGCATGGCAAGCCCTTGACGAGCTGCAATATTGTATCGTTGGCTCAAAGAGGCATCTGTCACACGGAGGCGAGGTATGTGGCCTGTGTAGCCTGCTATTGGTGGGAAGTCAGGAGAGATGTGGCTGTCTGTAAGGGAGAATAGAATCATGTTATCAACAAAAATATTATATTGTACACTTCAGGAAGGGCTTAAGAGAATATCTTCTCTTAAAGTGGTTGTGATTGAAGATGAAGGACCTGAATAAGTGACCAAACTTGGGACTTGAGCTAAAATGCCCCACTTGCTGGGTGGGTGCCTTAACTGATTTTGCTCTGAAAACCATAAAAGTAGTTAGTGGGACGTAAAGCCTAATTAACTGATTGACTGATTCTGCTTGGACAGTTAACACACTAAAGGCACATAATAAGCAGTCAAGTCATGTATAGAATGACAGAAATGTGAATAGCAACACATAATGGGACAAACACACTAACAGGTCAGTGTGGAAAGAGAAAGCAACAGAAAGAGGAAACAAAGACAAATATGGAAATAAAAAGGGACAAGGACAATCTCCACATTTTCGTACTCTGCTGTCTCCAAATAGGTGACCTGAGGGGCTCTTAACTTGGGAGCGTGGATTGCCGACTACGGCGCCCTCAGATGAGTCCTGGCATTGCTTCCACTTACTTGTGCCAGGCTCCTCAATTTCATCTATCCTATCTGACCTCACTTAGTCACTTTTCCTACCCTGATGGTATTAGGTTTCTGTGGCTTAGGGAGTCTTTCATTTTCCTGCCCTTCACAGCCCTTGTTTTTTTTGGCTGATAACTTAATTTTTCAAAGTCTTGGACCTCTTCTATTTTTTCTCTCTGATTAGTGTTAATAGAGGATGGTTGCCTAGTTGTACTTCCTCTTACAACGATAATCACTACCACCACCACTACTATTCAAATAGGTGGAATTTCTCCTCAGTCAATTTCAGTTCTTCATTCATTTATTCTCAGAACTCCTTTCTACTTTGCATCATCATCATCATCAGGAGGATAGGCTTCAACACTTGACAGATTCTAACAGATCTCCAGTCTGCAGTACATGAGTGAGTGAGTGAGTGAGTGAGTGAGTGAGTGAGTGAGTTTGTTTGTTTTAACAGAAATGTAAATTAATTAAAAAATACAACAAATCATTAAAAATATAGTAGCAGTACATCAAAATTGCAACAATTAATGTACTGACACTGACGGGAAAGACAGAAGAACTGGTTGACTTCATGATAGAAAAAGCTATAACCATACTTGGACTGTGTGAGATCAAGAAGAGGGATACGGGAGAGATTCCTCTGAAAGAAGGATACAGGCTGTATTTTACAGCAGAGGACCTGAAGCAAAAAATGGAGTGGCCATCATACTTAAAAAAGAAATCCAAGAATATGTGGAGCCTACAAAATGCGTCAGCAATAGGATGATGGTGATGAGACTCCGGTTTGAAAATGGCATGAAAGATCTTTTCTAGTTGTATGCCCCACAAATGGGTTGCATAGATGAACATCTAGAGGACTTTTTAGAGGAAGTAGAGAGACAGATAGAAGATAAGGAAGTGCTATTGATGGGAGATCTAAATACACAAGTTGGAATGGAAAGACAAGGAAAGGAAGATGTTGTAGGGCCCTTTGGATATGGAAATGTAAATCCAGAAGGCAAGTTGTTGGTGGATTTTTGCATGAAGAACCAAATGATTGTTGGAAAAACCTGCTTTAGGAAAAAAAAACAGTCAGAAGATTACAAGGTATGGTTGGGGAGACAGACGAACAAAGACCATGATTGCTTATATAATCATCAAGAAAGAACACTGGAAGAATCTCTTAGGTGTTACAGCCATGCCTGAAGAAGCCTTTGGTGGAGATCATAGAGTTGTGATAGGAAAACTAAAAGTGGGAAAGATTGAAAAACCCCCATTAAGAAGAGAGAAAAGAATTAAAGTATACAAGTTGAAGGAGAAAAGCATACAAGAAGAATTTCAAAGGGAAATAATACCTTTGTACCCAGGACGGAGACGGGGAATGTTGAAGATGACTGTAAAAGATTTAAGGAAGCACTGGTTGGATGTGCAGAAAAGGTATGTGGTAGAACATCAGTAAATGTGAAAGACAAAGAGACACACTGGTGGAATGATTAGGGTAAAGAGTAAAGTGAAGGAAAAGAAAATGGCATGGAAAACATTGAAAACGTCTAAGACTGAAGAAAGTAGAAGAAAATATGTGGAGGCAAAGATTTTGGCCAAGAAAGTAGTGGAGGAAGAAAAGAGGAAGTGCTGGGCCTTATTCACACAGAAATTGAGTGATGATATGTAGGGCAGCAAGAAATTATTGTATGGTACCTTAAGAAACAAAAAGAGAGATCACGTAAACACCAGATTTGTGAAGGATGAAGACGGCATAATATTAACAAAGCCAAAAGAAATAAGAAATAGATGGAGAGAGTATTTTCAGAAGTTGCTGAACATGAGAAATAATGACAGTCATTCAACGGACCACCAGGGAAGGCAATTAGTTGATGAAGAAATGGATAAATAAATTACAATGAATGAAATTGAAATGGCAATAAGAATGATGAAGAATGGAAAAACTGCTGAAATAGATGAAATTTTGGTGGAGATGATAAAGGCAGCTGGAGTTGTAGGCCTGCAGTGGACATATTGAGTTCTCAGGATTGTCTGGGAGAATAAGGAGGTCCCTGAGGATTGGCAAAAAGGAATAACCATCCCAATTTTCAAGAAAGGTGATAAGAAAGTATTGAAGAACTACAGGGGAATTACTCTGATATCCCATGTTGCTAAGATAATGGAGAGGATACTGTAAAGTAGGATAAGGTTGAGGGTGAATATCAGAAACAGGAAAATCATTGTGGTTTCAGAAGTGGAAGGTCAACAATAGAGCCTATTTTCATTATGAGACAACTAATGGAAAAGCAATGGGAGTATGGGAATGATATGGTGATGACATTCATTGACATTGAAAAGGAATATGACAATGTCCCCAGGAATAAAGTTTGGGACAGTCTGGTGCAAAAAGGAACTGGACAGGGATTAATAAAAATGATCATGGCAATGTACAAGGAATGTTGTAGTTGCATGCAAACACAAGTTGGTTCAAAATCACTAGTGGGCTGAGACAGGGATTCTATCACCAATCCTGTTTACAATAGTAATGGATGACATAATGAAAACAGCAAAAGCAACATGTGGAGGAAGAGAAATGAACATGTTGTTATTTGTAGATGATATTGTGATTTGGGGAGAAGACAACATGAAGGTTCAAGAACAGTTGGATCTGGTGAAAGGGAAGATTGAAGAATGTGGATTGAAAATAAGTATAGAAAAAAAGTAAAAAAGTAAAAGGAAGAGAAAGGTATGATTAGACTTGCAGACAAGCTCCTGGAAGTAGTGGAGATGTTCAAATACCCGGGGAGTGAATTAATGGAGAATTCTCGATTGGATGCTGAAATTAGTAAGAGGATTCAAACTGGAAGCTGTTTCTATCATAGTGTAAGAAACATATTATGGGACAAAGATGTGCCAATGGAAGCAAAGGAAACTATGTACAAGATGTATTATGTACCCATAACAACTTACAGAGCAGAAACTTGGACAATGACAAAGAAGGATGAGAGTCAAATGCAGGCAGCCAAAATGTTCTTGAGGTGTATGATGCAGAAGAGTAGAAGAGACAAAATAATGAATGAGAAATCTGGGAAGAAATTGGAGTGGGAAAAATGAATGATAGAACAGAGAAGAGCTGATTAAGATGGTTTGGGCACATAAAGCAAATGAGTGATGAAAGAATGCCAAAAAGGTGATGGAAATGCAAATGCAAGGACGACCACGATTGAGATGGAAGGACACAATCCAAGGCAGTATTAGATAAAGAAACCTGGACTGGGACACATTGTTGGAGGAGGAGTGGTGGAAAGACCAAAGAAAGTGGAGAGGAATCATATTTGCCCCTACCTGGCTACAGCTGGATAATGGGAAATGATGATGATGATCATGGCAATATGAATGAACATGATCATAATTATAAAACTAACAATAGTAATAATAAAAGAAGGAAACACAGGGAAAACCTATAACTAGAAACTCAACTTCTCATTTTTATGAAGATATGCTCATTCACACATCACTCATCGTACAAGTGAGCTGGAGTATTCAGCAAGTGATTTCGGCAATTCATCTTAAATCTCCTACAAGGACGGAAATCTCTAATGTTAGTAAGGAAGGCATTCCACAACCTAGCGGCAGTGACTACAAAGGAGCGGTGGTAAGCGATGGAGTGACTGAGAGATGTGTTTAAAGAGGAGCCAGATCGTGTATCATGGTTATGACGTAAGGAGAGGTAATTAAAGTTTTATGATAGGTAATCCATTACACCTGAGTTTATTACACCATGCAGAAGGGATAACATGTGGAGACTGCAATGCTTATGAACACGAAGCCATGACAACTCCCTATAATAAAGTGAAATGTGAGAATCATATCGAAGCTTAACAGCTGGTACAGGTGTTTAAACTCCGTTCGAGCATTTTATTACTGTCTTGAGATATGTCCATAAGTACAGAGTCACAGTAGTCTAGAAAAGGTAAGATAAGGTATTTTACCATTTGTATTTTAAAAACAGAAAGAGAAGTAGATTCCAGTGGGCTGGTATATGTAACAGAAAGGAACAACAAGTAATGAATCAAATCATGTAAAGAAAGTTTGGAATACGAATAGGATACATTCAATGGCAGATCAGTATGGGGAGAAGGAGCAATGGAAAGAGGAGTTGAGGACAAACATGAGAACACGGAGGCAGAGATTGTCCTTTTCCTTTTGTATCTTCATGTTTGTTGTTATCTGTCATCTCTTATCAATCAAAGAAAAGTTAATCAGCAAGTATTTCTGTATGAAATAATAAATGGTATAATAGATGATATCAATTTACTTGCTAGAGTGTCTGACTCGTTGGCTGAATGGTCAGCATACCGTCCTTCGGTTCATAGGGTCCCGGGTTCGATTCCCGACTGGGTCAGGGATTTTAACCTTCATTGGTTGATTCCACTGACTCGGGGGCTTGGTGACTGTGCTGTTCCCAACATCCCTGCAACTCACACACCACACACAACACTATCGTCTACCACAATAACACGCAGTTACCTACACATGACAGATTATATAGATGTTGATTCCCATAAGGAATCTGAAATACTTGTCCAGAATGAGTAAATTTATAATACCAATATAAATGGTCTGTTATTGGACATTATAAATTTTCCAGCTAGGAAGGTGTGCTAGGTACCAACTGATGAGCCCACCCTAGCACACGAGGGCGAAACGCTGGCAACCAAGAATGAGTTAGCTGGAAAATTTATAATGTCCAATAACGGACCATTTATATTGGTATTACACATGACAGATGCCGTCCACCCTCATCGGAGGGTCTGCCTTACAAGGGCTGCACTCGGTTAGAAATAGCCACACACATATAAAAACTTGCTAGGGTGTCCGGCTCCATGGCTAAATGGTTAGTGTACTGGCCTTTGGTCACAGGGGTCCCGGGTTTGATTCCCGACAGGGTCGGGAATTTTAACCATAATTGGCTAATTCCCATGGTGCAGGGACTGAGTGTGTATGCTGTCTTCATCAACATTTCATCATCATGACACGCAGGTCGCCTACGGGAGTCAAATCAAAAGACCTGCATCAGGCCTCTTCGGAGGCCACATGGCATTATTATTATTACTTGCTAGGGTGAACTTCAGTGTAAAGTTAACTAATTTGAAGATACGGCAACCACTCTACTGTGGACGTTCCATGTCAGTTAGTCAAAGAAATTCACCATTGGTTAGAATACGAGTATGTAAACAGTTTAAACAAATAGCCTTGAATGTTAATACTATTGATTTTGCAGTGCCAATTTGCAAATTTCTGCTTCACATTGGTTTACATTATGTGATTTATGAAGTTTCTTTATGGTTAGTAATAAGCTGTCGTTATTAAATATTCCCAATATATTCCCGATACTGTGCATCACTTCATTGTAAATTTTGTCTTATGAATAGAGTATTTCATATTACCATAGCTCTTTTTTCAATAATAATATTAGTTAATGCACTTACTATAATTTAAAAGCAAATTATGGTTATACACGAAGATGCTTTGTTTGTCAGCGAGACAGACTCACTGACTCATTTTGTTTATTTAGTTTTGTTCTGTTCTCTTTTATTGAATTTCTTCAACCTTTTAAATGTTCTATGTATGTACTGCCGTTTGTAATTGGAGGCAACCTCTGTAAAAGGCAATGTTTAAATAAATTTATTATTATTATTATTATTATTATTATTATTATTATTATTATTATTATTATTATTATTATTATTATTATTATTATTATTATTATTATTATTATTATTATTATTATTATTATTATTATTATTATTAATAGCTTTTACTTTGAAAGTGAAATATTTTGTAGGAATTGAAATACAACGTAAATGAATATATGTTTCTATCTTTTGTCTTTACATTCCTAAAACTTAATTATTGTCCTCACATTTGATTCTAAAGAAAGTAATGCAAAATCATTGATGATTTCAATAATATCCATGGATGGCGCATTCGATGCTGAAGAGGCTGAGATCTGAAACTGTCTAGTGTCATAACGTCATAATATTCCATTGACCTCCTGAATCCAGGAGGTCAATTGGACTGTATTGCGATTGACCTGTCTAAGGCATTTGATAGGATACATCATAGGAGACTACTGGCAAAAATGAGTGCAATTGGACCTGACAAAAGAGTGACTGAATGGGTGGCTCTGTTTCTAGAAAATAGAACTCAGAGAATTAGAGTAGGTGAAGCTTTATCTGTCCCTGTAATAATTAAGAAGGGAATTCCGCAAGGCAGTATTATTGGACCTTTATGTTTTCTTATATATATCAATGATATGTGTAAAGAAGTGGAATCAGAGATAAGGCATTTTGCAGATGATGTTATTCTGTACAGAGTAATAAATAAGTTAAAAGATTGTGAGCAACTGCAAAATGACCTCGTTAATGTTGTGAGATGGACAGTAGACAATGGTATGATGATAAACGGGGATAAAAGCCAGGTTGTGAGTTTCACAAATAGGAAAAGTCCTTTCAGTTTAAATTACTGCGTTGATGGGGTGAAAGTTCCTTTTGGGGATCATTGTAAGTATCTAGGTGTTAATATCAGTAAAGATCTTCATTGGGGTAATCACATAAATAGGATTGTAAATAAAGGGTACAGATCTCTGCACATGGTTATGAGGGTGTTTAGGGGTTGTAGTAAGGATGTAAAGGAGAGGGCATAAAAGTCTCTGGTAAGACCCCAACTAGAGTATGGTTCCAGTGTATGGGACCCTCACCAGGATTACTTTATTCAGGAACTGGAAAAAATCCAAAGAAAAGTAGCTCGATTTGTTCTGGGCGATTTTCGACAAAAGAGTAGCGTTACAAAAATGTTGCAAAGTTTGGGCTGGGAAGACGTGGGAGAAAGGAGACGAGCTGTTCGACTAAGTGGTATGTTCGGAGCTGTCAGTGGAGAGATGGCGTGGGAGGACATCAGTAGACGAATAAGTTTGGGTGGTATCTTTAAAAGTAGGAAAGATCACAATATGACGATAAAGTTGGAATTCAAGAGGACAAACTGGGGCAAATATTCGTTTATAGGAAGGGGAGTTAGGCTGCTATTTGCTTTACGTCGCACCTACACAGATATGTCTTACGACGACGATGGGATAGGAAAGGCCTAGGAATTGGAAGGAAGCTGTCGTGGCCTTAAGTAAGGTACAGCCCCGACATTTGCCTGGTGTGAAAATGGGAAACCACGGAAAACCATCTTCAGGGGAGTTAGGGATTGGAATAACTTACCAAGGGAGATGTTCAATAAATTTCCAATTTCTTTGCAATCATTTAAGAAGGGGCTAGGAAAACAACATGTAGGAAAACATGCTACCTGGGCGACTGCCCTAAATGCAGATCAGTAGTGACTGAGATTTTTTAGTTTTTTTTTACAATTGTCTTTATGTTGCACCGACAGGAAAGGCATAAGAGTAGGAAGGAAATGGCCGTGGCCTTAATTAACGTACAACCTCAGCATTTGCCTGGTGTGACAATGGGAAAGAACAGAAAACCATCTTCAGGGCTGCCGACAGTGGGGTTCGGACCCACTATCTCCCGCATGCAAGCTCACAGCTATGCGCCCACAAGCGCATGGCCAACTCGCCCGGTAGATGGTTTACTAATGCAGAGTTTGCTGATACGCATTTGGCGCTGCTCATCAAAATGGAGCAGAGGCACGGAGGATAAACAATGAAAGATTTCCTCATTGTGTCATTGAAAATCCACAACCTGTTCCAGTCATTTGACCGGGTGTCAGGAATGGAATGAATGAAGACCCCATCTAGCGGCGAGGATGGGAATTGTGCCGGCTGCCGAGGCCTGTCGCACTCCTCTGGGGCAATGATTAATGAAATGAAATGAGATTGGAGAGTGTTGCTGGAATGAAAGATGACAGGGAAAACCGGAGTGCCCGGAGAAAAACCTGTCCCGCCTCCGCTTTGTCCAGCACAAATCTCACATGGAGTGACCGGGATTTGAACCACGGAACCCAGCGATGAGAAGCCGGCGTGCTGCCGCCTGAGCCACGGAGGCTTCTGTGTCATTCCGTGCAGCAATAAATTTCAATTGGTGGATTGAAGAATTCGAGAGAGCGGGAATGTCTGTGTAAACAAACACGACACTGGATGGTGCCGATCCGTAAGAACAGTAACTTTTAAAGAAAATGTACTTAAAATGATTAATGGAGATCAAAGTACGACCGAGCGAGTTGGGCGTGTGGTTAGGGTCGCGCAGCTGTGAGATTGCGTTCGTAAGATAGTTGGTTCGAACCTCACTGTGGCAACCCTGATGGTGGTTTACAATAGTTTCCCATTTTCCCACCAGGCAAATGCTGGAGCTGTTCCTTAATTAAGGCCACGGCTGCTTCCTTCCCCTCCTAGTCCTTTCCTATCCCGTTGTCGCCATAACGCCCATCTCTGTCAGTGTGACGTAAAGCAATTTGTTAAAAAAATTAAAAGTACGAGTTCGAGGGTTATCGGTAATGCTTTGAAGGTAACGTACGTAAAATTCACATGCTGTCTTATATACAAACTGTCTGGAATAGCAACGTGTTTTATTTATTTTTTCGTCAGGCTTCACACTCTGTTGTGCAGGATGTTCTGGGCGAGGAAAGTCTGTACCCCTATCTCATGCAAAAATTGCAACATTTCCCTCTTCGCCGAAAGTCACGTCAGTTCGCATTAGAACATATTTAGTGTAAATATTTGGGCAGGTATTATCGGTGACTGGTGGGCCACACCCTACTCCTTCCCTGTTTAGAAGGAGGTACGCTACCTAGCTTTTCTACAAAGTGTATTGTCAGTTTATTTAGAAGAGGTTCCGCTTGCGACACGTCGAGCAAGGTGATACCAGCATGACGAAGCCCCACCAGTTGCCTGGCCCCTCGTTCGCGAGTTTTAACACCCCTAGACATTTTCGTGTGGGGGTACGCCAAAACAACTGTGCACGCAACCCCTGTGGATTCAGTCGAGGAACTTGTTGCTGGAATAATTTTATCTTTCGATGAAGTTAAAGGCCAAATGCAGTTAAGAAAAATTGTAGATTCAATGACGCAGTGTTGCCATTCTTACATTCGTGCTCGTGAAAACATTTCGAGCAATATTAGTTCTTGTAAAATGTTTCTTATTTGTTAATGAAGTCCGCCTCTGTGGTGTAGTGGTTAGCGTGAGGCCCGGGTTCGATTCCCGGCTCTGCCACGAAATTTGAAAAGTGGTACGAGGGCTGGAACGGGGTCCAATCAGCCTCGGGAGGTCAACTGAGTAGAGGTGGGTTCGATTCCCACCTGAGCCATCCTGAAAGTGGTTTTCCGTGGTTTCCTACTTCTCCTCCAGGCGAATGCCGGGATGGTACCTAACTTAAGGCCACGGCCGCTTCCTTCGCTCTTCCTTGCCTATCCCTTCCAATCTTCCCATCCCTCCACACGGCCCCCTGTTCAGCATAGCAGGTGAGGCCGCCTGGGCGAGGTATTGGTCATACTCCCCAGTTGTATCCCCGACCAAGAGTCTGAAGCTCCAGGACACTGCCCTTGAGGTGGTAGAGGTGGGATCTCTCGCTGAATCCGAGGGAAAAACCGAACCTGGAGGGTAAACAGATGATGATGTTGATGATTTGTTAATGAAACTATTTTTATTTTGTTTTTTATTGTTACTGTAAACGCGAGTTTATTGTTTACCGGTTACCGGTACTGTATAAGAATGTTGAAATCTGTGTGGTTTAGTAAAAGTTAACTGAAAATAATTTTCAATTATTAGGGTTGGAAATTTTAGTTCCAAAAATAAATAATTTTTATGAATGAAGTCTTGTTGAAAATAAAATGTATGTTTGTTGAAACCTAGTCAACATTCAACCAAATTCCCTCTCCAAAAGGAAAAATAAATAAATAAATAAATAAATAAATAAATAAATAAATAAATAAATAAATAAATAAATAAATAAATAAATAAATAAATAAATAAATAAATAAATAAATTACACTTAAAAAGAATAAATGCACTTAGCACTAAATTAACCCCACAACGCTTTGTGTTGTTCTTGTGAAACAAGGATACCGTTAAAAAAAAAATGTCGGTCTCGGGAGCAAACTCTGCATAAATGAACCTTGGCGATGTCGACACGGACTAAGCTTGCATTGCAATGTGAGCCCAAATCCACTGCATGCATGCCACATTCCCATATGTGACCGATCGCCTAGCAGTTACCGATGCCGAGAAATCTACATCAAATACAAACACAGAATGGGTTTCAGCTGGTGTCACCGTATGTCGCGATCCTGTCAGTTCGGAGGTCTGTATTCAAATCCCTCCCCTAGCGAAGTTCTTTTCTTCGATTGGTGGTCTCAAGTCTGTCTTAACTCTCGTGCAGATATAGCAACACCGCATCGCAAAGCTCTGAATTCGCCCGCGAAGCGATCTAACTGACCAACTTCAGCAGCTGATAAAATGACAAGGGCGTGAAATGATTTTTTCAAATTATTTTTCAGCATGACCAACCCTCTAACGCTTATATACTCGGTTCACGTAATTTATCACAACCCTGTATATTTAACACACTTTTTCAATGATTTCATTTCACAGACTCTTTCAGCAAGGCCTGTGTTCTAAAGTTTCGATTTTATTTAACACTTTCTCTAGTGACATATTCTGTACAGGCAGTTCTATGCCGACACAACCATCAGTTATGTCTACATCCACCTCCTCGTCCTCCTCCTCCTCCTCCTCATCATCATCATCATCACTGCCGACAGATTCATCTAAGGCAATTGAAGAAAAGGAAACATGCGGGAACTTAAGCGAGTTTTTCATGCGTAAATACAGGTGTTATTTCAGTTTTACGCACATACTGTATACAGTAAACTTTCCCCTGGAAATGGTCATTTCAAAGAGGTCAGACCAAGAAATTGCCTGGTCTAGAGAAGTACACAATTCCTATCCTCGCCGCTAGATGGGGGTTTCATTCAGTACTATATGCGCACTTTTTCTTGAGCCCGATTTTTACGGGGTGAGGAGCAAGGAGGGAGTGCTGCTAGTTCCGGTTATACTGCCAACTGGATGGAAATGAAATCTGAATTAAATCGATAATATGATCGATCGATATGAATTTTCTAAACATTTATTATCTTACGTCAACAACTGTGTCACACATACATTATTTAACATTATATAACATTTCTCAATGCGAATCTTGTTACTAGCATGAATTATATAGTTTGGCTTTGCTGTGTAAACAACAACAGTACTAGTTTGCAAAGTGTACGCCAGATGTCGTACAGCGATGAATAAGCGATTCATAGTTTGTGTTTCAAAGGTTGCCGATATGGATGTCGAAGATAACCGATGTTTACCGATTCAGCACTAGAGAGCTTCGGGCTCAAGAAAAAGTGCGCGTATAGTACATTCCTGACCCGGTCGATTGAATGGAAACAGGTTCTGGATTTCTTTTTGATCGGAAAAAGAGGTGGACTCTAAATAGAGGTGCGAACTACGTTGCTTTTATTATGGGGTTTTAAATTGATTCTTAGAGAAATCGGTCAGTGGTAGGTGTAGTTTTTAATATATGTGGTATTAACTGTGAATGTACAGTATCTTAACAAAGAATTCTTAAGAGAATTAGATTTAGTGAGCTGCAAAGTGAGGTATAAAAAAAAAAATACAATTTGTCTGCGTTTAGGTCTGTCGCCTGAGTGGCAGATTCCCTATCAGTTCCTACTATTTTTTAAAAATAATTTCAAGGAACTTGGAAATGTATCCTACATCCCCCTTGGTAAATTATTTCTCTCCTATGAACGAATACTTGCCGTAATCACTCCCTTTGAATTCCAACTTTATCTTCATCTTTCCTACTTTTAAAAAATCCACTCAAGCTCATTCGTCTACTATTATCATTCTACGCCACCCGTCTACTAATAGCCCGGGACATACTACGTAGTTCAGCAGCTCGTCTCCTTATTCCCAAATCTTCCCAGCCCAAAGATTGTAACATTTTCGTAACGCTACTCTTTTGTCTGAAAGCCGGCCCCGCGGTGTAGGGGTAGCGTGTCTGCCTCTTACCCGGAGGCCCCGGGTTCGATTACCGGCAAGGTCAGGGATTTTTACCTGCATCTGAGGGCTGGTTCGAGGTTCACTCAGCCTACGTGATTACAATTGAGGAGATATCTGATGGTAAGATGGCGGCCCCGGTCTAGAAAGCCAAGAATAACGGCCGAGAGGATCCGTCGTGCTGACTACATGACACCTCGTAATCTATAGGCCTTCGGGCTGAGCAGCGGTCGCTTGGTAGGCCATGGTTGCGCCATGGGGTTTGGTTTGTTACTCTTTTGTCTGAAATCACCCAGATCAAATCTTGCTCCTTTTGTTAGGATCTTATCCAATTCTCAAATCAAGTAATCCTGTCGAGGATGCCATACACTAGAACCATACTCTAATTAGGGCTTTACCAGTGACTTATGCGCCTTCTGCTTTACATCCTTACTACAACCCATAAATACCCTCATAATCATATGAAGAGGTCTGCGATCCTATTTACAACCACGTTAATGGATTACCCCAATGAAGATCTTTCCTTATATTAACACCTAAGTAGGCCTACTTACAATGATCCCTCTGAGGTACTTGCACCCCATCAACACAGAAATTAAAACTAAGCGGGCTTTCCCTATTGATGAAACTTACAACCTGACTTTTAATTCCCTTTACCATCATACCATTGTCTGCCGTCCATCTTACAGTATTCTCGAGGTCTTTCTTGCATTTTCTCACAATTCTGTAACTTATTTACTACTCTATACAGTAAATCATCTGCAAAACATCTACGATTCCCATTCTTTACTCCTATCAACATAAAAGTAGTCAGTAGTCTCCCATGGGCTACTCTATCAAAAGCCTTGGACAGGTCAATACAAATAGAATCCTGAATTTAAAATATCTTGCTGGAATCCTGCAAGTTGAGCTTCAAAGTAATAACTTTTCCTAAACCCGAAGTGCTGTCTCTCAAACCCGTTGGTAATTTCACAAATGTGACGAAGTTGGTACCGATAAATGGAATTCGCTGATGAGAGAAATGTGCCAACATTTCAGATTTTAGAGTATGGAAACCTTAAGTTATAGCTCTTCCTGAATCTATACTATGGCACAGGAGAGTTGGAGTCTGACGTTTAGTGCCACTGGAGAGAAAACGTTGACTAACGCTGCTCGAAAATGGTCTGTTACTATGGCAACGAAAACAGCGATGCCATTTTTAAGGAAGCAATCGCCACGAGGGTTGGCTTGCTCTCAGTGGCTTTTGTGATATTATTTGGAGTATTACTGTGTTAGCTGTGTTATTGTATTTACGTGTTTTGTTTTCTGAATATTATTTTCGTTGTTAGTTTAATTTTTGTAAGCCAATCGGTGGCTAGTTGTACAGTTCTATTCTTTATTTGTGTACTGGTTGTAATGGTTCATGGTGTAGGTTACCCAGTCAGTGGCCCTGATAGTCGGGATACCAGCTGCTATAGAATGGAAGTGGGGATCTTGGACATATTCTGAATCATGGCCCACCTTATGCCGTCCACCAGTGGTCCCAAACCCGTTAGTTGAGAGATCCTCACTTGGACTACGTTTAAGTAAGGGTAGCATCCTGCTTCACAGAATTTTCATCGAGCACGCTCAGACGTTTTATTAACTTGCGAAAATCTTAACAATAAATGTTCCACCTTTACAATACCATAATCATCTTTATTAATATTATATTAAACTATATTGGTGATGCATGTTTTGTCCCTCTTATAGGACATCTTCAGTCACACATGAAACCATTGAAAATATGGTAAGGACACAATGAACTCAGTGGATAAAAGGTCTATGAATCTTGTGTCGTGGCATATTGGCGTCTTGTCAATCTTTTTACCTACAGAGTGTAACGTTCCAGACGTTACAGTGTAATTATGTTAATTTTATTATGTGTAATTAATTCAGGAATTTAACGTCATGATATTTATTTGGTATGTAATTGTATTATAATTCATGTTTAATCATTTGCTCACTATCATTTCATTACTTTGTAACTACGACTTATAAACGAGGGCTGAATATCCTAATATTCACTTAGATTCTTGCGACAGTTGGTTGAAATTAACTTGCAGTAGATTTCAGTTATCTTGCCACATCACCGAGGAGGAAGGAAGGACAAATTTAGACACCAAGTTCTGGGAAAAGCGAGCACGTGTTCACGCGTCCTAACGTAAGCTACCGTATTTCGACCAGAATTATTCGAACTGATCAACGCCTATATTTTCAAAGGAGCGTCATGTTGCCATGGATACTGAGTGAAAGGACGAATAGAAGAACAGTTGATATTATGGATATGGCCCGTCAACTCTAATTTCTGGAGTGGGGAGAGAAGTGTCATCTGATTGGACCACGTGGTAGCGGCCTGTAATTAGCGCGAGAGAAGGTTATAAAAGGACGTGTTGGAGCTCCTGGAGGGTCTCTCTACAACGTCTTATTCGCTTCTGCGAGTCTCTCTACATTATTCTACGATCTTCTACGAGGCTTCTACTTGATTTTCTACTTGATTCTGCGTCTCGATACTTAGAAATTCTGAATGAGGGGTGTATAGCCACTCTCATGAGGAAGTACGTACAGCACGGCTATAAGACCGGTTTGAACCAGTCTAAGTCAATAGATAGTTTTAATCTAGATAGAAATGAAACTTCAGAGAACATTATCAGTAAAGTTGGAAGGATTCTTAATTGAGTATCCTCTCCATATAACCCAAGGTGGTTCTTCTAACTGTGACATAGGGCTTATCTCCAATCTATGGGATAAAGCATAATAGGGAGTGTTAGTTTTGAAGTCATCTTCCAATTAGTGGTGGGTGCAATTTGTAAGGCAGGAATGGTACTGAGCTGCAGATGAAGAGATATCAAAGACGACCGGTGATGTTCCAGCTACAAGGAGGGAAGCTTTCCAAGGACCAGCAGAACAAGACGACATGGTGAGCAAGCGAGTTAAAGATATTGCAAGTTTTCGCGAAGTAGAGTCATTCAATTTTTTGTTAAATTCATTTTCTATGTTAAATTCAGTTCTCGTTAAACCGTCGTCATTCATCTTAAATATAATAAATAGTATTTTTCTAGTTCATTGTAATCAATCTGCCTTAATTAGCCTTTTGATTTCTAATTCTCCTGCTTAATGATTAGTGTACTATCACCTCACCCCTGTGATAAGAGTCTGTCCAAGCTTGATTATAAATTTTATCTTTAAGTCCTCAACTTAAAGATTGGCGCCCTTTGCTTGCTTGGTTGCATTTCTCATTTGATGATTGTTCTCCGAGAGGGGAAGTCACATAAATGCCGCTCCAACGTGTGGCGAGAAAATCATTAAGTACGGAGCAGTTAATGACAGTAACGATATCAGAATTCGTATTATGGGCAAAATTTGGATATCCACGTTTTATTAAGAGTGTTTGATTGTGGGAAGGATCATGGCTGATCAGACGAAAGAGGAGAGGATGTTGCGTAGTGGACGGGCGATAAAAGGCAATAATGTATTGAGTTCAGAGGAAGAGTTGTGTAGTCTTGTAGAGGAAATTGAAGATAAAAGTGTAAGTAGTATGGAGAGTGAAGGCAAACAGAAAGAAGTCAGTATGGAGTCAGATGATAGTAGGATGGGGGGCGAAGCGGAAGTAAACACTAACAATGAAAGTAATAATAATGATCAGTTAATGGGAATGATGCAGTTAATGTTAAGTAAGATAGAGGACAGTAAATCGGAAATAAAAAATGAATTGGAACAAATTAAAGCAGATGTAGAACAAACTAAATCTGAGCTTAAAGGTGAATTAGAACAAACTAAATCTGAGCTTAAAAGTGAATTAGAACAAACTAACACTAAAATTGAGAATATTAAATATGAACTTAAAGAACAGTTAGAGCAAACTAAAGCTGAATTAAGTAGGGAGATGAGGGAAAATAAGGAGGAAGCGAATCGGAGAATGGACGAACACAGTAGGCAGTTACGCGATCTGGTGGTAAAAAATGAACATTTTAATAAGCGATTAGAGGACCAGGAAAGTGAATATGTACGGCAAGGGAAAAAGGTAGAAGAAAAGTTTGCGGAACAGAGAAGTGAATTCCTGGAATTAATGAGGAAGGAAAACAACTCTACTAGGGAGGAAGTAATGAGGCAGGTCACTAGTATTGATAAGAGAGTTGAGACTCAAAGAGGGGAAATACGGATATTTAAAGACCACGTCCAACAAGAGATTGACACGGTAAAGCTTAGAATAGAAGATGAGACCCGGGCAAGTGAAGAAAGGTTTGCGATAGCTGAAGAGAATAAGATTGAAATTAGGACATTGAAAGAGAAGCAGGTTAATTTGGAGAGAGAAATTGATAGGAGAGACAGAGATGTAGAATGCCGGATGGAGAAAGCAGAAAATAAGTTAAAACAGGTGGCAAAGGATAAACAGGTTTTCACGGGAAGGCAATGTCTAGGAAATAGCTACATTAGGGAAATTGAACTACCTAAATTTAATGGGAAACAAACGAACCCGCTAGATTTCCTTAAGATGATAGAAAAACGGTTTGAAAAGCGTCTAGAGGAAGGGTCTATGGACTGGGAAGACGTTATGGAAAATATTGACAATGCTTTTGTAGGAGAAACACGGTCTTGGTTCATGGTATATAGGCAGACGATGACGAACCTGAAAGAATTCAGAAATAAATTTAGAGAGAAATTCTGGAATGAAGCGATACAAGCTAGGGAGAGAGAAAGGGTGGTATTTGGGAGGTACAAACAGCATGAGGGAGTTACTATGACCGAGTACTTCCTGGCACATGTCATGATTTGTCAGAACTTCGATGGTATAACCGAGGGGTCTGATGTAGTAAGACTACTTTTGAGACATTTTCCGGACAGGGTGAGAGAAGCGGCCTGTATGCAAAAAGTTGGAACTATTCAGGAGATGGAGAACCTACTGGGCAGTTTTGATGCTTTAGGTAACCTTAGGAGTAGAACGGAGAATATTCAGAACTTTAGTCATCACAACGGAATGAGACATAACGGTAGTACACAGAATCACGAAGCTCGCAATCAGTTCAGACCTCAGCAGAACAGCAGGAGCGGAGCAGCTGAATATAGGACAGGAAATTCCCAACGGAGGCCAGAGCAATGTACTAATGAGTCCAACGTCAATACACAAAGGGAACCTTTAAACTAACGAGAGGCTGTAATGTTAGGTCAGAATTCCAGCCTAGTACGGAGGTAGCGAAGTGTCTTGCCATGAAAGTGTTACCATATGACCTCGATGTTAGGGACGATTTGTTGTATGAACCCGAGCAGAATAATGGAGATTCAAGTAATAAAGTAGTCAATCCCGTTGTTAAATTGAAAGTCTGGGGGGCGTGGGTTAAAGTTTTGATTGATTCTGGTAGCCAAATATCATGTATTAGTTCTCAGTGGTATGAGTCATTAGTGAAACAGGGTATTCAGTTGGAGGAAATGCCTGTTAAGTCTACTTTCATCATTACGGCTGTTGGAAAGAGGTCTAAGCAAATTTGTAAACAAGTAGCTGTCCCGATCAGTATTAATAATTTTATTAGCGTTCAGATATGTTTGGTAATTCCGCATTTGATATTTGATCTTATCTTGGGATCTGACTGGTTAACGTTAAAATTGGCTCAGTTAAATTACAATGAACTAGTGCTAAATTTGAGGTGGAATAATGAGGATATTAAGGTCAAGTTTGAGGAGGAAATTCAGAGGAAAACGGAAGTTAGTACAGTGTGGAGAATGAAAGAGGTTTCTAAAGTAAATGAAGAGGCTAGTGAGGGCCTGAAGTTGTGTCAGTTGTGGATTCATGAGGATAAAATATGTGGCTTGAAAGAAGCCGTAAGTAGAAATGAGTTGAATGAAGTCCAGAAGGACAAGTTATTTGAAGTGTTATGTGAACACGTGGAGATTTTCTCCGAGAAACCTGGTGTTACCCATCTGTATGAACATTCTTTTTCTGTGCTGGATAAGACTCCATTCAGCGGACCGCGATATCCGATACCACACAAATATGCAAAAGCCGTAGAGGATCAAATTCAAGCTATGTTAGCAGACGATGTGATTGAATTATCAAACAGTCAATATGTTAATCCCTTAATTGTTGTGCCTAAGTCTGATGGATCAATACGTTTGTGTATTGATGGCAGGGAGATGAACCGACGTATTGGTGCTGATCAGTTGAGATCACAAACCATTGAAGAGTTGATACAGAATTTTCAGGGTAAGAGTTGGTTTTCTACGTTAGATCTTAGGAGTAGTTTTTGGCAGATACCTTTAAGATCAGAAGACAGGCCTCTTACTGCTTTCAGCTATAAGCATAGTTTGTACCAATTTAGGCGTGTTCCTTTTGGGACCCGTACGAGTTCGGCAGCTCTTATTCGCGCACTTAGTATTGCCTTGGGAGATGATACTGGAGATTATACTACTATTTATATCGATGATTTGGTTATAGGATCTAGTACCTTTGAAGAGCACTTGGACCACTTGGAGAGGGTTTTTTCTAAATTAGAGTATGCTGGTTTTACTCTGAAACTTGACAAATGTGTTTTCAGTAGACGAGAGGTGACTTTTTTGGGGCACCGTGTATCGGCAATGGGAGTGACGCCTGAGAGCACAAGAATTGAGAAAATATTGAATACTACGACACCTAGAAATATTAAGGAGCTCAGATCGTATATTGGTGTATGTAATTTTTTCAGACGATTTGTAGTGAGATTTGGTAACTTACTAGAGCCATTTAGAGAACTATTGAAAGCTGGCAGTAAGTGGGAATGGACACAAGATCATGATAGAGCTTTCCTAAAATTAAAAGAAGGATTCAGGCAGGCGGTTGTTTTGAGATACCCCAGGCCCGATAGGAAGTATGTGTTGCTGACGGACGCATCTCACTGTGGTATCGCTGGTGCACTATGTCAAGAAGATGATGATGGTAATTTAGGGATTGTGTCTTTAGCTTCCAGAGGTTTAAGTGCTGCTGAAAAGCGTTATACTATAACGGAACTTGAATTCCTAGCTATCGTATACTCCCTGAGTAAATTTAGGATGTATGTTTTAGGTACCGAATTTGAAATTAGGACGGATCATCATGCTCTTTCTTTTGTATCCAAGTGTAAATTATCATCTAACAGAGTTAGTAGATGGATACTCGCCCTACAAGAGTATGATTTTAAGGTAACTCACATTAAGGGAAAGAATAATGTCCTTGCTGATTTATTGTCACGTGATCCGAAGTTGAGCGAAGAAGGTAGCCTTCTAGAGCCACGTGAGGGCATTATTATATGTACATGTCTGTCTAAGGAAAATGAAACTGCTCTAAATAGACTACGTAACCTATTGGTTGAACAGTCGGTAGACGAAGAATGTCGGGAACCTTTGTCTGTACTTCAGGGAGGAGAGCAGCTCACTGTGTCGCATGGTAGGCACACGTACAAACTGGTTAACGGGTTTCTAGCCAGGAAATGTGGCGAGGATCTCTGGGGGATTTGTGTACCCAAAGCGCTACGTGTGGAATTGATTTGGTTTATCCACAAGGAATTAGGACATTATGGAGCTAATAAAGTTCTGTATGAGATCCGACAGAATTTTATATGGGACAAGATGGGAAGAGATATAAGAAAAATTCTTTCCACTTGCGATCTGTGTCAGCGTAGCAAAGTTCCTAACCGCTATTTAGAAGGACCTCGTCAGGCAGTAATCTCAGAAAGACCTGGTGACTTGGTGTGTACTGATTTATTTGGACCTGTGGTTAAGGGACAGTTCGGCTTCCAATATATTTTAGTCATTATTGATGCCTTCTCGAAATTGGTCAGATTATACGGTATGAGAAAAGCCACTGGAAAATCTTGTAGTCGTATAATCAAAGAGAAGTATATCCCTGAATTAGGTACTCCTCTTAGAATATTATCAGACAGTGGACCGCAATTTATTTCGAGAAAATGGAAGTCCATAATTAGAGAGCTAGGTATTACACAGGTTCATTCATCTATTAGATACCCTCAGGGTAATATGTGTGAGCGCGTTATGAAAGAGTTATCTCGCATGTTTAGATGCTTAGTGTTCGATAAGCATACAGCCTGGGTGGCTCATTTATCCCGCATAGAGACATGGATCAATGCAGTTCAACATGAAAGCACGAGATTGACGCCGTCACAAGTTCATTTTGGTTGTAAGCCTCAGAATGAATTAGTGAGAGTGTTAGGTTTGCCTGAGGAACCCCCTCGTAATGCTGAATTTTACGTCCGACTGGCACGGGAGAACCTGATTAAATCTGGAGATAAACGTAAAAGGCAACAGAAACGTAAGGTACTTGATAACTTTGAGGTAGGTGATATGGTTTTGGTGAGAGTTCCCATGTTGTCAAATAGTGAGGATAAGGTGACAAAGAAATTTTTTCTTTTATATCAAGGCCCGTATAAAGTACATAGAAAACTAGGACCCTGTGCTTACAAGTTAGCGGATGGCGAGAGCGTAATGAATGGTTCGTACAACATTAGTAGTTTAAGGAGATACCTGTCGTGTGAGGTGGCTGAACCGGATTGTGAGATATAGGTCAGTAACTCGGGGAAGTTGCTACTTGTTATGTCAGACTACGAGCGGTATGTGTTTACGTCTAAATTGTGGTGGTATTTCCTAGTTGTGTTTGTAAACAAGGGAGATGTTTTGTGTGTAGCGGTATATTTACGCTCGTTCATTAACGATAGATCATCTGTTTTCCGTATGTGAGGCCATGAAATTTTATATATATTTGTTTTCTGAGATGTTACATAAGGCTAATTAAAGCTGACGACGGCAAATAATTAATTTTCCCGTATGTGCATTTCTAACTTGCAATAATTTTACCGTGAGCTTAAATCACGTGTGTATTTGTGTGAAGTGTCTTACATCATGCTTCAAGATAAGGCTGAAACATTCGAAAGAGTGATAAAAGTGTAAATTGTTTGTATCATATGTTTTCCATTTTTTAAATGTAAAAGATTGGAAGAGAACGTGTTACTGCTATCTAGCACAGAATGTCGGAAAGATGGGGAGTCAAAGGACAGATAGACACTCGGCAGAGTTTGCAATCTAAATTGTATATATATTATGTTATATTCTCTAGGGTAATCTTGTTTTTTTTTACAAAAGTGAAAAGTTGCTCATGATGGGCATAATTTAGCATCTAAACCTCAAGATGAACTGAAATAACAGACAGTCGCAATGGGAAGCAGTCTAAGCGAGATATGGAAAGAGTGAGATATAATTAATTGTATGAAAATACTGTCGCTCGTTATGGGCAGGTAATAGAGGTATTTCAAGTCAATGTGGGAGTAAGTGTGTGAGTTCTCAACTCATGTGATATTTGTTAAGAACTCATGGGGGCGTATGTAACGTTCCAGACGTTACAGTGTAATTATGTTAATTTTATTATGTGTAATTAATTCAGGAATTTAACGTCATGATATTTATTTGGTATGTAATTGTATTATAATTCATGTTTAATCATTTGCTCACTATCATTTCATTACTTTGTAACTACGACTTATAAACGAGGGCTGAATATCCTAATATTCACTTAGATTCTTGCGACAGTTGGTTGAAATTAACTTGCAGTAGATTTCAGTTATCTTGCCACATCACCGAGGAGGAAGGAAGGACAAATTTAGACACCAAGTTCTGGGAAAAGCGAGCACGTGTTCACGCGTCCTAACGTAAGCTACCGTATTTCGACCAGAATTATTCGAACTGATCAACGCCTATATTTTCAAAGGAGCGTCATGTTGCCATGGATACTGAGTGAAAGGACGAATAGAAGAACAGTTGATATTATGGATATGGCCCGTCAACTCTAATTTCTGGAGTGGGGAGAGAAGTGTCATCTGATTGGACCACGTGGTAGCGGCCTGTAATTAGCGCGAGAGAAGGTTATAAAAGGACGTGTTGGAGCTCCTGGAGGGTCTCTCTACAACGTCTTATTCGCTTCTGCGAGTCTCTCTACATTATTCTACGATCTTCTACGAGGCTTCTACTTGATTTTCTACTTGATTCTGCGTCTCGATACTTAGAAATTCTGAATGAGGGGTGTATAGCCACTCTCATGAGGAAGTACGTACAGCACGGCTATAAGACCGGTTTGAACCAGTCTAAGTCAATAGATAGTTTTAATCTAGATAGAAATGAAACTTCAGAGAACATTATCAGTAAAGTTGGAAGGATTCTTAATTGAGTATCCTCTCCATATAACCCAAGGTGGTTCTTCTAACTGTGACATAGGGCTTATCTCCAATCTATGGGATAAAGCATAATAGGGAGTGTTAGTTTTGAAGTCATCTTCCAATTAGTGGTGGGTGCAATTTGTAAGGCAGGAATGGTACTGAGCTGCAGATGAAGAGATATCAAAGACGACCGGTGATGTTCCAGCTACAAGGAGGGAAGCTTTCCAAGGACCAGCAGAACAAGACGACATGGTGAGCAAGCGAGTTAAAGATATTGCAAGTTTTCGCGAAGTAGAGTCATTCAATTTTTTGTTAAATTCATTTTCTATGTTAAATTCAGTTCTCGTTAAACCGTCGTCATTCATCTTAAATATAATAAATAGTATTTTTCTAGTTCATTGTAATCAATCTGCCTTAATTAGCCTTTTGATTTCTAATTCTCCTGCTTAATGATTAGTGTACTATCACCTCACCCCTGTGATAAGAGTCTGTCCAAGCTTGATTATAAATTTTATCTTTAAGTCCTCAACTTAAAGATTGGCGCCCTTTGCTTGCTTGGTTGCATTTCTCATTTGATGATTGTTCTCCGAGAGGGGAAGTCACAAGAGGAATTTAATTTCGTTCCTGATCCATAGAATGTTGGACGGCACGAGACGGGCGAGGAGGTGAGTGACCAGATGGGCACACAATTTACTTTTCACATTGCACTTATTCATTAGTTCATTTATATTCCTTCCTTTTTAGGCCCATATTATCAACAACGTTAGCCAAGATCAACTTGTGTCGTTCAACATAAGTCCACCTTTCTTCAACTCATTGCAAGAAGCTAATTTAATGTGGTATTAATCTTGCACTGTTTATGTACACATGTCGACATGTACAATATGTTCACAATGCTGGGATAACTACATGATTTATTTATTTTGCATAGCCAATCATGTTGTATTACGTTTGTGTAATTCAACGTATGCAAGGATATTTTAACCCGTGCAACAACTGGACTTTGTGATTCACATCGTATTCATGTTTATGTTATTTTATGACTCAAGATTGACAAGACGCCAATACGCCGCGTCATACTGATTTTATTGTGTCTTTACCATACTTTCAATGATTTTATGGGTGACTGAAGATAATCAATCAATCAATACTGATCTGCATTTAGGGCAGTCGCCCAGGTGGCAGATTCCCTATCTGTTGCTTTCCTAGCCTTTTCCTAAATGATTTCAAAGAAATTGGAAATTTATTGAACATCTCCCTTGGTAAATTATTCCAATCCCTAACTCCCCTTCTTATAAATGAATATTTGCCCCAGTTTGTCCTCTTGAATTCCAACTTTATCTTCATATTGTGATCTTTCCTACTTTTATAAACGCCATTCAAACTTATTCGTCTACTAATGTCATTCCACGCCATCTCACCGCTGACAGCTCGGAACATACCACTTAGTCGAGCAGCTCTTCTTCTTTCTCTCAATTCTTCCCAACCCAAACATTGCAACATTTTTGTAACAAATCAAGCTGCTTTTCTTTGGATTTTTTCCAGTTCTTGAATCAGGTAATCCTGGTGAGGGTCCCATACACTGGAACCATACTCTAGTTGGGGTCTTACCAGAGACTTATATGCACTCTCCTTTACATCCTTACTACAACCCCTAAACATCCTCATAACCACGTGCAGAGATCTGTACCCTTTATTTACAATCCCATTTATGTGATTGCCCCAATAAAGATCTTTCCTTATATTAACACCTAGATACTTACAATGATCCCCAAAAGGAACTTTCACCCCATCAACGCAGTAATTAAAACTGAGAGGACTTTTCCTATTTGTGAAACTCACAACCTGACTTTTAACCCCGTTTATCAACATACCATTGCCTGCTGTCCATCTCACAACATTTTCGAGGTCACGTTGCAGTTGCTCACAATCTTGTAACTTATTTATCACTCTATAGAGAATGACATCATCCGAAAAAAGCCTTACCTCCGATTCCACTCCTTTACTCATATCATTTATATATATAAGAAAACATAAAGGTCCGATACTGCCTTGAGGAATTCCCCTCTTAATTATTACAGGGTCAGGTCCCGTAAGATGGACGAAACATGTATCACCAATATACAGTAGTTTAATATAGTATTATTAATAAAGACGATGTCCGGATCCATGGCTGAATGGTTAGTGTGCTGGCCTTTGGTCACAGGGTTCGAATCCCGGTAGGGTCGGAAATTTTAACCATCATTGGTTAATTTCGCTGGCACGGGGGCTGGGTGTATGTGTCGTCATCATCATCATCATTATTTCATCCTCATCACGACGCGCAGGTCGCCTACGGGAGTCAAATCAAAAGATCTGCACCTGGCTAGCCGAATTTGTCCTCGGACACTTCCGGCACTAAAAGCCGTACATCATTTCATTTCAATAAAGACGGTTATGGTATTGTAAAGGTGGAAAATTATTTGTTGTTAAAAATTTTTCACATGTTAATACTTTTTAGGGGCTGCCTGGCCGAGGCGGTAAAGGCGTGCTCGGTTCGCCCGGAAGGACGTGGGTTCGAATCTCCGCCAGGAAGTCGTAAAATTTAAGAAACGAGACTTCCACTTCCGGAGGTGCATATGGCCCTGAGGTTCACTCAGCCTACACCAAAAATGAGTAGCAGGTTAATTCCTGGGGGCAAAGGCGGCCGGGCGTAGAGCTAACCACTTTACCCCATCACGTGCCGAGGTTAACAATGGTGGAAGCCTTTACCTTCCACTCCTCCAAGGGCCTTCATGGCCTGTACGGAGGTGGCTTTGCTTTTGCTTGCTTTGCTTAATATTTTTTGACAATATGGGCTCAAATATGAAATTTATCACGTGCAGAACGTTTTAAGCAAGCCTCGGACCTATGGGAATAACGGAGTCTCACTCCCATTTGACAGGCGAGAGACTCCTTGGAAACAACTTGGCGAACGAAATGGAATTCGATGGGGAACTATCAATATTAATGGGGCTTAATGGAAGAATGAAAGTAGAAATGGTTAAGTCAGCAAAGAGGATGCGTCTGAATGTGTTAGGAGTTAATGATATTCGGATAAGGGGAGATAACGAGGAACAGATAGGATATTATAAAGTGTACTTGACGGGTGTTAAAAAGGGAAGGGCAGAGTGTGTGTTAGGACTGTTCATCAGGAATACTATCGCACGCAACATGTTTCTGTTAGGCACATAAATGAGTGAATGATGTGGGTAGATTTGGCGGTTGGAGGAATTAGGACAAGAATTGTCTCAGTGTATTCACCATGTGAAGGTGCAGATGAGGATGAAGTTGACAAGTTTTATGAAACATTGAGTGATATTGTAGTCAGGGTCAACAGCAAGGATAGAACAGTCCTAATGGGTGATTTCAACGTGAGAGTTGGAAATCGAACTGAAGGATACGAAAGGGTGATTGATAAATGTGGGGAAGATATGGAAGCTAATAGGAATGGGAGGAATTTCCTGGACTTCTGTCCTAGTATGGGATTAACAGTTACAAATACATTATTCAAGCAGAAGGCTATTCACCGCTACACATGGGAAGATAGGGGCACCAATTCCATAACAGACTATATCATAACTGACTTTGAATTCAGGAAATCTGTCAGGAATATGAGGGTATTCTGGGTATTTTTTGATGATACATACCACTATCTGATATGTAGTGAACTAAGTATCTCTAGGCCTAGGTTACGAATGGGTTAAAATTTATTGAATTGCTTAAGCCTACATGTTTTATTAAATATTCTGCCTATATGAAAGGGTGATATGTCACAGATTGAGGTAACTATGACAACGCAGCGTTCTTCGCAGTTACTTCTTTCGCAGCTCAAATGTCAGACTGCAATTCTCGTGGGCCCAACTACAGATAGAAAGCTGAGATAATGACATGGCGCTACTGGATGCAGCTACATCATACATAGAGATATATATCATACATGTACAGATATATCTTTCATATACTGTACGTACCATATTTTCTATTTTTCTCGTGGTTTCTTAGTTGTATACTACTAATGAGCTACTATATATTACGAGCACTTTGGGGGTACCTGTGAGAGCTGCATGGTTGTCGTAGTGTTTGAGAGAGGTGCGCACTTGGTCACGAGACCTGATGGAGGGCATCTTGGGCGCGCTCCTTGACCTCGCAAGACGCTCTCTCTCTCGACGCGCCTCTTCTTGAGACATGCGACGGCTGAACTCTGTCACACTGTCATCGGCAGCACGACGAAACGACATGCCGTATCGGAAGACCATTCCTGGGATGTAGCCTGTAAGACCGCACGCAAAATATTCAGTGATAAAAATGAAACACTATAATTTGGGTGACTGCTTCAAGCATGATCAATAACACCGTTCCTTACAAAATACTCGCTCACTATCTAACATCAATAACCACTGCCGGCGTTGCCAGTAGTGGTGATTAGGAAGGGAGGGGGGGGGGGGGTGATGGCGGACAGTCTCCCCCCACTCTGTGGGAAAAACATTACATTTTTATTCCATTTTAGCCGGTTGAAACTAGGAATTATAGGAATTACTAAAACAAGCAATTTGTACAAGCCCTGTTGTCTTATAAGCTAATTATTTCCTTTATTTACTTTAATTATTAACAAAATTATTAGAAGAAATAGGCACACAATGTCGTTCGTCGCGGCTAAACCTTTTGTATAGCGCCACCGTAAATTATGGAAACATATGATAATTTAAGAGGAATAGGTGTATATTAGTCTCAAAATATTGCCTACACTTACAGGTTTGGCAGTGTGGGTTTAGAGATTGTTTTGGAAAGGAGACACGTGCTTCTTTTCAGTTTTCCTTAACATACAACAAAACACCACAAGACAATTAATAATATACACTTCATGATGCAATTTTTCCCAGAAACATTCACCGGGGAACATGTTCCGTTCTCAGATCCACCCAAGAAGCTTTAAATTAAAAACGCCCTGAAATAGCCTAGATTTATTTCGTGTCCAACAGGGATACCATATATTTTAAGTTAAACAATGGGGAAAATTCCTTATTTTTTTCCAAAAATTAGGGATCGGCACATTTTAGTACTCGAAATTCCTCATCTGCAACACAATTAATGGTTGGTAGTGTTTTGAAATACTATATGCTACTAGATTTTTTGAAAATTAAATCAGTAGCCTATGTACTCTTACCATGAAATGGTATTTTCAATATTAGACTACCCACTTATTAAATATTAATGAAAAATACAAATGTACATGTTCGAACCCCACTGTCGGCAACCCTGAAGATGGTTTTCCGTGGTTTCCCATTTTCACACCAGGCGAAAGCTGGGGCTGTACCTTAATTAAGGCCACGGTCGCTTTCTTCACACTCCTAGCCTTTTCCTATCCCATCGTTGCCATAAGACCTATCTGTGTCGGTCTGACGTAAAGTCAATTGTAAACATTAAAAAAAATATGCTAAGGGGAGAAGTGCACGTAAACTTCTTTATTTTCTAAATTCTCTGTAACTTGAACACTATTTGAATTAGAATATTGAAACTTTGCACACTGATTTAAAATACATTGTTCTTAGCTATAAACATTGATAAGCTAATTTAGATAAAAGGTTTTCGCAAAAAGTTTGAAATTTCCTGGATCTTGTAATTTTTAAAGCTATTTTTAAGACCTTTGTGATTTAATGCCTGCAGGCGTTTTTAATTTCATGCCTATTTCGATTTCAAAAATAAATGAACCTATCAGTTGGAAAAAGAAAACACATGTATATTAAGTTATGAAGTCCATAAAATTTCATATTTTGTAATTGTCTTGCAGGAAAATGTGTAAAAGTGTTTTTCCTGTCTGTCTATCAAGTTCTAGATTGATATCTTTAGTACTTCCGGAGAAAAAGATACGTTTGTCACGGAGAAAGGAAGTCCGGGGAATGGTAATTGAACACAAGACCTAACCTCACGATGTATATCTCTGAAATAAAAATTTCCGTGGTAATCGCGCCATGCCTGACCAACCAGAAATGACGCATCACAGCCTTCGTTAATACTCCTAAGTGTGATACCGCCGACTACCTTTCTAAACAGACGTAAAGAGTTCAGCGAAAATGAATAATAGCAATGCATGAAAAAAGGGGCGTGGCACCTGACAAGCCTCGTATTAGGATTTAAAATTTTTAAGTGCACTCACGTACTGAATTCAACTAAATCCTTTTGGAACTAGATTTCTAACATAATAAACTAGCAATTTCAACAAAAGCAAGTTTTTCATTATTTTGAAGGATTTCGTGCACGTCTCTCCCGCACCCCAGAAAAAGTATAAATTGGAAGCTATCAACGAAACTTCGATTCTTATTGTCAGCATTTATAGGATTAAACAATTACTATTCAAAATAAAATGAAAAAATATTTTAAAGAATTCTATCTGCTAAAAATGCCAAAGATACCCAGGAACATAAAATACTAGGATAACAATTCCACATTAATATGCAGAGGAAGTCTAACTAATTGCAGCGTACCTGGATTTGAAGTTCACCAGTAGCCACTATGTAAGAAATTTGGAAATAGTCTATTGGAAGCAATTCAGGGCCTCATTGCCTGCATACTTCGATAAAGTCAGAACAGAAACTCATAATGGGAATGTATTTTGTTTGTTAACGCGCAGCGTTAGAGTCACCCCAGTGATGCAGTCGATTATATTCCTATAGTAGCGGTTTTGATTCCAGTAGTATAATGGGAGAGTTCTGCCGCCTCCTCCCGCGGGAAATTTGAATTCAGGCGGGAAATTTGAATTTTGGCGGGAAATTTGAATTCTGGGGGGAAATTTGAATTTTGGCGGGAAATTTGAATTTTGGCGCGAGATTTGAATTTGTAAACAAAGCCACGTGCTTTTTGACAGCTGTCATCGACAACAACGCATCGCTAACCTCACTGCTGCCATCTTGACGGGCCTAAACCTCAGTAGTGCCAACTTAACATAACTAGCGTGAGGTAAACAAAGCCACGTGTTTTTTGACAGCAACGTGCGTTTTGACAGACAACAACGCATTGCTAACCTCAGTACTGCCATCTTGACGGGCCTAAACCTCAGTAGTGCCAACTTAACCTAACTAGCGCGAGGTAAACAAAGCCACGTGCTTTTTGACAGCCACGTGCTTTTTTGACAGCTGTCATCCGCCATCTTTAAACCACAGAGCACTGTGCTGCCCTCTTTATCGTAGTAGATGTAAAATTCGTCACCTGTCATCGGCAGTGCTGCCATCTTGGCGGGCCTAAACCTTAGTGCTAGCAACTTAACCTCACTAGCGTGAGATAAACAAATCCACGTGCAGCTGTCATCCGCCATCTTTAATCCATAGAGCACCGTGCTGCCCTCTTTGTGGTAGCGGATAATTTGAAAAATGCTTTTTGACAGCAACCATCTTTGAGCACCGTGCTGCCCTCTTTAGCTACTTACCTTTGAAATGTGGCGGCGGTAAATTCCACGTGCTTTACAAACCTATATGCTTTTCTGACAGCTGTCATCCGCCATCTTTAATCCAGAGAGAACAGTGCTGCCCTCTATGTGGTGGCGGCAAATTACACGTGCTTTTGTTTGGAAACAAATCAACATGCTTTGTTGACAGCTGTCATCCGCCATCTTTAATCACCGTGCTGCCCTCTTTAGCTACTTACCTTTGAAATGTGGTGGCGGTAAATTCCACGTGCTTTACAAACCTATATACTTTTCCGACAGCTGTCATCCGCCATCTTTAATCGAGATAGAACAGTGCTGCAATCTTTAGTTGAAATGTGGTGGCGGCAAATTCCACGTGCTCTTGTTTGGAAACAACCCCATGTGCTTTTTTTGACAGCTGTCATCTGCCATCTTTAATCAACAGAGTACCATGCTGCTATCATGCGGGCAATTTCGTCAGCTGTTATCCGCCATCTTTAATCCACAGAACACCGTGCTGCCCTCTTTATGGCTACTACCTTAAGCACGTAGTAGCGGGCAATTTGAAAAGTTCTGTTAGCTATCATCCGCCATCTTTAATCAAGAGAGCACCGTGCCGCCCTCTTTAGCATCTTTAATCCAGAGAGAACAGTGCTGCAATCTTTAGTTTGAAATGTGGTGACAGCAAATTCCACGTGCTCTTGTTTGGAAACAAAGCCATGTGCTCTTTTTTGACAGCTGTCATCCGCCATCTTTAATCAACAGAGCACCATGCTGCTATCATGCGGGCAATTTCGTCATCTTTAATCCACAGAACACCGTGCTGCCCTCTTTATGGCTACTACCTTAAACACGTAGTAGCGGGCAATTTGAAAAGTTCTGTTAGCTATCATCCGCCATCTTTAATCAAGAGAGCACCGTGCTGCCCTCTTTAGCTAGATACCTTTGAAATGTGGTGGTGAAAAATTTCACGCGCTCTTGTTTGGAAACAAACTCACGTGCTTTTTTGACAGCCATCATCCGCCATCTTTAAGCAACAGAGTACAGTGCTGCTCTCTTTGTTGTGGCGGTAAATTCCACGTGCTCTTGTTTGGAAGCAAAGACATGTGCTTTTTTTGACAGGTGTCATCTGCCATCTTTAACCAACAGAGCACTATGCTGCTATCATGCGGGCAATTTCGTTAGCTGTCATCCGCCATCTTTTAATGAACAGAGCACCGTGCTGCCACAGATTCTTAATCCCAGTTCTTTGACGTTAGGAAGGGCAACCGGTTGAAAACAATAGTGTATGATGTAAGAGGCTAGATACTGCTAGTTTTGTGTCAGGAAGGGCAACTCAAAAAATTCTTGCGATTTAAAATCTTAGTTTTGCGTCAGGAAGTGCATCCGGCTGTAAAACAATAGTTCGTGATACAGCGATTTAAAATCTAAGACGAGCATCTAGCTGTAAATCCCCGATTCTCGTGTTAGAAGTTGTAAAACAGATTCATAATCCGAGTTCTTTGACGTCAGGAAGGGCAACCGGTCGAAAACAATAGTGTATGATGTAAGAGGCTAGATACTGCTAGTTTTGCGTCAGGAAGGGTAACTCAACAAATTCTTGCGATTTAAAAATCTTAGTTTTGCGTCAGGAAGGGCATCCGGCTGTAAAACAATAGTTCGTGATACAGCGATTTAAAATCTAAGAAGTGCATCTAGCTGTAAAACCCCGATTCTCGTGTTAGAAGTTGTAAAACAGATTCTTAATCCGAGTTCTTTGACGTCAGGAAGGGCAACCGGTCGAAAACAATAGTGTATGATGTAAGAGGCTAGATACTGCTAGTTTTGCGTCACGAAGGGCAACTAGTCTTAAAACAAATTCTTGCGATTTAAAATCTTATTTTTGCGTCAGGAAGGGCATCCGGCTGTAAAACAATAGTTCGTGATACAGCGATTAAACATCTAAGAAGTGCATCTAGCTGTAAATCCCCGATTCTCGTGTTAGAAGTTGTAAAACTGATTCTTAATCCGAGTTCTTTGACGTCAGGAAGGGCAACCGGTCGGAAACAATAGTGTATGATGTAAGAGGCTAGACACTGCTAGTTTTGCGTCAGGAAGGGTAACTCAACAAATTCTTGCGATTTAAAAATCTTAGTTTTGCGTCAGGAAGGGCATCCGGCTGTAAAACATTAGTTCGTGATACAGCGATTTAAAATCTAAGAAGTGCATCTAGCTGTAAACCCCGATTCTCGTGTTAGAAGTTGTCAAACAGATTCTTAATCCGAGTTCTTTGACGTCAGGAAGGGCAACCGGTCGAAAACAATAGTGTATGATGTAAGAGGCTAGATACTGCTAGTTTTACGTCAGGAAGGGCAACTCAACAAATTCTTGCGATTTAAAATCTGTAAAATATATTTTTATTCCCAATAGAATCGAACCCGAGACTGCCGGGTGAGAGGCATGCACACTAAACCAAACTGTAGGCTATAGGTTACATTTTTTTTGTTCCACAGTCCTTGAAGTTGTATCGGCGCAGTCATTCTGAGCGAGGCGTGGAATGCATGTGTTAGCTGAAATTGTACACGTATCTTCCTGCTGTAGTAACCTTGAACGAAGACACGGTGTGCTGATAAGCTACTTGTAACTCACCGTGTAAGCTCCTAACATGATTGTACGGAGAGGTTAAAACACACAGTGCTTTTTTGCACACCCGCCTCTTAGATCATACACCATAGTTTTACGACCGGTTACCCTGACTAGGATTTTAAATCGCAGTATACGCGATAAATTTGTTATAGCGGGTTTTATACCTAGATATCCCGGTACCGGCACATAGCCTACTCCTACCGAAGAAGCCTGCACAAGGCTTATTGCCTCCATCCGGCAGATGAATCACCATCAACGTCTTGTACTCAAAATCATTTTCGAAGGAGTCTGCACATGGTTTAACGCCCCCTATCAACAGCCCTTACTTAATACTGGCTTTTTTGCACACCCCGCCTCTTAGATCATACACCATAGTTTTACGACCGGTTGCCCTTCCTGACTAGGATTTTAAATCGCATTATACGCGATAAATTTGTTATAGCGGGTTTTATAACTAGATGTCCCAGTGCCGGCACATAGCCTAATCCTACCGAAGAAGCCTGCACACAGCTTAACGCCTCCATCCGACAAATGAATCACCCTCAACACTCTTGTACTCAGAATCATTTTCGAAGGAGTCTGCACAAGGTTTAACGCCCCCTATCAACAGCCCTTACTTAATACTGGCTTTTTGCACACCCCCGCCTCTTAGATCATACACCATAGTTTTACGACCGGTTACCCTTCCTGACTAGGATTTTAAATCGCAGTATACGCGATAAATTTGTTATAGCGGGTTTTATAACTAGATATCCCGGTACCGGCACATAGCCTACTCCTACCGAAGAAGCCTGCACAAGGCTTATTACCTCCATCCGACAGATGAATCACCATCAACGTCTTGTACTCAAAATCATTTTCGAAGGAGTCTGCACAAGGTTTAACGCCCCCTATCAACAGCCCTTACTTAATACTGGCTTTTTTGCACACCCCGCCTCTTAGATCATACACCATAGTTTTACGACCGGTTGCCTTTCCTGACTAGGATTTTAAATCGCAGTATACGCGATAAATTTGTTATAGCGGGTTTTATAACTAGATATCCCAGTGCCGGCACATAGCCTACTCCTACCGAAGAAGCCTGCACAAGGCTTATTGTCTCCATCCGACAGATGAATCACCATCAACGTCTTGTACTCAAAATCATTTTCGAAGGAGTCTGCACAAGGTTTAACGCCCCATATCAACAGCCCTTACTTACTACTGGCTTTTTGCACACCCCCGCCTCTTAGATCATACACCATAGTTTTACGACCGGTTACCCTTCGTGACTAGGATTTTAAATTGCAGTATACGCGATAAATTTGTTATAGCGGGTTTTATAACTAGATATCCCGGTACCGGCACATAGCCTACTCCTACCGAAGAAGCCTGCACAAGGCTTATTACCTCCATCCGACAGATGAATCACCATCAACGTCTTGTACTCAAAATCATTTTCGAAGGATTCTGCACAAGGTTTAACGTCCCCCTATCAACAGCCCTTACTTAATGCTGGCTTTTTTGCACACCCCGCCTCTTAGATCATACACTATAGTTTTACGACCGGTTACCCTTCCTGACTAGGATTTTAAATCGATAACTAGATGTCCTGGTACCGGTACATAGCCTACTCCTACCGAAGAAGCCTGCACACAGCTTAACGGCTCCATCCGACAAATGAATCACACTCAACACTCTTCAATCATTCTCGCTACTTCGGAAGATAGCGGGTTCGAACTGGAAGCCGTAAAAAATAGCAAATGCTAGGCGAGGGGCCTGCGCGATCGTCATAACATGATCTAGCTAAATGTAGTTTTAGCTCAATACCTTTAAGTGCCTACAGGTAAGGAATACCGCGGATGTAGCTTAGTACCCTCCCGTTTAAGTCCAGAAGTCGAGGATCGCGCGCTAACTTTCCAAGGCTCGATCCGCTGCAGGACTCTTAAATTCTGACACCTCGGCATCAACAGGAGGTTCGATTCCGGCTTAAATACGTCAGCCTGCGGGACTTCAGGAGAGCTCTTGTTGCATAAACACTTCGTTCCGACTGTACTGCAGTTGTCAGCGATTTTCACATCCGCTTGGTAACAAGCAGCATATTTACTCGCTGCAGTCTGCGTGAAGCGCTCACAGTTCTCTGTATGCGTTTATTACGTACACACATCTCCCGTCTAAGTACTGTCTGCTGTGAATATTATTCTTCAGCCTTTATCTTAAGGTAAGGTAGAACTGTTAGATACTTTTTGCAAAGCAACTTCTACGCTAGGTAATAGACATCTACATTCATATATGTTCTTTTCTTTTCTTTTTAGGTACCGTTCGAGTTACAGGCTTGAAAGTACGCATTTTATTCATCCGAGTAACAGTCTGCAGCACGTGCATTTTTAAGGTATGTTTTCGAACTTTGAGTTGTAAAGATAGCTAGGTTAACTGATGTACTCTACACTACATTCATATATGTTTCTTCCTTTTAGGTACGACCAGAATATTATCATTCGAGTTTCAGGCTTGAAAGTACGCATTTTATTCATCCGAGTAACAGTCTGCAGCACGTGCATTTTTAAGGTATGTTTTCGAACTTTGAGTTGTAAAGATAGCTAGGTTAACTGATGTACCCTACACTACATTCATATATGTTTGTTCTTTTCTTTTAGGCACGACCAGAATATTATCATTCGAGTTACAGGCTTGAAAGTACGCATTTCATTCATCCGAGTAACAGTCTGCAGCGCGAAGATTTTAAGGTATGTCTGACCTCTATTCATTGAAACTTGGTTTCTTCCGAACATCGTAACTTTAAGCTAATCATAAATAGTTGTTCTCTTCAATCCTCGTGCTATAGACGAGGTTAATCTTATAATTTCAAACACACACGCATAGCTATGTCTGTCCTCAACAGGCTGAAACTTGGTTTCTTCTAAAACATCGTAACTTTAAGCTAATCATAAATAGTTGTTCTCTTCAATCCTCATGCTATAGACGAGGTTAATCTTATAATTTCAAACACGCACACATAGCTATGTCTGTCCTCAACAGGCTGAAACTTGGTTTCTTCTAAAACATCGTAACTTTAGTCTATTGATAAATAGTTGTTCTCTTCAATCCTCATGCTATAGACGAGGTTAATCTTATAATTTCAAACACGCACACATAGCTATGTCTGTCCTCAATAGGCCGAAACTTGGTTTCTTCCGAACATCGTAACTTTAAGCTAATCATAAATAGTTGTTATCTTCAATCCTCATGCTATAGACGAGGTTAATTTTATAATTTCAAACACACACATAGCTATGTCTGACCTCAACAGGCTGAAACTTGGTTTCTTCCGAACATCGTAACTTTAGACTATTGATAAATAGTCGTTCTCTTCAATCCTCATGCTATAGACGAGGTTAATTTTATAATTTCAAACACGCACACATAGCTATGTCTGTCCTCAACAGGCTGAAACTTGGTTTCTTCTAAAACATCGTAACTTTAGTCTATTGATAAATAGTCGTTCTCTTCAATCCTCATGCTATAGACGAGGTTAATTTTATAATTTCAAACACGCACACATAGCTATGTCTGACCTCAACAGGCTGAAACTTGGTTTCTTCTAAAACATCGTAACTTTAGACTATTGATAAATAGTCGTTCTCTTCAATCCTCATACTATAGACGTGGTTAATCTTATAATTTCAAACACGCACACATAGCTATGTCTGTCCTCAACAGGCCGAAACTTGGTTTCTTCCGAACATCGTAACTTTAAGCTAATCATAAATAGTTGTTCTCTTCAATCCTCATGCTATAGACGAGGTTAATCTTATAATTTCAAACACGCACACATAGCTATGTCTGTCCTCAACAGGCCGAAACTTGGTTTCTTCCGAACATCGTAACTTTAAGCTAATCATAAATAGTTGTTCTCTTCAATCCTCATGCTATAGACGAGGTTAATTTTATAATTTCAAACACACACATAGCTATGTCTGACCTCAACTGGCTGAAACTTGGTTTCTTCTAAAACATCGTAACTTTAGTCTATTGATAAATAGTTATTTTCTTTAATCTGCATGTCATAGAAGAGGTTAATCTTATAATTTCAAACTCACAGCAATGTCCGACCTCTATACGTTGAAACTTGGTTTCTTCCGAACATCTTAACTTTAAGCTAATCATAAATAGTTGTTCTCTTCAATCCTCATGCTATAGACGAGGTTAATCTTATAATTTCAAACTCACAGCAATGTCTGACCTAGACAGGTTCAAACTTGGTTTCATCCGAACATCTTAACTTTAAGCTAATCATAAATAGTTGTTCTCTTCAATCCTCATGCTATAGACGAGGTTAATCTTATAATTTCAAACTCACAGCAATGTCTGACCTAGACAGGTTCAAACTTGGTTTCTTCCGAACATAGCAACTTTAGACTATTGATAAATAGTTATTTTCTTTAATCTGCATGGCATAGAAGAGGTTAATCTTATAATTTCTAACTCACAGCAATGTCTGACCTAGACAGGTTCAAACTTGGTTTCATCCGAACATAGCAACTTTAGTCTATTGATAAATTGTTATTTTCTTTAATCTGCATGTCATAGAAGAGGTTAATCTTATAATTTCAAACTCACAGCAATGTCCGACCTCTATACATTGAAACTTGGTTTCTTCCGAACATCGTAACTTTAGTCTATTGATAAATAGTTATTTTCTTTAATCTGCATATCATAGAAGAGGTTAATCTTATAATTTCAAACTCACAGCAATGTCTGACCTAGACAGGTTCAAACTTGGTTTCATCCGAACATAGCAACTTTAGTCTATTGATAAATAGTTGTTCTCTTCAATGTTTTATGCTGTAGAAGAGGTTAATCTTATAATTTCAAACTCACAGCAATGTCTGACCTGTACAGGTTCAAACTTGGTTTCTTCCGAACATCGTAACTTTAGTCTATTGATAAATAGTTATTTTCTTTAATCTGCGTGCTATAGAAGAGGATAATCTTATAATTTCAAACTCACAGCAATATCTGACCTGTACAGGTTCAAACATGGTTTCTTCCGAACATCGTAACTTTAGTCTATTGGTAAATAGTTATTTTCTTTAATCTGCATGCCATAGAAGAGGTTAATCTTATAATTTCAAACTTACAGCAATGTCTAATCTCTGTAGGTTGAAACTTGGTTTCTTCCGAACGTCGTAACATTAGTCTAATGATAAATAGTTGTTCTCTTCAATCTTTCATGCTGTAGAAGAGGTTAATCTTATAATTTCAAACTCACAGCAATGTCTAACCTGTACAGGTTCAAACTTGGTTTCTTCCGAACATTGCAACTTTGGTCTATTGATAAATAGTTGTTCTCTTCAATCTTTCATGCTGTAGAAGAGGTTAATCTTATAATTTCAAACTTTCAGCAATGTCTGACCTCTATAGGTTGAAACTTGGTTTCTTTCGAACATAGCAACTTTATTCTATTGATAAATAGTTATTCTCTTCAATCTTTCATGCTGTAGAAGAGGTTAATCTTATAATTTCAAACTCACAGCCATGTCTGACCTCTATAGGTTGAAACTTGGTTTCTTCCGAACATTGTAACTCTAGGCTAGCACACTTACCCTTTTATATCCTATTATTACCATGTGTGATGCAAGTGCTAACGCTACATTTATATATTTGTTCTTTTTAGAAAAACCATGGAGAAGATTAACCAGCTAGGTCATATTTCAACACCAACTACCAAGCCGTTAACAGGTCTACCGCTAAATGAGCAATTTAAAGTAATTTCACTACGAAGATTAAAAACGAAATTTGGAGAAAGGATTTTATGTGTCTGCAAAGACTTTCAAGTTTTTTTACCTAATAGATTTAGCATGCTAACTGATTTAGAAATAGAAGAACTAAATCAACGTTCTATTTTCATTATATATCGCGGCATAGAGAACAAATCTTGTGTTATTAGTTTTACTGATGCGTAAAAGCATGTACATACAAGAATTACATCGAGAAAGCAAAAGTATGCAAACATCACTACAAGTAAAATCATTCATGATAAAACTAGTACATACAAGATGTGAATAAATACTGTAGAATTGGCATATTCTTTTATTTTAGATTATGTATTACCTTCTCCTCCTACTCCTTCCTCTCGAAGAAGAATAAGAGCAAGAAAGAAGATGTTGATTAAATTCGTAAGTATGTTATCGTCTAGCACAGTAAGTATGTTGAGAAGAGATTTTTTTTCCTAAACAGTGCTTGATTCTAGTCTTGTAATATAGTGTACTACAACATCCCACTATAGTATGTGTATATATGTTTTTTGAACGGTAGTGTGTATTCAAGTCTAAACTTGCACACTCTCGCTTTGCGATGCATGTTCGATAAAGATGTACCTTAGCAGAGTAAGTAAAGGTAAAGGAAGTTATACACATCAATTAATGTTCTGATCACATGTTAAGGTTAACGACATCGAGTGCAGGGTTCGATTCTAGTCTTGATCACTTATATAGTGTTTTGAGCACATCAATTAATGTTCTGATTACATGTTAAGGTTAACAACATCGAGTGCAGTGTTCGATTCTAGTCTTGCTATGTTTTAATCTCATTTCATGTTCTAATCACATGTTGAAGTTAACAACATCGAGTGCAGTGTTTGATTCTAGTCTTGTTATGTTTTACAATCTTGTTTTTTTGCAATGCATATTCGATAGAGGTGTACCTTGAAAGAGTAGGAAGAGTTCGATTCTAGTCTTGCTATGTTTGAACCTGATTTAATGTTCTAATCACATGTTGAAGTTAACATTAAGTGCAGTGTTCGATTCTAGTCTTGTTATGTTTTACAATCTTGCTTTTGCAATGCACGTTCAATAGAGATGCACCTTCACTGAGCAGGAAGAGCAGCTCAGTAAGTATGTTGAGAAGATAATTTTTTGTTTTTCTAAACAGTGCTTGATTCTAGTCTCGCAATGCTGTGTTCTGCAACATCGAACACTAGTATGCAGTTCAAGTTGTAATAAGTTTTGAACAGTAGTATGTGTGTGTTCAAGTCTAAACATGTGTCACTGCGGGTATGCGAGCGGATGACAGCTGACGAAATTGCCCCGCATAGGGCAGCACGGTGCTCTGTTCATTAAAAGATGGCGGATGACAGCTAACGAAATTGCCCGCATGATAGCAGCATAGTGCTCTGTTGGTTAAAGATGGCAGATGACACCTGTCAAAAAAAAGCACATGGCTTTGCCTCCAAACAAGAGCACGTGGAATTTACCGCCACAACAAAGAGGGCAGCACTGTACTTTGTTGCTTAAAGATGGCGGATGATGGCTGTCAAAAAAGCACGTGAGTTTGTTTCCAAACAAGAGCGCGTGAAATTTTTCACCACCACATTTCAAAGGTTTCTAGCTAAAGAGGGCAGCACGGTGCTCTCTTGATTAAAGATGGCGGATGATAGCTAACAGAACTTTTCAAATTGCCCGCTACTACGTGCTTAAGGTAGTAGCCATAAAGAGGGCAGCACGGTGTTCTGTGGATTAAAGATGACGAAATTGCCCGCATGATAGCAGCATGGTGCTCTGTTGATTAAAGATGGCGGATGACAGCTGTCAAAAAAGAGCACATGGCTTTGTTTCCAAACAAGAACACGTGGAATTTGCTGTCACCACATTTCAAACTAAAGATTGCAGCACTGTTCTCTCTGGATTAAAGATGCTAAAGAGGGCGGCACGGTGCTCTCTTGATTAAAGATGGCGGATGATAGCTAACAGAACTTTTCAAATTGCCCGCTACTACGTGCTTAAGGTAGTAGCCATAAAGAGGGCAGCACGGTGTTCTGTGGATTAAAGATGGCGGATAACAGCTGACGAAATTGCCCGCATGATAGCAGCATGGTACTCTGTTGATTAAAGATGGCAGATGACAGCTGTCAAAAAAAGCACATGGCTTTGTTTCCAAACAAGAGCACGTGGAATTTGCCGCCACCACATTTCAACTAAAGATTGCAGCACTGTTCTATCTCGATTAAAGATGGCGGATGACAGCTGTCGGAAAAGTATATAGGTTTGTAAAGCACGTGGAATTTACCGCCACCACATTTCAAAGGTAAGTAGCTAAAGAGGGCAGCACGGTGATTAAAGATGGCGGATGACAGCTGTCAACAAAGCATGTTGATTTGTTTCCAAACAAAAGCACGTGTAATTTGCCGCCACCACATAGAGGGCAGCACTGTTCTCTCTGGATTAAAGATGGCGGATGACAGCTGTCAGAAAAGCATATAGGTTTGTAAAGCACGTGGAATTTACCGCCGCCACATTTCAAAGGTAAGTAGCTAAAGAGGGCAGCACGGTGCTCAAAGATGGTTGCTGTCAAAAAGCATTTTTCAAATTATCCGCTACCACAAAGAGGGCAGCACGGTGCTCTATGGATTAAAGATGGCGGATGACAGCTGCACGTGGATTTGTTTATCTCACGCTAGTGAGGTTAAGTTGCTAGCACTAAGGTTTAGGCCCGCCAAGATGTCAGCACTGCCGATGACAGGTGACGAATTTTACATCTACTACGATAAAGAGGGCAGCACAGTGCTCTGTGGTTTAAAGATGGCGGATGACAGCTGTCAAAAAAGCACGTGGCTGTCAAAAAGCACGTGGCTTTGTTTACCTCGCGCTAGTTAGGTTAAGTTGGCACTACTGAGGTTTAGGCCCGTCAAGATGGCAGTACTGAGGTTAGCAATGTGTTGTTGTCTGTCAAAAAGCACGTGGCTTTCAAAAACACGTGGCTTTGTTTACCTCACGCTAGTTAGGTTAAGTTGGCACTACTGATGTTTAGGCCCGTCAAGATGGCAGCAGTGAGGTTAGCGATGCGTTGTTGTCGATGACAGCTGTCAAAAAGCACGTGGCTTTGTTTACAAATTCAAATCTCGCGCCAAAATTCGAATCTCCCGCCAAAATTCAAATTTCCCGCCAGAATTCAAATTTCCCGCCAAAATTCAAATTTCCCACCAAAATTCAAATTTCCCGCCTGAATTCAAATTTCCCGCCTGAATTCAAATTTCCCGCGGGAGGAGGCGGCAGAACTCTCCCATTATACTACTGATTCCAGCTGAGGGTGTAGACATTTGAAGGTATTTAAATGCTACAACTCCATGTCGATCTCTTCTGATTGGTTAAATAACTCTTGAGGCAAAGTTGTAGGGACATTAAGAACATCATTTTAATAATAATAATAATAATAATAATAATAATAATAATAATAATAATAATAATAATAATATTACGTCCCATTAACCACTTTTACGGTTTTTAGAAACGCCGAGGTGCCTGTATTTAGTCCCACAGGAGTTCTTTTATGTGCCAGTAAATCTACCGACACGAGACTGACGTACAGTATCTGAGCACTTTCAAATACCACCGGACTGAGCCAGGATGGAACCTGCCAAGTTGGGGTCAAAAGGTCAACGCCTCAACCACCTGAGCCATTCAGCCCGGCATTCTATTATTATTTATTGGGCGGCCCCGCGGTGTAGGAGTAGCGCGCCTGCCTCTTTCCCGGAGGCCCCGGGTTCGATTTCCGGCCAGGCCAGGTCAGGGATTTTTACCTGTACCTGAAGGCTGGTTCGAGATCCACTCAACCTACGTGATAACAATTGAGGCGCTATCTGAAGGTGGGACGGAGGCCCCGGTCTAGAAAGCCAAGAATAACGGCCGAGAGGATTGGTCGTGCTGACCACACGCCACCTCGTAATCTGCAGACCTTCGGGTTGAGCAGCTGTCGCTTGGTAGGCCATGGCCCTTCGGAGCTGTTGAGCCATGGGTTTATTATTATTATTGTACCGGGCGGTACACCTCCACGCCGCTAATTTAAAAGGTGCGCCAATTGAAACTCCTCTGCTGGAGGAAGTCTGAACTTTATTGACGGTATTAATTTTCAAGTTTCTCAGAAGATGTCACTACGTGGAAAATTTGGAGTTTTTGAACTGTGTCATTTTCGACGTATTTTTGTTTTGCTTGTAGTAAGAAGTGTGAACTTTCTCTTCTAGAGGACACTACTGAAGATCAACAATAGTGCACCCTAGTGCGGAGTGAAAGAACTGTTTTTTTGGAGAAATTTTTATTTCAAAAGTTTGTTTCTTGTTAAATTTCTTTCTGTTATTGTTTAAGTTGGCTGTATACCCCTCTCTTTCCCCTTGTTTTGTATTTAGCCAATCCCGAATTTCTTTAATTAATTTCTGACCAATCCGATGTATCTTCCCCCAACTGGGATATGTTGCTGTACCCTACCCAATAAAGTGATTGTGGGCGGGTGTTTTCTTCCCCTAAACGCCTCGAACTTTCCGCGAGAGGATATAAACTGCTGATTTTTGGGTCTCTGTGCCACTTCTGTTCCATCTTTCAGTGTGTAAAGTACATAGCAGGGGGCGGGAAGCGCCTCTTTCTCCGGCGACAGTCAACAACCAGGTAATGGCTGACTAATTACTTCTTTTCTTGCTTGCTCAGCAGTTTAACTCTCGGGGCGGGTCCGAAGTTTTTCCATTATGTAACCTTCCTTAAAATGTAAAGAAACTTGTATCTATTCTATCTTTTAAACTACATATTGGGATAGAGAGTGCTTAACCCTCTCGAGCTCCCACTCATATTGTTTTGAGGTGAACTTATATTTTTCTCAACGTATTCTTCTTCGACTTAATGTAAATTGTTTCCTTCTTAAGTCACCTCTTTAGTATGGGATTAGCCCTTGTATTAACGGCCTAGTGCCAAGTAGGTTTTAAACAAAGCGTATTAGGAGCGCAAGTTCGCCTCCTCTCAAATTGTTATTTTAGAGGTCAAGTAATTAATCTTTTCTCACTTAATAGACCTCAGTAGGTTGGGTATTTTACCCCTGTGTCTATGTCCAGAGAGGACAACTTGAAGGTGGAGTTTGGTGTGGCCTTTGAGAGGCTTAAAGTTGAGAGCGAGGGGCTCTTTCTTGAAAATTAAGTGTTGTATGCCTCGAGGAGGCTTTTCTGTGTAATTTGGAGCAAGTGCTCTGGAATATGAACGGGGTTTTCGGCCCCTCTGGTAAAATTTATTTTGGAGTAAAGTCGGGCTAATTGCTCAAGAATTGTGAATTTGGGGCTCGAAGCCCAAATCCTGTAAATCCTGTAATTGGAACTGTTGTTGCCTTGCTACTCTGTACCTGCCGTAATTGTTATTCTTAATTTTGAAAAGAAAATATAACCTTGTTAAATTTTAAATTAATTTTACTTTCGTAGCTTGAGACCTGTTCACCAACCCGCACCTTCTTTCACGCATAACTACCGCAAAAACACGGTAACAATTATTATTATTATTATTATTATTATTATTATTATTATTATTATTATTATTATTATTATTATTATCTGAAGGCAATTTTTAATTGGTGATTGTTACTCATTGACCTTTTTCCTTTATGTCTAATTTAACATTACTCCAATCCACCTGGTGTTTCTATTTCCATTGCCAGTGAACCATGTCAGTAATTCTACCCTGAACAGAATGACATGATGCTCTTACGTGTGCAGTAACATAATATTGTGGTTGTTATCCTGTTTTCTTAACTCGTCCTTTCCTGTATTTCAGGTCGGCATAAAATGTACTCTCCTTTGTAGTCCTCATATTTTGAGTGCTATTTGAATCACTTAAATTGATCTGTTAGTTTCTAAGTTCATTTGCATTTATATGACCTGCATGTTGCTTAATGAGGCGGTTAACTAGCTGAAATACCGTATAATATACAGGCTATCAAGATAGCTACTCAGTAATAGCTCTTTTCACAGAGGCTCCATTAATTATAATGAAACCTTGAGCAAATACTGTCCTAGGCCAATAAGAGCTCTCAACTGGAGGAAGTGAAGAGGGCGATCACAAGGACGCTGAAAGAGCTCCGCATTGCTTCCACGTACTTGTGCCTGGTTCGTAATTTCTGTCTTTTTTTATTATCTGACCTCCCTTGGCCAACTCTTGTTCTCTCCGTACTCCGACGGTATTAGGTTTGCGGGACCTGATAGGTCTTTTATTATCACACTTTACATGGTATTTCCCTTACTTCTACTATAAATACTTTCATTCTTCGAAGGAATGAACCTCTTTCTCTTTTAATTAGTGTTAAGAGGGAATGAGTTACTCGTTGTTTCAAACCAATAATCATCACCACCACTACACTATCATCTCATCACTACTTAATAATTCGGTCTGGCTGGGTCGTAGCTGAATCTGGCCGTGCTTCGACTTATTTGTATGAGGCTACCCACGTTCATTTTTCTTATCTGATCTCGCTAGGTCAACTGTAGTTCTATACCGACTCGAGGCCTAGGGAATGTTTCATTTTGACGCCCTTCATAGTCCTTCCTTTCCACTTGCCAATACCTTCCTTTGCTTCCTGATTAATGCTAAGAGAAGAAGGTTGCTCATTTGTACGAGGACGGTTTGAAAAATTCTCTGAATCACCGCTACATGTCAGTGCTAGAGCAACGTGGCGCGTCAGTGCTCTAGCTGCAGGAGTGTGGTAGTGAACGACTCTTTGTTGTTGTTCCCGCGTAGTGATTTGTGACAATGGAAAAAACTGAGATTCGAGCAGTGATTAAATACTTTGTAAAGAAAGGTATGAAAGCAAAGAAAATTCATGCTGACTTTCAGAACACACTGGGCGACTCTGCTCCTTCATTTTCAACTGTTGCCAAGTGTACCAGCGAGTTTAAATTTGGTCGGGAGAGCTTGGACGATGATCCGCGTAGTGGACGGCTAAAAAGTGTTACGACCCCAAAATTTATCGCAAAAGTGCATAAAATGGTCATGGAGGATCGCCGACTGAAAGTGCGGGAGATTGCTGAAGCTGTAGGGATGTCTTCTGAACGGGTATATTATATTTTAACCGAAGAATTGGGTATGAAAAAAATATCCGCAAGATGGGTGCCGCGGCTCTTGACATTGGACAATAAACGCACAAGATTGGAAATGTCCGAACAAAGTCTGGCCCGTTTTCAGTGCAACCAACAAGATTTTTTGCGCCGGTTTGTGACTACAGATGAAACTTGGGTCCACTACTATACCCCAGAGACAAAACAGCAGTCAAAGCAGTGGAAACATGCTGATTCACCACCACCAAAGAAAGCAAAGGCAGTGCGTTCGGCCAGAAAGGTCATGACCTCAGTTTTCTGGGATGCAAAAGGCATTCTGCTGATAGATTATCTTCCTACTGGCCAAACAATTACGGGGAAATACTATGCAAACCTCCTAGACCAACTACAGGAAAAGATACGCGAAACAAGGCCTGGTTTGGCAAGGAAAAAGGTCATCTCCGCCGCACACAAGTGTTATTGCCATGGCAAAACTTCATGAACTGGGGTACGAATTGTTGCCTTATTCACCTGATTTGGCACCATCAGATTTTCATCTATTCCCCCAAGCTGAAAATTCTCCTCGGTGGACGGAGATTTTCTACAAGGGAAGAACTGACACCCGAATTGGAGAGGTATTTTGCAGTCCTGGAGGAATCTCATTTTCGAGATGGGATCAAGGCATTGGAACATCGCTGGACCAAATGCATTAGTCTACAGGGAGACTATGTTGAAAAATAAAAACAGTTCCACCGAGGTAAGATACTTAATTCTAGTACATTCCGGGAACTTTTCAAACCACCTACGTAGTTCCTCTTAAGACAGCAGCGACTACCAGACTTCAGATATTGCTTTCACTTCTTACGACAAGAGCCTTTGTAACATATATAACCTATCATGGTAATTTCTTGACTCTTAACAAACGACGGTGTTGAATTTTCAGTTTATGCTTTTGGGTAGCCTATTCTTCCTGTGCATTGTACGCCTACTAGTGTTATCAACTCATTTTTCGATGTCCCTACATTTATACTAAAATTCCCTACCGTACTGAATTGAAAATTGTATGTAACTAAATGTCTGCCTCAGCAGTGGTTAGCGTGATTAGCTGCCACCCTCGGAGGTTCAGGTTCTATTCCTGGCTCTGCCACGAAATTTGAAAAGTAGTATGAGGGCTGGAACGGGATCTACTCAGCCTGAGTAGAGGTGGGTTCTATTCCCACCTCAGCCATCCTCGAAGTGGTTTTCCGTGGTTTTCCACTCCTCTTGCAGGCAAATCCCGGGACGCTACCTAACTTCAGGCCACAGCCGTTTTCTTCCCTCTTCCTTGTCTATCCCTTCCAATATCCCCCCCCCCCACAATGCCCCTGTTCAGCATAACACGTGAGGCCTCCTGGGAGAGGTACTGGTCCTCCTCCCCAGCCGTATCCCCTGATCCATAGTCTCACTCAGGGATACTGCCCTTGAGGCGGTAGATATGAGATCCCTCGCTGTGTCCGAGGGAAAAACCAATCCTGGAGGGTAAACGGATTAATAATAATAATAATAATAATAATAATAATAATAATGAAAATATTAGGTCCTCTAAGAATTGCAGAGTTTTGGAAATTAAGAAGTTACAATGAAATTTACCAGAACGTAGAAAACATATCAGAAACAATAAGAAAAAAGAGATTGCTATTTCTTGGACAAATTTACAGAATGGATGACAATAGACTAACTAAACGAATCTTCAAGTACCTTTGGGAAAAGAAATCAACTACCACCTGGATTCAGGAAGTCAAGAAAGACCTGGAAAGGAACGACATACGAGAAGAAGAATTATTGGAAAGAAAGATTTTTAGGAAGAAAGTTTTACAAATGGAAGGATTCCAAGGGAGGAAGGAAAAGAAAACAGGCACAAAGTGGACTGAAGACAGGAAAAAAAAAGCGCAGTGAAACAATGAAAGAATACTGGAAGAAAAGGAAAGAACAACTAAGGAGGAGGAATTGAAATTGTAACATGGTCCTTAGAAGGCCGAAACGCAATAATAATAATAATAATAATAATAATAATAATAATAATAATAATAATAATAATAATAATAATAATAATAATAATAATAATAATAATAATAATAATGTCTGCCTCTGTGGTGTGGTGGTTAGTGTGATTAGCTATAAATTTCGTGTGGCTATTTCTAGCCGAGTGCAGCCCTTGTAAGGCAGACCCTTCGATGAGGGTGGGCGGCATCTGTCTTGTGTAGGTAACTGCGTGTTATTGTGGTGGAGGATAGTGTTATGTGTGGTGTGTGAGTTGCAAGGATTTTGGGTACAGCACAAACACCCAGCCCCGGGGCCATTGGAATTAACTAATGAAGGTTAAAATCCCTGACCCGGCCGGGAATCGAACCCGGGACCCTCTGAACCGAAGGCCAGTACGCTGACCATTCAGCCAACGAGTCGGATAGTGTGTGATTAGCTGCCACCCTCGGAAGCCTGGGTTCGATTTCCGATTCTGACGCGAAATTTGAAAAGTGGTAACGAGGGCTGGAACGGGGCCTACTCAGTCTCGGGAGGTCAAATGAGTAGAGGTGGGTTCGATTTTCACCTCAGCCATCCTCGAAGTGGTTTTCCGTGGCTTCCTACTTTTCCTCCAGGCAAATGCCGGGATGGTACCTAAGGCCAGGGCCACTTCCTTCCCTCTTCCTTGTGTATCACTTCCAGCCTTCCCATACCCCGCCCCCATACGGCCCCTGTTCTGCATAGCAGGTGAGGCCGCCTGGGCGAGGTAGGGCCTACTGGTCCTCCTTTCCAGTTGTATCCCTGACACAAAGACACGCTCCAAGACACTGCCCTTGAGGCGGTAGAGATGGGATCCCTCGCTGAGTCCGAGGGAAAAACCAACCCTGGAGGGTAGGTAAAACGATAAATAAATAAATAAATAAATAAATAAATAAATAAATAAATAAATAAATAAATAAATAAATAAATAAATAAATAAATAAATAATAGAGTGTCTTGTATTCGTATACTGAGTACCGGATGAATAACTTACTGTTTCCTGGCTGTAACAAAGCCTTTATTTTGCACATAGACGTAAAACTACACAATTCCGTTTTTGTTCAGTTGATCAATATTTCGTCGTTGTGCTGAAAAAACCGTTATGCGAATTATTTTACCTTAGATCATTGGCCGCTAAGGTTCTGTCATCTAAGGTTCAATATTGTTCGGCAGATTGGCAAGGAATTCTCGCTCTTCATAATATTTGCGCTACGGGTCAGTATTTCTCCAAAATATATTATCACATAGCGGTTTTCTCAGGCGCAACTACGATACACAATACTGTAGGTCACTGAAAAGTATATTCAGTAACCGATCATGGTCCACAGACACACTAAAGAAAGGGAGAAATGATTTTAAACTTCATCACTGTCCTCGTTTGTTAACAGAGCACACGTGCCCTTCACTGAAAATCCTGTAGGAGAAAACGGGAAACGCTGTTACTGTACGCCTTTGTTGTAGGGCAGACAACCCTTTCTGCAGGGATTTTAAAAAATAGTTTTCACTACGAGGTACCCACTGGAGAGGGTTACAATTGATACCAAATATACTAGGGTTATGATGTAACTGCCATATACAAAGGACGTAAGTCACTCGAATATTCCTATATCTTCTTACCAAAGAGAGATTGATACACTTGCCCATATTTACGCGGAGCCTGTCCACATGGTGAACTTTTACGGAACTCATGTCATCAAACAGTCAAATCATCCATCGCCAATGCACTGAGGGAGAGTGCATGGTCGCTCCGCCGATGGTAGCGGTGGACGGGCTAACAACATCGCCTTCCAGCCACATTCTCCCCATGAATACGTTACAGACCCCACTTTCAGATTCGAAACCCACAAGAGCCAGGCTGCAGAAGCTGACGCAGGAATACGAACCTACTATTAAATACTTTCGCGAAAAATGTATTTTCGAGCCCATGACTGTTATCGGTTTGATGATATTAACGAGAGGGATTATCACTAAATTCTTCGCTGATTTCACCAAAAGATTCGGCCTTACAGTAGACTTCATTACAACAGTTGTTTTAATTGCACTCAGAGGTTATATTTAGAACCATATATATGGACCTTAAGAGCACTGTTCTTAAGGGTTTAGTAATATATTTACTCATCTATTTCTATGTCTTTCGAACTATTTACTTCCAGACAATTTTTCTTGTATTCGGTATTCTTTTTCATCATGACAACCCGTAAATACTGCAGGAATATTTTGAATAAATTAAATAGTAACAATAAAAATGCTATGACAATTGTCATATTTAATGTTAAACTTAGAAACTATTATAGGATGTTTGAATTCATGTCCCATACGTCCCTGATATTTTGCGGAATTTTTCTACGTCGGGTTTTTCAGGAATGCGCTTTGGTCCTGCCCGCACGTTCCAGGTGTACCTTCTTTTAGGGTACCGATAGCGATTTGTAATCGGCACGAATGTTTATCAAATGAAGGGCTAACGATTGGTATAGGAATTGTCCTGTCTGACTCAAGGGCAATTTTCGCTACCTTACCCAGCTACAGTCGTTCTGCAACTTATTTTAACTGTTGGTTAATTTCGTTCCTTATTTGGGTTATTAACACCAATATCATAACTTTTACAAGCGCATTAAGGTGTATTTTTTGCTATGACATTATTATTTCAACATCCGGAGTATCCACAGGTGACATAAAATGGGCGAATTCCAGGGGCTGTCAACTTGGAAGCATGGGTTAGCGACCACGAGACCTCTGGATGATTCTGATACTGTTTCCACTTGCTTGTGCTAGACTCCTCACTCACATCTTTAGTATCCGACCTCTCTTGGTCAGCTTGTTGTTTTCCGATTCCGATGGTACCAGGTCCTTCATGACGCATTCCTTTCTTTTGCCGAAACCTTCATTCTTGACCGAACATCACTATTTTCATTTCCAATTAGTGTAAAGAGAGGACCCTTGCATACTTGTACTTCCTCTTAAAACAATAATCACACCATCATCGTCATCGCCATCACCACCTTCTAATATTATTTTCATCTACAGTATATACACGTATTTATTAGATCAGGAGAATAAGAGTTATAGAGAAGAATATAGACAATTTAAGATTATGTGAGTGACAGTAAATGACTTTCAATAGGGGTAGGAAAACTTACCAGTATAGCCCAGAATATATGGACGACATCTGTATTTAACATCAAGAGCGTAGTCTTCAGTTTGACCCTCTTTACGCTCAATAGGTGTCAGGACTTTCTTGTAAGCTTCACCTTGCCGGTAAGGTTCATGACGTATAGAAACACCCTTGTCACGATATTCCTGGAACAGAAAACACGAATCGGTTAATCATAACAATGACAGGTTGATTATGTCTGTCTGTCTGTCTGTCTGTCTGTCTGTCTGTCTGTCTGTTAGGTCATCAGCCCAGAGGCTGGTTGGATCCTCAAATAGCACCACCAAAGGTTATGCGGTTATAAGGAAACCCCAAAAACCAACGGCAGCACCAAAATGAGGCGTACTAGGCAAGATGAGGAGTGAGGTAGTTTGCCATTGCTTTCCTCACTGGGTCAGAAAGTACTATTGCAGCACGACTGACCCTATGAGCAGCACTTTTCATAACACTCAGATGCACTAGTCATGCTCTGAATGTCATTACTCAGCACTACCCATACCCCAGCAACTTCCATATTGTCACAGCCATGGATGTTGTCTGGGACTTCGGTGGAAGCTACACTTTACTCTGGCCGGTGCCAAGAGATGGATGCAAAAGTACTGTATCCATTAAGAAATGACAGTAGGCAGGTTGATTATGTATAGAACCAGTATCAGGAGTCTACCAATACTCAATGATATACCAATAGTTACCCACAATATGGGGTGATTTTTTTAAGGACCAAAAAAATTGGCTACGCGGCTTGGGTCACGTATCTGTGAGTTTACACATGGGAGATGGTGGGTTCGAGCCCCGCTGTCAACAACCCTGAAGATGGTTTTCGGTGGTTTCCCATTTCTACACCAGGCAAATGCTGGGGCTGTACATTAATTACGACCTCCACCCTTTCTTTTCTAGTCCTAGTCCTTTCCTATTCCATCGTCGCCGTAAGACCTTCTGCGGCGGTGCGACGTAAAACAGATATTAAACAATATACATTTTCAGAAGATATTTTTTGGCTAAAATATATCATATAAACTCAGATCCCATTCTTAATAATTTTATACCAATTTCAAAATTGTTTGAATTAGGCTTTCTTTCTTTCTTTCTTTCTTCAAGCAGCAGACACATTTTGAAAATGAACAATGAGCATTTGATTATTGTTTGTTTACAATTTGCTTCTACGTCGCACCGACACAGATAGGCCTTATGGTGAGGATGGGATAGGAAAGGGCTAGGAGTGGTAAGGAAGCGGCCATGGCCCAGCATTTTCCTGGTGTGAAAATGGGAAAGCACGGAAAACCATATTCAGGGCTGCCGACAGTAGGGTTCGAACCCACTATCTCCCGAATGCAAGCTCACAGCTGCGCGCCCCTACGCTCACGGCCAACTCGTTCGGTAATGAGCATCTTAGAACTAATCGTTCATTTAACTAGCTGGTATGTTTAAACCGAAAAGAGAGTCGTAAAGTTCTTAACAGTCGCACACCAAACGGGGATGGATGGGGAGGGAGGGGGTCAGTAATTGACCCCAGTGATATTTCTTGGTTCTAACTGTCATACAATTTGTTCATTTATTTTAAGCAGTTGTGGGATTTGTCAATGACGAATCTCCTGTGAGTTGACAAAGGTAAGAGCCTCAGGTGACAGTTCACTGTTGTGTTATTGCTATTGTTGTTTTTGAATGTGTAGCTGGGACAATATTAGACTACTTACTTATTCTCTTGAATCCTTATCAGTTCTCCTTGAAATTTGACTGAAGCTAGTTCAAAATTTTCAGAAACGGACGTTATAAAAATCTTTAATTCAGGCGACATTTTTCAATATTTTTAAGGCGAATGTCAAATTATTTGTTACTTTTTTTACTATCATTGTTACAGTCGCACGACTACGTGTTTTCATAGATGGGAATTCTTTAAATTATTTCTCATGTAAATGTTTTCGAAGAATAAAAGTTCCATCTTAAAAGCACTAATTCACCGAGCTCGATAGCTGCAGTCGCTTAAGTGCGGCCAGTATCCAGTATTCGGGAGATAGTAGGTTCGAACCCCACTATCGGCAGCCCTGAAGATGGTTTTCCGTGGTTTCCCATTTCCACACCAGGTGAATGCTGGGCTGTAGGGGAAGACCGGGCAAAGCGAAGAGCCCGGGCAAAGCGAATAAGTAAAATTTACGGAAAATTACGCTAGGTGTCGCTGAGTTGCTTCTGCAGGAAGTTTTGCAATCTGCTGGAGACATAAGAATCAGTGGCACAAAGACTGCAGTGGTGAAGAGAGTGAGACTGGAGGTGTTAGAAGATTTTTGCAATATTTCTAAAAATTTTATCAAGGTAAGAAACACACTGTTATTCATAGATATTTATAGCTATTTTAAAAGTGATTACATTTTATTTTAGTGTTCTTCCTAACCACTTCTGGACACACTTTGCTTGCTTTATGCTACATTTAATTTAAGCGTTCAGTCACGATTTCCTTAATGGAGCACAGCTGGGCAAAGTGAATAGGGCACAGCGGATATTTATTCACTTTGCCCGGGCAGGTTAATGTTGTTGAATACTTTGTTCATAACTACTTTAGAGTGAGTAATATTTTATCTTTATATAAATATCAAACTATTTATTTATTTAATTATTTATTTTTTATTTTTTTATTTATTCATTTATTTATTTATTTTACCACGCAGACCAGTGTAAACTGGTAGGTCCAGTACGATTGTAACCTGTTCAAAGCAGATTAATTTTAACAATTTCTGAATAACATGAAAAATTAACATATCAAGTGTATCAATAATAATCTGAATATTGTAATTTTTGTTTGCAGATGGTTTACAATTACAAACGAACCAGTGATCAAGGCAGCTGACCCGAAGAGACGTTGAAGAATGCTCTGGAGGCATGTAGGACAAATCCTATTAACTCCGTTACTACAAAATACGGTCTGCCTTTTTCGACGCTGTGCCGGCACTACAAATGTGGCTCTTAGCAAGAAGCAGTTAGGCAGATTTAGAATAGTTTTCAGTGAGGAAGAAGAACTCGAACTGGTTGACTATTTGGGAGAAAGGGACAGTCTTTTCTACGGACTTACAAGAATGGAATTTATGAAATTGGCATATGATTTTGCCAATAGAAATAAAGTCCCTTGCCCTTCAAGATGGAAAAAAATGTTAATGCTGTAGCTGACTGGCAGAAGGGCTTTCAAAGTCAACATCGCGATATTGTATTGCAGACTCCAGAACCAACATCAGTTGCAAGGGCTCGCTGGTTTAATCGTCCTCAAGTAGATCGATTCTACAGTATTCTATAGGAACAAATAAACAAAATCAGTATAACGGCAAGTACTCTGTTCAGTATGGATATTGTGATGTAAAGTTTGGATTTCACTTAAAGGAACGGAATAAGAATGATTAATTTTCAGTGTATTGAATGTGTGCTTATTTTCTCTCTTTTTATCCTTAAATTAGCTATAACAGGTAAACTGTGAACGCTATAAAAACTATTAAAGACAAATTTCTGAATTCCATTTGTATGCAAATATCAAATATGTGTTTTCTTAGTAATAACATTCCCACTTTTAAACAATTCATTTCGTCATCCACTTTGTCCGTATGTGAATATTCACTTTGCCCGGCTGATAGAATTACTTAATACCGAATTTTAACTATGGATAGCTTAACGATTGATTCTGTTTTTGTATCAATTATATGGAAAGATAACAAGGAACAATTATAGTAAAGATCATGCCATTGTCGTTCTTAATTACAGAAATAAACTGATATAAAATTAGCTTATTCACTTTGCCCGGTCTTCCCCTACCTTAATTAAGGCCACGGCCGCTTCCTTCCAACCCCTAGCCCTTTCCTGTCCCATCGTCGCCATAAGACCTATCTGTGTCCGTGCGACGTAAAGCAACTAGCAAAAGAAAAAAAAATGGAATGGCCTGAAGTGTCCGGTAATAAGAGTGAGTGGGGTGAATGCAGTGAAATCTGGCGGCCTAGGATTAAAACTTGATGTCATGGCGCGAAATTTGAAGAATATCTGAAAATATTTCGGACAGTAGTTTCGAAATTACTTCATGATACTTGTAGGTAACTAATGATAGTAGAACCATAGAATAACTCTTTATTCACAACTAGGTTATGCTGGGAGATATGAAACTGACTCTGTCATGTCATGTACCTCTGACAGCTGTGATGAATTCTTGTAGAAGTTCCACGTTTATATTTTACTTTAAATGTTGTTCTGTGAGTACAAAGAAAAACATTATATTGCCCTATGTCAATGCAATGGCTGAAGATGAACACTGATAAGCGATCTCCCACGCCCACCTATGATAAATCACACCGGAACTTTGAAACATCGACCTTCTCCGTCGAAGTTTGGCTGCCGCCTGCCACACCTCCATCGTCGATCAGGGTGACGCCACAGCGTCTACAACAGTGAGAAGAATTTAGACTCCACACACAACTTGTATTGTGCTTTTCCCGCCGTGCCTTCTGCAGCACATACTGTGGCTGATAATCAGGGTCCAACTCTTGACCCGGGTCGGGTGTGAAGTCAGATAAATCTTCGTAGCGAGTTTCTACGACCGAATGCCCTTCCTGACGTCAGCCTCATCAGAGGAATTAATACGATGAAATTAATGGCGTAATATTATAATAGGAAGTGAGAGGGTGAAAACCGGTGCAGTCACATAGCCTACTCCTGCCACGTAGCATTTTTTACCTCTGATTAGTGTTATTAGAGGATGGTTGCCCAGTTGTACTTCCTCTTAAAGCAATAATCACCACCATCACCACCACGCTGTCCCCGAGCCAGGGGGAATAACCATTTGAGATGGTTAAAATCTGCGACCCGACCGGGAATCGAAGTCCGACCCTCTGAACTGAAGGTGACTACGCTGAACATTCAGTCAAGGAGCCGGACAGATTGATAAACAAAAACGTATTTATAAATGCAACATATAAAATACATACATTTTTGTAAATACAGAGACATGGATTTTTCATTTTTTACTTTCTAAAGCCTTCCAGAGAATCTAAATATTCAAACTAGATATTTTGCATTTAAGAAATGAAAATACCGTTACCTTGATAATCTCGTTGGTGTTCGCGCCATATCGCTTGCCAACACGAAACTTGAGACTGGGGCAATGTCCTGTATAGCTGTAACAGAGAACAAAACAATCCGTCTCAGTACCAATAACGGGCCAATCAATCAACAGGGACATACAAACTTATTTAGCAGACTTGTGATATCGGCTGTTGATCCGTCGGTCTGTGTTGCTGAAGGTGATCGAGATCTGGTTTGCTTGTGGAACTGGCACAGAGGTTGCCTACGGCTACAACGGATAGATAATGCCCTGAACAATTAGTTGAAGTGGCCCAGTTGTACCCATTGTCGAATGGTGGGCTCAAGGCGTTGTGATGACTGCTTTTAATTAACCTGTCCGACTGAAAGGACATAAGAAACACGTCATGTTCACGGCAACAAGGATACGCTTAGGATTCTCCTAAACTGATCTCTTGTATCCCTTAAGCCTGTTGTACATGATTAAATGTTTGTCAAATTCAAGACTTCAGAAGACCTCACAAGAATTTACTAGTCACAAGTTTACTAGTCAATCGCTTGCAATATTTGAAAAGTCTTGAAAGCGAATTAGAACATGTTCTAATCGATCAGAGAACTGTTAAATCTTTGCCAGATGTGACCAATGGAATTGGAGTATTAATGGTGCACGCTAGGCATCCTGGAATTGCTGAGAATCAAAACAACGAAAGTGGCTTCGTTTCTCATGACGTTCTTTTTTTGGCTACGGGCTTTACGTCGCACCGACACAGATAGGTCTTATGGCGACGATGGGATAGGCCTAGGAGTTGGAAGAAAGCGGCCGTGGCCTTAATTAAGGTACAGCCCCAGCATTTGCCTGGTGTGAAAATGGGAAAACACGGAAAACCATCTTCAGGGCTGCCGATAGTGGGATTCGAACCTACTATCTCCCGGATGCAAGCTCACAGCCGCGCGCCTCTACGCGCACGGCCAATTCGCCCGGTCGTTTCTCATGACTAAGGGATGTTGTATATGTATTAATAGCTAAGTATGAGGCACATCCCTGCTTATATTTAGTAGGCCCCGTAGAGTACCACAATCAAATTAACAAAACGACAGCGTACGAGGAGATTACAATAGAAATATCTCAAGGAAGTGGACAGCTTTTATACTGATCACCGTATGGTAACACAGCACAGCACAACACAACACAACACAACACAACACAACACAACACAACACAACACAACATTGTCACCATTATTCGATTTATGATGATCTTCGCATGTTATTATTATTATGAAATATCCTAGTATGTTTTTATGAAATAAGATATGAATTACCGTTGCATTGCTATCGTTTTTACTCAATTCATCTGAGTAAATTCAATATAATATAACCTTTGCAAATGATGTTATGGCAATAAATAAATTGCAAAAGTTATGCTGAACATTAATCTTTTCCCCATGTAAGTTAGGATTTATTGTGCTTTTATCTTCTTTTCAAGAATGTATTCCACTGCTAGTCCAAGAACCACAACTGCTGTGTGCCTTTCTTCCATGTTAAAACAAAATGCTAACAAACCTTACCAAATCTTTTCAAATCTTGTCAAACCTTCAGCAATGCTGAACAGTCTTTGAGAAGATTTGACAATTTTTATTGTGAAGTACTGAAATGAAATAAATATTTGATGCTGTACAACAGCCATTACGGACCCTCACGGGACTCCTCATCAGTCATTCGTTGAACAGCTGTCGCATGACTACCAGGGAATAGCTCGCAGAATTAACAGGAGATGATCAATTTTTTCCTCAGATCAAGAAATGGCGTATATTGCCCCTTATTTATATGAGATACGGTATGTAAATTGCCTCCTCTTCAAATGAGAGAGCGAGCGTGCTTCGCGTTTATAAACAAGTCACTGTAACAACGTTTTCCTTCCTATTTGCAGACTTAGGACTGTCAGTAGGCCTAGTATACACTTACGTCCATATTTCACACAAATTACTGAGGTCAGTACATCCGTCGTCTTCAATTAGAAAAACTCTGTCATAAAATTTAAAATAAATTCAGAATAAATACTGACTTCTTTAACCACTCAGGCATTTAAAACAAACAGCTGTTACAGACTCAAGCCCTATTCTATGTTCTTAACGAAGTACAAGTATTTCTTCTTATTTTTTTATCTGTTTACCCTCCAGGGTCGGTTTTTCCCTCGGACTCAGCGAGCGATCCCACCTCTACCGCCTCAAGGGCAGTGTCCTGGAGCTTCAGACTATGGGTCGGAGATACAACTGGGGAGGATGACCAGTACCTCGCCCAGGCGGCCTCACCTGCTATACTGAACAGGGGTCTTGCTGGGGGATAGGAAGATTGGAAGGGATAGACAAGGAAGAGGGAAGGAAGCGGCCGTGGCCTTAAGTTAGGTACCATCCCGGCATTTGCCTAGAGGAGAATTGGGAAACCACGGAAAACCACTTCCAGGATGGCTGAGGTGGGAATTGAACCCACCTCTACTCAGTTGACCTCCCTAGGCTGAGTGAACCCCGTTCCAGCCTTCGTACCACTTTTCAAATTTCGTGGCAGAGCTGGAAATCGAACCCGGGCCTCCGGGGTTGACAGCTAATTACACTAACCACTACACCACAGAGGCGGACCACACCAAAAATAATTCTTTGCCCAACAGATTTATTCCTTTTGTCCAGGATGTAAGCGACTCATAATTGTCTCTGTATTTGCTGAACACAGTGCTTACAATGTTGTATATATTACGACTTCACACGGTATACATCACGGTACCTCGAATAATTTACTGTACGCAATGTCGGTTTAGGCCAATTTACCGAGCGAGTTGGCCGTACGGTTAGAGTCGTGCAGCTGTGAGCTTGCATTCGGGAGATAGTGGGTTCGAATCGCATCGTCGTCGGCAGGTCTGAAGATGCCTTTCCGTGGTTTCCCTTTTTCACACCAGGCAAATGCTGGGACTGTGTCTCAATTATGGCCACGGCCGCTACCTTCCCAATCTTAGTCCTTTCCCATCCTTCCGTCGCCGAAAACCTAGGCCAGTGTCTGAGATACTTAGTGACGCTAAAACCAGATTATTTTCGATGTTTCCCCATTAGGAGGCATTAGTTGGTTAGTTAAACAACATCACTTGCAAGGTCGATGGTGTATGGACCGCACGTTTTAGGTCCATGCTACTGCCATCTCGTTCCGCCAGCATCTTCGGAGGGCCACCGGAGTGGATGTGTCAGATTAGAGACGGAGGTTTCCAGAAAATAGAACTCAGAGAATTACAGTAGGTGAAGTGTTATCTGATCCTGTAATGATTAAAAGAGAGGTCTGCAGGGCAGTATTATTGGGCCTTCATGTTTTCTTATATACGAATGTACACTATAAATGATTTGAGTAAAGAACTGGAATTACAGATAACACTACCTGCGGATGATATTATTCTATACAGAGACTGCAGGGTGACTTAGACTATGTTGTGAGATGTACAGCGGATAATGCAATATTTTGGCAAATAGGATGAAACGTCAAGTTGTAAATTTCCCAAGAGGAAAACTCCTCTGTTTTAATTACTGTATTGATAGGGGCGACAGTACCTCATGGGGAACACTGTAAGTACCTAGGTGTAAGTACTAGACATCCCATGGCACCATATACTGACAGTTGACGACATTGACATTAAAGTAAACATATAAACATATTTAACGAATATCTGACAGCGCTCTATGATCGACACGCCCCGCCGAAAACAGTATGGGTAACACGAGCCCCAGCACCGTGGCTAAACTTAGAGCTAAAGGAGTTACTTGCAAGACGAGATGCCGCACATAGAAAGTTTAAGCGACAACCGACACAAGACAATTTTGACGCATTTAAACGGCTACGAAATAAAACACCGCAAGCAGTACGCAACGCTAGAATTAGACATGCACATACCCTGCTAAAACAAATTACTAGACCTGCTATGGCTTGGAAAGAACTAGAACACATGGGAATAGGTAAACAAAGAGACGATCATCCTATTGACATATCCCTGGATTCCCTCAATATATATTTTACCACTCCCGGACATAATATTGACAGAGAAAGGAAACATAGAACACTATACAGCAATTACAACTCCCCTGCACCTGACAGAGAAAAATTCTACGTTTCACATGACACCCTCGCAAGTTAAACAAGCCATATCTATATATATATAAATGTCATTGTATGTTTGTATGTATGTATGTATGTATGTATTTGTTACATCTCCTCCTAAACCACTGGAGCGATTTGCACCAAACTTGGTACACTTACGACTTAGTATCAGAAGACAAACCGCGTGGGGGTAAGACACCCCAAGTACCCTTAGGGGCGAGGGGCGAGGGGGATCGCATTATAAATATTCGAAAATTGTGTCGAATCCATACTTTTCGGGGTCGCTGGGATGAATAGTGACACTCCGGAAATTTTCAAAGTTCGAATTCAGCCCCCTTTTGGGTGGGGGGCGAGGGGGAGTGATATATCAAAATAATCGAAAATAGTGTCGAATCCATCTCTTTCGAGGACGCTGAGATGAATAGTGACACTCCGGATTTTTTTTGACAAACCGCGTTGGGGTAAGACACCCGAATTACCGTTGGGGGCGGGGGGCGAGGGGGTCACATACAAACATATACAAAAATAGTGTCGAATATATCGTTTTCGGATTCGCTGAGATGGATAGTGATACTCCGGAATTTTTCCAAGTCCAAATTCAGTCCCCTTTTGCTTGGGGGGGGGGGCGAGGTTGGAGTGATATATATCAAAATAATAGAAAATAATGTCGAATCCATCCTTTTCGGGGCGCTGAGATGAATAGTGACACTCCGGATTTTTTTGACAACCCGTGTTGGGGTAAGACACCCGAAGTACCCTTAGGGTCGGGGCGGGGGGGGGGGCGAGGGGGTGATATTTAAAAATATTCGAAAATAGTGTCCAATCCATACGTTTCGGGGTCGCTGAGATGAATACTGACACTCCGGAATTTCTTAAAGACCAAATTCAGCCCCCTTTGGGGTGGGGGCAAAGGGGAGTCAGATATAAAAATAATCGAAAATAGTGTCGAACCCATCCTTTTCGGGGTCGCTGAGATGAATACTGACACTACGGAATATTTTTAAGTCCAAACCGCATGGGGTAAAACACCCCATGTACCATTAGGGACGGGGGGGGGGGGGCGGGGGTCACATATCAAAATATATGAAAATAGTGTCGAATCCATCGTTTTCGGATTCGCTGAGATGAATAGTATACTCCGGAATTTTTCCAAGTCCAAATTCAGCCGCCTTTTGGGCGAGGGCGAGGGGGGAGTGATATATCAAAGTAATAGGAAATAGTGTCGAATCCATCCTTTTCGGGGTCGCTGAGATGAATAGTAACACTCCGGATTTCTTCTGACAAACCGCATGGGGTAGGACACCCCACGTATCCATAGGGGCGTGAGAGGCGAGGGGGGTGACATAAAATTTTCGACAATAATGTCGAATCCATACTTTTCGTGGTCGCTGAGATGAATACTGACACTCCGGAATATTTTAAAGTCCAAACCGCGTGGGGTAAGACATCCCATGTACCCTTAGGGACGGGGGAGGGGGCGGGTGGTCACATATCAAAATATATGAACATAGTGTCGAATCCATCGTTTTCGGATTCGCTGAGATGAATAGTGATACTCCGGAATTTTTCCAGGTCCAAATTCAGCCCCCTTTTGGGTGTGGGGCGAGGAGGGAGTGATATATCAAAGTAATAGGAAATAGTGTCGAATCCATCCTTTTCGGGATCGCTGAGATGAATTGCAACACTCCGGATTTCTTTTGACAAACCGCGTGGGGGTAAGTCACCCCATATACCCATAGGGGTGGGGGGCGCAAAGTGAGTGACATATAAAATATTCGAAAATAGTGTCGAATCCATACTTTTTACGGTCACTGAGATGAATAGTGACATTCCGGAATTTTTTAAAGGCGAAGTTCTGCCCCCTTTGGGGTGGTAGCGAGGGGGGAGTGATAAATCAAAATAACCGAAAATGGGGTCGAATCCATCCTTTACGGGGTCGCTGAGATGAATATTGACACTCCGAATTTCTTTTGACGAACTGCGTGGGGGTAAGACACCACCACGTACCCACTGAGGCGGGGGGCGAGGGGTTGACATATAAAATATTTAAAAAAGTGTCGAATCCATATCTTTCGTGGTCGCTGAGATGAACAGTGACACTCTGGAAGATTTTAAAGTCCAAGTTCAACACCCTTTGGGGTGGGGGCGAGGGTGGAGTGGTATATCAAAATGACCGAAAATAGCGTCAAATCCACCCTTTTCGGGATCGCTGAGGTGAATGGTTACACTCCGGATTTGTTTTGACAAACCACTTGGGGGTAGGACGCCCCATGTACCCATTGGGGAGCGAATAAAAAAAATCGAAAATAGTGTCGAATCCATAGTTTTCGTGTTCGCTGAGATGAATAGTGACAATCTGAATATTTTTAAAGTCCATGTTCAACCCCCTTTGGGGTGGAGGCGGGGGGAGTGTTATATAAAATTAATCGAAAATAGTGTCGAATACATAGTTTTCGGGGTCGCCAAGGTGAATATTGGCACTCCGGAATTTTTAAAATCCAAGTTCAGCCCCCTCTGGGGTGGGGGGGCGAGGGGGGAGTGATATATCCAAATGACCGAAAATAGTGTCGAATCCATAATTTTCGTGGTTGTTGAGATGAATAGTGAGACTTAGGATTTTTTATAAGTCCAAATTCAGCTCCCCTGGTGTGGGGGTAGTGATACATAAAAATTGTCGAAAATAATGTCGAATCTACATTTTTCGGGGTCACTGAGATAAACAGCGGCACTCCGAATTTTTAGTATCATGAGACAAACCACGTGGGAATTAGACACCCCACCTGCCCTTAGGGGTAGGGAGTGAGGGTTGAGATATAAAAATCATCAAAAGTAGTGTTGATTCCATACTTTTCGCTGTCGCTGAGATGAATACTGACACGCCGGACATTTTTTATGTCCAATTTTAGCCTCCTTCGGGGTGGGGGAACAATGGGGGAATGATATATAAAAATAATCGATAATTGTGTCGAATCCATACATTTCTATTTTTTTGTTGCTAATTTGCTTTACGTCGTACCGACACAGATATGTCTTACGGCGACGATGGGATAGAAAAGGCCTAGGAATTGAAAAGAAGCGGCCGTGGCCTTAATTAAGGTACAGCCATACTTTTCGAGGTCGCTGAGATGAATAATCACACTCCGGTTGTCGTTGTTCAGCCTTTATCGGCGTGGATATTAGAAGGGGTGGAAAGGAAAATGTTCAAAATGACCAAAAATACGGATATAAAATTGGTACACGTATGACTTGCTATCTGAAAAAAAATACTGTTGGGGTAAAACACCTCTAGCACACCTACGGGAAATGGTGAAATATATAAACAATTTTTTAACTGATATTAATGTCGAATACGTTCCTTACGAGGTCACAGAGTTGATCTGTGACACTCTGGATGGTTAAGTCATTCTTCAGCCGCAATCACTTGAGAGGGGGTGAAAATGAATGTAAATATAACGGATATTATGGATGTGCTGTATGTGGGTATGTTCCAGAATTGCTCTCAACGAAACTTGGTACACATATGACTTACCATCTTAGAAAAAATACTGTGGATGAAGAATCACATCCTCCGCTGGGTTGGGGAATTAGAGGGGCTGACGAGCAAAAATGATGGAAAATAACCGATATTAATGTCGAAAGCCATTGTTTATGTGTCTCTTATACCGTTTAAGTCCACGTTCAGTATCCATTGAGACAGGAGCTGAGAAGGCCTTAAAAGTATATAGTATAAAATGACCGAGATTAGTGTTGAATACACTGCTCTTAGGGTCACTAGGCTGATTGTGACAGTCTCAATGGCTGCCGAAATCGTGTACATCATTATGTACGGTGCGACTGGTAAATACATATAATTATTACTTTTTTGTTTGTTTGAAAGAATCAAATACTTCCCACTCAATTCCACCTTCCACAAGGACAAGGTTTTACTCGAAAATTAAATCAACTAAAACTTGAAATCAGATACATCTAAATAACTATAAAAGTACATAATAGGTCGTAAAATCAATATCTCAAAAATAAATCATTAAGCATCCACTTCACACTTAACTAACTGGTAATAGAAATACTAAAGGTAAACATTCAAAAGCTACCCGGACAACGCCGGGTACTACAGCTAGTTTAGAATAAAATCGAAGTCCAAAGGGATAAACAACATAGAAATAGAGCTTTTTAAGACAATTGACATATTTTTACCTACTATAACTCACATCTTTAACCATTCACTAATGACTGGCACGTATCCCTCGTTATGGAAAGCTGCCGTTGTCGTCCCGCTCGCTAAAATATCACCGCCTAAAGACGTAACTGACTAGAGACCTGTGAGCATATTATCGGTCCTTTCAAAATCCCTAGAATTCATTGTACACCAACAAGTCTCCAACTATTTGCAAATACAAGATATCCTTGACGAACACCAGTCTGGTTTTCGACGTAACCACAGCACTAGTACTGCATTACTTAAGGTTACAGACGACATTCGCAATGCGATGGACAAAAGACAAGTTACATCCTAGCTCTTCTTGACTTCTCTAAAGCTTTTGACTCATTTGGCATAGACATACTACTTTACATACTATTTAAGCTCCAGTTCTCGACAAACAGTCTTCAGTGAATGAATTCATACCGCCGCGGTCGTCTGCAGTGTGTATGAAATAACAATAATGAATATTCATCCTGGCGATCCGTAGAGCTTGTTGTTCCATAGGGGTATGTCCTAGGACCGCTTCTATTTTCTGTCTATATCAATGATATTACGTCGTCGGTAAACAACTGCAGATACCACATGTACGCTGACGATACTTGCACTGTGAACCGGAAAGACTAACCGAAGAAATTAAAAATTTCAATAGAGACTTACAAGAAATCTGTAACTGGACTGGCATGGACTTAGATTAAGTAACGTAAAATCTCAAGCTATAATAATTTCACATCCTCGACTTTGTTCAAAAACCATAAGCAACTTCACTTTACCAAAACTCTACCTACAAAATTCACCCATTGATTTCAGTGAATCTGTCAAAGATCTGGGCGTTATGATAGACTAACATCTTTCTTGGAAGCAGCAGGTTCCCAGCATCTCCAGGAAAGTATCTGCGACACTTAACTCACTTAGAAGATTCCGCAACATATTTTCTCGAGTATTAAAAGAACGCCTCATTTGCACTCTAGTATTACCTCATTTCGACTACTGTGACGCCGTCTACAACGACCTGACTGCTACTCTTAACGACAAACTACAACGCGCGCAAAACGCCTGTGTTCGCTATATATGTGACCTATGTTACTTTGACCATGTTACACCTACGATGAACCCGGTTGGCTTAAATTCAAACAGCGCCGTAATCTTCATGCTTTATGCCTTCTTCGTCGAATACTCTCCTCATGCTCACCTCCCTACTTGTAGAGTCAATTTCATCACCTCTCATCCAATCACAGTTTCGGAACACGATCAAAATCTGATACACTCTTATCTATTCCACCTCACCGCATCACACGATACACTAACTCATTTGTTATTTCTTCGGCACGACAATGGAATGCACTACCCACTACCCGTCTCTGTCAGAGGAGCCTCACCTGCTAGTCTTAGGCAACTTTGTTACCGCTACCTACTAAGCAATGCTATGGAAATATTGTAGATTTAGCCTTCCTCAAAGTATAGACTTTATATAATCCCTCTGTTATTATCAAGGATAATAGAAATTAGCTAATCATGTCATAATTGAGTAAATAATAATAATAATAATAATAATAATAATAATAATATCATCATCATCATCATCATTCTCCTATTTTTTCCTATTTTTATTTTTTATCATAATATTGTATTGTTTAGTAGTTGCAAGATGTTTCAGTTGTAAGTGTATTTTCAATTGTAAGTGTATTTTCAATTTTGCACATGTAGATACTGTATTTTCTGGTTAGATGGAAGAGAGGGCCCAATGGCCTTAATCTTGCCAGACAAAATAAATCCATTGTATTGTATTGTATTGTATGTTAATATAGCCTACAGAATGATCTACATTGGGGTAATCATATTAACGAGGTTGTTAAGAAAGGTTACAGATCTCTTCACATGGTAATAAATGAAATTTATTTAATCGTGTCAGAAACATATATTATATCTTACAATAATATCAGAACAATAAAAAATCTGGTACTATAACCATTAATCATTTCTGATGATGGCAGGGAACGATGTGATTAAGTTCTACATAAATACAAATTTAATTAAATGTGGTGTGACCAATATGCGACTAATTCACATGCTTCCTTGGTAGCGTCGATCACATTCTGGAGAGAGCAAGTAGTTGGACACAAGTTACAAACAAGAAATTGGCTCATTGTCTGTTCTTCACCACATTCACATAGAGTGGAGTCACAGACAAAACCCCACTACTCATGTTGGTCTTAGTTCTTCCAACTCCTGAACGCAACCTGTTGAGCGTCTTCCATGTTGACCAGCTTTCCTCGTGGTCTGAAGGAAGTCTTTCGGAAGGCGTCATCCATCCTGCAAGGTGGCTAGATCTGGAACGCCTGGTGTAGATCTCAAACATTCTGTAATGAGTCTGCAGGTCTCATTTAAGGCGACATCCACTTGAGTAGCATGACTAGATCTACACCAGAAAGGGCAGGCGTATTCTGCTGCTGAATAACAGAGGGCTATTGCTGAAGTTCTCATTAGGAGAGGAAGCATCCCTCATGTTAAACCCGATAATTTCCGGATAATATTGTTCCTTGCAAATGCCTTCCTTTTGGTGTTCAGACAGTGTGTTCTATAGGTTAGTGCTCGGTCAAGAATTACTCCTAGATATTTGGGGGTGAAGCAGTGTTCTAATATTTTACCTTCCCAAATCACTTGCAGTTTTCTCGCTATCTATCGATGGCATATGGCTTTTAGTGTCGGGAGTGTCCGAGGACATGTGCGGTTTGCCAGGTGCAGGTCTTTTGATTTGACACCCGCAGGCGACCTGCCAGGAATCAAACTCGGGATCCCTGTGACCAAAGGCCAGCACGCTAACCATTTAGCCATAGAGCCGGACTCTTCACATGGCTATGAGAGTATTCAGGGATTGTAGTAAGGATGTAAAGGAGAGGGCGAATAAGTCTCTGGTAAGACCACAATTTGTATGTGGTTCCAGTGTATGTGAACCACACCAGGACTATTTGATACAAGATCTGGAAAAGATACAAAGGGAAGTAGCACGATTTGTTCTGGGTGATTTCTGACAAAGGAGTAGTGTTACGAAAATGTTGCAAATTTCGGGCTGGGAAGACTTGGGAATAAGGAGACGAGATGCTCGACTATGTGGTATGTTTCGAGCTGTCAGTGAAGAGTTGGCGTGGAATGACCTTAGTAGACCAATAATCTTGAGCGGAGTTTTTAAAAGTAAGAAATATCATAATATGAAGATAAAAATGGATTCCAAAAAGACAAATTGGGGCAAATATTCATTTATAAGACGAGGATGAAGGGATTGGAATACATTAGCAATGGAAATGTTTGATAAATTTCCAAGTAAACAACTGATAAGGAATCTGCCACCTGGGCGACAGCCCTATATGCAGATGATTGATGCTTGATTGATTGATTGATTGATTGATTGATTGATTGATTGCTTATCTGATATTATGGAGGTCTACGCGAAGAGCTCCTGTTAAACTACACCACAGAGCAGCTCGTGTGAGGTCGGCAACAACTCGTAGCCCAGGACATCAGGAACAGTTGAAGGGTACTCTCTTTGCTGAAGAGGTGAAAGAGGTGGCGGTGGTGGTGATTATTGTTTTAAGTGGAAGTAAAACTAGGCAACCATCCTCTGTATAACACTAATCAGAGAGAAAAAAAATGGAAGGGCTTCGACACTTTGAAAAATGAAGGTATTGGCCAAAGAAAGACAAAGGCCACGAAGGACGTGAAAATGAAAGATTCCCTAACCCTCGGAAACCTAATAGCGTCGGGGTCGGAAAAGAAGAAGAGTTGACCAAAGGAGATCAGATAGGGTAGATGAAAGTGAGGAGCCTGGCACAAGTAAGTGGAAAAGCAATGCCCGGTGGTCGCCAACCCACGCTCCAAAATGGAGAGCCCCTGGAGCCCCTTTCAGTCGCCTCTTACGACAGGCAGGGGATACCGTGGGTGTTATTCTACCATCCTCACCCAAGGGGAAAAGAGGTGTGTGTGTGTGTGTGTGTGTGTGTGAGAGAGAGAGAGAGAGAGAAATGAAATGAAATGGCGTATGGCTTTTAGTGCCGGGAGTGTCCGAGAACATGTTCGGCTCGCCAGGTGCAAGTCTTTTGATTTGACTCCCTTAGGCGACCTGCGCATCGTGATGAGGATGAAATGATGATGAAGACGACGCATACACCCAGCCCCCGTGCCAGCGAAATTAATCAATGGTGGTTAAAATTCCCGACACTGCCGGGAATCGAACCCGGGACCCCTGTGACCAATAGCCAACACGCTAACCATTTAGCCATGGAGCCGGGCAGAGAAAGGGAGAGAGAGAGAGAGAGGTATCCCCGCCATGTTTGGGGTGGGATCATGGTGTGTGTGTGTGTGTTTTTTTTTTTTTTTTTTTTTTTTTGACGCACGCGTCTAATTTCGAGCAAGAGTAACATGACCGGTCTGGTATAAAGAGACACTATCATCCATCTTTTAGTTCCAGGATTTGCTTCCACTGTGGGCAAGGGGCTTTCACTATAAGATGGCAATGCTCGTGCCCATCGCCCCAGAGTTGTCAATCAGTTCTTTTGTCGCATAGTGTGAACCAACCAATCTTCCTGTTTACATTTAGCAACTTACTGAAGCTGCTATCCAAGAGTGGGATAGTCTGCCCCCCCATTATTATTATTATTATTATTATTATTATTATTATTATTATTATTATTATTATTATTATTATTATTATTATTATTATTAATCGTATGGTACACAATTACATTTTATAGAAAACAAAACAGAAAAGGAAACCAACAAAGTTTATCATAATCTAACATCTAAGTTCAAAATGTACTGTACTGATGCAGAAGTCACAGAGGTGAAATCCTTGATGTCTTCTTCATATGCTCTTATGGGACAATCTTGAATGATGTACTTCACTGTTTGTCTATCGGCTTCATAGTCGCGCTTTGGAGAAGATAACTTGTTTTACTTAAACAGAGAGTCTACACAAACTCCAGAGTTGGTCCTGATCCTTTTTAGTTTTGACCATATCCCGCGAGGTCGGCCAGATCGAGAAACTTTAGAGGTGACAGAGTTTTTACTGATTGGTCTCGCAGATGTCTTCATTGAGGTTGTTTTGAACGATGTCTGGTTAGACAAGCGTCATATATGCCAGATGTTCATTTTGGAGTATCCTGCGGTACTCTTTGACCAGAACATTACACCTACGAAGATGAGGTGGGGGGATGTAGCTCAGAACTGGAAGTCATTAAGTGCGGGTGCAGTCTTCTTGATGCGAGGGCTGTTAAACCATACGGTGGTGCATTAATTAGCTGCAGATAAAACGAGACCAATAGCCGAAGAACGAAGAGTTGAAACATTAGAGCCTCATGTTGTTTCGTATAGTTTCTGGATGATGATGTTACGCGACCTAAGCTTTGCAGCAGTCTTCAGCAGATGTTATTTGAAGGATAACGTTCTGTCCAAAGTATCACCCAAGTACTGTCCCCAAATCAAGTCGGATTCTTGCTGCTGAGTACGCCTCGTTGTTTTCAAGCATGCCTCAGGTTCTATTCTCTTTCTTTGTGAGCTCGTTATCGTCCATGTTTCATTTCCATACAATGCCACAATCCATACGAAAGTCTTCAAAAACGTCTTTCTAATTTCTATATCAGTGTTCGAAATGAGCAAATTTCTTTCTTAAGAAAAGCCTTCCTTGCTCGTGCTAGTCTGCATTTTATCTCCTCCTTCCTTCTGCCACCATTAGTTATTCTGCTACCCAAGTAACAATATTCGTCTACTTTCTTTAAGTCCATTTCCTAACCTAATATTCCCTGCATCACCAGACTTCATTCGACTGCATTCCATTACCTTTGTATTGGGTTCATTCATTTTCACCAAGACTGTGTCCAAACCATTCAGCAATTTCTCCAAATCTTCTGCAAACTCAGACATAATAACAATATCATCGGCAAATCCCAGAGTTTTGATTTTCTCTCCTTGGATTGTAATTCCTTTTTCCAAATTCCTCTTTCATTTCCAATATCGCCTGTCCTATGTAAAAAAAAAAAAAAAAAAATTGAAAAGGAGAGGGGACACTTTGCAGCCTTGCCTCACTTCTTTCTGTATTGCTGCTGGTTTTTCATAGCCTTCGATTCTTATCACTGCAATCACGGAAATTCTGATGATAAAACATTAGCTTGCAACACAAAGAACTGGAGAAAATTGAAGAGATGTTAACAAGGGATTTGTCCATTTTGGAAACTTACTTCAGGAACTGGAGACTCAAGCCCAGCACCAATAAAACGGAGGTGTCTTGTTTGCATGTAAACAATCACTTAGCAAATACTAAATTGAACGTGAGTTCCTGTGGCAGGATACTTCACTACAACTGGAGCCCAAAATGTCTTGGAGTAACCTTGGATCCAACACTAACCTAGAAGCAATACCTGCTGAACTACGCACAGAAACCGAAAACACGTAACAACATCATTCATAAGCTTTGTAGAACTACCTGGGGCTCTTCGACATGCGTTTTACGGTCTTCAGCTTTAGGCTTGGTGTATTCAATTGCTGAGGACTGTGCTCCAGTATGGATGAACAGTCATCACACAAGACTTATACTGAATTGAATTCCATTATGCGCATAATAACTGGCACAATTCGATCTACGCCAACCCATTGGCTCCCGCTGTTATTTGGAATAATGCCATCTGATTTACGCAGATCCACCGCTCTCATCAAGGAATTTAATAAAATCTTAAGGAACCCCAATCTACCTGTACATGAAGATCTACGAACTATAAACCAAAACAGATTACGTTCACGCCATCCAACTTTACGTAACGCCTTAGACATGGTTGATAGAGGCTACAACCCACTACAGAGTGGAAAAGACGGTGGGAAGCAGCAACGGAGACGCACCTGCACAGTATGTTCTCGAATGCCAAACTTCCAAATGGATTCCAGTTACCACGTAAAACATGGTCTGCTCTGAACAGAATAAGAACAGGCCATGGTAGACGCAGAGACATGTTGTTTAAATGGAACAAGTTGCCGACACCCGCGTGTGACTGCGGAGCTGCACGACAAACCATACACCATATTGTCAGAGAGTGTGAAACGCGGGCATACACAGGTAGCAAAGTGGATTTTCTGATGGCAACTCCAGAAGCAATACAGTGGAACAATGATCTTGACATTCAGTTGTAAGGAGTCTTTTCTTGTTCATTGTTTTCTTGTGTGTAAATATGTATAAGTTATAATTTATTTCTGTACTCAACTTGATTGTATGGGCCATACGCTAAATAAATAAATAAATAAATTTGTACAGAGCAGATAATTCTTCTTTCTCGGTACCTAATCCCGATTACCTTGAGAATTTCAAATAGCTTGGTCCAATCAACATTATCGAATGCCTTTTCTAGATATACAAATGTCATGTACGCAGGCTTGTCTTTCTTAATTCGATCCTCTAAGATCAGACGCTAAGTTAGGATCGCTTCACGTGTTTCTATATTTCTTCTGAAGCCAAACTGCTCTCCCAACTCAGCTTCAACTTGTCTTTCCATTCTTCTGTAAATGATACGTGTTAACATTTTGCAAGCGTGAAGATACTAAACTAATGCTGCGATAGTTTTCACACTTGTTAGCACCTGATTTCTTGGGAATAGGTACATACATACACATAGCAAATTAAAGTGCACTAAACCAAGACATGAAAAACTCTTTTTTTAGCACTCTAACTTCAGTGGAGTGATAAATATATGGCGGTCTGCCGTTAAAAGGACTTATGTTTTCTTTGAAATAATTCACGATTTTTGGTGGTATGTGTAACTTTCCACATCGCATGAGGGAACCTAGCGACTTCAGATATGCAGGTATACAGAATTATTAAGTGAAATCTCTTATTCCTCCGTCGCTCGATTGTAATAACATATTTACGAAGTATTCATCAATATCTTGGCATTCGAATAACTAATTCTGTATGAGTTACGCTCAGCTTGGATATTTGGCATTCTAGGCAAATGGGAGGTAATTTATGTACATCTCGAGTCAACAAGAGCCAATTTACGTACTGACAAAGAGGCAATCAGCCCGCTTGGGAGCAATTTACATCACCCCGTATTAACTTCGGATCTTGCATCACAGAAATAGCAGAGCTATCAGTTACCGAGCGGAATCAACCATTTACAATAGAGTACGATTCCGTCTATTAGGATAGAAATTAATTACTTCCGCTACGTTGCGATCGACTCCGATTGGATATACGAAGTAATATAGCGCAATAACATAATTTATGATCCTCTCGAAACTCACCGCTGATTGCACCACAATTATAAGTATATTTGTAATATTTCCCGGTGGGTGGGGGCATAAATCCACCCTTCATATCCCCTGCCTGTTGTAAGAATTATGTTAGAATTAGGATGGGATTTTTATCTGGTTCTTCTTCCCCGGAATAATCGCCAAAACCTATCAGGATGAAACTACGATCTCCTCTACTGAATTCCCCCCATGGAGGCCCATACTTTATGAGACATGTACAGTATTACAATTACGGGGACAAACCGAGTTTGACATTATTCCATTTACTAGCGCCAGATTCCTCTTGTCATATCTTCCTCTACAAATTTACTGATCTAGAAAATCAATGATTTTATGAATGAATAATTATTTATTGGTCTCTCCTTTTTCGCCTACCACTTTTCCCACTGCTGTGGGTTCGCTGGTGCGAACCGTTTAGCACGTGTGGGTTTGGCCCTTTTACGGCCGGATGCCCTTCCTGACGCCAACCCTGTATGGAGGGATGTAATCATTATTACGTGTGTCTGAGGTGGTTAATAGTGTAGAGCGTTGTCTGATTATGAAGAGGAAAGTGTTGGGACAAACATTAACATCCAGTTCTTGAGCCAGAATTAATCAAACTCGATATAAATCCGGGACCCGGCCGGGAATCGAAGCCGGGATCCTCTGAACCGAAGTCCATACCGCTGATCATTCTGCCAAGCGTTATTTGATTCGCTGCGAATTTGTCTTGACCGGGGGCACGGAATAGTGTCATGGCAGGGAAGTGGCTCGAGTGAATGAATACACCAACCATCATTGCTCCTGCTAATCGATATGTAATGGAAACAAACTACTGAGCTTCAATAAAACGCAGCACGATATTTAAGGTCAAATTAACTAATAGGGCGGGACCCCGTTGTTACAAAACTCGTTGACTGTTAATTTCCCGGTAATGAATCGTGACATCATGTGTTCCGCAAGTGTTTTGAACGCAGGAAACTGTTGACAATACTTTCAGTATTATCGCCCCACCCAAGAGAGAGAGAGAGAGTATATTGTAGAAACTATTTAAAAATGAATGTTGCAGAAGTTCCTTAGCAAATAATAATACGTTTTATATGTAATATGGTCCACCTCTGTGGTGTAGTGGTTACTGTGATTATCTGCCACCCCCGGAGGCCCGGGTTCGATTCCCGGCTATGCCAAGAAATTTAAAAAGTGGCACGAGGACTGGAACGGGCTCCACTGAGCCTTGAGAGGTCAACTGAGTAGAGGGGGTTCTATTCCCACCTTAGCCACCTTCGAAGTGGTTTTCCGTGGTTTCCTACCTCTCCTCCAAGCAAATGCCGGGATGATACCTTATTTGTCTATCCCTTCTAGTCTTCTTATCCTACCCTCCACAAGGCCTCTGTTCTGCATAGTTGGTGAGGCCACCTGGACAAATTATTGGTCCTCCACCCTAGTTGTATCTCCCCGACCCAAAAGTCTCATGCTCCAGGACACTGCCCTTGAGGTGGGATCCCTCGCTGAGTCCGAGGGAAAATCCAACCCTGGATGGTAAACGAATTAAGAAAGAATAATATAATATAATATAATATAATATAATATAATATAATATAATATAATATAATATAATATAATATAATATAATATAATATAATATAATATAATATAATATAATATAATATAATATAATATAATATAATATAATATAATATAATATAATATAATATAATATAATATAATATAATATAATATAATATAATATGTAGCCCATGACGTCTGAGAGCAATGTCGGCTGAGAACTGGTGCCCTGATACAGATACTGGTACCTGTCGGAAAAGTTGGATTGTGTAACAATAATTATGCGAAATTCTCAAGGAAGTTCTTTACGGTACTGAGGACAATAAGGTGAAGTGGCATACTAGATAATTGAGGAAGCACAGATATTTACCAGATATAGTTTACCTGATCTCACACCTTGCTTTCACCACCGGTTACGACTAGAAAGTCCTCTACTTTATTAGTTCATAAGTTGAGGCTATTTAAAGCGAAACAAACTTCCTGATGCTTCAGAAACAACGGCGTCAATTTACCCGCTAAAAAAGAAAAAGAAAACAAACATATATCAAGAATTGTAAACATGTGGGGAACCAAACAAAATTGAATGGACCTGATGAATAATGTAGAGTATATTATTTTATAGCCGGTCTCGCGTTGTAGCGGTAACGTGCCTGCCTCTTACCCGGAGGTCCGGGGTTCGATTCTCGTCTGCTTGAATCTGAGAGCTGGTTCGAGGTCGACTCAGCCTACGTGGTGACAGTTGAGGAGGTACCTGACGGTGAGATAGTGGCCTTGGTCTAGAGAGCCAAGAATAACGGCCGACAGGATTCGTCGTGATGACCACATGACACCTTGTAATGTGCAGGGCAGGGTTGAGTAGCAGTCGCTTGGTAGGCCAAGGCCCTTCGGGGCTGTTGCACATGGGGTTTGGTTTATATTATGAAATCTTTTTCTGACACTTTTTTTTTTTTACAATTGGCTTTACGTCGCACCGATATAGATAGGTCTTATGGCGATGACGGGGTAGGAAAGGGCTAAGGTACAGCCCCAGCATTTTCCTATTGTGAAAATGGGAAACCACGGAAAGCAATATTCAGGGATGTCGACATTGGGATCGAACCCGCTATCTTCCGAATGAAAGCTCACAGCTGCGCGCCCCTAACTGCACGGCCAATTCATTCGGTCTGAAATTTAAATGTTGATTGAAGAAGGTAATAAACTTAACTAAACGTTACAATTTTTGCTAGACTGGTTTGAAAGTTCACGACTTATTACGGGATTTCAAAAACTAAACGAAATCTTCAACGTATCTCAGCTGTTTCCGGAGTCGCTGGAGCAATCCAGGCTCATTCTGGTTTTGGACGGGAGTATACGGCCGGTTGCCCTTCCTGCCACCACGTGATGTTTGAGATGAAAATCGCAACCCAGGATCGAATGTCTTTCGCGTGAGTGGCCAGCAGCTATCCGACTGAACTAATCACGCCTTCACCCCCACAGGATTTCAAAAACGAATGTAGAATAGCTTTTGGGCTTTCGCTTTGTCAAGAAAACAAGGTAAATTTTTTATGTTTCGCAGATAATTTTGCCCCGCGATGTTCACGAGGAAGACTTATTCAAGAAGTCGAGATTTTCTTCTGAAGACGTGGAGGAACGTTCTCAACGAAACGTAAAGAATTTCAACCTGTTTTCTTGACAAGGCAAAAGCCCAAAATCTTATTATCATGTCTATAATTACGGGCCGTGAAAGCATCAATCTAAACATAATGTAGAGTATTTCATCATCATGTTTAAATAAACAACAAATTCAGTTCAGTTGACCTATATTTCTTCTTCTTAATCTGTTTACCCTCCGCGGTTAGTTTTTCCCTCGGACTCAGCGAGGGATCCCACCTCTACCGCCTCAAGGGCAGTGTCTTGGAGCTTCAGACGCTGGGTCGGGGATACAAGTGGGGAGGAGGACCAGTACCTCTACCCAGGCGGCCTCACCTACTATGCTGAACAGGGGCCTTGTGAGGGAATGGGAAGATTGGAAGGGATAGACAAGGAAGAGGGAAGGAAGCGGCCGTGGCCTTAAGTTAGGTACTATCCCGGCATTTGCCTGGAGGAGAAGTGGGAAACCACGGAAAACCACTTCGAGGATGGTTGAGGAGGGAATCGAACCCCCTCTACTCAGTCGACCTCCCAAGGCTGAGTGGACCCGTTCCTGCCCTCGAACCACTTTTCAAATTTCGTGGCAGAGCCGGGAATCGAATCCGGGCCTCCGGGAGTGGCAGCTAATCACGCTAACCACTACACCGCAGAGGCGGACCCCATATTTATTACTATAATATATTGAATTATATCGTTCTACTGAGAAAATGATTCACATTTTGGAAATAAAATATGCTGAGAAAATTCAGTAAGAAAATGTTTTTAGAGAAATGCTTCAGAAAATAATATTATTTTGACTACCCCTGTCTGTCTGTGATATTCCAATTGTACACGCTTTTCCAGAATCTATGAATTTTCTCTTCATTGGGTAGGTATCCTTGAAATTTCTTCAAATCCGCATTCATTCTATATACCAGGATTTCAGTAACATACTGTAGTACGATAAGTCTACGCTGAATCAATCAATCAATCAATCAATCAATCAATCAATCAATCAATCAATCAATCAATCAATCAATCAATCAATCAATCAATCAATCAATCAATCAATCAATCAATCAATCAATCAATCAATCAATCAATCAATCAATCAATCAATCAATCAATCAATCAATCAATCAATCAATCAATCAATCAATCAATCAATCAATCAATCAATCAATCAATCAATCAATCAATCAATCAATCAATCAATCAATCAATCAATCAATCAATCAATCAATCAATCAATCAATCAATCAATCAATCAATCAATCAATCAATCAATCAATCAATCAATCAATCAATCAATCAATCAATCAATCAATCAATCAATCAATCAATCAATCAATCAATCAATCAATCAATCAATCAATCAATCAATCAATCAATCAATCAATCAATCAATCAATCAATCAATCAATCAATCAATCAATCAATCAATCAATCAATCAATCAATCAATCAATCAATCAATCAATCAATCAATCAATCAATCAATCAATCAATCAATCAATCAATCAATCAATCAATCAATCAATCAATCAATCAATCAATCAATCAATCAATCAATCAATCAATCAATCAATCAATCAATCAATCAATCAATCAATCAATCAATCAATCAATCAATCAATCAATCAATCAATCAATCAATCAATCAATCAATCAATCAATCAATCAATCAATCAATCAATCAATCAATCAATCAATCAATCAATCAATCAATCAATCAATCAATCAATCAATCAATCAATCAATCAATCAATCAATCAATCAATCAATCAATCAATCAATCAATCAATCAATCAATCAATCAATCAATCACCACTGATTAGCATTTACGGCATTCTCCTAGGACCCATATACTCTAATCTGTTGTTTACCTAGTCTTTTCTTAAATAATTGCAAAGAATTTGGAAATTTATTGAACATTTCCCTTAGTAAATTATTCCAATCCGTAACTCCTCTTCCTATAAACGAATTTTTGCCCCAATTTCTCCTCTTGAATTCCGACTTTATCTTCATAAAAACATCTCTCAAACTTACTCCATGCCTTCTCTTCACTGACAGCTCGGAACATACCGCTTAATCGAGCAGCTCGTCTCCTTTCTCCCAAGTCTTTTCAGCCCAAACTTTGCAACATTTTTGTAACGCTACTCTTTTGCCGGTAATCACCCAGGATCTGCTTTTCTTTGGATTTTTCCAATTCTCGAATCAAGTAATCCTGGGGAGAGGCGCAAACACTGGAACCAAACTCTAGTTGGAGTCTTACCAGAGACTTATGTGCCCTCTCTTTTACATCCATATTACAACCCCCAAATACCCTCATAACCATGTGAGAGGTATGTACCCTCTATTTACAATCCCGTTTATGCGATTACCCCGATGAAGATCTTTCCTTATATTATATATATTCATTTTCTCATGTACAACGAAATTGAGAAAATGAGTGACATACGAGGTTTGAAAATAACCTATTCAATTTAAGAAAACAATTTTTAAAGCTAATTTTGGAACATTATAATATCAATTTGTGGTGCAGGGTCAGGTGTGAATGGATCTCACTACCACGTCCCATGAATGCTCGATAGGGTTTATATCAGGCGAACGAGGTGTACTCATTGTTTTCATTCCGTGTCCTGAAGGGGTACGGCGGGTCTCTTAGAGGGTTACGCCAAGAGTGATCAACCGTCCCGGATTTTATGGTATTTTGTAAATGTCCCGCGCGGGACGTCATTTGTTCCACAATTGTTTCGTTTCCTATCTAAACGAATTTTCGTGTTTTTGTCATCGGTGCGAATTTTCACAGTGCGCAATTGCCATCTAGCTTTAACTAAACATAGCATAACTGTCGCCAATAGTACGGTCTTTGAAAGTGCAAAGAAAGCATGTCGTAACATCTTTGGAGAAGTGTTCCGCATGTATCTTCCGAATTCCGAGATACCGTTAGTCCGTCGCCATTCTGTAGCACGAAGCGCATCGAGATAGACGTGTTGTATTAACTGAACTTCTTTAAATTTTTGTGATTTTTGAGATGGATTTGGTATCGGATCGTGATGACTGTACTTTTACCTAGTCACAAAAATAAAGCCATCATTTAAACTCGATAAGGTGAAAGGGAAAAATAAACGCGTATGTGCTTATATTGCAAAGTGGCAAACCAACACGCCATACTTTTCTCCTGGTCAAGGTAAAGTCCACAAGGCGTTTGTAAACTTTGCAGGAAGACGTTTATTGTTTCTCTTGGATGAAGGGTCTTCAACCCACAGACTGGAAAATAAATTGTACAATAAAGATGAGTGAAATGTATTTTTCTATATTATTATTCAGCAAGAGTACTCTTGGTTAAGAAAAGAGGGAAATTGGTAACAAAGCTTTTGAAAATGTCACCATTTTTGTCGTTTTAAAATTACAGCTAAAAATGTACCTGCCCCCAAAATAATGGAATGTCCCCCTTTGTTTGGCTGTCTTATCCCCCATTCCTTCCTTCACTAGTTGGTCACTCTAGTTAGGCCTTCTGTCAGGCCGCGGAGATATGGTATGATGATTTGTGGTGCGGAGAAAGGTGAAGTGGGTATGACCGTGGCCGTGGCATTCGTCTTAGTGTAGGAGAATCAAAAACCACGGAAAACCACTCTCAGGACAGCCGACGGTTGAGACCAGCTTCTTCGCCTCCCGAACGTACAGAATGACCACAAAATCTCATTATCCCTATCATACACAAACGAAATGACCGACAGTTCTTTAGAGTAATTTATATTGAGAACTTACAATGAGTATATGCTAATCCTCGGCGTTATAAACCGTTGATTATTCAAAGGATCAGTCTGTGCAAAGGATAATATTCCATCAGATACTGTGCTATGTTTTTCGGAGTAATGTGAGTGAAAGCTTGTCTCACAGCGTCTTTCAGTTCGTTAGTGGTACCATAACGTTCTTGTGCAACGATACCATTTATGAATCCAATCACGTCAGCAAAGAAAAATGTCCAGCTATTTTTCAACTAATATAAAAGCGTGGATTTTCTTTGAACTATATTCCATAAACAAGAACTCCGGTATATGGCTCAATCATTGGGGAGGAAAAACAAAGACACTTTAAACCTCGCCTTGGCATTGTGTCGAACACCTGAAGCGGTGACGCACATGCCCCGTTCCTCCGATCCGTGTCAGAATCCGATCATTCTTGAACGTATGTAGGCCGATATGGGTGCATTATGTGTCTTGTTTCATATGCTTCTGCATTATCGACCGGGTTATACCCAGTTCTGCAGATCGTTCACGCATCGACTTTTTCGGCGATCTCTCCAAGGAATCCTCGAAGAGTCTGCATGTTTCTCCTCTGATGGAAGGACTTCCGCTTCTTTCCTTATCTTTCACACCGTCCGTGGAGAAGGGTTTATGTTCCCATTTCAAAAGCATTCGTTTCAGAGGAAGATCCCGTTGAAACTGCGTCGAAAAGTGAATACGTACATCTCCAACGGTCTTCCCGCTGTCGTTCCTGTCATGCGCCCAACAACTCCCAATAATACTTCATATGATCTGAAACAGAAATTACGGTTTATATAGGAGTAACGTGACTTTGTGGCCACCCTGTAGAGCTTCAAGGCTAACCAAAATTAGCCATTGTTAAGTCAAACCCTGGACTATTCGGTGGTATAAATAATCTGGTACATTCATTAACGAGTCCATTACACAGAAGTATGCAGTAAATCACTACTCGATATTACTAAAGCATCGTTATTCTTTAGCACGTGATCCTGTCTTTAGTTACCATGTATTCCTTACCTACGTTAAGAAGAGACGCACACGAAACCTTCAAAACTATGGACCTTTTTTTTTTGCTGAAGTTGCCAGCTTATTATATTGGGAATCTAGTCTTAAAAGGATTTAGTTGACTTTAGTACCTAAGTACACTATCTTCTTTAGTCAGGCAGTTGACGGTATCACACTTAGGAGTATTGAAGAAGGCTGTGAACCGTCGTTTCCGGTTGGTCAAGCATACCGCGGAAAGTTTGTTTTGATTAGAGAGATGCAGTGTGAGGTTGTGTGTTGTGAAATTCAATATTGTCATTTCCTGGACTTCCCTTTTCCATGACAAATGTGACTTTTTCTCTCGAACTACTAAAGGTATCAATCTGAAACTCGATAAACAGGCGAGCTAAACACGTTCACACAATTTTCTACAAGGGCATTACAAAATGTACAATTTTATGGACTTCAAAGCTGAAAAGCTCATTTATTTAAAAAAATATCGAAATAGGAATGAAATTAAAAAACATCTGCAGGTATTAAATCAACAACGTCTTAGAAATAACTTTAAAAAAATACAAGCTCCAGGACCTCATCGTTGCTGAGGAAAAGGTACACCAATATGACCAAAATTCAAATTTGAAAGAAAAAAAAAACAATTTTCTTATCTTCACGCCTGACCTCTATGACCAACCACCTGTGAGTGGATTTTAGAATACTTCCATGGTGACTAAAATAGGAGGCTTAACTCGAGAGCGTGGGTTAGTGACCACGAGTCCCCTAGCTGAGTCGGATATAGCTTTCACTTACTTGTGCCACGCTCCTCACTTTCAGATTTTCTATCCGACCTCCCTTGGTCTACACTTTTTCTCTTCCCACACACGGGTGATATTAGGTTTGTGCGGACTAGGTCGCCTGTCTCTTTCCTTTGTTTCTACATTAATTCTTCGAAGGTTAAGCAAGCAAAACTTGTATTTTTACGTTAGTGTTGACGAGCTCATAGCCACGGGACGTCCAGTTCAACATGGAATCGTAACCATAGGAGGGTGGCTTTTTATTTCCATAATTCCTCGTGCATTGGTCGGTATTCTAACTACGGCCGCCTTTGTCACAAGCTTGTGACTCACGCTCTCATTCTTCGTAAGATCGAAATTATTCTCCCTCACCCCGCGATAATATAAAGGAAAGATGGCCTAGTTTTGTCTTGCCTTAAAACAATCACCAACACCACCAGAGGTTTTTTGTTTGCTAGTTGCTTTGCGTCGCACCGACACAGATAGGTCTTATGGCAACGATGGGACAGGAAAGGGCTAGGAGTGGGAAGGAAGCGGCCGTGGCCTTTTTTAGGGTGCAGCCCCAGCATTTGACTGGTGTGAAAATGGGGAAACCACGGAAAACCATTTTCAGGGCTGCCGATAGCGGGGTTCGAACCTACTATCTCTCGAATACTGGATACTGGCCGCACTTAAGCGACTGCAGCTATCGAGCTCGGTCCACCACAGTCTTGAATTTCCATGCCCTGTAACCGTACGTATGTACGATCCCCGAATTTTTAGGTTAGTAAATTTTCGTATATAGTTTGTAATGTTAAAATCATGTAATGTTGTTTATTTAGAATGTAAAAACGTAATATTATAAGAAGAATGTGTAGTTAGGGAATACTGCATATGTGCATCATTATATTTTGTATACATTTCCGTTTGGGTAAGAGTCTGTAAATATTGCCTAGTCGTAAGGATTGTGCAACCGGGAAAACTGCGACTATATCGGGAAGGACGGTTGAAGTCTGTTGAATGTGTTGCAACAAAGTGGCTTGGAAACACGGGGTACGGCAGGTGGTATAGGCTGAAGAACTGGAGTGGATCAATGTGGATATACGTGAGTGGACGTTCGATGTCACATCAGACACTCAATAGCCAATACGAGGGCTTTGTTTTAAGCGCGGTTGGGTTGACTGAGTGACGCGTCAAGAAGTGCCTGTGAGAGCGTTGCTACCTATAAACTTTCCAGGACGCTATAACCACGTGCAGCAAGCCTATATAAGCATGTACGCGTGTGCGGCAAGTCATTCTGATTCGGACTCGGATTCTGTTCTGGTTGTGTTTGTGTTCTTGATTCTGTGTTTCTCACTCGAACCGGCGCGCGGGAGCTACTTTGCGCAGATTCCACTCTACGGAGTGAGCACGCTAAATATCGCTGATGCTACAAGTTTCTGGTGGCACCAAAGGGTACCGAATCTACATTCGGTAGTGGATGTGTGGTTGTGCAGAGAGCTAATTCTGGATAAAAAAGATCGTCGGCCGAGTATCCAGTTACGGTTGGAGAAACGTGAGGCGCCACACTAACCTGTGCGGCACTCGAGAAGGACTCAAGACGTCGATGAAGTGTGTAAATAAGGTTAGGGATGCTCTTCGTAAAGAAGGGTGCATCGGTACGTAGAGAAAGTCGTCGTACTTTTCTCTACCAGAATACGATTTTTGTTCTATAACAGTAGTGAGTGTAGTGGGACTCTTACCTGGAGGTATGTTAAGAAATGTATGTATAGTATCAATTTTATTGATGGTTTGTAGTGTGTATATTTGCTTTTGTAAATGACAAACGAGTAGGTCTCGTCAAGTAATGATTTGGTTGTTGTTAGTAGTGTGTATATTTGCCTTTGTAAACGACAAACGAGTAGGTCTCGTCAAGTAATGATTTGGTTGTTGTTAGTAGTGTGTATATTTGCCTTTGCAAACGACAAACGAGTAGGTCTCGTGAAGTAATGATTAATGTTGGTCGTAGTTGTTTGTACGTTGCCTTTGTGGACGGCAATCAGGAGGGGATCTCTTTAAGTGATGATTATTGTGGTATTCATTATATTTTTGTTTATTATTTTGGGAGTAAAGTCCTGGTATCAAACTTGCAGTAAATCTTTTATCAGTGGAGTTAGGATGAACCTGGCATGCTACCTACATCTAATTTCAGGGGTAAACAGGTAAGGTTATAAAGTAAGTCTGGAGCTTCGTCAGCCTGATGACCGTCGCCTTGGGAGAGGGAGTTACTCATTGCTCTACATAGTTATATATTCCTGTAATTGTTTTACAGGTGGCGCCCATTGTCTTGGTATTTATACTTATTTCACTCACCGTTAATTGATATATATGTTTATTATTTATTGGTAGTCGTCAAATCGTTACAGCCCTTCATAGCTCTTCCTTTTCTTTTGTGGATTCCTTCACTCTTCCAAGAGTCCTGCCCCCTTTTTTTTTTTTTTTTTTTTTTTCGTTCTTCTAATTGAATCGACGATTGCAGAAAGGGACTGAGCCATGTTTCGGACGATATTGAGTTATGGGCAGATTCTGAATCTTTGGACATAGACACACCTTTGTGAATAGAAAGGACTCTAGTCCACGCAGAGACCGGGCGAGTTGGCCGTGCGGTTAGGGGTGCGCAGCTGTGAGATTAGATCCGGGAGATAGTGGGTTCGAACTCCACTGTCGGCAGTCCTGAAGATGGTTTTCCATAGTTTATTTTTTCTAGTGGCAAATGCTGGGGCTGTACCTTAATTAAGGCCACGTCCGCTTCCTACACATTCCTAGGCCTTTCCTCTCCCATCTGTATCGGTGTGACGTAAAACAAAAATGTGGAGTCTACACAGATATAACGTCGCAAAATCATTCCAGGTTTAGTAAAACTTCACCTCCTTCCATAATGGCATTTTATTTTTCACATATTATCAATTTTCAGTATTAATTTTCCAAACAGTTATGTTGTTCTCGGTTTTCAGTATTGTTTTCTAATGATATTGATATACAAGCCATAGATTGCCTGTGGTTATCAAGAGAGCCTTATTGAAGTTGAGAAGGCTCTCACAAGCACCAAACAAGTCAATTTTATGTAAATCTGGATGATAAAACTGTCCTCGATTACCAGCGTCGTTTTGTGAAGACAAGATACAATGAGGTTTGGAAATATAAAAACATTTATACGATAATTGAATGTTAATGTTATTTCATTTAAGAGAGTTCTTCGTGTGTGGGAGGCGTAAACTCATTTTCAAATTTGTGTAAAACTACGTGACGTAAGGAATTCGGGATAAATGAATTCAGCCCCAACCAGTCGTTGTTTACATATCCTGGTCACGTCATATCAGAGGTTGTTTGTCTGTAAGTCATCAGCCGGAGGCTGGTTGTATCCTCAAATATCACGACCGAAGATTTTACGGTTGTAGATAACTCGTAAAAACCGAAGACAGCGCTATAATGGGGCGTACTAGGTAAAGTGAGAAATGGCGTAGTTTACCTTTACCTTCTTCATTACTGAAGCAAGTTTGATCCTATAGGTAGCACCTTTTATAATACTTAAAACCAACCAAACCCCATGGCGCTACAGCCCCGAAGGGCTATGGCCTACCAAGAGATCGCTGCTCAGCCCGACGGCCTTCAGATTACGAGTGACGTGTGGTCAGCACGACGAATCCTCTCGGCCGTTATTTTTGGCTCTCTAGACTGGGGCCGCTATCTCACCGTCAGATAGATTCTCAATTGTAATCACGTAGGTTGAGTGTACCTCATACCAGCTCTCAGATCCAGGTAAAACTCGCTTACCTGGCTGGGAATCGAAATCGGGCCCTCCGGGTAAGAGGCAAGCTCGCTACCCCTACACCGCGGGCCGGCTTTTATAACACTTGCATTATATAACAATAGCTCCATCTGTGGATCACTGATAAAGTGTCGATCTCCGGACCCCAAGATTGCGGGTTCAAACCCGGCAGAGGTAGTCGGATTTTTGAAGTTCGGAAAAAGTCCATTCGACACTCCATGTCGTACGATGTCGTCATCTCTGGTAACACATTTGCTGTTTTTTTTTAAAATTAATTTATTGGCTTTAGGTGCCAGACCAAACAGCCAGCTAGATATACATTAGATAACAAAGCATATACATTAGATATACACTTAGAGTACATATACACCTATGAATCTTCCATAGTATTATAATGGTATTACGTTCCGAGCCCGTACAGAATGCGCGCACACACATACGAAGAAAAAAAAAAAAAGAACAAATTGGGACACTGCAACTGTAGTATGTTTACGTAGTTTTTCTGAAGTAGTATCACATCAAACTTGATAATCTTAAATCGGTGTCTTTTAAGAATATGGCGATTGCATTATACGCTTCTGGTTGTTGGGATGATAAAATGCACTGGATGTTGAGTGGTAGTTGGAAGTTCAATGAAAGTAAAGTTGTTATAAATTTTTCCTGGTGTACATTATAAAGATGACACGAGAAGAAGATGTGGTTGAGGTCAGCGATTGCTTGGCGGTCACAGGAACAGTAGGGCGAGTTTAGGACTCCTATCCGATAGAGATGATTTGCAAAACTGCCGTGGTTGAACCTCATGCGAATAAGAGAAGTGATGTATCGGCGACAAGCATTCCATTTGGAGAACCAAGGTGAGTGAGGAGGGTATGGTTGGACTGCAGCGTATTGTTTTCCCCGTTGCCCTTTTGTAATATACCATTCTTCTTCAATTTGCGTCCAGGAACGCTGCTTGATACGTGGCACGTAGTCTCGAATAGACACTGGTGAATCTAGCCGTTCGCCCAAATGCGTTGCTGCTCTAGCGAGCCGGTCAACATACTCGTTGTGTTTGATACCTTTATGACTAGGTATCCAAAGAAAGTGTACAGCAATATTGAGACGAGTAAGTTGTCGAATTCTCTGAATGATCTGAATTTGATGAACCGTTAGTTTGTATGTAGCAGGTGACTGTAAAGTCTTCAAGACACTGAGAGAGTCAGTAATTATAAGAACTGCAGAAGGTTTAACTCTTAAACTGTATGCTAGAGCTTCGGAAATAGCGACAGCTTCTGCTGTAAAAATAGACCAGTCATTTGGTAAAGTGAATAAACGAGATTCTTCAGTTGCGGGACAGTAAAAAGCGCATCCCACTGCAGGTGGTGAGGGTATTTTTGAGCCATCAGTGAAGATTTGAAGAGCATTGGGCCACTGTCTTTGAGTATATTCCATAAAGTAAGACTGAACTGTGGTTAGAGGAAGTAAGTCTGTTGTAAAAAGATGTATTGGAACAGAAAACAATAAGTAGGAGTACGGAATCTCAAAAGCAAGGCAAGACTTGTGGGGTGTTGACGATGGAAGTATGGGGCGTAGAAACTGAAGACTGTTCAGAAGGCATATATTTTTCATCCATTTTCGGTGTCCGTGTTCCCTCATAACTGTTTCTAAATCATCCAGATTGCTGCAGATTGGTGGTTCATTGTTGTACATCCTGGATAATACAAATTTGTCTGCTAAATATTGTCGACGTACAGCAAGAGGAGGTTCGACGCACTCTAGTAACAACGCATTTGTTGGGGTCGAAGCCATTGCTCCAATGCAGGTTCTGACACAGCTATATTGTATTCTGTCCAGCTTGCGCAAAGCGATTTTGCTTCCGTTATGATAAAACATACTCCCATAATCCATTTTGGATCGGATCAAACTGCGATATAGGAGAAGGAGAACACAGGGATCAGCCCCCCACCATGTTCGGGTGAGAGCACGAATAATATTCATAGATCTTTCCAGTTTTGGTGTAAGCTCAGATATATGTGGCGACCATGTCAGTCGAATGTCATATGTGAGACCTAAAAACCTTGCCTGAGGTTTGACTCTGATGTTGTATGGACCCAAGTTCAAGGTTAAGGGTAGGACTCTCAGGTATTTTCGCGTAAATATCACTACTTGAGACTTGGAAGGCGATAGGGATAAATTATTTTCAAGGAGCCAATGGTCTAATTGATATACAGCTAAAGCCATGTGGGCTTCTACAGTCTGGAGAGAGCTTGCACTAGTATATACACACACATCGTCAGCATATTGTAATATTTTAATCCTGGGTGAAAATATGGTCTCTAGATCACTGGTGTAAATGGTGTAGAGCAGGGGACTAAGCACAGCACCTTGAGGCAGACCTTGTGAGACTTTCCGTGGGCCAAGTATAGTTTGTCATGATAACGCACATATATCCATCTGGTGTGTAGAAGATTGTAAATGCCCTTGATGAGCGGATGAGGAAGGTCCATCAATTTAGATAATAATCATGAGATATCAACATTGTCGTATGCAGCAGAAATATCCAGAAAAAGGGCAAGCATATAACTATTCGAAGCAAATGTCTTATATATGTCCGTAGTGAGCAGTGCATGACTATCATAGGTACTTCTTCCTTTTCGAAAACCATTCTGAGTTCGTGGTAGAAGATTGTGAAATTCTAGCCACCATTCGAGTCGAAGTTTAATCATACGCTCGAGGGTTTTCAGTATACATGAAGACAAGGCGATAGGACGGTAAGCGTTCGGATCCTCTGGTTCCTTTCCGAATTTGAAGATGGGTATCACAATTTGTGTTAGCCAGGATAATGGAAATTCTCCTTGAGACCATATTTCGTTTATGATCCGAAGCAGCCACTGTAGAGCATGGATTGATAAATGGGCCCCCATCGGGTAACAAATATTATCAAAACCTGGTGCAGTACTGGAGGACTGTTTTATTGCATTTTGCAGCTCAGCCAATGTGAAGGGAGAGCATAAAAAATGAGTACTCGGGTTCGTGTTGAACTGAAGGGTTTGAGAATCAACAAACGGTGGAGCAATTTTGTCAAAGAATCCCTCTATACATGCTGGTGAGATCGTATGGGATCGTGGACTATGATCTTTGTGGCGGAAGGCTTTGATTTTGTTCCAGACGTCGGAGATGTTGGCATTCCTATCTAATGATGCACAGAATTCCTTCCAGCTGTGTCTTTTCCTTTCTTTCAAAAATCTCCTTACTTGAGCTGTAGTGTGCAGACATTGCTGGTACCTCTCAAAAGTGGGTTGTTCCCGGTATTGCCGAAGCGCTGTCCGTCGTCGTGCAACAGCTCGAGAGCAGTCTGTGGTCCACCAGACAGCTGGTTTTCCCGTGTGTATAGATCCAACTTTCTTCAGGGGAATCGACTCGGATGCAGCTTTCTCCATAGCGGAGATATAGAGGTTGTAGCTGACACCACTAGGATTTTGCAGTGGAAGGCGTAATATCTCTTCATCCATATTGGCTGTAAATACTGGCCAATTTGCTTTAGAGCAGTTCCATTTTCCTGTTGACACTTTCTGCTGATGAGGTGGAGGAGAAGTCTCTATTGTGATCAAAATGGGAAAGTGGTTGGAACCCCCAGAATCAGTAAGGACGGACCAGTTGGTGGACAAGGATAAAGAGGGGTTGGCAATAGTGAGGTCAACTGCCGATTTCTGCCGATTCGGTGAAGGAACCAATGTAGGGGAATGATCATTCAGGATGGCTAAATTATAATGTTCGACCATATTGACTATATCATTGCCGTAGCGATCGGTGGTTGGACAACCCCATGCTGTGGAGTGAGCGTTGAAGTCTCCACAGATGATCTGTGGGGGAGGAAGTTGCGACATGATTTCTTGCCAAATATCCAAGGTGACTGCTGTTCTCGGTGGGCAATATCCAGATGCTATCGTAAGAGTTCCAGAAGGTAGTTGTATACTAGCTGCAATCAGTTGAAATGGCGATGGTACACTACGTTGGATAGTTAGCTGTCTGTAAGATAATGTCGTGTGTACCAGAATAGCAACGCCACCATATCCATCATCACGGTCTTCCCTTAAAATGGTATAGTTGCGAAAATGTATATATATCTTTGAGGTTTGAACCATGTTTCTGACAGGACAACAACGTGAGGGTATGTATTGTGAAGTGTATTATCTAGACTCTCTTTGTTTGAAATAGCCGATCGTGCATTCCATTGAAGAATTTTAAATGCCATTATGAGCTTGGAAAATCTGTCGCAGAATATACTTGATCGCCATGGGTTGTAGAGAGTCAGATGGTTGAGACGAAAATAGTTGGATCAGTAAAGTAAGTAGCCATGTCCCAGATAGTGCGATTATGGATGCATTTTGGCTTTGAATCTCACGCTGTAGAACACCTCTGTTCGAGATCACCGACCGGCCGTTCCACTGTAAGATTTTAAAGGCCATTTTCAGAGGCGAAAATATTGGTAATCATGTCGCGGATAGTTGTTGGATGAATGTTGCTGGATGCTGAAGATTGGAGCTGACCTACGATGAGCATAATAATATTGAATATATGCTCAATGAGTTGTTCGTTGTTTTGAGCAAGATTTGATGTTACGCGATGGGGTTGGGGAGGGTAGGGATTGTGAGTAATCGGAGTAACAGGTAAATGTGGAGGAATATAGGCCAGTTGAGAAATTGGTGGGAAATGGGGTTTGAAAGGTTGTACCGGACGTCTTGACAAGTTTACAGGAACTGAAATTTTACGCTGAGAGGCGAGTGGATGGTCGAGTTGTTGGTTAAATGTTGAATGGGGAGAGATCTGTTGTGTGATATTCCATGGGGTATCTTCCTTCATTGGTGGCTCTGCTGTAACACTTGGTGTCAAGGGCTCATGTTGTTTTGGAAAGTTTCTTGCTGTTGACATGTTAGAGGTTGCAGAAATATTAGGTAGCGGGGGAAATTCCACCTGATTTTGATAATTAACTGGTGGGCGTGCCGCTGAGTCCGCGTACGCTCTGTTGTTATAAATATCAAGCGCAGCCACTTGAGAGATATTGTTAAATGCCATAAGTTCCCGAACAGAAATCCACTTTTTATATTCTGTGCAGTTTTTATCAGTGGAGAGATGAGCTCCTTTGCAGTGAACACAACAGGGAATAATTAAATCTGAACACTGACTAATATCGTGAGGCCCTGAGCAACGGCTACAGCGTTGAGCACTTCGGCATTGCAGGCTAGAGTGATTGAATCTGAGGCATCGTTCACATAATCGCACAGACATCACAAATGGTTGCACTGGGCACCTAGTTCCGAGTAAGTGGATATATGCTGGCAGTTGTTGTGCCCGAAAAGTTAACAGACAAACTGGGATAGGCCTTCTCTCCCCGCGAATAACCTTACTGAAGCGCTTTACACGAACAACTGGTAACGGGGTTTGTATCTCCCGTAATATTTCATCTTCACTAAGTGAGGGGTCGACATTTTTAATTAAACCTTGTCTTTGAATAACACTAGACGGAATGTAAGCTTCTAGTTTTTGTTTACGAAAAAATTCTGTTTCCACTAGTTGATCCGCCACTGCTCCTGAAGTGGTTTCAACTCGAAGTCTGTTTCGCCCTATGGGTTTTATGTCCAGGATGTTTTGACGGCTAACGACCTGCTCGTTAAATAAAAGCCTACCAAGCGCCATTGGATGGAGACTACTTACGGCTTTGTTTACACTTTCAACGATAACAACGAAAGGGCCATGATCATTGGGATTGTATCTATTTTCGCTATTATTGCGATATATAACTCTTTGATTAGTGTTGGGCTGATTTACAGATGAGGATAAAGTATTTATTTCTCCCACATCTGCACCATTAGAACTATTCGTGGTATGAGTTGAACCGGAACTGTTTGTGACATCAAGGATCATGTCAGACTCCTCAGTAGGACGGGGTTCACTTCCACTAGGACGCATTTTTTGCACTGGGGATTGAATTCACTTAAAAATTCAGAGTCAGAATTACCTGATTTGTTGGCTGGTTGTGCTGATGCAATGGATACTGGTACCTGACCTCTTTGAAGTAATGCGGCAGATGCTCCTTGCATCTCTGTTGAGTAGGTGTTGACAGGTTGTTGAGTCGACAGAAGTTGATGTGGATTCGGAGGAATTTTAGCATTTAAAGTAAAGTCTGGAATCATCGATGGAGAGTTGCTGTAGCATGCTTGTAAAGCAGCGTTAATTACCTGACCCGTGTCAGGAGGATCGTTCATGATGCACTCACATAAACACACACAAAAGGAATTTTCAAGCTGCTGTTATTCTATTTACTGCAGTTGAGATGATAGTAATTCCTCAAATTCGCGTGAAAATGGATTAATATTCTTCAAGCTTTCTATTATTTCGTTTGCAGAAAATGAAACTTCTCTCTTCTACCGCACATTTGCTGTTTACGCAACAAAAATCATTAAAAACTCAGCTTTAGACGCCAAAGACAGATTCGATTTACTCTGCCATCCAGTAGGCCATGAGAAAAATGGAACGTCGAAACAGACGAGTAAACAGCAAGATGAAGTCAAATTAAAATGCTTGCACAATTATTATTATTATTATTATTATTATTATTATTATTATTATTATTATTATATCATACAATTAAGTAATAAAACTCAGCACACCTCACGTTCCTTTGCTAGAAACGGTTTTTGGAAATTACATTCCACATGTTGCGCTCATCAGATGAGTCTGATTGGGGAATTAAATTAATTTTATAAAAAAAGAACGGATAATATTTTCCATATACGCTATGATAATTGTATTATTGGGACATTCAAGGGGCTGAGTGCGTGAGAACAAAGCTTCAGTAGAAACCCACGCTTCCTTTCTTTCTAGAACAAATCGTTATCTCGGGAACACCTGGTGTTGCATCAGCTTTGTAACTACGCAGTAACAGTGGAAAAGTACCGTGAATGAGTGAGACCGAAAATGACGAGTGGAACTACCAGATTTCCCTTGGTTTGAAATGGACCCGTCCAAACAATTGAACATCGAATATGTATGCTCCAATCAGGTCGCAGTATTTGAATATTTTTAAAAGGGGCGGGACGAAATTGTGTGTAACTTATCTGCAATCCAGACCAATAATTAACGAAGATATTGTCACAGCAAGATGTCAGTATTTATGGAAGAAATTTTGGAACAAGCTGATAGCTTATTGAAAATAAATTGGAATAATTACGTATTCAATTGCTGGGTAGCAACACGACTGTGAAGCCCCTGCCATCATGGAGTATGCTAGGCAGTGCATAACGAGATATAATCCAGCTAACGCCACCGATCTTGCAAGAAAAATTACGAACAATTTCACGAGCACACTACTTTAATATGTTGGCGAGCAGTTATTGAAATTTTGTGTGGAAGTCACTTCATCTGTTAAGCAAATTTATTTGGGAGCTGTTCCAGTGCCGCCCAGTGGGGATTTTTAGATGTCAAAGTTTGTATCATTCCGCCAAGTAGTGCGCCAACCTCCCTGAAGCTGCAGTTCTGAACCCTCAGTCATCATCGAGAGTGTCGTTGTGTTAAGACGTGTTGGGTACACAGCTCCTCAGTTTAAGAAGTGTTCCAACGAACAAAGAGCCTTCACCAGTGTATTCAGGCAAAGTTACGTTTTATAAACGCTAGTTACCCATGAAAGTGTTTTATAAGAATATCGTGGAACTAAACAACAGTTTAATGTAATTTACAATGTTAGATTTACGTATTACTGAAGTAAGACTTGGAACTACGCAATAGTTGAGTCCTTTGTACGCGACTTTAGTAGGCTAGCCCGTACGAGAAGTTCAACGTTATAACAGTCAAGGAGACTACAGTAAATTTGGGAACATTTTGTTTGCTACTGGCAGTAGTTATTCAGCTGCTAGAACGGTTCTCCAAGGGGGAATATACCTTCTCTTTCTACCAGTATTGAGGTCAAGGCCAGAGGCGAAACAACACACACAGCCGTTTCTTTGTGAAGATGCAAGGGGTGTTGAAACTACAAAGTACTTTCACTGCGCGTGAGATAAACGTGAAAGAATGTCTTGGATGGTGAATCACATTTCCAATCTTATGCATTTGAGCACTGTATAGGCTGTATATATATCAGAAGTGTTTCGTGTTATAATAATTTTTGTAACAGTGTTATTATAGAAGAAGGAAAGTGTGTAAATGTGTAAGTGACAGTGAGAATTAGTACGTAAGCGAACGCGGATACGGCAAGAAAGAAGATGCAGATGAATTATTCTGTCATGAATCTGTAAACTACTATGGCCGTTTCTTTTGGCGGTGGCAGGAGGTTGCTGATAATGTGAGTACTGTCCTCATGTTATTTATAGAATCTAAAACTTTCCTTTAATATAATCTAGATGTAAGAATGCGCGAGTAATTAGTGTAAGAGCCCCGGGAACACAGCCAAATATTTAGGGTATTTTATCACAATGATGTGCTTAGATGGTATCTTTATTATTATTATTATTATTATTATTATTATTATTATTATTATTATTACTATTATTATTATGATTTGTAGCGTGTGTATGAAGCACAATTTTAACCTCTTACCTTGTCACAATCACATTTATTTCTGGATATTTAAGGGATCGTCGTTTGTGAATTTATTATTATTATTATTATTATTATTATTATTGTAATTAAATATATATATTTTTTGAATGCAGATCAGCATATCGTGGTGCAATGATGATAATATAGTTAATACTGAAAATCATAATTTATGCAGGCACTATCAAAAATTCAGGATGGATGATTGTGATAGTTATTTCTTTTATATAAATTATTTTTTTGTGCGTGTAGCAAGTACCGTAACAAATAATTGGGTGAGCAATATTAAAAAATAATTCCTGTTCGTATAATCGATTTGTTCTCGAGTAAATATGTACGATGTTGGGTGATGATGATATGTAAGCGATTTTGTAAGGTCCATAGAGAAATGTAATACATGACGTTATTCGTAGAGGAAAAATGAGATATATTTATATTGTAGCAAGTTGACTGAAATGAAAGTGGTCAGCGTGACAGCTGAGAGATATTACTGAAATGAAAATGGTCAGCGTGACAGCTGAAAGATATTGAGTACCGGCAGAATGAAGCCGAAGGGATTAAATATTGAATAGTAGATAGGAAGATGAGACAGTCAATGTTATCATGTATGTGAAGGGACCTAATAATGTGTATACGAGTTAATTGTAACACAACATCGTTCATTGATATATATATAAAATTTTCTACGTACATTTGACTACTATTGAAGTATTATGTTGTTGCATAGAGAAACACCCAATTAATTTAATATGTATGCTTGCTATAGTTCACTTTCTGGAACTACTTTTCTAGGACACCACGTAGTTATTATTATTATTATTATTATTATTAAAATTATTACTGTCATTTTTTGGTTTGTTTAATGCGATCCTTATTAACGTAACGAGATGCATTTCATACTGTCAGGATATTTTGTTATGTGTCAACCGCAAGAACATTTGATCTGGTTTGTGGTCAATGGTTATTTCAGCGAATTAATATTATTTGGACGCTGAAATAAACCAATAATTATTGAGACAAGTAGTATAAATGTGTGACAATAAGGTATTCTTTTGGAAGAATTTATGGTGGATGCTGAATCATCAATGTATATTTTGTATATAATTAGTGTTAATTTACACGATAGGTTATTACTTTTGGCTGTGGTTTTCCTGCTTGGTGATTAGAATAAGTTAGGAGCTATTTTGTTCACATGGAAGAGTACGTTTCCCTGACATTATATAAATAGGATAGGGTAGATGCTCGCGCATAGGGTAAAGCAAAGTTTTAGATTCTAAAGCAACAACAACAAATTACAAGGAAATTATAAGGTTACTGTACTCGAATATATAATTTAACATTTATGCATTTGTAAATGAACATGTTATGTAACACGAATTGTAGATGGGAAGTACAGTAACGGTTTGAAAAAAAATTATTATTATTAATTTTGGGATACATGTTTCAGGCAGCTAATGTTTCCGTCTTTGCACAGTGAACAAAATTTATTTGTACGAACTGTAACAATGTTACGGTAAAAATTGTTGTAAGCAAATAAATTTAATCAGTTCTGTTAATGAAAGTAAGAGTATTAACCAGTCGAATGAATTATTGAAATGTGAATGTTCTGAGTCATAAAACTACACATACACAGTGGTATTTAGTTAGGGTGGACACTAGTGGCTACTTTTCTTTATCATAATAAAATATTATATTATTATTATTATTATTATTATTATTATTATTATTATTATTATTAATATTATTTTATTATTATTTCAAAATGTTACCAGTATATTTTACAGTTTGAATTGAAGGCCTAGTTAACCATGATATCAATTGTTTAAAATGGTCAGTTGTGTATTAAAGGAATTAATTAAATGGTAATTGAATTAATTAAATATTAATAATATATATTTTATCGTAACTTCAAAAATGTTTGGTAATCAATTTTGTTGGATTCAGAGAAACATTATTAGCATTCTGAGTATTGGTTTATGGATAACCGTTGAAATTTCAATTAATATTATTATTATTATTATTATTATTATTATTATTATTATTATTATTATTATTATTTTATTATTATTATTATTATTATTATTATTATTATTATTTGACTTTCACTGAGGCTTTCCAATAAGAACATACAAAATTTGAGATAGTGTGGAGGCATATTATCAATCTTTCAAGGTAATTAAGTATATATTTTTATTAAGATAATTATTTATTAATTAATCATCATTATTATTATACATTTGTTTATTTTCATATTTTCTAAAATATTTTATTGTAGTCTACATTGTATATTATAGATGATTACTGGTATTTCAACGGTTGATTTGAGTTAGCCACTGGAATTTTCATTCAGATAAAATTTATTATTATTATTATTATTATTATTATTATTATTATTATTGTGGTCCACCAATTATTTTATATGAACATTGTTACACTGTGAGTATGTACAAATACACTGGTATTTATGAATTTACATGAGCTAATCTGGTAATTAATATTCCATGCAAAAATTTTATAATTAATTAATTATTTACTTTGAAATTAATTAACGAAGTGGTCAGGTATTTTATTTTGGTAATTATAATTTTTGGACAATGTAATAATGTAACGACATGGTATTAATTTAAATTTAACTTCATATTAATGGATATTTAGGCAGTTTATCTTCATTTTCCTTGATTTTGGTCAATTAATTTTCTTTTTATACACAAAATGAAAAATCAGTCTGTGTCATGATTTATATAGTGTGTAGACTATCCTTAATGAGGTATCCCTATGCATCCTTATTTGACGACGGGGACTGATCGCGCCTGGGATGGAGATCTCACATCTTCGGTGAGTATATTCTTTCTTAGGGGCAGCCGTGGCAACGTTGGATATCAGGTAAACACCGAAGAAGCTCTGCAAGGGTGCAATATCAGTAATAAATTATTTCCTTAAATTTGGTAACAACATACCGGTACAAAAAGACATGGAATAGGGGTCTAGTATTGTGTAGGCCCTCCCCTAGTTCGGCAATTGCACCGATTCGTTGTGGCATCGATTTCACAAGTGGAAGAAGCATCTGTGGAGAGATTCTGACCCATGTCGTTTGGATAGCTACCGACAGTTTTCTACTATTTGCAGGTGCAGGGTCTTGAGTGTTAACGGACCTCACCACCACGCCCCATAAATGCTCTACAAGGTTCATACCAGGTGATAGAGGTGGCTACAGAAGTAGTTGAAACTCTCGGGAACGCTCCTCGAACCAGTTCTGCACAACTTGGGCCCGATGACACGGTGCATTGTCCTGCTGAAAAATCTCATCGTTGTAAGGGTATATAAAGTACAGGAAGGGGTGTAAGTAGTCACCAAATAGTTCAACGAAGCAGTCTCTGGTCAATAACCTGTTTAGGTGGATCAGCGGATCTAGCCCATTCTTCGCGGACACATCCCACACCATTACGGAGTTACCAACAACCTGTATAGTGCGTTGTTGATAACTGGAGTCTAGGGGCTTAGCCAATAGGGGATTACTGGGGGTTAGATTCCCCCAATGGAAATTTTACAAAAAGAAAATAAACAGAAACTCACAATAAACGATAAACTAAATTAACATTCAGAGACATAATTGTAGAACCAACAGATCTCTTGAATCTATTTTCTAAGAAGCCTCGAAAGTTGTATTTTAGATTGTAAACTGAACATACCATTCGCTGTAAAACAGTTGACCTTGATCGTATTGTTCTTGTTCTGTATTTTAATGTAAGATTTTGTAGTGTACTGCAATCTGAACATCAACATAATTCACTTGTGTCAGTGTCCTTATAATAACATGTCTTGCATGTGCGCACCACACACGCACAAGCAGCTTCATTGTGTTCTATCAGCATTTTGCAACTATAACCCCCCTCCCCATCATCAGCCAATCCTCGTTACGTTACTGCTAGAGTCCATGGATTTATGGGGTATTCGTCATATCTGAACCCTACCATCTTGAAACAACTGAAACATTGACTCATTGGACTAAGCTGCATGTCGCCAGTCCTTCAGGGCCCAACTAGCAACGTCACGCGCCCAGGTGAGACGCTGTATCCGGTGTCGTAGCATTAACAAGGGCACTCTGGTAGGTCTTCTGCTCCCATATCCCACTGACGTTAAAGAACGCTGCATTGAATGTGGATGTGAGCTGAGCCAGTGTGGTTTGTCTGTTACCACGGACAATTCTAGCCAGACACCGCTAATTGCGATCATTAAGTATCCATGGTCGGCCACTACGCTGTTTCACAGTGGGTGTTAATGCCTTCCAAGAGGTATTCCCAATGCACACGTGATACCGTCGATTGAGGAATGTGTTAAATGTCCATACAACTTCGTCAATGGAATGTTCCATCCATCTTGCCCATACTATCATGGAAAGACGATAATTCACATCGCCTTGCCACAATCAGCACAGACGGTGTTTTTACTCACTCGCGAAATGTCAGATCATACCTGATGCAGGTCTGGGCACTACCAAGACGCCACGGTACGGTTAGAAATGTGGTTCATTCCAGAGCCTCCAGAGTCAAGGAGAGAGATGTTAGAGAGTCAACTATGGAGGTAGCCATGATCTGCTCAGTATACACAAATGCACTGTAGAGAATACGTGCCACTTTGCGAGATATCGTAAGACATTGATTGCCAGCGCACATAATGGGACGGTCTTGAGACTGAGTGTAGTAGCACACTATAAATTATGCCGAAAATGTCAGGTTCCAAGTTGTCTTTAATTAAAAAGTGGTTATAGGAGTTTTGCCATTTCACATCGGATGGCAAAGTGGTAAGATATAGCCAAGATAGGAAAGCAAGAAACTAAAGCAGAAAACAGGAATCGAGGAAATGGTGGTGGTGGTGGTGATTGTTGTTTTAAGAGGAAGTACAACTAGGCAACCATCCTCTATATAACATAATCAAAGGGAAGAAATGGAAGGGATCCGACACTTCGAAAAATGAAGATATCGGTCAAAGAAAGACAAGGGCCACGAAGGGCATGAAAATGAAAGACTCCCTAGCCCTCGCAAACCTAATAGCATCGGGGTCAGAAAAGAACAAGAGTAGACCAAGGGAGATCGGATAGGATAGATGAAAGTGAGGAGCCTGGCATAAGTAAGTGGAAGCAATGCCAGGACTCAGCTGAGGGCCCCGTGGTCGCCAACCCACGCTCCAAAGTTCAGAGCCCCTGGGGCCGAATCGAGGAAAACTCGGACTTCCTGTTCCGTAGCATAGCAGGAGCCATAAAACTCCTAACTGAAAAAATATGGACCATAGTCATTAGAACTGTTCAAGTATGAACACCAACACTTAACACTACTTGAGTACGATCATAAGCTTCAACCATATTCCGCATAATAGAATGTTCATTTCTCTCTCGCCCACTAACCAACGAATTATAACGAATTTACACGAATGATGACGAGTATGCCGTCACTTGACTACTTTGATGTCCTGTGAACCGTTGTCTGCGCTGTAATACGAGGCTTTGGAATGCACTCATGAAAACGGGCGGCATCCTAGTTCACCATTCAGCCACAAGGATCGCGTTCTTGCCCCTTTGTGTTCGCATGACCTTATATGTCAATAAGTAAATTATATCCTAAAGCGCTGAATGTTTTTGTCAATATTTACAGTACCTTATTTTTAGAGCGGTGCTTCATTGACTTGGATAGGTCACTAAAGTTTTAAAACTGTCCTATTGAGGGGCACTTATCAAGTCTCACAACTCTCTCTCACTCTTCTACTTGAGTGACTCGAAGCAATGTTGTTTAAAAGAGGTCTCAAAAATTCAGGAAAACTGTACTATTTTAGTAACTGTCTTCGGGCCAACCTCTGCACAACAGAGGTGACAAATTCCGTCGTGCATGGCAGAAGTGTCACAAACGATGATTTCGGGTATCTGAGGGCTCCTCGATCTTGAAAACGAATAAGACACAATATTGGACTTTGAGTAGCTGGAGAAGAGATATGTTCTAAACACCATCACAGCCCGTTCTTCTGCCACACGCATGAAGTATTCCGCTGAAAATGATATGGCGTATGGCTTTTAGTGCCGGGAGTGTCCGAGGACATGTTCGGGTCGCCAGTTGCAGGTCTTCTGATTTGACTCCCGTAGGCGACCTGCGCGTCGCGATGAGGATGAAATTATGATGAAGACGACACATACACTCAGCCCCAGTGCCAGCGAAATTAACCAATGCTGGTAAAAATTCCCGACTCTGCTGGGAATCGAACCCGGGACCACTGTGACCAAAGGCCAGCACGCTAACCATTTAGCCATGGAGCCGGACAGTATTCTGCTACCATGGCTACAGAAATACCAGTCATTGTAGCTGTTGATCCTGAAACAAATTAATCCTATTTATATACTAGTGAACAATTTACAATAAAATATTGTTAAAATAGATCTGATGTAATTTACCTCGCAAGAGTTTTGTAATGGTAGACCTTGACTGTAGTAAAGTGGTTCGTTTAGTGTGGTCTTCTTTTTATCCTTCACCTTTGCGTCGTAGGTGGCTGAGAAAGAGCTCGATGTCATCGCTTGTTTGGTTCCTCGACAAGACATAATACAAATGTATAGGTTATGAGGTATTTTACACAGGCCACAGTAGATGGGATAGTTAAGACCATGGTAGCTACCTACCGTGGTCAAGACCAATGTCTGATACGTTTCCATCGTGAATATTTTCGCTTCCTCTGGATGCATTTGAATTTTGAATCTTTTGAATCATTGATTAACCAACTGAGACGTTCATCTTCAATGCTGAAAAATGCCAGTCTGTTCTAATGCCTGAAATATGTCCCATGTGAGGTGTTGCAGACGTCATACGCATCAAACCATTTCATAAAATGCTCCATAAAATATATGGTTTCTTTTAAACTGTCTCCGCCTTTAATGCTCTCGGGAGTAACCACCTCCATACTTTTCAAACCAGCGACTGTTTCAGAGGAAAATACAATTTTAGATCTTGCTACATTCATTTTCTCCAAATTCGTCGGTCAAATTACTTTTCTGGTTAGTTTCCTTACCGGCTTCATAATTGAAGATTGCTGAAATTTGAAAAGGCCTCTAAAATGATTGCCGGTAGTAGTATAATTGGACAGTTCGGCGGCCACCTCCACCTCAGGCTCCCAGTGGCCACCTCCACCTCAGCCAGAGGCCTCCCAGTGGCCACCTCCACCTCCACCTCAGCCAGAGGCCTCCCAGATGCCTCCTCCACCTCCACCTCAGCCAGAGGCCTCCCAGAGGTCTCCTCCACCTCCCGCGGGAAATTTGAATTTGTAAACAAAGCCACGTGCTTTTTGACAGCTGTCATCGACAACAACGCATCGCTAACCTCAGTACTGCCATCTTGACGGGCCTAAACCTCAGTAGTGCCAACTTAACCTAACTAGCGCGAGGTAAACAAAGCCACGTGCTTTTTGACAGCCACGTGCTTTTTGACAGATTTGTAAACAAAGCCACGTGCTTTTTGACAGCTCTCATCAACAACAACGCATCGCAAACCTCAGTACTACCATCTTGATGGGCCTAAACCTTAGTGGTACCAACTTAACCTAACTAGCATGAGGTAAACAAAGCCACGTGTTTTTTTGACAGCCACGTGCTTTTCGACAGATTTGTAAACAAAGCCACGTGCTTTTTGACAGCTGTCATCGACAACAACGCATCGCTAACCCCAGTACTGCCATCTTGACGGGCCTAAACCTCAGTAGTACCAACTTAACCTAACTAGCGCGAGATAAACAAAGCCACGTGCTTTTTGACAGCCACGTGCTTTTTTGACAGCTGTCATCCGCCATCTTTAAACTACAGAGCACCGTGCTGCCCTCTTTCGTCACCTGTCATCGGCAGTGCTGCCATCTTGACGGGCCTAAACCTTAGTGCTACCAACTTAACCTCACTAGCTCGAGATAAACAAATCCACGTGCTTTTTGACAGCCACGTGCTTTTTTGACAGCTGTCATCCGCCATCTTTAATCTATAGAGCACAGTGCTGCCCTCTTTAGCTACTTACCTTTGAAATGTGGTGGCGGATAATTTGAAAAATGCTTTTCGACAAGCAGCCATCTTTAATCCAGAGAGAACAGTGCTGCCCTCTATGTGGTGGCGCCAAATTGAAAAATTCCACGTGCTCTTGTTTGAAAACAAACTCACGTGCTTTTTTGACAGCTGTCATCTGCCATCTTTAATCTATAGAGCACAGTGCTGCCCTCTTTAGTTTGAAATGTGGTGGTGGTAAATTCCACGTGCTCTTGTTTGGAAACAAAGCCACGTGCAGCTGTCATCCGCCATCTTTAATCAACAGAGCACTGTGCTACTATCATGCGGGCAATTTCATCACCTGTCATCCGCCATCTTTAATCCACAGAACACCGTGCTGCCCTCTTTATGGCTACTACCTTAAGCACGTAGTAGCGGACAATTTGAAAAGTTCTGTTAGCTATCATCCGCCATCTTTAATCAAGAGAGCACCGTGCTGCCATCTTTAGCTAGATACCTTTGAAATGTGGTGTCGGCAAATTGAAAAATTCCACGTGCTGTTGTCTGGAAACAAACTCACGTGCTTTTTCGACAGCTACCATCCGCCATCTTTAATCAACAGAGCATAGTGCTACCCTCTTTGTGATGGCGGCAAATTCCACGTGCTCTTGTTTGGTAAACATAGCCATGTGCAGCTGTCACCCGCCATCTTTAATACAAAGAGCACCGTGCTGCCCTCTTTATCGTAGTAGATGTAAATTCGTCACCTGTCATCCGCGGTGCTGCCATCTTTAGCTAGATACCTTTGAAAAGTGGTGGCGGATAATTTAAAAAGAAAAATTCTACAGCAGCCCTCTCTCGACGCTAATTGCATAAGATGGTGGCTATACATGACTCCTTAAGGGTGCTTACCCAAGATGGCTGCTATACACAGGTTCTTATGAGACGTCCTTGGGATGCTTGCGCAAGATGGCAGTTTTACATGGCTCCTTATGAGATACCCTAGGGATGCTTGCGCAAGATAGCGGCTGATCTTATGGGATGGCTTAAGGGTCCTTGCACAAGATGGCTTGAGACGCCCTAAGGATGCTTGCGCAAGATGGCGGACACAAGATGGCAGCTATACATAACTCCTTATGAGACGCTTTAAGGGTGCTTGCGCAAGATAGTTGCTACTCTTAGCTTAGAGGCTAACGTGTCGTGATAGTTCGATTCATTAAATTTAGGGCTTAAATGCAAAATGTTAAATATATCGAAAACGGTGCACCGTAGAGCAAAACGGACAAAATTTTTCTGCCTAATACCTAGGTTCGCAGTATGAGGAACAAGAAAATCATAGTCTAATGATGAGATCAACGGTTCGGTTCCTACTTAGGCCCTTTGGCATTTGCTCTGTTTTAGCTTGTATTGAAGCGAGTCTTCGTAACATGATCAGGTCTAGCTATGGTAGAGAGTATAACGTACCGTGCAGGTTCGATTCATTAAATTTGGAGGCTTAAATGCAAAATGTTAAATATCTCGAAAACGATGCATCGTAGAGCAAAACGGACAAAATTTTTCCGCCTAATACGTAGGTTCGTAGTATCAGGAACAAGAAAAAACATAGTCTAATGATGAGATCAACGGTTCGATTCCTACTTAAGCCCTTTGGCATTCGCAGCTATCTATTTCTACAAGATGGTGGCTGCTCTTATGAGAAACAAGATGCCTTGAGACGTCCTAGGGATGCTTACGCAAGATGGCAGACACAAAATGGTGACTATACATAGCTCCTTATGAGACGGCCTAGGGGTGCTCGCACAAGATGGCGGCTACTCTTATGAAGAAAGCTAGCTTAGAGGCTACTGCGCAAGATAACAGCTGCTGTTATGCATGTGGTGGAGGGCAATTTGAAATTCTATGTGCTTAATCAACAGAGCACCCTGCTGCCCTCTTTAGCTGAAATGTGGTGGTGGATAATTTGAAAAATTCTTTTGACAGCTATCATCTTTAAAAACAATGGCGACTATACATAGGCTGTTAAGGTCTTATCATTCTCCTCCTCCTCCTCCTCCTCCTCCTCCTCCTCCTCCTCCCCCCTCCTCCTTCTCTACCTCCTCCTCCGCCTCTTATGTCAAGGCATAGCTTTATATCGAACAAGTTTCAACCTGCATCGCGAAGGCAAGCGTGTGCAGCGATAACATTATTGTGCATGTTTAGACTTTCGAAACATAAGAAGAGTAGAATCAAACGCTGTACTCGATACGACATGTGATCAGAACATTGATTGATGCGTTCAGAAAAACAAAATAAGTGATCAAGACTAGAATCGAACAATGTACTCAATACATCATGTGTTTAGAATATGTCAGGGGATACGCTTGTTCTAAGAAGATCAGATTGAAACATAACAAGACTAGAATAGAACACTGTAATCGATGTTGTTAACTTCAACATGTGATCAGAACATTGATTGATGTGTTCAGAACACAAAATAAGTGATCATGACTAGAATCGAACACTGTACTCGATACAACATGTGATCAGAACATTGATCGATGTGTTCAGAACACGAAATAAGTGATCAAGACTAGAATCGAACACTGTACTCAATACAACATGTGTTTAGAACATGTTAGGGGGTACCGTTGTTCTAAGAAGATCAGAATGAAACATAACAAGACTAGAATCGAACACTGTAATCGATGTTGTTAACCTCAACATATGATCAGAACATTGTTTGATGTGTTCAGAGCAAAAGTACAATTTTGATGATTTGCTTAGTGTAAAATCAAAAACTATGGAAACACACTGTGCACATATCGCGTAGCTAACTCGCTCAGTAAGCAATATTGCAAAACTACAACTTCAATGATTTGCATAGTGTAAAAATCAAAAACACACTGTACCCATACTGCGCAGCTAACTCGCTTGGTAAACGATATAGCCAAAGTATAACTTCAAATTATTTACCTTCCATCATTCGTCTTGTGTGTAAAAATCAGTCGAACAAGTTATCGCATAAACATGGCTGAAAACAAATCGTGATAGGGTATGGAACCCAGGGGTTACATCTTATCAGAAGGGCAAAAAGGATGAAAGGACTCTTCCTCCTCCTTACCGCACATTCCTTGGCTAAAGGGCTAATGGGCTAAAGGGCTAATGGGCTAAAGGGCTAAAGGGCTAAAGGGCTAAAGGTGCAACTTCCTCATCGATCGCTATCAGCAAGAACGCTTGTACTTTGTTAAGTGTAGAAAATTAATCTTTATTTGTAAATGGTTTCATGTTCAGAACAAGGAATGGAAAATCCCCGAGGTGTGATGAGTTACGTTTTTCGAACTAGTGTTTGGAACACTGAACTTTTCAAGATGATAGCAGAGAGTTTAGCAATGTTCTGTTGTTGGATTTTAAATTCCGCGCTACAACATGCATAAGGTGGTAGCCTTGAGGTTTACCGCCGTAAAGATGGCAAGAGTGAGGTTAACAATGTTCTGTTGTTGGATTTTAAATTCCGCGCTACAACATGCATAAGGTGGCAGCCTTGAGGTTTACCGCCGTAAAGATGGCAAGAGTGAGGTTAACAATGTTCTGCTGTTGGATTTTAAATTCCGCGCTATAACATGCATAAGGTGGCAGCCTTGAGGTTTACCGCCGTAAAGATGGCAGCAGTGAGGTTAGCGACGCTCTATTGTCCTTCAAAGTGAGGTTAGGGTTCGTCAAGAAGACAGCTGTCAAAAAAGCACGTGGCTATGTTTACCAAACAAGAGCACGTGGTCGTGACGTCACGGTCACGTAATCAATCCTTAGCTCGACGTCGTTAAGAGCAGTATTAGGGTTAGCTATGCTTAAAAGTCTTGGGAACAGAGCAGCAGTATGAATTGCTATGTTTCAAAGCGTGTACACATGACCTATCGATTTTACATGCATCGACCATCGAACTAAACTTCATCCGCTAGATCGTGCTGCTATCTTAGCATAACCTATACCCATAAAATTAAAGTACAATGAATAGCCATGTTTCAAAGCGTGTACACATCACCTATCGATTTTGCACACATCGACTCTCGTACTAAACTTCTTCCGCTAGATTGTGCTGCTATCTTAGCATAACCTATACGCGTGACCTTAAGGTACAAAGAATAGCCATGTTTCAAAGCGTGTACACATTACCTATCGACTTTGCATGCAACAAATATCGTACTAAACTTCTTCCGCTAGGTTGTGCTATCTTAGCATAACTTATACACATGAACTTAAAGTACAAAGAATAGCCATGTTTCAAAGCGTGTACACATTACTTATTGATTTTGCATGCATCAAATATCGTACTAAATTTCCTCTGCTAGATTGTGCTGCTATCTTAGCATAACCTATACCCATGAACTTAAAGTATAATGAAGTCATGTTTCAAAGCGTGTACACATCAACTATCGAATTTGCATGTATCGACTCTCGTACTAAACTTCTGCAG